>NC_089593.1:32637924-33237924 GCF_019320115.1 Miscanthus floridulus | reverse complement strand
ATACGTGTTCAGTTGCTGCTGTTAAGACCATGATGTACTATGTTTTTTGACATGATGTTAATGCCTTCTTGTTAAATCGATTGACGCTGATTATTTTCTTGTATTATAAGAACAGGGAGCTCACATATTTGTCCAATCTGAATTTTTGGGTGTTCGTTCAGTAGAAAAAGTGGACCATGGGAGAAGACTCTCCTGTGGCTTTAAAATAAGAAGGTGCCATGCTTCAAACCCGGGTCGGACGGGAGAGTCCTGCAGCTCACTGCTCTAACGGGTCACACCGCGAGAAGCTTCCATGCACATTCGTTGTTGTGGCATGCATTTTGTTGGCTGGAGCTGCGTGGCAAAACCCGAGCTTGGGATTTCAAACCTTTCTGTTGTATCGATTCGCTTGCCGGAATAAGGCGAAGCCTGACTGACGCTGCTGATGTGGTACAACGGTCTGCAACGTAATGTCAGGAATTTTGAACATGTGCATGGCGTTTGTTTTGTATATTGATCACGTTTCCATCAAAGGATTCTGGTTCTGGAATCTGGAATCAAATTGTGCCATGGTCATTTTAAGCTGTCTAACTGCTGGAAAATAGTAAAAAGTTGAGTGATTAGGGCAACTACCAGTATATTGCCCGTGCTAACGCCACGGTGAAATCTAGAAAAATAAATAACTGAGATGAAAAAAACATAAATTCACAAACAAATGACATTAACATTGTGGTATCTATAGTCGTAAGTCTCATGTCTCGGTGTTCTAGCTATCAATATTTTATATGTCTGTTTTAGATCAGAGCTTTAGATTTACTATTGTCACATTTTACTACTACGACCGACTTTCTTTTGGTTACATGTCTCCTCGAAAACTAATAGAACAGTGTAAATAGTTCCATTTTACTTTGCTTCAAGATCAGGAGGTATCAGCAACCCCACCATGAAGTGCTGCTTGCCCGCTTGCTGCATGAGGTTCCATCTTAAAAACTTTGCAATTCCTTTAGCTTTCTAATCCTATACAAAATAGGAGTTTGTCAAATAAAAATGCAACTAATAGGTTCATCCTTCATGATTATTAAAACTAAACAGTCAGACTTTATTAAAAAAAAGTCTTGATATGCTGCATAGTTTACAACTTAATCCTAATTTGAGTTCCTGAGTTATTCCAAAGTTGTGGTTGCCAGCAAACAGTTTTTTTTTTTAAACGGGGCAGGAGAGCTGAGGATTTTAATAAAAAGTAGATAAAACCTAGATTGGGCAAAACAAAAAAGGATACAACTACGGCGCGGTTGGATTGGGCCATCAACACCTACTGAACTCAAACTCAAGAGAAGAAGAAAAACAACTCTGGCTGGTCGGAATCGGACATCGGCACGAGCCCACATAGGCCGAAGCTCCGCACAGAACACATGTTCAACCGCCTCCTAAACACTAGCAGGTCACCACACTGCACCGCCAACAATCGGGCAACAGAGTCGTCAGGACAAAAACGCCATCGTCACCACTTGTGCCGTCGTTGGCGACGCTGTCCCACACCGAGGTAGCCTGCTGCCGAGCAGGGCTCACCGCCGTAGTCCGCTGCAAGCCATAGCTGCCTCTAGCGCTCGCCAAAACCGACTCCGTCCACCGAGATCCAAACGCGCACACCGTAGCTTCCGTGACCTAGCTACCTCATCGAAGGTAGAGGTGCCACAAACATCCTCCAGCTGTCAGTCGGAACGCCTCCTTGCACCAGAAACAGCCGCCGCTGAGCGGGACTGCCCGCCGCCACACCACGCAGGTCACCTCGGCAACGCAAATCTGCTGGCCACCACCTCCCACGTCGGCCTCCTCGCCAACTCCGTGGACACCTCCCATGCCTGCCTCCTCGCCAACTTCGTGGTCTCACTGGCGCACGGTCTCACCAAACCGCCCTTCACTGCCAAACAGATGCGAGGCCCTCCAATCGCCGCGCCAACGCCCTCCTCCTGACCATGTTCCTCCATCGTGAGCACAGCAAACTTGAATCATCAACTAGGCCTCCACCTTCCTCGCCACAATGCTAGCTGCCGCCGCTGACTGACCGAGCACGAGATCCCAAAACGACGCCTCCAAGGAGGGATGTGACGCCACCGGCGCCGCCGACGCCTGACCAATTAGTTAAGGTTTTCACCCTAGAGAAGACACGCCGCGCACAGAGGAGTGTACCGTTCGATGATGGACGCTTCCAAGGAAGAAAACGGCGCCCGAAGGCGTCGCCGCCATCGGCCCAAGAGGGACAAGGCTTTTGCCATGGCGCCTCAGCCCTGTGCGAGGCAATAGCCACGGCCCTTCTGCTGCGCCAGTCGTCGACCATAGATGGGAGAGTGGCAGCCACCACCTCCCGTGTGCGGTGTCCTTTGACTGGCCACCGCCAGCAGCTACCCGACGTGCTGCAACCCCTGAGTAGGAGCGAGCAACGCGCCATGGCTGAGGAGGAAGGGACAAGCGGAGAAGGAGCCCGGTGTCATCCTCGCGCAGCCGCTGGCTCTCGGCCGCCCGCCGTGCCGCCACCCGCGCCGGCTGCGCCCCGACCAAATCCAGGCATGGGGCGCCGGATCTGGCCTGCAGAGGGCCGGAGTCGCCGGATCCGGTCGCCGGTGTTGCAGATCCGAGCGCCGGCCACCGGAGCAACCACCACCAACATCGGGAAGAACTGCAACCGGGAGGAAAGAAGGAAGAAGGCCCCCTCTACCACCATCCTCGCGGCTGCGCGACCTCCGGCAGCACACTCCGGCGGCGGCGAGGAGGCACAGGGAGGGCGGGAGAAAAGGTGGGCGGTGGTGGCATCGCCGCCCGTGCCGCCCAGACGGGGCGACCGCGGGGGTCGTGGGGATACGATGCGAGGGAGTTTGCCAGCAAACAGTTATATAATCCTAATTTGAGTTCCTGAGATCTAGGAGTTTGTTCGTTTTGTCGTAAACGATCGTGGATTATTTACTGCTGGCTGGTTTGGTGTGAGAGGAAAATACTGTTCCAGCTTATAATCCACGATCGTATATGAGCAAGCGAAGAGACAAGCATGTGAGTGCAGCTAAAAAAAAGCAGCCTAGTATACCTGTTGAGAGAACAGGAAAGAGAATTATTAGAATTACTAGTATCATGCCCGTGCTAACGCAACGGATTTATCTTGAAGACGCACATGAAAACAACCAATGTTTTTTTTCCATAGTTCAACTTTTACACAATATCTTTAAGCATGTATATAATCCGGGAAACTAAGAAGTCATAGTAAAGTTTTTCTCATATAACCATTTAAGTTACATTTTGTCTAAGTCCTTAATCATGACTTGGAGATCTTCAGGAAAGTTGTCAAAACATTCGTTTGCATGACTTTTTAGATCTTTGATTGATGCAAATTGACAGCTTCTTTAATTGTGTGGAAAATTCCTTGATCATCCATTCTTGTTTGTAACCAGCCCACTGTAGCCTGTTAGTAAAAGTTAATTAACAGAATAAATCAGGAGATACGTATGTCTGCAGTACATTATTCAACACTAACTTACTGCTAGCACAGTGCATTCTGCTATTTTAAAATAACACCACTGTTCTTCTAAAACAGCCAAATTACATTGCAGAAAAAAAAGGTGTACCCTCACAAGATGTAGAGAACAGCTTCTGAATTAAACGGCTGTTAAATTAAGTGAAGATTACTTATACCTACCTAATGTCAGCAAATGTACCCTCGCAAGTAAACTATCATTTCATGCCGGAACATGGTGTAGCTAAACGCAACGTATTGTGCAGTTAAAATGGCACCTCTCTATATAATTCTGTAGACGATTTGTATGCTGTACAAACAATTAATTTGATAAAATGAGTAATAAGGTTAAAGTACAAACAGGACATGGTTCATTTTGCTAAAACGCTGCTTTTAGGGTAGAATATATAGCGTTAACTTAAGTATAACCCATATAGGTAAATGGCTCAAAAGACACGTGTAGTTGTAGCAGAAAAAAATCAAACAATAACATAACTAAAGTGAGTAAATAAAACTGGCAAGCAAGGCGATCAAACTAACCAGAAACAATTAAGCTGCTGCTCTGCTTGCTCTAGAGTCTACAGGTAAGTTGAACCAAGACAATTAAGGAGGTACTCAAGATAACCATAAAATTCAGATTTGTAGCTAAACCAAAACAGTTAACAAAGCCGCCTGCCAGGGTCGAGGATGAGGCGACGAAGCGGTCCACACGCGCAGCCTCCGTGAAGGAAGGATGCCGACGGTTGTTAAGAATTAGAGAGGCACAAAAAAAAAGGAATTTAAATTGTTCACTGTACCAAATCATTGATATATGAATATGCAAAACATGTCAAAGCTGTTCAAGGCTTCCCAAAGACACAAGGGTAGTACATTCTTTTTCAGGATAAAGATTTGCTGTCAAGGTCCTGAAAATAATCATACCTTCTTTCTGGGGTCCAGAGATAATCTCACTGGCTGGTTTGATGTCTACACATTCTTGTTTGACAATTCTTCCATCAACAATAATTGCATCCGAGCTTTATCAATGGAACAGGGAAGACATGAGAAGCATGTAACATCAGGAGGAATTCAACAAAAACAAATCATAGAAAAAATAGACAACAAAATTATGAGGCACAACAAAGGAAAAAAGGTTAATTTCGTGAGCCAAGAGATTACATAAAGATAAAACATTTTTTATTTTCCTTTTGGCAAGACATATCTTCCAGTCATCAAATAAGTTAAAGAGAGTGCCAAGAATTAACAGTCTGGCCCCCAAGTCCATGTGAGTTTGCAATATGCATTTCCATTCTTGATTTTGCACAACCATACTAATCAAATGTATAGACAAACTGCTACCAATTGGAATCTATGATTTATATGAAATGTAGGCAAATCCCGCCGCAGCAAAACTGCAACTTGCCTGACTTCTCTAGCTATATAATGAGCATTCTCAACAACTTTTAGACTACAACAATCTAGGAAAACAGATAAACCCAATCTGGAACAGACGAGGATACAAAAAGCTAGTACCTCCAAGTCGACTAAAAGGGGAACAGGCAACAAATTAGCCTCGCTATCACTACCACTGTACCGCTTTCAAGGGACCACACTGGAGAACATTCGAGGTATGCAGGCAAGCACTAAAGGTAAAGGTAACACATCCATTCCAACATTGGAGCCGTGACAACCAATTAGGTTGTAACCTACCACCAATTCCTGTAACAACTGACGAGGCGATGAACAGAGCTCACACAAAGTCCCCGTCAGTTGCCTTTTTCTGACATTTTGTCACTCGTCTCGCAAGGACACGCAGTGAAACAACGGAGTCTTACACGACACGGCACCAGAGTCAGAGAATCCGCAAGAACACGAAAACGGCATCGACGCAATCCGCACAGGCAGGGATAGAGCACCTGAGGTTCCGAATCGTGGCGGACGACGCGTCCCCGGCATTGCGCCTGATCTCGCACCACGCGACCTCCTCCCCACCGCCGCCGCAGGCCGGCGGCGCGACGAGGGAGCAGACCACGGAGTCGTCCTCGGCCACCTCCACCACCGGGCACGCAGAATCGGCGGGCACTGCTAAGTAATCAGGAATGGGACAACCAAACCCAAAAAAAAAGAATCAAGAAGCCGTGCAGATGAAGGAACCCGTGGAGAAGGAGGGGAGGGGGCGGCTGCCCTGCCGTACCTAGCCTGACCCACACGGAAGGGGACGGCAAGGAGGCGGCCAAGGGCTGCGGGGGTTTGGTGGAGGTGGAGCACTCGCCGGCGTCCATGGCGCAGGGAGGCGACAGGCGAGGCGAGGAGCGCGTGCGCGCTAGCTCGAGGGGGAGGCGGCCACTCCGGCCTGCTGCACATGTCGCCCTGCCACCGGCCAGAGAGGGAGGGCGTGGCAGCAGCGGAGCTCGCGCTCGCTCTGCAGATCGACGGACAATCGAACGGATGGGGCCGAGGTCCATGAGCACAGATCAAAATTAGGAAGGATTAAATCGGAGCTTTCTCGAAGAAAAAAGAAGCCAATCTGCTGCTCGTAACTGCAGGAGGTACGAGATGGCTTTCTGGATCTCGTGACCACAGCGTGCCGGTCTCGCGCACCTGCCGGGCGTAGACCTCGTGGACTTCGTGGATGTTGCGCTCGTGCCGCCAGGAAGGGAGGGCCGGCCTAGAGTTGTGTCACGGCCGACCGGAGTTGCGCCCGCCGGAGCAGGGAGCGCCCGCCACCGCCGCCGCCGTGGGATTCCCCCGTCGAGCGCGGCAGCCGGCCGTACTCGTCGCCGCTCGCCTCGGTCTCCCCCGCGCCCGCGCGTCGCGGTCGGGGCAGTGCCCGCTGCCGGGGCCGAGGTAGAGGCTCGCCGTCGCTGGAGACCTGACGCGCACGCGCTCGCTCGCGATCGAGGAGGAAGACAAGTTGCTCGGGAGAAACAAATCGAACCGGGAAACCGAAATCAACGCGAGGCGCATGCGCGCGGGAGGTCCGCGGAAGGGCGACGGAGGGCAGACACACTACGTCGGATTTGGATGAGTAATAAGAGAGAATGGCTAAGAGATAATCTGGTGCGTTCGTTTTGATGGTGTTATATTTTCTGGGTGCATTCATGGATGTGGATGTAGCATAGGTCATGACTGTGGAACAGACATTTGTTGTGTGGCTGTAGATTTATTCTAACTGATGTATTATAGGGTAGGGTAGATTAATACATTATAAGAAGAAAGAGAGAGAGAGAGAGGAGATCAGCAAGAACATGTTGACTATGAAATACTGTCCCATTGCATTAGCCATAAATAGCAAGTTCCTCCATACGGCAGAGCATATACTTAGTGTTGTCAGCACCAGTCAATTTATCATTGCCACCTCCAATTTCCATGTTGTTCTATGCCTAAAATTTGAACAATTTGTACCCTATGAAGATACATGGTCATCTATCTGCATGTCCACCTTGTATATTGGAGTTAAAATCAAACAAGCAGATGGGGCTTGAAAGTAATACGAGGTGAAGCAAATACATGTAAATCCATAATCTGCAACTGCAATATCTCAAAAAAAAAACAGATTTCACTTAGCTCAACTCGAAAAATGACTAAGTGAATATCAATTTCAAATTCAGCTTATGACCGAACTTTTCTACCTGCATAGTAGCTTTCAAACCATAAGCTATGACAACAACAGTGATATTTGCATTTGCAGCCATTTAAGATTTCTTTCCACTGTCTCCTCCATGCCATGCTATGGTTCACCACCACATTGATATCCAATATCGTCAGCATGTGTTCCTGCAACCAGTATTCTTTTTGCATCTTTGGCTAATGGAAGGAATGAGTCTTTCTGACAAAGAAATGGATAGATATTTTTTTGAGGGAACGAAATGGATAGATATTATAATTTCAGACCAGCACTTATGCTCAACATATGCCTACCGATAAAGAAATGAATAGATATTATGATTTCAGACCAGTACTAATGCACAAGGAAAATACTATCCACCATCAGGTACTTTTTTTTTAAACGAGGCGATATTGTTCAGACTTGGAGATAGAAAACAGAAAGTAAATACAGTCATCATGCACTGACCATCTACAAAATGTGAATCCTGGTGCCATGGCATCACCTTGGACTGCCCCTCATATAATGCCCTGCTTGTTTCCTTGGCAATTGGTTAGCGCCCTTTCACTATTTAATACCAAAACAAAATCATAAGACCTTGTATAATAACTAAAATGGCTTCTGAGAACTTAAATCTAAGTTACATAAAAGAGAATTGGGTCAAAACATGAGAAAAGTGCCACAACAATAGTACGGAATTTAGATGAAACATAATATGTTTATTAATACTGAATGAGAAATTACATGTATCTCAGACTCATTTGATCCTAAAAAGAGTTATGCATGAGATGAAGCAGACCAATCCAAAGGAGTGCTAAGGCTATTGGAATAATAAACATGCAGAACCCGTACTACCCTGTCTTCTTCCCAACTACTGTTTGGTCAAAATTTCTAGATCATCTCTCATGATCGATGATCGATTTCACTGAAAATGCAAGGAAAAAATTCCATACAAACAGGTTAGGGTTGCTTATCTGTCATATAACAAAATACAAAAAAAAAGAGAAAAATATCGCATCCAAACCCTGTCTTCTTCCCAGCTACTGTTTGGTCGTTCAGCAAGCGCATATGCAAAGGAAGCAGATTGGTCGGGAACTCGGGATTGAGGAGGAAGCGGTTGGCCGGAGATGGGGAGGCCGCTCCATGGGTTGTCGTGGTGCAGTAGAGCATGTCGGTGTCATACTCAACGCGGGGGGGGAGGAGGCCGGCCGCAGCATCACCGGACACCGTGGAGCCAATGGTGCAGGCAGCAATGAGGGTAGCAGCCGTCGCCCTAGCTGGCCACAGCGCACACCTTGGAGACGAAATTGGCGCCGGCCATAGCCATCTTCCGGCTATGGTTCCGTGGCGGAGACCTGCACAGCTCATAGGCGGAGGAAATGTCTTCGGCAGCCTCATCTCGGACCCGCGTCGCTGCCACATCTCGAGACTGCGCCGCCACATCCCGAGCCCGCGCCTCCGCATCCCGAGCCCACCCATGGCCCGCAGCAGTGCTCGCAGCGTGGGACGTGATCGGGATGTGGCGCGGTGCCGACCGGAGTGGAAGAGGGAGGTGCCGGCTGGAGAGGGATGTAGTGGGCGGAGAGGAGGCACCGCCGCCGGCTAGTCGCGACTCGCGAGCGGAGGGGAAGGAGTCGCGCGTGCCTACTCGGACCGTCGGACGATGGAGCGAAAAATCTCTCGCAACTTAAAATATAATATTATATATATATATATAGCTGGCTATAAAATAACTTATTCTATAGCCACTTTAAGTTACGATAATTACTATGTTAATTTACGAGATTATAGTAACTCCTTATTAAGTAGTTTACTATAATATTATGGTAAATATCCCCTGTGTTAGAGTAACACAACTATCGTAAATATGTATTGAAATTATCGTAAATAGATGTGGCTACAATATATATATATATATATAATGCACCCAGGCTGACGGGCGCACCAACTTGGAGCAACCAGCGTGCCCAAGCGAATATGCAATGCTTGCTTTCCTAAGTTAAATTATATCTTTCAGCTACCACGTAAAGCCAACTAGCATACAAATCCCACTAAACTGTATACATGCATGCATGGAATTTTTTCTTGGTTCGAATCTTTGAAACAAGTTTGCTCCTAAACTGTAACCCCGATTGACAAACCGTTTGTTGCATCCGACTCAAAAAAAAATTCTGAGCCAAACTAGATTCAATATGGATATATTTTTTTATCCTTTAAGCGAGTTGCATGTCAATGTACTACCGATTGTAACTATGTCTACCACCTAGTTGCAACTAGTTATAACTTTGTGTATTATATACATCTGGTCACTATAATCACGCCAAGTTCCAATTCTGAGTTGCAATCATATCTGAGTAGCAACTGTGTTGCAATTGAGTAGTAACTAGTTGCAATCAGTAGTAATTGGTTTGCAATCGGGTAATAACTTGTTGCAACCAGTAGTAATTGTGTAGTAACGAGTTGCAACCAGTACTAACTGGGGTTGCAACTGGACAGGTGCATCTACCAACTAGGTTGCAAGAGAGTACTTGCTAGCTGCAATTGAGTAGCTGTACAGAATGGACCTTGGTTGCAACTGGTCAGATGTTCAAGTTGCAATTGGCCGGTGCTAAATAGGCCACAACTACTTGCAACTAGTGCTAAATAGGCCACAACCAAGTTGCAATTGTGTTGTAGACGTGCTTGCAACTCACTGTACAACTTAGTTGCAATTACATACTTTAAATTTTTTTCAACAAATATAGGCTTCATGGATCTCATTTTGTTAAACATATTTTTTCGAAGAACCTACTTCAAACCGATTCAAAAACGGATCTGTGGTTTAGGAGATATCATATTTTTTCGAATCAAAACAAGAAAAGATTCCATCCATGCATACTTACTGGTGGGTGGGTTGACCTGTGAGGTGGCGTCACGTGGTTGGTTGTGTCCATTTAATTTTGCATGCATGAGCGTTGGTTTGGCAGGAAAATATGGGGAGGGTCCTACGGGCGTGCGCTGGCACGTGGACCGTAGGGTTAGAGAGGGTCTGTGCACTCGTTGCATGGAATGCAACTGTCCTATCACACGAGTCGCAACTGGTCTACCACCAGAGTTGCAATTTATGTACGACTGAAGTTGCAATCGGCTGACGGACTGAGTTGGAACTGGTATACAAACGGAGCTGCAACTAGCTATCCAGGACAGTTGCAACTGCCCTACCCAACCGGAATGCAACCGGCCTATCACCAAGGTTGCAATTTGTATAGGACAAAAGTTGCAATCGGTTCAAGGGATGAGTTGCAACTGATATACAAACGATGTTACAACTAGCCGTCTAGAGCAGTCGCAACTGGCCTACCCAACATGAATGCAATGAGCCTGAGCATTTTTTTGTTTCGAATCAAGAAAAGATTCCCTGCATGTATGCTTCCTGGTTGGTGGGTTAACTTGTGATGTGGCATCACATGGTTGGTTGCCTCTATTTATTTTTTGCATGCACGAACGTGGAGTTTGTTAATGCGAGGACCAGCTGCTGTGCGGTACGCGTGGAGTCTGGTCTGGGCCGGTACGTCTCTCGCTCGCCGCTCGCCGTGCTCCATGCGTCTCGCCGCTCGCTCTCGCGGTCGGGTGCATTTGCTGCACAGAATGCACCCAGGTGCATTTTAGCCTCGTCCTATATATATATATATATAGGGAGAGTATATTCAGTAGTCAGCTATAAAATAAGTTATTCTGTAGCCATCTCTATTTACGATAATTTTATATATTAATTTATGATAATGTCAATACATATTTACGATAGTTGGGTTACTATAATACATGAGAATATTTACCATAACGTTATAGTAAACCACTCAGTAAGAAGTTACTATAATCTCGTAAATTAATATTGTAATTATCGTAACTCAAAATGGCTACAGAATAGGTTATTTTGTAGCCAACTATAGGGTAGTAGCGCGCGCGCTCTCTCTCTCTATATATATATATATATCCGCCCCTCCCCTTGCGTTATGGCATGTCGTAATCCTATAAAAGGAAACCCCTTGCGTTCAGCCAATGCTCGTGCATGATGGACCCTTCCTCAATCACCGTAAAGGAAACCCCCGTGCCCTCCCGCACTCGCAATCCTGTAAAAAAGGAACCCCCAAGCACCCGATCATCATCAGCGTCGCCGCCTACGTGTGACCCCCGCTCGACCCTCGGCGTTGGAACGGACACAATCTTGGGATCCTACGGCCTCCATCATCAGCACCGCAGCCTCCGTGCGACCCCCGCTCGACCCTCGGCGTTGGAACGGACCACTGCGCCACATCGCAGCACCTCCGTTCCTTGGCCTCACGTCGCCGCCGTCGGACGGTCCACTGCTGGACGCGACTCCTGCAACCCCTGCGCACGCGACCGCGAGCCACCGGACGACCTTCGTGCGACCCCGCTCGACTCTCGCCATTGGAATGGACCATTGCGCCACGTCGCAACACCTTCGTTCCTTGGACTCACGCTGCCGCCGTCGGATGGGCCACTGCTGGACGCGACGCCTGCGAGCCACCAGGCCATCGTTTAAGCACCGCGTCTCCGGCACCTGGTACGTCCTGTGATCCACCGACGGGTAAATATGTTGGCGGCGGGAACCAATCTGATGACCGCCGCCGCGCCCTGGCCAGGCCACAGCCGGCCCTGTCCAACAGCCCCGGCAGGCCAGCAGCTAGCCCCGTCCGGCTACAGCTAGCCAGCAGCCGGCCAAAACCATAAACCCAGGGCGAGGCAGCCACGGCCGGCTAAAACCACATTGGACCGGCACTGGCCGACACCCCCGGGCGGCCAGCAATGTATAAGTCTTGGGTAGATGTTTTCCTATATATGATATAGCTTTCTGTTCTGCTCAGTTAACTCTTGTGGTCTATGAAAATGATAACTTCAGGTAGTTTTGGATGTGGGTTGTGGCACTGGTGTTCTTTCGATATTTTGTGCTTTTGCTGGTGCCACTCGTGTAAGTTTTTAGTTATTAGTTGCACACTTTGCATTTCTGATGATCTTATCAATGTAGGAAAACTGATGATTTTTTAATCCCGCGCTCTGTAGATGCTACTATATTCCTCGCATATGTGGAGGCGTAGATCATTCACCATTACATGATACCAGTGCAATCGACAGGGAGTGCCTTCAGTCCGAGAACCTCAGCTCATCACTGTTATTTGTCCGGCAATAGCTACGGACAAGTGAAGCCTTGTTCATCCTATGTTTTACTGAAACATAATATACAGAGGTATACGCAGCATGCACTGGAAATTATAATATTGGAATTCTTCTTGTCAGGTTATACTGTTTTTCTTCAGTATAGTTTTTCGTTTTCTCTCTGGTGGCCTTTAGCTTTAGTAGTCTCTAAGAGTTTGGATTCTTTGGGATTCCTTCAGGTGCAGCATAGCTGAATCTTTTCAGTTCAGTAAAGAAACAGCAAATCATTCAGATTCTTCAAGTTTGGTGAGGCTTAGGAAAAAAATCTAAAATTCAGTTCAGTCTTCAGCTGTGTTTTCTCTAAAATTTTCTCGCCACATAGTTTTGCTCTGTATTTCAGTCTGCACTGCATCTTTATCATCAAGCAAGTAGGTAAGTTCCACGTTTCAGACTTTAGATTCTAAACTTCCACTTTCTGCTACAGTGACTTTCTTTAGATAATCACTTCTTGCTTGTCTTTAGTTATCTTATTTTATTGTTTGTTCAGTTCAAGCTTGCGTAGAGTTCAAATTAATTTATTAGCTGTAGCCTTTGTCAGATTAGTTAACAATATTTTGGTCAAAGAAACAAGATGTTTTCTCAAGTTCAGTTTCCTTTTCAGTTACAGAAGTTTCAGACTTTGCAAGTGACTTTTTCACTTTTAAGTGATCGGCAATCAGGCATACCACTGTTGCCTGCATTTGGATTGACGTTGTCCTTGTGACATATGTAGCTCTAGCGATCACTTATTTTTGTATCATAGCCAACCTGCAGAATGTAGTTGGATTTTTTATAAGGACCATCATTTAGCTCTTCTATTTCAGCTAAGCTTAGGAAGCAATCTGGAAAGTCTTGACAAATTGGAAGTTATAGCATCAGTAAATCAGTACACCATAGGTGTTGCCTACAGAAAGCAAGGCAAGGCTTTCTAATTGAGTTAACTGAAAGTGGTCTGGAAAATTACAACGGTTGTTACATCTGAACTAAACAAATAGTATATAGTTGACAGTTGGAGTGAGATAAGAGGGAGAATAACATATAGTTGACAGTTTGAGTGATAAGAGGCAGACGCTTGGGCGAGGCTGGCTGAAGTTCAGTGTACCACACACTGAACTGCAGAGTCACATCTGAACACCTACCGCTCATGGTTCGGCAAATTGTAATACTTACTTAATTAATATATTTTCACCAGTTTACAAATTATCTCACAGTTCTGTCTATTGTCCACACTAATATGAATGCAAGCAGGAGAAAATATATTGTTTTCACTCCTGTCTACTGTTCATGGTCCAGCAATTGTAACCAGGATTGGTTTGATAGTTGATTTTCATATTGATAGTTGATTTTCATATTCAAATCATTTAATCGTATGACTGGTTATTACTAATTACAAGTCTGGGTATCTCTAAATTTCAGATAAACAGCACAGGAACAGAGATTGCAAGGTTCAGAAGAGCAGAGATTGCTACAAGTAGCTTTGGATGCTTAACTGATCAATATACAATGATTTGGCTTACACAAACACGAAAAGCACAGAACTTTCAACATTATTTAAACGTTGGTTTTGGGTGAGAAAATGAAGAGCCAAGGAAAATCAAAATCATGTTGTTAGGAGAATGTTTCAGAGTACAGCTAAAATAATTTTTGTAGACAAAAGATTTTGATTTCCAGTAAATGGAGTAAGCAATTGTGAACTTAAAAAAGGTTTAATTGTGCATGCTTTCAGTTCAAATCATTTGGAACAACCGTATCAAGGTTTTTGTACTAAAGTAACTGTTCTGATAATTGATGTTACCTGAATGAGAGACTAGGGCAGAAACTCTAAAACATAGTAAAACTTTCAGTAGTCACTTGGTAGGTCCTGATGATTTCTTAGTAGCTTGGCCCTGCAGTTGCAGGCACTTTACTATTCTTCTTGAGTGCTTGGCATATATTGTAAATAAATTGGTGGATGCACAGGCTGATAGTATGCTTTTCTTAGCAATGTGTCATTCCACATTTTCTGAATTTATACATGACGTGTACTATGAAAATGTGAACAAGCTATCTTGCAAGGATAATTGTGAATGCAATTTGAAATCAAGATTCATTTTTCATATGTGCACTTTGAATACATTGATGGCAATCTATGTGGCCTATTGGTCTTGGTGATCCGTTCATGACCATATTTTCCATTGTGCATACTCAGCTTTATTCGTAGTGTTATTCAGTTCGTTCAGGTTACATATTATCGACCTATTTAACTTTTTTTGGCAATAATGAGATTTATTGGGCATATTATTTCTTAGGCACAACATTGCTAAAAGTGACGGGTAGTGTTATGGACACGCCAAGGCCAACCGGTGATCGGGTACCTTTGGGGACCTTACAAATACAACACATGGAGGTAAATAAACTTTTAAAATATCTCTACATATTCTATGTTCATATGTTTGCAACTCACAAAAATTTATTGAAGGGAATCATACACAATCTAATGAGCATAAGAGGAAGAGGGATAGAGAACGGTATGCAACAATGTCTGATGAAAAGAGGAGTGAAAGAAACAAGAAACGCCGTGAGAGGTATAAGATGAATAACCAAGGTCGTGTTGATTCCCATAACAATGAGGTTGTTCATTCAATAGGTATGGTGGTGTTGCTTAGTGTCACTTTAAAAGCCATATGTGTTATAATTAATAACAATTTATTTATACTATGTTCAAACTTGCAGATGGGAATACAACAAATGGAACGGACGAAAATAGTGACAAACTCCATATGCACTCAACCAATAGTAATGGCGCCAATGAATTATCAGGTTACTTATTCTGCTAATAAAATTATTTATTGGTGCGGCGACTGCAATTAACGTGTTGACATAGTTTGCTTATTGTATGGATTAATTAATAACAATCAACTATGTTTGAACTTGCATATGGGAATACAACAAATGAAATGGACGAAAACAGTGACCGGCTCCATAGGCAATCAACTTACAGTAATGGCTTGCAACAATTATCAGGTTACTTATTAGCAGAATAAAAGTATTTATTGGTGTGGCAACTGTAAGTGACATAGTTTGCTTATGGAATGGTTTAATTTGTATTGTATGGTTATATTTGTAGACGGTCTGGTACCTTTAAGCAACATTGGTGGGACTGGTTACGTGGATGACATTGAAACGGGTACACTTTTGTATCCATTGCTTGGAATTCTGGTGAATCGTGCCTGTGTTTGTTTATTCTGATTGTGCTCAGACACCATCCTAATGTGCGTTGATTAAAGTGTCATTCCATGATATATAGGTTTGGGATGTGCACCCAGTCCCATCAACCGGCTTGTCATGTGTCTAAATGAGCGTAAGCGTGATCGTGACAGAGCACGATACGCTGCAATGTCTACTGAACAAAGGGCGCTACAGAATAAGAGACGACGTGAATTGTATGCAACAAAAAATACACCAAAAAATACAGGAATGATGCTACAAATGACTCCAAAGGAGACTGCCCAGCCAACAGGTGTGCAAATAATATTGATTTCTCCATAGCAATATCTTATCGTGGTGTTGTAGGATACTTATTATATGAATAAATTTTTAGACGGTGCTGTCCCTTTAACCATTGGAGCACCTGATGATATTGACGATAGTTTAACTAAGACGGATATCGATACTTTTCAAGAAACGGATATGCCTTTATAGAATGGTGGCTTTGTTTTTAATTACAAAAAGAGTTTGAACACCATCGTAGCTGACACTGTTGTGTAAATTCATTATCATACAATTTTAATTATTGTGTGTTCTTCATCGATTAAACATTGAGACCGAACATTTTTTTATTAATATATAGGTGATGTAAATGCATCCCCTTCCATCGACAATTTTGTCACATGTCCAAAAGAGCGTAAGCGTGAGCTAGATAGAGCACGAAGGGTTGCAATGTCTCCTGAACAAAAGGCGCAAATAAACAAGAGGCGGCATGAGTTGTATGCGGCAAAAAAATACTGCAAGGAAACTGCAAATGACTCCACAAGAGAACTTGAAACGAAAAGAGATCAACAAAAAATATAATACGATGGTGAGAGAACGCCGAGCCAACAATCTGCATCCAGACTCAATCGCCATGGAGAGCCCTCACTTTAACCCTCAGCTTATTTTCCCTTCTTCACCTCAATCGCCTGAAGTGCCTTCACACGGTATGGAAATACCCAAATTGAGGGGCACCCCTATTGACATCGTGCCTTCTGTAGTTCATAATCCAGAAGTCCAGACCCCTGAATTGGCTACTATCGACACAGAATTTCATCCCATGCCGGGGACACACGCAGCAAGCCGGAAGGGTCCGCTCGATGGAGCAGATCCGCCTAGCTTCAGCGCAGGGGTGGTCGATCCTGCGCAATCCTCCCGAGGCGTGCCAGTCAATTTGACCCTGCAATTGACAAGGAGAGAAAGTTCATCAGTAGTTAAGAGCAGAACTTGCCGGTGTTGCCAGACAGTCCCGAATGTACGGCTGTGAGAGCCGATATGAAAGGAAATCGGCTAAATAGCCGATTCCAGTATATTCATGAGAATAAGTAAGTCAGTTAGAGCTCATGGGGTCGTGTGAGTAGAATCGGTTATCATTCAGGATAAACATCATTTAAATGAATATTAATCAATGGCAATAAGATATCAATGATGATCGGTTGAGCCAATGATTACGAGCAACCAAACTCCTTTTTATATAAAGAAATAATTCAACATCCCTTAATCATTTAATAAAGATAAATCTAATGAACATGTTAGATCTCATCTATCGCCATGACCAGTGGGGCATGAGGCAGAATCATGCAGGCCGTAGAAACAACAATAGACTCAACGACCCTAACTCATTACTAATATCAGTGGGGCATGAGGCAGAATCATGCAGACCGTAATACAATAACAAGATCATGGGGCTAACACATCTTTCAACTTATCTCTACTTCAACGATCTCGTGATGTGAACTGTTCGTGAAAGCATTCGATATCAGCTAAACAGCCGATTCAGGCATAGCGCACAGTTAAGGTCATGCCTTCTCAGGAACGGGTCTATCAACCAACGATCCCCACTCCACGGTGCCAACAGTGGGGTGAGAGGCAGAATCCCACAGGCCGTGATGACAGGCCATGAAACGGTTCTCGCTAACCGATAGATCTACTCAAGATCGAACATGCCTTAACCGCACGCTATGCATGATTAAGATTGACGTAAAACAGCCGATAAAAATATAACTCATCGCGTAAGATGTAGATTAGATCAGTTCTAGATTAGCAAATGATGAGTTAAACAAGATGTAAGGCCGATCCAGATCAATCTCAATCGGGCAGAGTGATATTGTTGTAATTAGATGAACAATGAAAGCAATAAGCAATATCGGTAACTTAATGAATCTACCAAAGACTGCCACTCTAAGATAGAGCCGATAACTTGACCTTGATCCAATTAAAGCAGTGGGGTGTGAGGCAGAATCACACAGGCCATACTTGAATTAGGCAAGAGTCGATAACTAGCTTATACCAGAGCCACAGTGGGGGTCGACCGGATCGATGCAGCCATACGAACAGAGGTATAAACCATGACGGTACTTACAACAAGCAGTGGAAGTCGACCGGATCGATGCAGCCGTACTTGCCGAAGAACTCGCCGAGATCTACTCTACTCCTACTCCTAAGGGGTGGCCGGAGCCGAAAAAAGTAATTAACTTGTATTTGATTGATTGGTTCTCCCTTTACAATAGCCGGGGTTTGGTATTTATACCCGGGGCCTAAAATGAACCATACTCAAGTACGACTTAATACAATCTTTGGCATAATAAAAACATTCCTAATTTAAGATAACTTGGACTCTAATCTTTCCCTTTTTGTAGAGTCCAGCATGTCTCGTCTCAGTGCCGATCATAGCCTCCGTCGTTATCTGCTGGCGCTATCTGAAGAAAGTCGATTCTAGCGTTGCATCCGAATCAGCTGGTTTCAATCTGCACGCAACTGATCCCCCTACTGTCATGATCTTGGGAGCTCTCGAGCTTCTGAGATCCTTCTACCAAATTTCGGTCTAAACACATCCCCCAATTTTGGGACAAAAGAAATTTTGTTCCAAAATTACCATGTTCGTGCTCCCGATAGGCCCATAGTCATGGGTAAGGAATCTTGATCTGGGGTCTACTATTTGTCGACGTCCATATCAACCCATGAGCCCATGTTTCAAAACTTTTTCAGAGCATTATTGCTTCACGGGCGTTTTGGATTCATCCTTCCAAGCCGGCTATAAAAATGGCTATCCGACCCTGGTGAGAGCAAACTCAACAATTCAGCCATGCTTCGCTTTTATCTACCTCCTTGGGTGTCCCCAATCCCACTGGATCCTCCATGGTCTATCCTTTTGTCATGACAATCTCGAGCGGTTAGAAGAATTCTTGTGCATGGGGTGATTGTGTCACTTATTCTAGCGCTTCGTTGAGCAAGAAGACCAGCCATCACGGTCAGAAGAATTCTTGTGATATCACCTGAGTCTTCTCTCCATGCTCACAAAGTCGTTTCAGTGTCTTGTGAAGGCTAGAATATGTGGACACCTTCCCCTTGTTTATTCCATCAAATGCCTATCGGGAAAGCCACAAGCTTCTTTTCAGCGGTCTCCCAGTTACCGAGGAATTAGCTGGGTATCTGTTAGGCAGGCGGCTCTTCCTTTTCTCTTGCACAATCTTATCAATGGGCCAACGTGACTTGGTTCACGATGACCCTCAGCCTTATGGTGATTCGGACTCTCTTCAATCCAAAGAAGCCTTGGTGGGTAGATTTCTAGTCAATGTAGATTCTTTGTATCTCACGATGCTTCGTAATTTGGGGAAACGATAAGTTCAAATTTGTTACCCTTCCGTTATCCGTCCCCTAAATTCCTGGAGTGCCATTCCGCTTCCGTTTCTGATTCAACCTCACACCCCTGGAGAAATCTATCTTCTCGCCTTCCTGGGCTATATAAACGGGCCTCGGTAGTTGATCTAAGGATAACTCACTTTGCCTCAAACCTTCTGCACCTTTAGCATAGTTCCTGTTTTTCCGTAGGTCAGAGATCATGGAGAACAGCAAGAGGTTTCCTGAGAAGGTCTTCATCGGGTCTGCATCATCGTGTCAGCGCCTTCGTCGTCAGGAGGGTATATCCCGTGATGCCTCTGCTGCCTCGGCGAATAGGGCCGACTCCGTTTGGCCTTCAGGGCCTTCCTCATTGATGGCTTGCCGCTAGCCCCCTTGCCATCAGATGAGGCGGATTGATAATGATGATCTACTTGCCTCCATTGATCGACATGGCCAGAGTCTCGCTGAGTGTTTATCCCTCGCAGAGTCAGCCCTGGCCATGGTTTGATGTCGATCACCTCCAGCGGTCGATTCGGTGGAGCATAGGTTGGCCAAGGCCAAGGCCAGAATTGCGGGTGAGATACTTGTCGTAACCTCTGCTTCTTTTCAATTTTGTCTCCGAGACTCTGATCACCTCCCCTTTGAATCTTTTAGATCTATCTACCCAACTAGAGAGCCTTCGATCAGCTGTGGATCATGCGGCGGGATTTGTCAATGCCAGGGGCGCCGTTCCGGTGGTTCGTTTGCATGACATCCCGAATCATGTCAGGGAGGTTGCTCTCCATGGCGTTCATCATGGCGCTGCCATGGCATTGGCTGCTGCCCAAGCCTGTTCGGGCCAAAATCTTCAGCTTCTTCCCCATGGTTTTCCAGACGCAGCATACCCTGGGGAGCAGGAGCGCTTGGTTGAGGATTTCATGAGTGCCGCCAATTCTATAGCTTTCAATACCTTGGCCGATGACATAGTAGACAAGGTTTTCCTCGGCCCGTAGTTTGTAATAGGCGATATTTAGCAGATAATTTTCCTGTCTCGACACCATGTGCATTACTTTTGTTTATGCTTGCTTTTCCCCCACGGATGATATGCATTGTACCGGCTTTTACTCTTATGAGTCTATTTTCGCACCAGCAGCGATACCCTTCTGGTATCGGCCATTAGAGCTGTCAGTCGAGCGAATTGGTCATTGAGTATTAATCCAAACATTAAGGTAATATTCCTTCAAATATTCCCTATTGATCTGCTGAATCCTTCTCCTCCTTCCAGCGTCTCCAAAATGTACCAAGCGCGCAATGCCTGAGCCGATAAGGTTTCCCCTGATTAGGCGACCATACCGGCTGTCTCGCTTTTTGGTCGTCATAAGTGTGACTTTGAGAGCATTTCTAGATCAGCTGGAGAAGTCAATAGCCTGTGGGAGCTGATGTCATTTGACTAGAAATACCGAGAGTGACCCATGGTGCCCTAGGCTCGAGATCTACATGTCATCGCGGATCTTATGTAGAACCGGTCATATTCTCCGTTGTCTACTCATGCTTACTTCTTCGGCTAAAGAGCCGATTTAATATAACCGATCCAGGCCCTTGGTTTAAACCAAGTCTGAAAACACGGCTTTTATTTAGAGAACCCTTCGATTTCCTGCCTTTTAGTTGCTCAGTGCTGTATTTTCATTGGCATTAGTGAAGTGGCGCTTCACCTTCCATTAATTGTTGTTGCCTTTTACATGTCCCGAGGCGCCTGTCCCTTCGCTTCAGATCTTCAAATACCGGTTGGTGGTTTCAGCCTTGAATACATCTTCACTCGCAACTGTTTCTCCGCTCTTCTCCACCTGTCGAAACTCTGTAGCGGTTCTCTTTCTCCCTTTCGTAGATCCAATCACTTTTCATGGTCGGCGAAGACCGCCAAGGCAAACGTGCGGCGGAGGAAATCCCAGAAGAGAATATGCCGATGAATCAGTGCCTCCGGCGCATGAGGCGAGATTGACATTTCTTGTTCATGATGATGAACAGTTCTGATCCACCTATAGGTTTGTTGTGAATGACAGTCTTCGTCCTCTTCCCAGGGCCAGCGGGCCCTCTGACGCCGTAGCTTCTGTGCCGGCCTCATCGTCGGATTCTTCCGATTCCTATAACGGTGACGACGCCTGGCGCTATCTTCATGAGTGGAGGATGGCTCAAAACCGTTACTCCGAGGCAACTTGGGAGAACGGCCAACTGGAGGTTCGCCTCGGGGTTTCCTAGGCCGCCCTTCATGCAGCTGAGGAGGAGGCCAGCGCCGTTCGAGCGTGGCTAGCCGAATTCGACGCCATGGTGGTGGGTAAGATGAATCCCATGAAGGCTTTTTACTCTGACTTCCATTATCTTCATCGTGACCGTCTTCTTATTCTCGTGATTGTCAGCCCTGACATCATAGTTGGAATCTTTCCAACTGGCGGTGAACGTGGCCGTAGATGCTGTCAATGCCCGAGGTTCCTCCATTGATGTTCGTCTCCAAGACGTCCCGGTCCACGTTCGGGAGATCGCCCTCCATGGTGTTCGTCATGGTGCGGTGGTGGCGCTGACCGTGGCACAAGTCCGAACTAGGTACGAGCTTCACGCCATGGAAACAAGTTTCCCAATGGGCGATGGCCCTGAGGAGCACGAGGACCTGCTTGAAGAATTCACCGTGGCAGCGGAGGCCGTAGTAGACATCACATCCGCTCAGGATGTGGTGAACAAGGTCTTTGATTAGTTTGTATTTAGGATAAATCAATGAATGAAGACTCCAGTTCTTTTATGATTGTGTTTCAATGCAATGCCTTCGTGTACTACTGTGAATGTTTCTTGCTCTTTTTGTTTTTTGCTTTATAGGCGATACATATCATATCGGCCATTACTGTCTTTGAAGATGTTTACTTTTTGCACTATAGGCGATACCCTCCTGGTATCGGCTATTAGAGCCGAGAATGAATCAGCTATCGAATGTTGCCCGGGTGTCAGGATAACGTACCATAGAAACTTTCACATCAAAAGTCGAACGAGCAATCAACCTAGGTTGAACATCCTGTTAAGTGAAACATAACTTCTTCAAATCCATTAACTCCGAATTCGCCACCTTATCTAGCATTCATACATTGGCCTAAACCTTATGACTAATACTTGTTTTCCTTTATTCCAATGGCCGATATGAAGCCATAACCTTTTTTACTAAAATAAACTCTCAGAGCTGATCACTTGCATTGGCTGTTGGCTTTCATTGCTGATCTTAATGAAGCCTCCTTCCCATGACTTGCCAGAAAAACACTCAAAATCTCCTAGTTCCCAAAAGACTAGATCGACTATTGCGATGCTTACGGACTCATCAGCACGAACCAGTTCGACATCATCTCCATGCCATTGAATCAAACAATGATGCATGGTCGACGATATGCAGCAATTCGCATGAATCCAGTCACGACCGAGGAGTAAACTGTATGATCATTTCCCATCAATGACAAAGAACGTGGTGAGCAAAGTTTTACTCCTGATTATCAGTTCGACGTTTATTGCCCCCTGGGTCTTGGATGTATTTCCTCTAAAGTCTCTAAGCATCATGTCGGTCTCAAGCAAATCTCCTGGTCCCTTGCCAAGCTTACGAAAAGTGGTGTATGGCATAAGATTGACAGAAGCACCTCCGTCCACCAACATCTTGTTCATCGGCTTCCCATCGACAAAACCTTTCATATATAAAGCCTTTAAGTGCCGATGCTTGACTGGCTTATCAAATATTGCTTGCTGCACAACTGTTAACTTGGCAACCATCTCTTCATACTCTGACTCATCGAAGTCAGAATAAACTTCCTGATCTACCGGAGCTCTGAATTCTGATGGTAACAGAAAAACCATTTGGATATTAGCCGATGGTTGCCTCTTATCAGCTATCTGCTTGGTACGCCATACTTGAGTTTTACCGGGTGCCTCAGCCTGTTCCATCTCTCTGTTCCTTAGGCGCTGCACCCTCCTCTTTTGTCTTCTCGTCAAATCTCCTGGGCACCATTGGCCTTCCTACCACGTGTATCTTCTTTCAGTGCCTTCCTCTTCATGATCAGCCCAGTCCTGTCCAATGACTCTTTTTCCCAACCGATCATGAACACTTTCATTTTTTAAGCGCCGATCCATATTGTTATGATGACATGCATCTTGAGCATGGATAGACCGGCGGTTGGTTCGAGATTGCCTATACTCCCGATATTGATTGCTACATTCTGGACAGTCGTGTCTGGTAGGCAACTTCAAACCTTCATTCCAGCAATGCCTAAAGAAGGGACAATTCCATTGTAATTCAGCTTGTTCCCTTTCATACCTCTCTTCTTCTAATTGATGCTGGTATGCTTGATATTTTAACCAACGTTGATAATCTTTTTCCTTCTGCCGCTGCCATTTATTCAATAGAATCCGGGATGTGACCCGTGGCTTTGACGTCTCTACTTTCGACGTTTTCCTCTGCTCGTATCGGCTCTTTTGTTCGGCACAACGTCTTCTAATCTCTCTGTACTCATCAGCCGATATTTGCATTTCAGGATCGACTGTCCCAGCTTCTCTCGATTTGGTCGATGTTAGGACCTTGGTTTTTCCTTTGAACAGCCCAGCATCAACCATGTTCTAATCTCCTAGGAAAGGATTATCATCGACTTTCATCTTCTAAGGTGTATCGAATTTGAGCCTCCCTTGCTAAATAGCTCTCTGTATATGCTGCCTGAAGATTCTGCATTCATTAGTGGAATGAGAAGTAGCGTTATAGAATTTGTAGAACTTCTTGTTCTTCAACTGATCAAGGGGCAACATGACATGACCATCGGGCAACTTGATCTGCCCCTTCTCAAGCAAGAAATCGAAGAGCTTGTCCGATTTGGTAACATCAAAGTCATAACTCTCATCAACTCCTCTTCCCCAAGGATTTGGCACCATCACTATCTTCTTGCCCCAATTCCATTCAGCTACAGCAACCTCTTCTTCTTCATCTTCATAGCTGTCATCGACTGAATATGGATCGTAAGCTTTGGCCACTGAGGTACTCTTCTGGAATCGGGTATCTCTGCGTATGCTTTGGAATTGGCTATTAAGTGCTGCCACTCGTTGAGCCAATTAACCCAAGTTGTCAAATTCCTGTCCTAGCAGTTTCTCTTTCCACATCGGCAGCATTCCTTGGACGGCTAAAGCAGCTAGTTGATCATCAGCCAAGCTCAACGAGAAACACAGATTCTTAGTCTCTCAGAATCTCTAAAGAAATTCAGTGCCTGATTCATTAGTCCTCTGTCTCATGGTTGTCAAATCGGTTATTTTCTTCTCTCTAGTCCCAGTGTAAAAATATGTATGAAACTTCTTCTCTAGGTCGGCCCAATTGGCAATGGAGTTGACTGGTAATGACAAGAACCAAGTGAAGGCCGGCCCTGATAGGGACAAGGAGAAGAAACAAACTCGATGGGCATCCTCAACTGACACTTCGCCCAATTGTGTAAGATACCGACTGACATGTTCTATTGTGCTTGTACCGTCTTGACTAGTGAACTTGGCAAAATCTGGGAGCCTGTAATTTGTAGGAAGAGCGACCAAATCATACCATTCCAGATATGGGTGTTTGTATGAAAAAGTCATTCCTTTTGGCTTCAGACCTAACTAATTCTTCATCATCTCGGTCACCTTGAGCAGCAACTCGTCAGCTTGCGGATTTGGATTTCTCGGTACTTGCTGACCCATCTGTGGATTGAAATCCCGCGTGCCTTGATATCCTAGATTTGGTATCAAGTGGAGGGTGTTATAATCCGTGCCATAATGATAGCCTTGTGGAATCTTAATCTGTTGGGTCCTTTGCTGGCTTGCTGCTTGAAGTCTCTGATTATAGACATAAGGATCTATATCTCTACGGATCCTCTGAATGGATGGTGCTATCTTCTGAGCCGACGACGGTATGTGGCCTGATGTGCCAAAATTGATCATCTGGTTTTGACTTTGCCCCGCCGGCTGCTGCACATGCTGTACTGATGGTCTAGGATTATACTGTATCTGATTTGTAGCAGTACCCGGAGTTTGTTCAGATGAACCTTAAAGTGTCTGGACGTCACTATTACCAGCTAGTGCTGCTTCTTGATGACTGGTACCAACTTGATTAGTCCCTTAGGTCCACGGATCTGGAATATTATAACAAGTCGATCCAACCTGACCGACTGGAATTCCATGAATCGTCTCTTTCATGGTGTTGTGAAATGCGTCAACGAAAGCTTCATTGCGGCTTGATATGGCATCACGAATAGACTTGTCTATGGCTTCCATAAAGAAACGCCTACCTTCAGCTTCGACCGTATCTGTCTGCCCATGTAGTAGAACTCTTGGTAGTGGAAATTTCTGAATAATTATGTTGTCACGTGTTTTGGTGTAGGACAACAAACACTTCTTCTGAAATTCTTTCGTAGCTTTGTTGATGGTATCCTTATCTTCATCAGGTAGGTCTTCATAATGTACCATAAGGATGCTATCGTTGTTGTGAACCGCCATGACGACGGTGGTGTCCCACCGGGCGTGCCAGAAACATGTGTCGACACAGCATTTCGTCCCATGCCGGGGACACACGCAGCAAGCCAGAAGGGTCCGCTCGATGGAGCAGATCCGCCTAGCTTCAGCGTAGGGGTGGTCGATCCTGCGCAATCCTCCCGAGGCATGCTAGTCAATTTGACCCTACAATTGACAAGGAGAGAAAGTTCATCAGTAGTTAAGGGCAGAACTTGCCGGTGTTGCCAGACAGTCCCGAATGTACGGCTGTGAGAGCCGATATAAAAGGAAATCGGCTAAATAGCCAATTCTAGTATATTCATGAGAATAAGTCAGTTAGAGATCATGGGGTCGTGTGAGGAGAATCGGTTATCATTCGGGATAAACATCATTTAAATGAATATTAATCAATGGCAATAAGATATCAATGATGATCGGTCCATATTGAGCCAATGATTACGAGTAACCGAACTCCTTTTTATATAAAGAAACAATTCAACATCACTTAATCATTTAATAAATATAAATCTAATGAACATGTTAGATCTCATCTATCGCCATGACCAGTGGAGCATGAGGTAGAATCATGCAGGCCGTAGAAACAACAATAGACTCAACGACCCTAACTCATTACTAATATCAGTGGGGCATGAGGCAGAATCATGCAGGCCGTAATACAATAACAAGATCATGGGGCTAACACATCTTTCAACTTATCTCTACTTCAACGATCTCGTGATGTGAACTGTTCGTGAAAGCATTCGATATCGGCTAAACAGCCGATTCAGGCATAGCGCACAGTTAAGGTCATGTCTTCTCAGGAACGGGTCTATCAACCAACGATCCCCACTCCACGGTGCCAACAGTGGGGTGAGAGGTAGAATCCCACTTCTCGCTAACTGATAGATCTACTCAAGATCGAACATGCCTTAACCGCACGCTATGCACGATTAAGATGGACGCAAAACAGCCGATAAAAACATAACTCATCGCTTAAGATGTAGATTAGATCAGTTCTAGATTAGAAAATGATGAGTTAAACAAGATGTAAGGCCGATCCAGATCAATCTCAATTAGGCAGAGTGATATTGTTGTAATTAAATGAACAATGAAAGCAATAAGCAATATCGGTAACTTAATGAATCTAACAAAGACTACCACTCTAAGATAGAGCCGATAACTTGACCTTGATCCAATTCAAGTAGTGGGGTGTGAGGCAGAATCACACAGGCCATACTTGAATTAGGCAAGAGTCGATAACTAGCTTATACCAGAGCCGCAGTGGGGGTCGACCGGATCGATGCAGCCATACGAACAGAGGTATAATCCATGATGGTACTTACAACAAGCAGTGGAGGTCAACCGGATCGATGCAGCCGTACTTGCCAAAGAACTCACCGAGATCTACTCTACTCCTACTCCTAAGGGGTGGCCGGAGCCGAAAAAAGTAATTGACTTGTATTTGATTGATTGGTTCTCCCGTTCCAATAGCCGGGGTTTGGTATTTATATCCGGGGCCTAAAACAAACCCTACTCAAGTACGACTTAATACAATCTTTGGCATAATAAAAACATTCCTAATTTAAGATAACTTGGACTCTAATCTTTCCCTTTTTGTAGAGTCCAGCATGTCTCATCTCAGTGCCGATCATAGCCTTCGTCGTTATCTGCTGGCGCTATCTGAAGAAAGCCGATTCTAGCGTTGCATCCGAATCAACTAGTTTTGATCTGCATGCAACTGATCCCTGCTATCATGATCCTGGGAGCTCTTGAGCTTCTGAGATCCTTCTACCAAATTCCGGTGTAAATAGCTACGGCACAGACCATACATAGGCAACGAGTGACCACTAGAGAGAGAAATGCCGTTCTATCTCGTCGCAATCGGGTTTTTGAAGCAAACATTGGAAGAAGGGCTAGAGGGTGTGCAGATATAAAGTGCAATGATTCGAACGACCCAACTCAACCGAGTGTGGTTTACAACGGTAATTAGCCTTGATCACTATATATTGTTGGTACTTTCACCTTCGCTCTTCTATTCCAAAAACTCATAACTTTTCTTACTACAGGTGGTGTCACTCAGGAACCTCCAATTCCACCACCTAATAATTGCACAGGTACACAGATACAACCATCTATAGTTGATGGTACCTCTTCAATGTTTCCAAATGATGCGCAAGCTCATATGCCAGACTTTATGGTCGAGGATGGTATTTTCTTCATTAAATTTATCCCTTTTTTGTATGCCATTATGTTTCTCTCATCATATATGTGGCTGTGTTGCACAGACTATGATGAGGATGTCATATTTGAGGAGGACAAGGAATAGGATGTGGCATACTTTTTCACTAGACAAGGTACACCGCGTAATAGTCAAAACATTCTTTCATAGACTTTCTTTCAACGAGTAACACAGCAACATTTTGTTAGAAGACGACGAGGAGGGAGCCGACGTCGAGCACAATCTCGACATAGACGAGCAAGACAATAGTGAGCCTAATGTCCTAGATCCATACGACAAGGTTTATGCTAATGTCCCATCAGAGTCGCACATGCTACTGTTGGTGCCAAACTGCGAGCACTGCAACGCAAAGAAATTTGAGGGTGAACCACCTAGATTCTGTTGTCAGGGTGGAAAGATTCATCTTTCAACTCATGAGACACCACCAGAGCCCATGAGGTTGTGGTCAAGCTTGGACGCTGATGCTAGGCACTTTCTTGCAAACATCAGATATTTCAATGGCCACTTCTCTTTAACTTCTCTGTACTGCCACCTAGATCATGTGACCACTAACATGTGAATCTGCAGTGTCTACATGTTTCGTGCCCATGGCCAGATTTAACATAACATACGTTCATTTGGTAAAGAGGAGGGTGTCAAAAAGAGACCTCGAGCTTTATTTTTACGATGATGATCCGTCCCTCGAGCATCGGATGAGCAAGTGCCATGAGCAATGCACCCAAAAAGACAAAGAAGTTATAGAGCAATTGGTTATTATCTTTAATAGGAATCCCTACTCTCAACAACTAAGGAGTATGGGACATGTTGAAAATCTAGAGGATTACCGGGTCGAGTTGAACCTTGACCAGCGGCTTGACCAGAGAACATATAACGTGCCACTGACATTAGAGGTGGCCGCCGTCTGGGTTGAGGGGAGTGACATCATGGCCAATTCGAGCATAGTGTTCTCCTACAAAGGAAGGATCGGTCTATACACGGCATCCGCTCATATAATGCATGCTACGACCCACTGTCATACCTGTTGTTCTTTCCAAGGGGTGAGCTTGGGTGGCACAATTGCATTCCAAAAGTGGGTGTGACTATGGCTCAAGTTGAGCGAGCTCGAGCAATCCGCAAAAGGCATGCCGAGAATGCCGAGAATGGTGACGATGATGATGGAGGTACCTTGAGCTCTTTTCAATAATGCAATATAAATTCTTTTCTATTAACGCATGATACTAATTTGAACAATGTCTCCCTGTAGAACCTGTTTTGAATACATGTGTCTCCGTGCGCGACTACTACTGCTACAAGTTCTAGATGCGGCTAGGGATATTTAATCCAATACTCTATGCCCGGCATCTTTTCTAGTAGTTCGTCGTCGACACCTACATCAAGATTGAGAGCTCGCATTTAGACTACATGAGGAACAATCAGGATACTTTGAGGGCTGACCTATACCAAGGCCTGGTGGATAGCATGCATTCAGGTGAAGGATCTGCTAAGAATGTTGGAAGGCGTACTGTCCTATCTTCGTCATTCATCGGAGGACCCCATGATATGAGGCGCCGATACATGGATGCAATGGCTCTGGTGCGAAAGTATGGTAAACCCGATATCTTCCTCACAATGACGTGCAACCCTAACTAGGATGAGATCAAGAATGAACTTTATCTAGGCCAGACTCCACAGGACCGCCCAGATCTCGTCACATGGGTCTTCAGAGCAAAGTTAGAGGCGATGAGGAAAATGTTGGTGGAGAAAGACATACGTGGGAAGGTGAAGGCCTACGTATATGTAGTGGAGTTCCAGAAGAGGGGCTTGTTGCATGCACACTTCTTGCTGATAATGTAACGGAAGTACAAGCTCACATGTCCCGAGCAATATGACATGATTATCAGTGCAAAGCTACCAAACAAGAAGAAGTACCTTGAGCTCTACAAGATGGTGACAAAGCATATGATGCATGGTCCTTGCAGGACGATAAATCCATATTGTCCATGCACGGTGGGCCGCGGGTCATGCAAGAACCGTTACCCATGCCCATTCTATGAGGCAACGTCATAGGGAAAGGATTTGTACCCCATCTATCGGTGATGCAATGATGGCTGCACGCTAAAAGTTCAAGGCCATTACCTGGACAATCAATGGGTCGTGCCTTACAACCCTTGCCTGCTAAGTACCTTCAACTGCCATATCAATGTTGAGGCCTATGGGAGCATTAAATCAGTAAAGTATCTATTCAAATACATATACAAGGGACATGATAGGGCATCGGTGGTGATGAGGGAGACCGACAAAGCAAACGAAAAAGGGAACATTGATGAGATCAAGTAGTATAGAGATGCCCGTTGGGTGACGCCTCCAGAAGCACTATGGAGGATATATGGCTTTGACTTGAGCAAGAACCATCCACCAGTACTGCAGCTATAGCTTCATCTACCCGACATGCACATGGTGGCATTTCATAAATGGGATAAGGTCAAACGGATCGTTAATAGGCTAGGTGTAGAAGAGTCAATGCTGATAGCATACTTTGATGCAAACAGGCATCATGAGGAAGCCCGTGGAATCTTGTATCGGGACTTCCCGGAGCATTTTACCTGGTAGTCTTATGGTAAATTCTGGCAGAAAAGGAAAAACTCTGTTTTTCAAGTTGGAAGAGTCATCTCAGCTCATCCTGCTGAGGGAGAATGTTACTTTCTCCATGTTCTCTTGAACAATGTTCCTGGTGCTACCTCATACGAACATCTAAGGATGGTTGATGGCATGCTACTACCTTCGTTCCGTGAAGCTACAGAAAGGAGGGGTCTAATCGAAGAAGACAATACACTAGATGAATGTCTAACTGAAGCTACTTTATTCCAGATGCCTTCCTCTCTGCGAAGGCTATTTGCAACAATATTGGTATTCTGTGACCGCATGATGTGATGGGGTTGTGGAAAAAACACTAGATGCAATGTCAGAGGACTACAGCCGCAATCATCCATCCCTAGATCTGGTGCAATAAATGGTTTTGATGGACATTAGAAACATGTTGCTGTCTATGGAGAAGGACATAAGGGCATTTCCTCTTCCAGATATTGATCACTCATACGATGATGCCAGCCATATTCCTCGTGAGATATTTGAGGAAGCTAGCATCGAGCAGAATCATGAAGATGTGCTATTGTGCGACTCACTCAACACCAAGCAAAGGTCTACCTATGATGAGATAATGGCCACTATCCGCAGCAAACATGGTGGGTTGTTCTTTGTGGATGGACCTGGTGGGATGGGAAAGACATTTTTGTATAGGGCACTTCTCGCAAAACTACACAGCCATGACAAGCTTGCCGTGGCTACAGCTACATCTGGAGTCACAGCAGCCATAATGCCAGGTGGGAGGATGGCCTACTCGTGTTTCAAGATACCCCTCACTCTTCAAGAGGGCGGTTGTTGTAGCTTCATGAAATAGAGTGGTACTGCCAAGTTGCTGCAGCAAGCAGCTCTCATAATTTGGGACGAGGCATCTATGATAAAGAGGCAAAATGTGGAAGCACTAGACAACAGCCTATGGGATATAATGGGCCGGTCAAATCTATCATTTGGTGGGAAGACTGTTGTCCTTGGTGGGGATTTCAGACAGGTCCTCCCTGTTGTGCGGAAAGGATCCAGAGCTCAAATAGTCAGTGCTTCTCTATGAAGGTCGTATCTTTGGGAATCCATGCGCCACCTAAAGCTCATTCGCAACATGAGGGCTTAGAGTGACCCGTGGTTTGCAGATTATCTGTTGCGCATTGGTGGTGGAATGGAAGAGGTTAATGGAGATAGCAATGTACGTATTCCAGATGAGATATGTGTCCCTTACTCTAGTGATGCTGAGAAAGATCTTCATACATTGATCGACATCATCTTTCCAGATCTAAATGCAAACATGGCGGACAAAGACTACATCACCACTAGAGCGATTTTATCTACATGTAACGATTGCGTGGACATGATCAATATGAAAATGATTGATATGTTCCAGGGCGGCGAGATGGTGTATCACAGTTTTGACTCCACGGTAGATGATCCACATAACTACTATCCATCGGAGTTCCTTAATAGTTTGACCCCCAACGGGCTGCCTCCACACGTCTTGAAGCTCAAGATCGGGTGTCCTGTCATATTGCTTAGGAATATTGACCCTGCTAATGGGCTATGCAACGGTACAAGGCTAGTGGTGCGGGGGTTCCAAAGAAATACAATTGATGCGGAAATCATGGTGGGGCAGCATGCTGGGAAGCGGGTATTCCTTCCTCAAATACTGCTATGCCCGTCTGATGATGAGATGTTCCCATTCGAGTTTAAGAGAAAGTAGTTTCCTATCAGGCTAAGCTTTACCATGACGGTCAACAAGTCACAGGGCCAACCTATCCTGAATGTGGGTTTGTACCTACCCACACCGGTGTTCTCTCATGGTCAGTTGTACGTTGTGATGTCTAGAGCCACGTCAAGAACCAATATTAAGATCCTTGCCCTCCCGCCTGATGCTGAGGCACAAGAGGAGGAGGCCAAAAAGATAGAGAAGAAAAATGCTAAAAAGAATGCCGAGGGGAAAAATAAGAATGCATCAAATAAAAAAGATAAGGATAAGAAGACCCCAATAGCGGATGGAACTTTCACGAAGAATATTGTATTTAAGGAGGTTCTAACACCATAGGCGAGGTAACAGAACATTACTAATGCATACAATGCATTTTTCCATTCAATTTATATTGTACAAATAATATCTCACTAATGCCATATTTGTTGCTGTTCCTAGTTATTTTTAAATGGTTTATCAGACTCTACATGGAGATGTTGTATATACACTTGTGTGATGGCATAATGAAAATTGAACATATGTTATATTATTGTTATAAAAATGACACTTTGAGTGTTTTGTTCATAATATTTTGTTTTGTAACCATTCATAACTATTACACGTGTATGTTCTCAGAACCATGAGTTTTGTCGACTTTCCCCACTTTTCTCATGTGCCAATGTGGGATCAACCGAATTAGCACCTGCATAATTACAACCATAAATTACTTGAATAAAACCAACGAAGCAAGTTAGCGATAATAATGAACAATAGTGCTAAACAATACCATACCAGTGCTTGTGGGATGGCACGATCGTAGTGGCGTTGGTTCCGCGCATTCAGGAGGATAGCTCCTTTGTATTTCCCTTTGTTGCACCAGGGTCATTAGTTTGTGAGCACGAAAGAAATGGATATCAGAGATTTCTTCATGCCAATATAAAACATTATCTTAGCCACATCACGGAAAGGTCTAAAAAGTAGAGTTTGTGAGCCTACGACGCCGCGCACTCCGTGACTGTGTTAAATTCATAAACTTTGCTTTTTGGATTAAATGTCACTTTAATGTTGGTATTTAATTTTTACAGTATTGTTATCTTATCGTGTTATCCATGTGTTTTTAGTACAAAATGTTAGCTATCCTATAGCAACGCACGGGCACGCTACCTAGTATTATTCTCCTTACAACTAAAAAGAACAAAGTGTGGACACTTTTTGGTGCGATAATTTAACTTCGCCACGTCGTCCTGCCCTCCCCCATGTGACAAAATTTCGCGTCATCGCTCTGCTCGTTCGTGCGAAAAAAATTTTGCTTCCCCCTCGCCCCCGACGCCGCCTCCCACCCTGCGCGACTCCCCCACTCCCTCGACGCCTCCTCTCGCATGCACGCGACTCCTCCTCCTCTATGTCTCCCCCACGAATGAGGCACCAGCCCACCAGGCAAGGGCTCCTGCACGGCAATACAGGCCTCCCGCCGCTGGCAACCAGGGCGCATGGCCTGCGCGCACTCTCTCTCGTGGTGACCGCAGACCATCGCGGCAGCCCTACGCTAGGTGCCCAGGTTTTCGTCGGGCCCTTCACCATGTCTTCGCCGAACCCTTAACCGGTGATGAGCATCCAACAGGTACGCCCATCCCTTCCCTACTCTCTCTTCTGTGCGAAACCGAGGACCCAAACCCTAACCTAAGCTATTTGGTGTACTCAGATCTAATCTAATATCAAGTCTACCAAATTCAATTTTCTACAAAAGTTATCAAGTGTGTATATATCCACCGTGTCCTTTTACTGGATCCTCCCCTACTGTTGGTCTTGGTTTTGTTGATTTGCTCTGTAGTGATGGAGGGTTTAGGGATGAACTACCTTGCGAATCCAACAGAAACAATTGGATAATTTGGTAAATCTACTACCAGAGGCAAGCAGGTACTATTGCTATGCACCTTTCGCTCAGTTTATAATAGCAAAATTGCTGGTAATTTTGTCTCGTCATGATTGACATAATGATTTGTACCCATACCTCCAGCTAAACTATGTACTGACTACTGAATTAGTTATGGCATCTCAATAGTGTCTACAGTTTAATTATTCATCCATAGAAATAGACCATGTTTTCTACACATTACGATTTGTGAATATATAAATTGTTTAATTATTTGTTCATCCATGACTCAAGGTCCTATGTCTTCTTTGCATTTGATGAAATGCCTAACACATGCATTTTTATATTGCTTGTCTTATAGAATAGCAAATAAAGAATCTTGTGCACGTGCTCAAGGGATCATATCTGGTTGTCTTCATCCTCTCTCAAACACGATGCAAGTACCTGGCAATTATGTTGGTATTAAATAACATATGATCTACTCAGCATGTATAATTGGTGTTTGTTGTTTTTTCCATTGCAGGAAGGAGCGGTTCCTCTCGCTCATGGTGCTGGTGCCACATAGGAGGTGTCCTTGGAACCCCTCACCCCAGCGCCGTTGTTTCAGCCTGCCACACGGTTCCAGTAACTGCAGCACCCGCACTTCCATGACGATCAGCATGGTCCGTTCTAAACCCGCCTGTCCGTGCGCACACTAGCCAGGTGAGAAGTTGTTCTGAGTCATGAGTTATCATTTGGATGAATTACATGATGTGCTTCTTATTACGTAGCATATGTATCTCTTTGAATTTCTAGAGTGTGCACATGATTGCAAACTTAAATGCAATACTTGGCATGATTTGGCTACATCTGCCGAAATCTAGTAGAATTAAGGTACCTTCCAATTTTGAACCACAGATGGTTGCATATGATATCTTAGAGGGGAGGGAAGCTTATGTAGTACTAGATGGGAGTGTTTGCTGAAATCCCCCTTAATTTCACATTACAAAGATTAGACAAGTGGACATGAACAAAAACTTAGGCAGGGGAAATTCAATTTCTGCAAGCAGGAGCAATTGCATTTGCTACTGTTTCTCTATGACACATGTCCATATTTCTATTTCTTCCAGCCTTCTAGATGTCCTCTCTTATGCTGGAGATAACAACAATAGGTATATATTAAGGAAACCAGTCCGTCATATTATTTCTTGTTGGACTGCATGTTTTTTGTTGACATGAACAACATTGGAATTTACAAGGAGTCTAGTGCAATAGTATGTTTGTTTATATTACCTCTATCGTGATGTCAGCATGCCATTGATTATTATCCTTGTTCTATGCTCCTCAAAGCGAAGTGATTTATTATAATACTACTTGTAGCCTGATTGGTATTCACCTTCTTATTAGGCTCTGGAAGAGCGAGGTCGAGAAAAATATCCCTTTATTGAGAGTGTTGATCTTTAGTGATGGAGAAGTAGAACCAAATCAAGAGCATGTCGTCTAGAATCTGCCTTCCTTGGGTTGGGGAGTACGGTAGCTCTCCTTTAAACTTCTTCATGACCTTTTTAAAATTTAACGATGTGTTTAATTGGTTTTTTTATCGGGTGTAGGCCTGATTATTACCTCTGTGGTTACAGGTAAGGAAGATCTAGTTCACTGCTGGTGCATTTTGCTTAGGCAGAAGGCTGATGAAACATATTATTGCATGTAGTATATTGAAAATCATCTGGAGCTTTTAGATTTCCTTGCTGGTTGGTAAGGCTTCTGGGTCCATGTTCAAGCACTTCATTTTGTTCGGATATCTTCTTTTTAATTATTGCCTACAGTCTCTATAAAGACCAGTAATTGAATAGTTGCCACCGTCGAAGGATTGAATTTCGTAGCAGAGTCACCATGAGTATCATCAGAAACAAATCATTAACAAACCATGAGTGTCATTTTCTCAGGTGTCCCTTGCACTAGAGCCCCTACAAGAACACTTCGAACACTGGGCTATGACATTACTCTCATATTCTCATTACAATGAGTCAAAAAAATCAGCACTAACATGGGATACAGTGTAAAACCAATTTTGTTGTTAAGGATTAGTAACAATGATTTGCTTTTATTTTTTTCTTAGCAGGAGCAAGCAATGTTTGTGTAGCAAATGCAATGTTTGTTTTTAGGTTTGTCTCGAAATCTTTTGGCCATGTAGATTTCTTTTCCAGTGAGCTTTTGTCAGAACAGCAAATTTTGTTAGATCAGTTTGTCAGTTGTGTCCTGCTTGTCGCTATTCAGTGTAGAGTTTCTATTAACAGTGAGTTTTTTCCGAAAATGGATTAGCAAATATACTACAGGATTCTAATGCACGGATCCTTGTTTTCCTCTGGTAGGTAGGACGTTTCAACTACATTCGCTTGTCTACAAAGTATGGTCTTACACGTAAATTCAGTTGTATGTCAGTATCTTTCAATTTATAAAGTGTTTGAGCTGTTGGTTGAAAATTCTTTGGCGTCAAAGCCAAATGTTTGGTTGGCAAGATTTGATTTGCTCAGATAGATTAGCTACCGTGTCGAGACATTACTGGAATCTTTTTTAGATTATTATTGTTGGAACGGATGAATCAATTTTTGTCACCATCACTATTTATGTGTAAATGTTGTTTTTTAACTTTAGGCAGCGAGGGGACTATCATTTCACCAACCTATTAGCGTGGATTGTTCTGAAGATTAAAGAGGATGTAAGGCACTCAATTCTATACCATCTCTTAGATTGCCTCCCTAAATCCGAGTTGGTTTTAACTAATTCAGAAACTATGAATACTGCATATTGTTTTACCATATTTCATCTGAAAAACAAAATAATTAAAACTAACATCTAGAGAATTTCAAGTTAAAATTTTTTTAGAGATGTTTTGTTTTTAGAATGAGCAAATCCGAAAAGGTGGAATCAGGCTATCAGAGACTATCTGTTAATTAAGATGGTTTTTTTTCCTTGGGTTGCCTAGAATTGTTGCAATTTTACAGGATGAATCATTGGTTGACATTCATACAGTGATGCTTGATGCTTAGCACAACCAGCTGCCAAAGCAACTATGAAAAAATAATTGAATGTAGAATAAGTTCTTGTGCTCAATAAATTTTGCTGCTTGACCACATGTGAATATGCTAGGATGGATGCTTGGTTTGGATGGCACGATGATGACTTCGCCAACATTTGCGATATTCTTGACAGTAGTGTTCTAGTACTACTTAAACTACTAATGTCCTAAAGCCAACCATCGAAATATATTGGCATTGACTCTCAAAGGTAAGTTGTGGTTCAAGTTCAGTTTTCTGCACTAGTATATGTCTGAAGCAACCATGCTTGGTAAATATTTTTTGGTTTTCCTCTGATCTGAATATGAACTAAACATAGCTTTTATTGTACAACTGCCTTACGGTTTGCCTTTTTATTTACAAATTATATTATAATAATAATATTGCTCTGTTTCTTCTAATGCCCAATTTTTTGTAGAATATAATTACTTTGATCTCTGGCATCCTGAAGATAGGGAGCTGCTTGTTGATCCTAAGATGATGTTCGTTGGGAACAAACTAGGAAGGTCTACAAGGGGAAGTAACGATACTTTTGAGGCATGCATACTCGCACCTAATTTTTCACATGTATGTGGCTACTTTATTGGACTGAATTTCAAGTATCTACATTAGTTGTTGTTTTAGTTTATTTTCATTTGTCTTTTAGTATGTTTAAGTCATATTCAGTAGTCCTGTATTCCTTGTATCTCTGAATAGGTATGGTGATCAAATTGTAGCGATAGGTTCTTAACCGTGGAAAAACTCCTAAAAAAGCAACACTTGAAGCCTGTTTCAGTCGAGAAGTAAATATAATGTGTAAAGTGAAACATGAGAATCTTGTCAAGGTACTTCCTAGTCTGAATGACATGTTTGTGTGGCTACATAGATTGTCATTTTTTTGGGACCTTCTCACAACTGTTTATGCACTCATGCAGTTCATTGGAGCTAGAAAGGGACCATTGATGATGATTGTTATTGAGCTACTACCAGGAATGTCACTGAAAACTTATCTGAACAGCATTTGGCCTAGCCAACTAGATACACACATCATACACTGCAATTAACTGTGCAATGGACTGTTTACATGCCAATGGCATAATATATAGAAACTTGAAACCTGGTAAGGATGCTCTTCTGGCATTGTACACTATGAACCTGTGATCCTTTAGCACGGATAAGTTTCTTTTATGTTGGCAAAACAGAAGTTACATTGCATAGCATGCTAATATTTTGTTCCAATTTTCTTCAGTATTATTGAATCCTTTTGATAGTTGGATTTGTTCCTAGTTTTAAATGCGTATTGACAGTTGAGTGGTGGAGATGGACCTGAGTGCAAGGCACAACCTAAGCTAAGAACTGGACATGCAAAATAGACTCCACGAGTCAACACATGCACACTCATAAAACTAGAAGTACACTGTGGCAAGGGACGGCAAAATCTAATAGCTAGAGGGTACATGGTGGCTGACATCTTTTTAATCTTTCAACAAACTGTAGATTAATTTTGTCAAAAAGAAATTTAGAGGTTAGAATATAGATTTTTTGGAATTGTAAATAGTAGGGATACAATATAATCTGTTGTGCAATCCGTGTGTTTTTAGTATAAAAGTTTTGTTGTCCCGTAGCAACGCACGGGCACGCTACCTAGTAAAATAAAAAGAGTAAAAGTAAGACATTGGTTTGGTGCAACAATCTGTCGCTTCGTCGGCCCGTCTTCCCCCTACGATCCCCGGCTATCGTGGCCTCCGGGCCTTCACCTCGCGCTCCGCAATCATCTCCCCCGCCAATCACGCGTAGCTCACCCAAATCAACGCATTGGGAAATAGGAAGGTCCCGCAACCGCAATTGGATCACGCGCATCCTTCTCTCCTCCGTAGTGCGCCGCCCTCGCCCTTGCCATCATGAGCCGTGCGATCCTCGCAACCTCACCACGACTCCCTGCGCCCTCTGCAACCTCGCTTTATCGCCCCTGCCCTACGCAGGGCAACTGCCCCCGCAGCAGCCGTTGCTCCGTGGCCCGCGCGCCGGGTCTCACGGCCACCACCCCTCAAACAATAGCGCGGCGCCTCCACCCCCACATCAACGCCTCCGTCGGGCTCTCATGGGCGTGTCCCTCGATCTCCCACAGGCAGCGTCGCTTTCCCCACCCCGCAGCACCGACTCTGCCACCCCTTCCCCATGGGTAGCACCGCCGGCAACTGGCATTCCATCTACTATGCCACTGACTGCCGACCGCGAGCCTAGGCCACGGTGGAGATGGATTTGACCGTGCGCATCATCCTGGTGCGGAGGAAAACTTGCCCGTCGCACGTTGCTATGGTCTGTCACAAGTGCCGTTGCACATTGCGTGCCGTCCTTCAGAGCAAACAAAATCAAGATCGACCAGAATCAACTGTGAGTTTGTACCCCCAACCTTGTTCTTCCTGCTCGATTGGTTTGGGTTTGGACTTTGGAGTGATAGTGATCTTAGTTGGTTCTCTCTGCATATACGTTTGTAACTTCACACAGGTTTCGGAAGGAGCACTAGGCTCATGGCCAGATCGCCCACTCGCCCTCCAGAGCGAGGATGTCAAGCTTGTCGCTGTTGACGACCCTTTCATCGCCACAGATTACGTGGTATTGCTCTGCAATTTTTTTCTCACTACCAGAAACAGCAAATTTGCCGAGTGCAAAAATGTTTGCTGAGTGTATTTTATCGGGCACTCGGCAAACAAGCTCTTTGCTGAGTGCTGCAAAAAAACACACTCGGCAAAATAATAACACTCGGCAAACAAACTATTTGCCGAGTGCTGAAAAAAAACACTCGGTAAACTAAGAAAAAACACTCGGCAAAACAAAAACACTTGGCAAAAAACCATCATGTGGACATCCGTTAGTTAGTGTATCGGCCGTTAGGAGTTTGCCGAGTGTCTGTTAGTGGCACTCGGCAAAGAAATAAGTTTACCGAGTGTTTTTTCTAACACTTGGCAAATAAATAAGTTTTTTTTCTTCTGACCTTGAAACTTTTTCTACTCTCTACATACAATATGTGATACTCCATGTTAAGATTTGGTATGTTTCTGGATCTGCTTGCTATATTTAATTAATTTATTGCATTTCAAGGAGTTTTTTTAGTATAAGTCAAATTTGAACTATAAGTGATTCAAATAAGATAATAAAATGAGTAGAAAAAATAATATTCATGTTATTGAGTCCAGTATGAGGCCTTACCTGGGAAATGAAAAGAAATTTCAAATATCTTGTTCAAGAAACACGACCACGAACGTGTGGCCGAATGGTTTTTAAATTCTAAAAAAAAGCAAACGAAGTCTGAAAATCGTGAGAATTGTCAAGATCTCATGATATCATACGTGGAGGCTGTAGTAAAAAATTGAGAAGGTTTCACATAATATGTCATGTACGATGTTTACAAACCGAATTATCTCAGAAGAAGAATCGCATTGAGAAGGATTCGGTAAGATTTGGAGTCAAAGTGACGATTGAATTGGGGTTTGACTTCAAAACTTTTTGTATAGGCAATAGAGAACATAGATTGATTCATGTGTAATTTTGGTAATTTTTTGGATAGTTTGATAATTTTAATTTATTAAGTCCAATTATAGAATTTTAATTGATATAAATTGAATTTAAGCTATAACTGCATAAAATAATAAGTTTTTTTCTCTTCTGACCTTGAAACTTTTTTTACTCTCTACGTACAACATGTGGTACTCCATGTTCAGATTTGGTATATTTCTGGACATGTTTGCTATATTTAATTAATTTATTGCATTTCAAGGAATTTTTTGGTATAAGTCAAATTTGAACTGCAAGTGATTCAAATAATAGAATAAAATGAGTAGAAAAATGATATTTATGTTATTAAGTCCAGTGTGAGGCCTTACCCAGGAAATGAAAAGAAATTTTAAACATCTTGTTCAAGACACACGACCAGGAACACGTGGTCGAATGGTTTTTAAATTCTAAAAAAAAGCAACCGAAGTCTGAAAATCATGACATTTGTCATGATGTGATGATATCATACATGGAGGCTGTGGTAAAAAATTGAGAAGGTTTTCACACAATTTGTCATGTACGATGTTTACAAACCGAAGCATCTCAGGAGAAGAATCATAGCGTTGAGAAGGATTCGGTAAGATTTGGAGTCAAAGTGACGGTTAAATTGGGGTTTGACTTCAAAACTTTTTGTATAGGCAATAGAGAATGTAGATTGTTTCATATGAAATTTTGGTAATTTTTTGGATCCGTTTCATAATTTTAATTTATTAAGTGTAATAATAGAATTTTAATTGATATAAATTGAACTTGAGTTATAATTGCATGAAATAATAGAATAATATTTGTAGAAAAATCAAATATATATTGTTGAGTGAATTTGACGAGGTATTTTCAAAGTACATCGGAACAAATTTAGAAAAACACGTTATATATGGAAAAGAAGGGAAAAAATTGGGTTGCCTGTGGCTGCTTTGCCGTGTGTCAAATCCCGGACACTCGGCAAATGTGTCGTGACTGTCTCCGCGCCGTCACGTTACTTTTTTTGTAGAGTTTCAGTTTCAGCTCTCGGTAAAGTATTTACCGAGTGCCTGATAAAAAATACTCCGCAAAGAGACGTTTGCCGGCACTATAGATGCCGTGTGCTGTTTGCCGAGTGTTACACTCGGCAAATCCTTTGCCAAGTGTTTTTTGAGCTTTGCCATGTGCCTGTGGCGCACGACAAAGCTACGTTTTCCGGTAGTGTCTCCTGTTCCCTTGATTGCTCCTATTTTTTCTGTTCTTGCCTTCTTGTTATCATTACTCCTTTTGGGATTTGATTTGTGCTGCAGTCTCAACCCGTGGTGATAGGCAGAGCCTCTGTGTGACAGGTTTGTAAATTTTTTAGATTTATTTATCATCCTGATCAGCTATCTTTATTCTGCCCTTGATAGGTCAATTCAGTGATGTCTTATACACTTGCTTTCTGTTCTATTATATTACAAACAATCGATAATTTTCAAGTTAGTGTAAATTAAGTGCAATCTTAGTTAACCTAACAAAGATACAAATAACTACCGGCAGTGTTGATGGTGGCATTTGACATTCGCATGGGTAGGTAGGTGATGACGTATTCTATTCTGAATTTATATCTGACATGTACTCTTTGGTTTTCTCTAAACGGTTTGATGCGTCTGAAATAAACAGCTGTGCTCTGTTGAAGGAAGGAGGATCTTGAACTTGTTGATTTGGTTTTGTAGATGGCAAGGAATGAGTCAAAAAGCAAATGTATATCCTCTCCTGATATAGTTATTATCAGGCCCCGTCCCTCCTGGTAAGGCTTGCAATATTTTGTGGATTATGAACCAAGGTTGCTTTGATGATATCTACTTCCAATTGTTCATACTCTATGTTGCAAGGGTTATTGAATTTCTGATTTTAATACTATGTGAGGTTTCTTCTTGGCTAAAGGGCATTGCCGTTTGACTTGTGAAATGATAGAATCTATTGTATGGTGGATTCATTGCTTCTCACTATATTCTCATAGTATTGCATATGAAGATTTCTTTTAGAATCTCTTTAAGCATGCATAGGAGTAAATGTCGTATTGTAGCTTTATAATCACAATTGAGCAATTTTCATATGTGTAACAGAATGTCATCGTAGCTTTATAAACATATTTGGGTTAAAATTCACTAGCAGCAAGCCAGCAACTAGCAGTTCATAGATCACTTGCTTGCCCTCCCCGTTTGATGAAAAAATAGCTATTACTATTCACTATTGATATGTTTGATTTAACCATGCTCTTATGCAGGAAAACCCTTCACTTTCAGATATGCCTTTCAATCTCATGGAACCTCTTCAGCCACTATGGAGGTGAGTTATTTTGCCTCTGTCGTTGTAGTCATATGGGAGTATGTCAAAGAATAGCTGATCGAATTAGCTCTAAAAGTTGCATTACCATCCTGTATTGGTCATTATTTGTTTGGGCTGCAGATTTTTCTATGAAGACCATGAGTTATTTTGAGCATGCATTGTAAGCTTGCAGGTCCTCTCAAAATCATACAACAGCAACACTTTAGAAACGGGTTGGAAATTGCTGCCTAAATCTATTGTTTGGCGGAAGATTTAGTTAATATGTTTCAGAGGTAATGTACTCTCACAACTAAAAAGGCTAAAAAGTGGACATCGTTTTGGTGCAATAACAGGAACTGATGTCCTGTGGGGGGGTCCCTGCGAGTTCTATGTAATTTAGTAGGAAAGTGATTTGTCATATGTAGAAGCCTTTCAATTTGGACATTGTATCAAGCTTCCATCGCTAGCTAGCAAGTGTAAAAGGGGCAAATCAATCATCAATGGTGTGTGATCAGTTACCCTTGATTCTTTGGTACTATTTAGTTTGTTGTTCATGTCCTAAACATCATACCTGAATATTTGAACTAGTTTGAAACTTTGAACCTCTTTCATAAATAGCTAGGTTCAGGATCATGGCACTAATTCTGTTCTGAAAGTCTCTGCTACAATAGAAATATTGTGTAAAAAATCAGAATTGTCGCCACAGCTTATGGAATCAAGGAAGCAAGGATGGTAAGCATCCTCCTGCCTTTAATTTGTTGGGTGGCAGTTTGTGCTACACTGCCTTGCATACATAGTTCACAGAACATAGGTAGTCACACCGGTTAGGAGATGGAAAGATAGTTAACTGAACTCAATTGTGTTTGCTACGATATGTCCAAATATTTCTTAATGTTTTCCTTCAATGCTAATCATTAACATTACCTAATAATGATGTTGATTGTATGTGTTGAATTCATGGATGAAATACATATAGTTTTGTTATTTGGACTTTAGGTTACGAGTCTGTAGTAGTAAAGTTTATTACATAGGCTGTTTTTCATTTTTGGTTCTTCTCTTCCTGCTGCTATTTCAGAAACCTAGACCGTTTGAGACAATCAGACATGGAGAGAGCCTTATCAATGTCTAGAAAGGGCAAGATGGATGCAAGTTTGGCTACAGTCACCCTTGTGGGTTCAGCCATCAGACTCTGAAGATGATCAGGTACAGAGCGCAATCTTTGAGATAGAAGCTGATGTCCCCAACAGTTCAGAACAATTAGTCAAAACTGCAAGAGCCTTAACCTAATCCTTTAGCTAGATATCGTGAAAATCTACTGTAGACATAAGCATTACTTTGATAATGCAACTTGCAAAGGTTGGGCATATGTTATTGGTATTAATTCTTCTGCATGGGAGGCTGCCACCTAATTTTTGAAGCTAACTGCCGCTAGCAAAGTGGCAAGTCTGCCCTAATGTTTAAGTGGATTATTTATTCAAATTCATGTTCCTAGGGTAAAAAAAAATTCAAAACTCCATAGTTGTCTTGTCAACTTGTATCTTATATTCAATTTAACTACTCTAGGGTAGTAAATATACATAATGTAGAAAGGGATCCTTCCGTGAGTTCTGTCTCCTGATGGTTCTCATCCTGTAAACAAATCACGTGTACTAAGTCCTAATTATTCAAACAAATATATATATTTGTCTTAAAAGAATAATCGTTGTTCTATGGTCTAATTCTCACTTTTCTTTTAATTTTCTTCAACATGCAAGTTTTTTAATTCTATGGCATAGATTCTGTTGCGGTTTTCCTCCACCTTTGTAGTGACCTTAATGAAACCGATAGAGGATTTATTATTTTCTTTTAGAAACGATAGAGGATTTAGGTAAGGGAGAGAAGGGCCAACACGAAGGCAGGAGATGTATTCTGTATGCATGAAGGACTCTCAAAGGCCCACAGAAGCGTATTCTGTATGCATGAAGGACTCTCAAAGGCCCACAGAACTCCCGTTGCAACGCACGAAAAGGTCTATATAATAGAGTTGGTGAACCTATAATGTTGCGCTCTCCGTTACTATGTTAATTTCACGAACTTTGTTTTTGGATTAAATGTCACTTTAACGTCGGTATTTAATTTCACAGTATTGTTATCTTATCGTGCGATCCATGTGTTTTTAGTACAAAAGTTTAGTTGTCCCGTATCAACGCACGGGTACGAACCTACTCAGAAAAAAAAAAGACAATAGGAATGAGGAATCGAACCGTGGCCTCAGGCGCCGGCGTGGGGAGCTGGGTGCAGAAGAGGTTGAGGAGGATGATACACACAATCTCGATGGTTCGATTTGAGTGAGTAAGGAGAGGAAGGCTTAGAATAGAATCTGGACGGTTCATTAGAAAAATGTGATTTTCCTAGGTACACTTTATGGGGTGTATGGAGGTGTGGCATTTCAGCAGGGGAGGTTTTTTGGGTGGGTTTAGCAAAGAAAAAGTTAGTGTATTAGTAGGTAGATAGACATGAAGATAGAACGGTTTTTTTTTATTTAGGAAGCAAGCAAGGCGTGCTCAATCGTGTTTTTCCCTGTCCTGACTCCTGACAAAACAGTACAACGGTCACATCATAAGGCAAGGTTTCCCAACATAACAGCACTACAGCTCACATTTCATTGCAACGGAGAAATTTACTAAGCGCGTGTTTAGTTTCCACCTCAAAATCTAAAAAAGTGCTACAGTACCCATCACATCGAATCTTACGATATATGCATAGAGCATTAAATGTAGATAAAAAAACTAATTGCACAGTTTGGTTAGAAATTGCGAGACGAATGTTTTGAGCCTAATTAGTCCACGATTGAACACTATTTGCCAAATAAAAACGAAAGTGCTACAGTAGCCTAAATTCCCAAATTTGGGCAACTAAACACGCGCTAAGCCCTTTTCTAGTCGCACCCCAAAATCCCAAAAAGTGCTACGGTACCTATCACATCGAATGTTTGCGGCCCGTGCATGGAGCATTAAATGTAGACGAAAAAAAACTAATTACACAGTTTGGTGGGAAATTGCGAGACGAACGTTTTGAGCCTAATTAGTCCATATTTGAACACTAATTGTCAAATAAAAACGAAAGTGCTATAGTAGCCCCAAATTCCAACTTCCTAGAACTAAACACGCGCTAAGGCCTTGTTTAGTTCAAAAAGTTTTTTCAAAAAGTGCTACAGTAGCCATCACATCGAATCTTGCGATACGTGCATGGAGCATTAAATGTAGACGAAAAAAAACTAATTGCACAGTTTGGTTGGAAATCGTGAGACGAACATTTTGAGCCTAATTAGATCATGATTGAATACTAATTACTAAATAAAAATAAAAAGTGCTACAGTAGCCAAATTTCCAAATTTCGCCCAACTATGGCCTAACCCATCGCCACCCAAAACCACAGATTCTGCGTGGTTCGTGTGTACAACATACAAGATCTGTACGTGTGCTCTCAACGACCCTAACAGTACCGTTAAAGACTTCCCACATCTGTGCAGGCCGAGAAGTGATACCTTATTACGTCAGGTGCCTCTTTCTTGTGCTCTCTATTTTCACTGACCAAGGCCGTGTTTACTCACAGACAGACAAGTGCGCAAGATCCAGAAACACATCAGCAGTTCAGCACGCTGCCATTCAAGACCTTCAGGCCCTGATTGTTCCCTCGGGTAAAAGTTAGTCCTGTTAGATCGAATATTTAAACACATACATAGAGTATTAAATATAGACTAATTACGAAACTAAATACGTAGATTGAGACTAATTTACGAGACAGATTTTTCAAGCCTAATTAGTCCATGATTTGATAACGCGGTGCTATAGTAAACATGTGCTAATGATAAATTAATTAGGCTTAATACATTCATCTCGTAGATTACTGATGACTTCTGTAATTTGTTTTTTTATTATTATCCGAACACTCGATGTAACACCCCATGTGACACCCGTAAACTTTAGCTCCTGGATTTAAACACCTCCCCCACATAAACATCCACGGAAATGCACAAACTCCATACACACATACCAGCATGCTACCTCCCAAGATCTTCACAGTTCACACAAACAGCCAGTCAAATGTACAAGCTCCAGACACATTTCAACATGCTTCCTTCTAAAATCTTTGCAAGTTCAATCTGGAATGCTCAAAAAAGGCGAAAGAATCATATGGTACACTGTTGTCACAGTCCCAGGTCTCCAACTATGAAGCATTACATCAACTCACCAACTAGAATCAATCAATCCTCGTAATCGAGCACTTCGTCAGGTATCTGGAAAGTGTTTTTGTCCTAAACACAGCAATGGTGTGGGGGACATACTGCACTATTAGGCCAACATACTGCATATAGAAGCTGGCTCTTGAGAGTAACCCACTAAATACATCAACCCTGTCTGTGGCGAGTCTTGGTCAGAAGAATCAGGTTAGCTTTTCTACAAACATCTCTCCCCAATTCTACCAGGGAATACAGCTACAGAAAGTCACTCAGGAGCATCATTCTTTTGGATGCCATGTCTGGGGAGAACAACCACGGCCTCACAAATCAGCTCCCTTTGAACCAACCCACTTAGAGTTAAAGGTGAAATACCAGCAGAAGCAAGTTCAATGCAGTGAAATAGTGGAACTTCAGTTACAGCACTGCAGAATTATCAGCGCCCGGTGATTCAAGGAAAATGATAGGTGGAGTCCGGGCATGGGTGCAGGTTAAGCTTCTGAGGAAGGTCGTATCACGGACACATGGCCTGCAGAAATCACCAAACCTCAAGTCAGAATAATAATTTATTTGACATGCGAATTTACCACAATATTAAAGAACAGAATGTCATAAATAAATAAATAATTCCTACTAGAACATGGATCCATTCAGTGAAGTAAACTTCAGGTCTTGACTCTGGACACGTGAAAAAGCAATAACACTACGATGGTGTATTGATTTGGTGTGCCTAACTATTACTAGATCTGGGCTTTTTTACTACTAAATGCTGCACCACAGGTGCTATATCTACTTTTTTTTTAAACATGGCACCCATATAGAGTTATAGACTATAGTTGCCAGTGATCAATATGAGGTGCTACTTTTGCATCAGAGAGAATTCTACTTTTAAGGAATGATGCTACATTAGCTATATTATCTTGTCTTCATGGAAAGTTGTATTATTCTCTTACGTTAACAAATCAGCACATAAGTGCGTAGCACAATGTAACTATATATGTTTGGAAACGCCCTGGAGGCATTACATCTAAACTGGTAGCATGGATTCTTGAATCCTGCATACTTTTTAAGGGGCAGCAAAAAAACACAATAGAGAATCCATGTGGTGGCATATTATTTTCTCTACCATCTTATGAAACTATATCTCGTTCTGCTATAAAGAAAGAAAAGATACCTATGTCACAGTATGGCTTACAAAACAAGGTAACCAAAGACTATCTTGTTTCTGTTATTTGGAGAGAAAAGATACCCATGTCACCATCTCACTTGGAAAACAAAGTAGGTAACCAAAGACTTAAATAGGCATTCCCACCAAACAAAGTTATCGTATCTACAAGAGCAACATATGAAGCCATAATGCAGAGTGGCTCAACTAGGGATAATACAGAGGGCTCGAAAGTAGAAATCTGTTACAAGCATGTGAAAGGACATAGGCAAGGAAATATCCTCTAGTGTGTACTACTTTACAAGCAAACTTCTGGTCATGTTGCCATATCTTCAGCATACCATAAACACTATAATAAAGTCCTAGGCACTAGGTTGGGGGGTGTGTGCAGGATAGCCATAATACCAAATTTACATAATTCCTTTTTCTAGACTGATAGCCTAATTCCATGTAGTTAGTTAATCAAACTATTCTCTCTTTTTGGTGCACATCCAGATTTAAATTCCTCTTAAGAGTCCTAACACAAAACTAATATATCCTCATCACTGTCCATTGCATATATGAAATAGTGAATGTGTGCAGTACAATCTGTTCTCTCTTAAATGGAAAGCCTCTAGGCACAAAACCATGTATCATTATTGTTCAGAGATAGTTCAATTGCTAATAATACTGAGGAGAGCAAGCCTACCTAAAAGGTAAGTTTTAACTTAGGAGAGCAAGCCTACCTAAAAGGTAAGTTTTAACTTCCCAGATTTTCTACCATCCAAAATTAGTCAAAGTGGCTACAGCTAACAGATAGATGCATTATGCATAGATGTTTGGTTGAGCTCTGTATCATTGTCCTACATAAGCACAAAAACAATAACAACAACAACAACAAATATACACTAAGACATTGCCTGGCTAAATTTGGCAAATTGTTCCACCATTTTTATGCACACAGGATTTTCAACTACGTGGGTTTCATTCGCATGGACCTCTAGAGCAATTGACAGTCTGGACCATAAATGTTTACCTCAAGATTCTGGAAACTGAAGTTCTATGATCACACCATGATGCGACTCCACTCTTGGTACAACACTTCTTCCACAAACAACTTTAGAGCTGAGGAAGACTTTAGAGCTGAGGAAGTTCTTGTGGGTTCTCCATTGATGCCCTTAATATCATGCCCGCTCTCCGCTTCTTATCATCCTTTGCTTCCTCTTTCAAGAAGGAAGGATCTTCCCTCAGGTCCAGGGCTCTTGAATTCAGAGCTGCTGCTAATGGCTTCTTACTAAATCCAATCTTAAGATGCACTGGAGCCCTCTCTTCTGGAACAATGCTCCTTTGATTTTGATCCAACCCTGCCCCAGCATCAATCTCCCTGATGGTTCTAGCTTGAATAGCTGGCGCAAATGCCTCAAGGACAGAGAGTTTCTTCTTTTCAGGAGGCAGATCGACGTCGGATACTTCTTTCTCTCCAGGCATCAATGCTGGCTCAAGAAATGGATTTCTCTTCGTACCAGCTGCCTGTATCTCCTTCCCCTTCTCCGCACTATCCTGTGCCACTGCAACAGCTGGACGAAACCCATCCGCACCTGCCATGGCCAGCCTTCGCTGCAGGCTGAGCAGGGACTTCTCAGCTTTCCTCCGTTGCCGCACCTGCTCCACCTTGTCAACCCTGTCCTTGGTCGCCGGCAGCTCAACCCACACCTCCGTCCTCACATAGGTGTGCGGATCTGGGAACGCAGGCAGCCACTCCGGGACGTGCCTCACTCCAGTCTCTCTCCCCGTCACAGCGAAGCTAGCAGAAGGCTGCGGCTCCGCGCGCTGGATGGGGAACCTAGGCAGCGGCCGCGCGAACGGCACCTCGTCCTTGGAATGGACAAACGCCATGAGGTCCTTGACGACGCCGGAGCCGACGAGGCAGTGGCCCGTGGTCGCCGCGCCCGCGAAACCATCCGTGTCAGCGCCGACCTCCTCGAGCCCCTGGATGACGTCGAGCTCATTGGCGAGCGCGCGGCCGGCGAGGTTGGCGTGGAAGGCGGCGGACCGGCCCAGGTGGGTGATATAGCGCAGGACGATGTCGACGACCGCGTCCACCGCGGAGCGGTGCGCGCAGTCGAACCCCGCGGCCTCCAGCGCCTGCGCCACCGCGGCCCGCGCCACCGCACTCCCGAACTCGTCCCCGCTGCCGCTGCCGCCTCCGCCGTTCATATCTCCGCTGCTGCTCCTCTCCCCCGCTTTCCAGCCACTCATGCCGCCGAGGCGCCGAGCAGCTCGCCGGCGCGTGTTCCAGATCCGGACGGCGCTAGGGTTCAGATCCCTCCGACCCCGCCACCGCCCAGCACGAATCGATTACCCAGGCTCAGCAACGCATCGAATCGAGCTCCGCCAGCCAAGCTAATAATTTGGGTTTCAGTTCGCGTGCCTCGATGAATTTAACACCCAATTCGTAAGTCTTCTAAAATTTTACGAGATTTTTGCTAATTACCAGTTTAAAGATTGGACTTCCTCTGTTTACCACTTCAAAGATTGGCAGTCTGTTTGTTTCGCTGTGGCTAACCGTAAACGATCGTAAATTTTCAGTCGAAATAGTATTTTCCTCTCACATAAACTAGTCAGCAGTACTTCTTCACGAATCAGCAACGATACGAACCAGCCAACCAAACAGGCCGTGGATTCGCTGTATAGCTAAGGATAACACCACCCTTTTGATTTTGCTATATTATCCCATTTTAATTTGTTTTTGTTTTCTTTTCCGAGCACATGGCTACGTGAAATGAAACTCGCCCCTATCCAATTACAAGTGATTCACACACATGCTCGTTTGTTAGTTACAAATTGAATGGCCATGATTCTACAAAGACTTAAATTAAGATAAGTTTAGCAAGGTCTCCGTCTCCCGCTCCAATAGCGGCTTTTTCGAAGGAGCACTACCAAACACTCTAAGAAATGAAACGGTTTCTGGTGAATAGTAGTTTCTTAGAGAAAAAGTTACAATTTGTAGCTTCTCTGGATAAGCACTTAATGAGGAGCCACGCCAAAGAAGCCGTTCATAATTAGAGTATGATACAATATAGGTGCTTAGAGATCTTCGCTATAGTGTTGAGTAGAGCTTTAATTTTCCTTTTAACCATGCTATTAAGAGGGAGCATTCAAGCCAGCAATGGACCAAGGAGCAAGAGCATTGGGACATGCAAGAAGTTAACTCCCAGTCAAGATCATGGTAGTAAGTAGCTCCATTGGAGAGGTTCTAAGTCGAGTATCTCAAAGAAGACGAATCGGTTAAGATTGGACTTCAAATGGGCATTGAAAATGTACCAGAGTATATGCCGGATGATAGGAATGATATCTAACAGATTGTTCGACGGTACTATCATGTAGGTAGTAATGACTCTGTACTAGCACTAAGTGGTCATTGTATGATTTAGTGAGGCCTAGTTCTTGGTTACAGTCTTACATCCAACACCGCCAACGTTATTCCCTAGATCTCACGGACACCCTCGAAGGCCCCTTAGTGCACATGGCCTTGGATCGAGATAATCCACCTTGCCCCCTACCCTGTCAGCGCCTCCTCGCTTGTGCGATCAATTTTCTTCGTTGGTTTGTGACGTCTTGCTCTTCTCGCCACCATATCCATTCCTTGAGCTAGGGTTTTCAAGAGAGAGAGTGGAGAAGGAGATGTGTTGGGGAATAGAGTCTGCTTTGTTCAGATGACAGGGAGTGTGAAGATCAATGTAAGTCATAGGGGCAAACATGTCCTTTTCCTGCCTCATTTCGGGTTATCATTTGATGTGGCACTGAGGTCTAGATAAGTTTGTCTAAGGATTGAGCAGGAGCAGTAAGATTTAAGTGGCGTGTATGGAGTTAGAATCTATTATAATGACATGTGGGTAATTGTGTCATAGGATAAAGGCTTAAGCCCTTTTCCTAGTACTTCACTTCGTGAAGTAATGTAGTGTGTATCTATGTGAACGGTTCAGTCATGAATTCTGGAGTTCTGGAGGTTAGCAAATGGACGCAGATAACGTGCGACCCATTGCGCTATAGACGAAGCGTGCGACCTGGCTTTTACCGCGACTTGCTTTCACCGTGCCCTAGCATGCGTATGACGAGCCCCACTGCTCAGCGCTCGTCTTTCCATTTTCAACCAGCAGTCTAAGGCTTACCATGCAAATGTCCCTTTTGTTGCCATGTCACGCTGATGTAAGCTAGAAGAAATGAAAACGTTTATTTTAAATTGCTATAACTTTCGAATGGTGTATCCATTTTTTAATTCTGTCTGCACCGGTGTGTTCTACGTGGTGAGACAAACAAAATTAGAACCCACTTGTATTTGTTTCGAAGATTTTTTTTAGTAGCAATTTATTTGTAATATATGCTATGAAATTTATCAAAGGAGTTACTACCATACTAAAATTGCTACTCTAAAAAGTATATTAAAGTTGTTACATGGTATGCACAAGGTTGGGAGACAAAAAAATCAAAGGAGTTACTACCATATAATATACGCCTTAGGGGCAAATTAACAAATAAAACATTGTATAAGCTGTTAACTAGGGGGACAAGTTATTATATAACACATTACAAAAGCCAGAAAACATGACTTGCTGTAAACTGGGAGCATTTATTAAAAAAACGAGGGTATGGGCACAAAAAAAAACAAGATAAACTACAACCTAAAGGCAAATTATTAGAATAAGCATTGAATAAAGCTGCCAACCGGGGAGGGGAAGTTATTATGCAACCCATTGCAGGAGCCAGAAAAACATGACTAACTGCGAACCCAAGAGCATTTATTAAAAACGAGTAGCGGGACAAAACAAGACATTGCAACATAAGGGACAAATTATTAGAACAAGCATTGCATAAGGTGTCAACTGGGGGGGGGGGCGCAAGTTATTATACCACCCTATTACAGGAGCAGGGAAACAGGAGTAGTGGCACAAAACAAGACAAGTTGCAACCCGATGGGGAAATTATTTGAACAAGTGTTGCATAAGTTGCCAACCGAGGTGGCAAGTTATTATACAACCCATTGCAGCAGTCGAAAAACATGACTAGCTGCTAACTAGGGGCAAAATAATAAAAACACCATTATAGGATATAACATCAAAAAGAGATGAAGCCACTGCAAGTTTTTATCTTTTTGTCGGGTACAAAAAAATTAAAAAAGAAACTAAAGACTAAGGTAGACACAATGAAAAACAAAAAATAAAACATAATACTGAAACTAAAATTGACAAGCAGATAATTAGACTGAAATTGACAAATAGAAATTGAAAACTAAAGTAGACATAATGAAAAAATAATAACTGAAAACTGAAATTGACAACCGGAAAATTGGATAAAAAATGATAAAAATTTGAAAAACTAAAGTAGACAAAATAAAAAAATTAATTAAAACATAATAATAAGACTGAAATTGACAACCAGATAATTAGAGTGAAATTTACAAATAGAAACTGAAAACTAAAGTAGACATAGTGAAAAAGAAAATAACCAAAACATAAAATTGAAACTGAAACGACAACCTGAAAATTAAACTAAAATTGGCGAATAAAAACTGAAAACTAAAGTAGACATAGTGAAAAATAATGAAACTGAAATTGACAACCAAGAAATTGAACTCCTAAAGACTAAAGCATACACAATGAAAAACAAAAAGTGAAACATAATAAAAGCCAAATGAAATTAAAAAACAGACTCGAAGAAAAAATTTATAGCATTTTAAAGAGATAAAATAAACTATTCTAATTAGATTTCTATCTTGCTAGCTTGGTCATTCACGTGAAGATGAAAGAATGCGGTTAACACGCTTGTCGTAGTGCACGTCATCTTTATGGCCGTACATAAGGTTTTTGATTAGGGATGAAAACGGTTAGGGATATTTTTCGACCGTATTCGAAACCAAATCTGTTTAGAGGGATTGAGATCTGTCCGTATCCGAGTCCGGATATCCAACATCCAATATCGTATCCGTATCCGAATACTCAAATCATATATTTATGATGTCGATATTCAATCGTATCATATCCGACATAGTTGATACTCTCCGTATTCGAATCTGAATCCGGACAGAAATATGAAAATAAATATAATATCGGTGATATCCATCCGTATCCGATCCGTTTTCATGCCTAGTGGTGATGCCCCATGTGATGACGTAGCAGGCCGGCCCATTATTTTATAATGTGGTCGCGCGTTCCACAGTTGGAGCGACTGGTCGCCCTTTAGAGTTTCCGTTAGCGTATTATTGTCATATTTCTTTGTCAAAAAAGAAAAAAAGAAGACCGCAACAGCATAGCCAAACCCGGCCCTTTGAAAACATGAAAGAGCTAGCTTGATTAACGGGCTGAAATGTGTACCTGATGGGCCGTCGGCAGGGACCAGAAGAGGCGGTGGACAGAAAAGCTGAAGCGGCGTTGCTCTTGCACAGCACGATCAACAAGGTGGTGGGTGTCACCGCCGCCTAGTCCTAGAAAAGACAGCGAAGGTCGTTTGTGAAAATTGAAGGTTCTCTTTAATTAATTTTTGTTCAGGATTCAATGGTCCATCTCACTCACCAGAAAAAAAAAACAAAAGAGACGGTTACACCCTTTGTCCCAAAACAAACGTTCACGGACATTCATCTTTCTTTACATTTTTTTTCCACTTGCATACTCAGAAATAACGCTGAGAGGGAGGAGGCTGTAAATGTCAGAACCTGGGCGTCGTCTATATCAGAAGTCAGAACCTTAGTGTGTGTGTGTGTGACTGTACTCCAACCACAAGCATACATACGGAGTATATAAGCCGCGCGTCGTCCATGATATCTGACCGGTTACAAGCGTGCATTATCTATGCGAGTAGTCATGGTCTCATGGACGACCACGAAAGTCCAGTCCAGCCCTACGTACGTGACTGGGAATTGCATGTAGCAGTAGTCCAGAGTCTGAACGGACTCAGAACTACAGTCGTAGAAACGAAAGGGTCTGGTCCAGGCGTCTGGCCCTGCAGGTGACGAACCGAACGACCGGTCATCTACGGCCAGCTGCTGCGCCCGTACTTAATAACCAGTCGTTTGACCACCTCTTCTAATCCTTTTGTTAATAGGGCACGTCTTGTTACTGCTCCACTTTTTCTCTCTCTCGATGATAAAACATACAGCAGCTAGGCGTTTTAGTGAGGTCAAACATAGTATCTGCCGAGAGTAGGTACACATTGAGTATGTTCGCTGGTTGATTTCTGGACTGATAAGTCCAACTAATACTGATCTGTTGTGAGAAAAAAAACACTATCACCTGACTGAAACCAATAAACCAACATGCAGATGCAATGACCCTCCGAGTCCAGACTCCAGAGTCGGTCGTGTGGGTGAGAAAGACAAAACCATTCTGGCTGACCCCCCGCCTAGCTAGAGTGAGATTCAAATGCCAGTGTCGGCGGGCAGCGGACAAGCTAGCAGCTAGCACCACGCGTCCACGCCCATCACGGCATCACGCAATGGCCATAGACGTTTTTCGATCATTTGTGTGCGTAGAAAGAGCTACACGTACCCTATCATATTATACTACTTACGCAACGGCTCCCACGCCGCATGCCGCCGACCGGGTGCATGCACCTCATCGAATGCTGATGCTGAGTGTAGGACGTTGTTTAGAAACCTCTATAGGGTGCCGTACGACGTCCCTAGATCAGATCAGATGAAATGAAATCAGAGTACAATGCACGTGTTATTAACTGTTATAAAGCACTTGGCCTGTTTGGATACTTGGAATTAAATTCATTCTAAAAATTTTAATTAATACACAAATTAATTAAGTTAATGTGGTTGTATATGGAATATGTATTTATCTATTATTGTTAGCCATACAAGGGAGATACTTATATGTTGCATTTTTTCTATAGAAAAACGAGCTGAAGAACATACTATAAGTTGGAGAGTAGAAACATAGCATGGTTTATTTGTGAATTTAAAAAAGTTGTGTAATGTCAAATTCTAAGCCAAATAGCATAATCTATCGAGTAGATTCTAATTTCTCCAAAATAAAAGGATCCAAACGGTCCCTAAGTTTTTTCCTAAGACAATATGAAATTTCGCTACTGTTTAGTCATAGAAAATTATGAAATATCTCTTATAAATGGTTCGTTTTAATTACACTATTTAGTTGAATACTCCCCCATTTCAAATTATAAGTCACTTTGACTTTTTTGGTTCATCCATTTTGTCATAACAAAATAGATGAACTAAAAAAGTCAAAGCGACTTATAATTTGGAATATAGGGAGTATATTTGTTATTTGAAAATTCAGACACCTGGTGACCTAAAATGTAGTAATAACTTCTGGTAAAAAAAACCCTTTGCTAATCGAGTAACCATCACGTGCCGGGACTTGCATATGTGATCCATGAAGTAGCTTTTTCTTTTAACAATGTGATGCATGAAGTAGCTTATTAGCACAGCAGCACCAACGACAAGCGCGCAGTCGAGACCCATCGACAAGATGAGCTAGCCAAACGGTCTATCTTGCGCATATATGGTTCCGCGTCCCACGGCGCCGCCACGTGGGATCAGAAGGAGGGGACCCAGCCGCCGTTAGCCCCGCGCACATGGCAGCCATGTTTCACCGAGATAACAGACGGCTGGAGGTTGAGGAAGTAAAGTTTGTCCTCAAGGGCTCGTGGCCTCGCATTGTGAACCGTTGGATTCGTACTGGGATGCGACTCCTGCTGTGCATGCATCCCAATGCGAATCTCTCGCTGGAGGTTGAAGTGCACGCTACATTTGCCACTTTCACTTCTCCCCTAAAAGTGTATCTGTAATATGTAATTTTTTGTTGTTCTGAATCACGTTAAAAATACATGAATTTTTTAGAGCATCTCTAATAAACTCTTTATATCCTTTTCCTAATTTACAGCAGAGAAAAAATACGCTCCAACAACATATGTATTTAATTGACATCCTCTACTATGTATTTCGATAGTTAAAGATAGAGAATGAAGATGGCTTTCTAGAGTACGCATAATAAAAAGATATATAAAAGCTGGTGGGTATAAACATATAAAAATTGACTTATACTCAAATAGCACACTCCAAATGATGATTTAGATAATGGATTTTAGAAAGACTTTTGTAGATGCTCTATATAGATATAGAAGTAAATAAAAAATTACACTTTATTTGACCCTAGCAAGCTAGATAGTTTCGGGTCCATACATAGTGAAAAGAGTCCATAAAGAGAAAAGGAAGAAAAAAATAAATAGTGCATACAAAGCTTTTTTTGTTCATATATAGTATATGAGAAATTTCTATCATTAATGAGGATTAAGAATAGAAAGCAATGTTAACCTCTAACGATAGTGGAAAGGACTCCCTTCGTCCCAAATTAACTGCCATTTTGGGTTTTCGGGCCGTAAATTTGACTAGATTCGTAGAAAATACGTGTCGGGGACCAAATACTGGGGTACTCAAAGAGGTGGAGCTAATAACCATCAAACGTTGATACTTTCGAACAAACAAGAACGCAACTACACTTCTTGCTCATACGACCGAAGGTTGGCTGCGCCTCGCCCGGCCCCTAAGGGTTGGTCCCGCCTCGCCCGACCCCAAGGGCTAGACTCCGCCTCGCCCGACATTTGAGGGCTGGCTCCGCCTCGCCCGACGTCTAAGGGCAGGCTTCGCCTCGCCCGACGTCTGAGGGTAGACTCCACCTCGCCCGACGACTGGGGACTGGCCCCGCCTCGCCCAACCCCCGAGGGTTGGACTCCGCCTCGCCCGACGATTGAGGGCTGGCTCCGCCTCGCTCGACGACTGGGGGCAGGCTCCGCCACGCCTAACGTCTGGGGGCAAGCTCCGCCTCGCCCAACATCCGAGGGTTGGCTCCATCTCGCCCGACGTCCCGGGGCAGGCTCCACCTCGCCCGACGTCCCAGGGCTAGTTCCGCCTCGCCCAACGTCTGCACCCTGCTCCTTCATAATGACGAGCACAAGGTAAGACAGGACACTCAAGTCAACCATAGTATTGAGGACCATACTCTGCACGCCTGCGGGCAAGTACCATCAGGATATGATGGGACGGACGCTTTAAGCCCTTCTAGGCATGACAGAGCCCGAACAGTGTTGTAGGCGCCGACTTTTGTCTTACAGTGTTGTGGGCGCCGCCATCAGCCCTTGGACGTGGATCTTGACATAAGCATATGACAACCACTACAATCCAGGAGGGAACTCACATCATCTACAGTATCAGACATATGGTCACTTCCCCGTCTGCTCCCCGTAGGGTTATGGCTCGGCACCCTAGCACGCCGCACCGTCTACCGGAGTAGGATGGGACATGACCACTTGCTGAATGACGCCAGAGCACTGCCCTATCAGGATCAGCGAACATGCTATCCCTGGCACCGTCTGCCATATCAGCAGGGCGGGCTCAAAGGAAAAGGAAGACCCGGCACCTTCGAAGGATCTTCTCTATATCTGGTTTTTCCTCTTTCTCCCATCTGTAATCCCTGCTCCCCCTTGGACTATAAAAGGGAGGGCAGGGCACCCCACTAAGGGCACAGCTAAGTAGCATCCAAGCTCTTAGCACCCGTTTGACCTTTCCATTAGAGACTTGAGACATATCCCTTTCTTAACCATTTGTACGCCCTACTACGAACCTTTCAGTACTAATAATATAAGCAACAGCAAACTGGACGTATGGACATTCTGCCCGAACTTGTATAAACCTTGTGTCTTTTAGTACACCATCCGGGCCCAATGCACAACAAATATAAATTTACTAGTTGGTGTTTATTCAAAACACCGATAGTTGGCGCGCTAGGTAGGGGACCTTTGCGTGTTCCGACGTTAAACATCAGGCCACGGATGGCTAGCCACGGTATCAGCTGGGTCCTAGGCGCACACATGCGCTTCAGGAACCTAGACTTCATCATCACAGTGGGAGGAGAGTTGGCATTGGCTCATGCCACCATCCAATTTCTCCCCTCTATCGTCCTCAACCATGAGAGGCTTGAGCGCTAGCTCGGTGCCTCCCTTGGACCCCAGCAGTCCAGGGAGGACCAGCACTGCCTCACCCTTTCCGACACCAATGACATGGCACAGTTTTCTAGAGGAGGATCCCTCTCTCTGGTACACCACATATGGAGTGCCCCAACAGCGCTTTTGTTTGGTCTCCGCAATGCTGCGGCGACCGTTAGCCACCTTGTGGCACGACGCATGGTCCTGTCGCCTACGAACAACAAGTTCGTGGGGGTAATCGAACACGTCACATAATATCTCCACAATCTCCTCACAGAGGAGCCGGGGTCATCCTCTAGCTCTGACTCCAGTAGGGGGAGCCATCACCCCTCCCGGGAATGCTTCATGATGGGTACCCCTAAGGGACACGTTGAAAGCATCCCTGTGGAGGAGGCTACCCCGACGGGCAACCTCAGCGATGAAACCAAAGGGGAGACAACGGCCCCACCTCGCATAGGGGTGGAGCAGCTGAAAGCCCGACAGCGGGATATCGAGGAAGCACGACTCCAGCTTGTGCAGGAATGCATGGAGCTCGATCGGCAGATCGAGCGCCACGGAGACGGTGGGCGCACACATGTCGTGGCCCATAATGTAAACTGAAGGATCATCGCCGATGATGAAGCCATTCCTCGCTTCGCCTAGGCGAGCTAGAACATCGCCGCCACGACGCCCTTGCTACATGGCCTTCTAGAGGCCGCGACGCCTAAGGATCGTCAGGCCCATCGTGAGATTCGCACCCTGCTCGAGCGTACGGCGGTGCAGCAGGCAGAGAGCTCGTTGTCTCGGTGACGCGAGCTCGATGCCAGCCAACGCACCCCCTCTGGGTGGCTCGGCAGAGACACGTTGGTCCACCAGGCATCGTAGGGCGGCAGGCAGCGCGCCGCGGTCCTAGTACATCAGCATCTCGGCCACAACCGCGACGCACACGGCACCCTCGACGTCCGCAGACACACCTATGGCGACCCAAGAGAAGGAGCCCACCATAGCTATCATCCTCGTCATGGCGGACGCTATGACAACGGTGAGCACCGGAGCTCGAGCCCCGACCTGCTAGGCCCTTAGGCCTTCGGTCAGCACATCCTCAACGCTGCTTTCCCGCCAAGGTACCAACCACCTACCAATATCCCGAAGTACTCTAGGGAAACAAACCCCAGGCTTTGGCTCAAAGACTATCGGCTTGCCTGCCAAGCCAATGGTGCGGATAATCATGACTTCATTATCCGCAACCTTCCACTATTCTTAGCCATTTCAGTACGAGCATGGTTGGAACACCTGCCGTCCAACGCAATCCAGAGTTGGGCGGATATGAGGGAGATCTTTGTGGGAAACTTCCTGGGCACATACAAGCACCCTAGGAACCCATAGGACCTCAAAAACTGCCGTTAGAAGGCCGGTGAGACCCTCTGTGGGTACATCTAGTGCTTCTCCCAGTAGTGCAACGAGCTACCTAACGTCGCCGACGCCAATGTTATAGGGGCTTTCCTATCCGGGACTACCTATGAGTCTTTGGTTCATAAGCTGGGATGCAAGGTCCCATGAACCACCAAGGAACTCCTGGACATCGCCACCAGCCATGCCTTAGGAGAAGAAGCAGTCAGAGCAATCTTCGATCATCTTGATGGCAAGGCGAGGCGGGACGAGGGTGCCAGCGAAGGCACTTCCAATCATTCCGCTAAAAGGAAGAACAAGAAGCAACAATGCGAGGACTCGCTCATGGCCGCTGCTGACCGCAAGGGTGGTCGGAAGCCCACGGAGGGCACTCCAAACCACTTTGAAAAATTACTCGAGGGGCCATGCCCAAACCATGCCTTCCCAGTTAAGCATCTGCTCAAGGACTGTAGCCTCATGCGACAGTTCTTGTTCAGAGGCTCCAGCAAAGGGGAGCATGAAAAGGACCCTGCCCCCACCATGGACGACGTCGAGGAGAAGGACAATGGCTTTCCGATGCTCGACGACTGCCTTATGATCTTCGGAGGATCAGCAGCCTATGACTCCAAACATCGTCAGAAGGTCACACGCCATGAGGTCTACATGGCCGAACCAGCCATGCCGCCCTTTCTTTGGTGGTCAGAGTCCACCATAACCTTCGATCGGACTGACCACCCAGAGAGCGTCCTGCATTCAGGGAGATATCCGCTCATGGTCGACCCGATCGTCGACCCGAAGCGACTCACCAAAGTACTAATTGATCAGACATGCTTCCGCCCAACCTGAGCACATTTCCACAGCATCGTGCCCGAGAAGCAGGCCATGCCACTTGGGCAGATTGATCTGCCCGTTACCTTTGGGGATCAGTTCAATTATAGGACTAAAACTCTCACCTTCGAGGTGGTTGGGTTCCCCAGAACCTTCCATGCCATCCTAGGATGACCATGCTACGCGAAGTTCATACCCATCCCCAACTACACATACCTCAAGCTAAAAATACTAGGCCATCGTGGGGTCATCACCGTTGACACCTCCTTCCAGCATGCCTATGAGTGTGAGGTCGAGTGCTACGGACATGCCACAGCAATCATCGCCTCCGGAGAGCTCGCCGCCATCAAGAGGGAGGTCACCGAAGAAGCGCCCAATGCTAAGAAGTCATCTAGGTCCTTTGAGCCAGCAGAAAGCTCTAAGGAAGTCCTCATAGATCCTGACAGCTCCAAGGGCAAAACGACGCGCATTGGTACCACACTTTCCTCCAAATAGGAAAGCGCGCTCGTCGACTTCCTCCGCAGCAACAAAGACATCTTTGCATGGAAACCCTTGGATATATTGGGCATTTCGAGGGAAGTCATTGAGCATACCCTGAAGATCCACCCAGGCTCAAAGCTGGTGAAGCAACGCTTGTGTCGCTTCGACGAGGAGAAACGTAGGACCATCGGTGAAGAGATAGCAAAACTTTCGGCTGCCGGGTTCATCAAGGAAGTATACCACCCAGAGTGGTTAGCCAATCCCGTTCTTATATGAAAGAAGAGTAGGAAATGGAGGATGTGTGTTGATTATACGGGGTCTCAATAAGGCGTGCCTAAAGGATCCATTTCCTTTGCCACGCATAGACCAAATAGTCGACTCTACCTCAGGGTGCGAAACCCTCTGCTTCCTTGATGCATACTCCGGGTACCATCAAATCATGATAAAGAGTCCGACCAGCTCATGACATCTTTTATCACCCCCTTCAGATCGTTCTGCTATGTCTCAATGTCATTTGATCTAAAGAATGCTGGGGCTACGTACCAGCATTGTATGCTCAAGTGTCTCGGGGACCACATCGGGCAGACTATTGAGGCCTATGTCGATGACATCGTGGTTAAGTCCAAATAGGCTAACCTCCTCATTGCCGATCTTGAGTAGACCTTTGCAAAAACTCCGAGCGAATGGCATCAAACTCAATCCCAAGAAGTGTGTTTTTGGGGTCCCGAGGGGTATGCTGCTTGGTTTCATCATCTCCGAGCGTGGCATCGAAGACAACCCGAAGAAGATCTCAGTCATCACAAGGATGGACCTGATTCAGAACATAAAGGGGGTTTAGCGAGTTATAGGTGCCTCGCCACACTCAGCTGATTCATCTCACGCCTCGGTGAATGAGGTCTCCCCCTTTATCAACTCTTGAAGAAAGTCGACCGCTTCGAATGGACATCCGAGGCCTAGGGGGCATTGACACGGTCAAACAGCTTCTGACAAAGGCCTCGATCTTGGTTCCCCCAACTAATGGAGAATCCCTCCTGCTCTACATAGTGGCCACCACGCAAGTGGTTAGTGCCGCTCTAGTAGTGGAGCAGAAAGAAGAGGGGCACGCCCCCTAAGTGTAGCGCCCTGTGTACTTCATCAGTGAGGTACTATCTGATTCTAAGACCCGCTACTCCCAAATCCAGAAGCTCCTGTACACCGTCCTCATCACCAAAAGGAAGCTACTCCACTACTTTGAGTCACACCCGGTGACAGTCGTGACGTCATTCCCCCTCGGCGAGGTCATCCAAAGACAGGATGCCACGAGAAGAACGGCAAAATGGGCACTCGAGTTGGACCAGGGCATCATGTATGCCTCCTAAATAGCTATCAAGTCCCAGGTGTTGGTGGACTTCATCGTAGAATGGATCGAGATCCAAATGCCACTGGCGGTCGTCGATCAAGAGTACTAGACGATGTACTTTGATGGATCGCTGATGAAAAAGGGCGCTAGCGTAGGGCTAGTCTTCGTATCACCCCTCGGGGTACGCATGAGGTACATGGTCCATCTCCATTTCCCCTCATCTAATAATGTGGCTGAGTATGAAGCGCTCATCAATGGCCTACGCATTGCCATCGAGTTGGGCATCCAACACTTCGACATCCGAGGCGACTCCCAGCTCGTCGTCAACCAAGTCATGAAGGAGTCAAGCTGTCATGATGCCAAGTTGGCTGCATACTACCAAGAAGTCTGATGGCTGGAGGATAAATCGATGGCCTCAAACTCAATCATATCCCAAGGCACCTCAATGAGGCGGCCGACGTGCTTGCAAAGGCAGCATTCGGCCGAGAGCCGGTGCCAATAGGTGTCTTTGCCAGCAACAAACACAAGCCCTCGGTGCACTACGAAGGGTCAGAGCAGACCAACGATGGTCCATCCGATCCAGCCTTGGGGGCTAACCAACTGATGTCTCCATCTAGCCCCAAGGTCATAGAGCTTGAAGAGGATCCAGAGACTGAGCCCAACCCTCTGGTTGACTGGAGAACACTCTACCTCGACTACCTCCTCCGTGACACGCTGCCAACGGACAAGACGAAAGCTTGACGACTTGAACGTCGTGCCAAGTCCTTCATTCTTATGGAGGTGAAAGGTCCTAATGGCTAAGGGGGGGGGGGGTGAATAGCCTAATAAAATTTCTACAACAACACTTAACAAAATGGTTAGACAATTATGAGGCGAAGCAAGTGTTGCGCTAGCCTACTCAAAATGCAAGCCACCTACCACAATTCTAGTTTAGATAGTGTCTATTCACACAATAGCTATGACACTACCCTATGTTAGGGTGCTCTCAAAGGCTAACTAAAGAGCCACACCAACCAAGCAAGCAAGCTCTCACAACTAGCTACACTAAAGAGCTTGTCAACTAGTTTGCGGTAAAGTAAAGAGAGTGATCAAGAAGGTTATACTGCCGTGTTAATGAAGAAACCAATCAATCACAAGGATGAATAACAATGAAGACCAATCACCTTGGAATCAATGATGAACATAATGATTTTTTTCCGAGGTTCACTTGCTTGCCGGCAAGCTACTCCTCGTTGTGGCAATTCACTCACTTGGAGGTTCACGCACTAATTGGCTTCACACGCCAAACCCTCAATAGGGTGCCACACAACCAACACAAGATGAGGATCACACAAGCCACGAGCAATCCACTAGAGTACCTTTTGGCGCTCCGCCGGGGAAAGGTCATGATGAGTACAGGCCCGATCTTCCGAGAGGTAGCCGGTAAGTTCGATTTGTGGAGATCTCGACGTTGGTGATCCGGCTTCAAATCAGACGTGATTCGAACCCTGCAACCGTTACACCACTGCTCTGTTGGTTATCAACCAAGCACAACTTGATTGACCTCGCCCAAAAGGCTTTTCCTGCAAGCAAATCGAAGAGCACAAGCAAGAAGGTAAAACACGCAATCTGATATTGCAAATATGAATGACGCGAATATCAATAGAGGGTTCAAGAACTCAGTTCCAAAGGACTAATAGACACAGTGGAGGAGATCAAGAACGGGGGCCCTGGATCACTGTAAAAGGATTTGTCACCACAGTTACAATGAACGATTCAGTTTCTCGATGGAAAACTAAACTCTAAACAAAAACCCAATTGTGTAGCAGCGGTGGCGGCTGTGTTTATAGTCTAAGACTCGACCTAGGGTTAGGGACGGCCAGGGGTTGGGCGCCCACAACTTGGGCTTAAGGCCCGACACGATACATGGCCAAGTTGGCCCAAATAGGTGACGCAGCACCTTGCCGTGGTCACATAGAATGATCCATGGACCTTCTGGAGCTGGGATCAGATCCAAAACGACGGCGTCGTCGTCCCCTTTCCAACGCATCCAAGAACGGCCCGTTTCGATGTCGTATGAGAAAGTTATGACCGAAACAGTGACAACGTGTCTGCTGAATCCGAGGGCGGCGTGGCAGCTGAGTTGGGAACGAATTACAACTTGGGGAAGACCATGGCGTCGGTGTGTCCAGCGTGTCGATGTCCTCATCATCCTCCCCTTCTCGAATTGGAGTCGTCCTCGACTCCATCTTGGCGATGTCCTCATCATCCCCTCCTTCTAGAATTGGAGTCGTCCTCGACTCCATCCCATCATCAGCGAACTCCTACAAAAGGTTAGTGACAGCAGGCAATGCACCAGACATAAAAGTTTGACAAAACATAGTATAACATGGTGCATCAGGATTATCACATAACTCAGCAGTAGCAGAAGTTGTAGCAAGAAAAACACCTCCTTTTAACTTAATCCCATTATTTTTAGCAATGTCTGTTGGAGGTTTATTTTTAATCTCATTAGCATGTTTAATAATATCCGTAGGAGACAAAGGCAGCAATGTAATTTTCTTGTCCTTATGTATGATAGTGTATGTATTAGTTCTTCCATGGTGTAAAGCATCATTATCAAATTCCCATGGTCGACCTAACAAAATGGAACAAGCTTGCATAGGGACAACATCAAAATCAGTAGTATCATGATAAGAGCCTGTGAAAAAGCTAATGCGTGCTGATTTAGTTACCTTAGTCTTACCACTATTATTGAACCATTGAAGTTTATATGGATACGAATGTTGTCGTGTGGTCAAGCCAAGCTTGTCAACCAAATCTGAACTCACCAAGTTGTTGCAACTCCCGCCATCAATGATAGTGAGAACACGACAACCCTGCACAATGAGATACATGTGGAACAAATTGTGGCGTTGGATCTTCATCTCTTCTTCATGTCCCACACGTGTACTCAACACACGCTGCACAAGAAGGCTAGGGTAGTCCGCGGCAGCAGCCACAGAGTCAATGGTGATGGCCTCCTTGTCTTGATCGCCCTTGGTGGGATCTGCATCAATGTTAGCAGCAAGGGCTAAATCATCTTCAACATCACTAGCACTTACATATCCATCCTCGGTAGCAATGAAAGCGCGACGACTGGGGCACTCCTTCATGACATGTCCCATGCCTTTGCATCGGTGGCAAATGATTTTAGAACTGGACGAGGAGGAGCTAGTAGAAGCACCAGGAGTGGCACCTTTCTTCAGCTGTGGAAACTACACATTAGACAATTTACTTACCCCGGAAGAAAATGGAGGTGTAGATGGCTGTGGTGCAACAGGAAGCTTGGGCGTCTCCGGCTCGGAACACTGCTGAAAATTCCTCCCATTGTTAGACCTGAAAGGCTGGTGTTGTTTGCGTCCCTGTACTTCTCGTTCTGCCTTAATAGCAAGATGATACAATTGGGAAAAATTGCGCCATTCTTTGTAATCAAGTATGTTCTGTATATCATGGTTTAAACCACCAAAAAATCTAGCACTAGCATCATTATCATCTTCATTTATACCACAACGTGCTAAACTAATAAGCAATTCTTGATAGTATGCTTCTACTCCTTTATCACCTTGTTTTAAAGTTTGTAGTTTCAAACATAAATCACGTTGGTAATAAGGAGGAACAAAACGAGATTTCATACGTTGCTTTAAAACATTCCAAGTTTGAGGCACAGCAGCAGCATTATTGGCATTGCAAAGATCACTCCACCAGAACAAAGCAAAATTAGTAAACTCACTAGTAGCAAGCCTAACTCTATGCTCAGCAGGAACATTATGAGAATCAAATTTTTGTTGAACAGCAAGCTCCCAATCTAAATATGCCTCTGGATCAACATTACCAGCAAAAGGAGGTAGACTAAATTTAATTTTAGCAAAAGGATCATTATTACCATGATTATTACCTTCCATACCACGACGATTGAAGTTGAGGCGGCGACGGCCACCACCGTCAGCATACGCTTCTTCATCACCAAAAGCATCCGCATCTTCATCATCAGCACGATAAGGTGGAGGGCGTTGCTCAAGCTGTTCAATGCGGGTGACCAGATTGTTCACGTTGCGCGTCAGCTCGGTCATAAGATTGCATTGTTCAGTCATGAATGTTGTAAGCTCGCCCTTGGACACGCACTCATTGAAGTCCGTCGGAGTTCCTGCCATGGTTAGAAGATAGAAAAAGACAATACCAAAGTATTATCCCTATCAACTAAAAGGAAACAAGTGGTGGTGGTGGTGGTGATGGTGGTGAAAGTGGAATGCAAAATCACAAGCGGCTTACCACCGTCTTGCCTGTATTCTTACCAACGCCAAACAGGAGCAAAACCAAAGTGGCGAAGCAATCTGTTGTGGAGCATGGGTAACAGTTGCAAGATGAACCTGTGCTGACAGAAGAATATATGGAGCTATGGGTAGGCACACAATATGACAGCAAGGATTAGCAATTAACGAATGCAGATTAATGATTGTTCAATCCGGATCCAAAGTACAAATCATAGGTGCTGGCTAAGACGTGACGAGACGTAGCGCAACAAGGTGAAAACAAAGGATGATCGAAAGAACTCACAGAACAAGCAGCCCGAATTTCTCCTTTTTTTTCCCAAAAGGCACTAATAGGAAACGAACTTTTTTACTTTTTTTCACTATTTTTTATATACTTTTCTCTGAACAAGGATCACAAAAGATGCAACCACAAAAATTGGCACCTACAACTGAGGTGGGATGTGGTCTACAGAAATTCAGCACGTTCTCTGAAAAGCGTGCAAAAACTTTGACAATTTTTTTTTCTATATTTTCCCGATTTTTTTTGGCAATTCTGATGAAACCAAACAGGGCGAACGTACGTTCTCCTCTGTACGCCCTATGTCAGCGTATGTTAGCACTGACCGGACGTACCCTGCCAGCGTCCAGTCACTGAGCGACTCAGCGTCAGGTCATGAGACCAAAACGCACGTCCTCTGCTGCCACTGACCGGACGCTCCGGTCCAACTGAGTCCAGCGTCCGGTCACTCACAGTGACCTCCGTCTTTTCTGTCTAGGGCGCCGATGGCACCGTCGGACTGTCCGCACTCTACGGGCGGACACTATGCTGGTGGAGTTTCTTACCCTTGCACCCAAACTTCACCACCCTTGATCAAATGTGCCAACCACCAAGTGTATCACCTTGTGCACATGTGTTAGCGTATTTTCACAAACATTTTCAAGGGTGTTTGTACTCCACTAGATCCTAAATGCATATGCAATGAGTTAGAGCATCTAGTGACACTTTGATAACCGTATTCCAATACGAGTTTCACCCTCTTAATAGTACGGCTATTAAACCTAAATGTGATCACACTCTCTAAGTGTCTTGATCACCAAAACAAAATAGCTCCTACAAAATATACCTTTGCCTTGAGCTTTTTGTTTTTCTCTTTCTTCTTTCCAAGTCAAAGCACTTGATCATCATGATGCCATCATCATCATCATGCTATGATCTTCATTTGCTTCACCACTTGGAGTGTGCTACCTATCTCATGATCACTTGATAAACTAGGTTAGCACTTAGGGTTTCATCAATTCACCAAAACCAAACTAGAGCTTTCAATCTCTCCCTTTTTGGTAATTGATGACAACCCTTATACAAAGATATAAATTAAAATTCAATTGAATCCATGTTGCTTGTCCAAGTGTATTTACCTTGCGTAAGAGGATATGGACAAGTTTCATAAACTCCATATGGTAGCAATTGCTCCCCCTACATATGTGCTAAGAGTTTGGATTGCAGCTTGCACATATGATTAGATAGGAAATATAGGAGTCAATGTCTACCAAATGATGCTAAGGTATAAAAGATGGACCTTTGAAGCGTGATACCAATCGGAGTGCACCATTATACCATCCTTAGCATCATGGTTAACTTGATACCACTTGGAAACAACACTTTGAAAAATGAAAGTTATCTAGTGATTTCATTTCATCATTCAATCTTACAACTAACATACATCACACAAGCATGGATGTTTAAATTTAATACTTGTGCCATGCAAGCAAATATATGAAATGCACATTAAAATGCACCATACAAGTTCATGAGCTTGGTCCCCCTACTTGTGTGCTCAAAAATTTTAGTTGATCCCTTTCCTTTGTCCATTTCTCTCATATATCAAGATATCTTTATGTTTCTCTCCCTTTATGATATTTTTTATGTTTCTCTCCCTTTATGATATTTCTCCCCCTTTTTCACTATTTTTACTACTATCTTTGTTTCTCTCCCCCTTTGTTATCAATGACCACAAAGGTTCTAAATATAGATAGTATTACTTGTAGGGTCGAGATTATCAATGTCAATCAATGGGGTGAGGATCATTTTCCCAAATTTGGTTCAAACTAGAATATATGCCAAAGATATTTAACTCGGTTTGATCCAAGGACAAGCTTCTTCACACCTCCAAATAAGGGTTATCTTGTACCATGTTGAGTTAAACACTTATAGCTCATTTTCTAGATTAAACACTAGGTTTACAAGCCCATAAACATGTCATATGCTTTCACTAGATTATGTCAAGCATAGAAGCAATAGTGATACCATATAAACATCAAATTCATTTGATTTTCATGAATGAGCCTAATAAAATAGAACCACTTGAAAGGTCCTAATAAAATTGAAAATGTGACTAGATGCACTAATCATGTCCTTAGCAAATATATATGTCATGCCAATCAACTTTTACCTTGGAGTGCTCGAAGGAGAGGCATGTCATAAAAGTGGGGGGGGGGGTGCATCAACACATATTTGAGAAATCCAATATGTTCAACTCATTTCTTAGCTTGCAAAACCTTTTCTCATCCAATGGCTTGGTGAATATATCGGCAAGTTGATCTTCGGTGCCTACACTCTCAATGCAAATGTCCCCTTTTTGTTGGTGATCTCTTATGAAATGGTGGCGGACATCAATGTGCTTTGTTCTTGCATGTTGAACCGGATTGTTGGTTAGCTTGATTGCACTCTCATTGTCACATAGCCATGGCACTTTCTTGAACTTGATTCCAAAGTCACTCAAAGTGGCCTTCATCCAAAGTATTTGTGCACAACAACTATCGGCGGATATGTATTCGGCTTCGGCGGTTGATAATGCAACACTATTTTGCTTCTTTGATGACCATGAAACAAGTGATCTTCCCAACAATTGACATGTGCCCGAGGTCCTCTTCCTTTCAATCTTGCATCCCACATAGTCCGAGTCGGAGTAACCAACTAGCTCAAACTTTACTCCTTTGGGATATCACAAACCAACATTTGGTGTATGCTTCAAGTACCTCAATATCCTCTTTGTAGCCTTCAAATGACTTTCTCTTGGTGAGGCTTGAAATCTTGCACACATGCATACACTAAACATGACATCCGGCCTTGATGCGGTCATATAGAGTATGTTTCCAATCATAGATCGATACAACTTTTGATCCACCATATTCCCACTTGCATCACTATCCAAGTTGCCATTGGTTCCCATTGGTGTGCTAATGACTTTGCTATCACTCATGCCAAACTTCTTGATCATGTCCTTGATATACTTGCCTTGACTTACAAATGTACCATTCTTCAATTGCTTGATTTGAAGACAAAGGAAGTAACTTAACTCTCCAATCATGGACATCTCAAACTCATTAGCCATCATCTTTCCGAACTCATCACAAAAATCTTGATTTGTTGATCCAAATATGATGTCATTAAAATAGATTTGCAACACAAACAAGTCTTTTCCAATCTTGATGAAAAGAGTGGTGTCAACCTTGCCCATTGTGAACCCTTTAGAGAGGAGGAAGTCCGTCAATCTCTTATACCATGCTCTAGGTGCTTGCTTCAAACCATACAAAGCTTTCTTCAACTTGTATACATGGTTGGGCTTCTTATCATATTCAAAACTGGGAGGTTGCTCAACACATACTTCTTCATTGATGTAGCCATTGAGAAATGCACTCTTAACATCCATTTGATAGAGCTTGATGTTGTGGGCACAAGCATAGGCTAGCAAGATTCTAATTGCTTCCAATCTAGCAACTAGGGCATATGTTTCTCCAAAGTCAAGACCTTCAATTTGTGTATAGCCTTGTGCTACTAATCTTGCTTTGTTCTTTACTACTATCCCATCTTGATCTTGCTTGTTTCTAAAGACCCATTTGGTTCCAATCACATTGTGTCCCTTTGGTCTCTCTACTAATTCCCATACTTGATTTCTTGTGAAGTTGTTCAATTCTTCATGCATAGTATTCACCCAATCAACATCCTTCAAAGCTTTATCTATCTTCTTTGGTTCAATGGATGACACAAATGAGAAGTGTTCACAAAATAATGCCAATCTTGATCTTGTTTGCACACCTCTTGAAATATCACCAATGATTGTATCCAAAGGATGGTCTCTTGCAGTACTTGTTGGTTGGAGCAATGGAACTTGATTGCCTGCACTTGCTAGATCATTGGGTTGAGATGATGTACTAGCCACTTGATCTTGATCAATATCATGAGAGTCACTTGCACTAGCTTGATTTGTATCATCTTACACATTTGAGTTGGAGAGCACTTGCACTTGATCATCTTCATCATCAATCACTTGCCTAGGCCTCAATTCACTAATATCCATGTTCCTCATGGCATTTGAAAGTTGAATGCCTCTAACATCTTCCAAGTTCTCATTCTTTACTTGTGAACCCTTGGTTTCATCAAATTCAACATCATGGACTTCCTTAAGAGTACCACTATCCAAATTCCATACTCTATATGCTTTGCTTGTAGTGGAATATCCAAGTAAGAATCCTTCATCACATTTCTTATCAAACTTGCCCAATCTAGTGCCTTTCTTCAAGATATAGCATTTGCAACCAAAGACCCAAAAATATGCAATGTTGGGCTTTCTACCATTCAAGAGCTCATAGGGTGTCTTCTCTTTCAATCGGTGACAATAGAGGCGGTTGCTACAATAGCAAGCCATGTTGATAGCTTCGGCCTAAAAAGATTGACTCACATTGTACTCACTAAGCATAGACCTTGCCATATCAATAAGTGTTCTATTCTTCCTCTCAACAAGGCCATTTGATTGTGGAGTGTATTTGGCCGAGAATTGATGTCTAATTCCAAATTCATCACATAACTCATCAATTCTAGTATTCTTGAACTCACTACCATTGTCACTTCTAACTCTCTTGATGGTTGTTTCAAACTCATTGTGAATGCCCTTGACAAATGATTTGAATGTTGCAAACACATCACTTTTGTCCACTAGAAAGAATACCCATGTGTATCTAGTGTAGTCATCCACTATCACAAATCCATATTTGTTTCCACCGATACTAGTGTGTTGTGTTGGCCCAAACAAATCCATGTGCAATAACTCAAATGCTTTACTAGTGCTCATCATGCTTTTCTTAGGATGGGTGTTTCCAACTTGTTTGCCGGCTTGACAAGAGCTACAAAGCTTATCCTTTTCAAACACAACATCTTTCAAGCCTTTAACTAAGTCATGCTTAACCAATCTATTCAATTGTTTTATTCCAACATGACCAAGCCTTTTATGTCATAACCAACCCATGCTAGACTTAGTGAACAAGCATGTAGATAATCTAGCTTCACTAGCATTGAAATCAACCAAGTATAGATTCTCATATCTAAAGCCTTTGAAGATCAAGTTAGAGCCATCTACACTTATGATTTCTACATCATCTACCCCAAATATGCATTTGAATCCAAGATCACACAATTGAGCCATGGATAGCAAATTGAAGTTCAAGCTTTCTACTAGCAACACATTAGAAATGCTCATGTCATTGGATATTGCAATCTTACCAAGCCTCTAGACCTTGCCTTTGCCATTGTCACCAAATGTGATACTATCATAACCATCATTGTCATTAGTGTTGATTGAGTTGAACATTCTTGCATCACCGGTCATGTGTTGAGTGCACCCACTATCAAAAACCCAATACCTTCCTCCGGCTTTATAATTAACCTACAAAAGAAGATCAATTCTTTTTAGGTACCCAAACTTGCTTGGGTCCTTGAAGGTTAGTCACTAAGCTCTTTGGTACCCAAATGGCTTTCTTCTTTGAGCCCATCCATGGTTTACCAATGAACTTAGTCTTTACACCATTTGTACCCTTAGTAAGCATATAGCATGAATCAAGCTTAAGGGAGGATACATTAGCATTTTTGCTCTTGTTGGTGCATTCATGCTCTTTATGACCAACTTGCTTGCAACTAGTGCAAAACCGACCATTGTTCTTCACAAAATTAGTCTTGTGAGAAGCAAAGGCCGCCTTACCTTTCTTGGGGGTATAGTCTAATCCCTCTTTGTAGAGAGAAGCTCTTTGGCTACCCAAGCACATAAGCAAGTGGTCCTCACCACCATAAGCCTTAGCTAAGGTGTGAGTGAGCTTAGTGACCTCCTTCTTGAGGTTCTCATTCTCAACCACTAGTGAGGCATCACAAGTGAGACCATCACTACTAGATGAGGTAGAAGTGGAAGTGCTACAAGAAGGGTTAGTAGGAGCAACAATGATAGGCATAGATAGTGATTCATTAATTATATCACAAGTTAAACCTACATTGCAAGTTTCAACATGCTTCTTTTTATTTTGCTCATCAAGCAAAGAGGAATGAGCTTTTTCAAGCTTTTTGTGAGCTTTGCCAAGCTTCTCATTGGCTTCCTCTAGCCTCTCATGAGATGCATTGAGCTCATCAAAGGCTTGCTTAAGGGCTTTTAGTTCCTTATGCAAGCTTTTGCATTCCCTTCTCTTGATGTCAAAGTGTTCTCTAGCATCTTCTAGCATGCCAAATAATTCATCTTTAGTGGGTTCATCATTATCACTATCACTATCATTTTCATTTTCATGTTTATTTTCATCATCAACATGTTCTTCATCACTTTCATCATCACAAGATTGTACTCAAAATGCAAGCCACCTACCACAATTCTAATTTAGATAGTGTCTATTCACACAATAGCTATGACACTACCCTATGTTAGTGTGCTCTCAAAGGCTAACTAAAGAGCCACACCAACCAAGCAAGCAAGCTCTCACAACTAGCTACACTAAAGAGCTTGTCAACTAGTTTGCGGTAAAGTAAAGAGAGTGATCAAGAAGGTTATACCGCCGTGTTGATGAAGAAACCAATCAATCACAAGGATGAATAACAATGAAGACCAATCACCTCGGAATCAATGATGAACACAATGATTTTTTTCTGAGGTTCACTTGCTTGCCGGCAAGCTACTCCTCGTTGTGGCGATTCACTCACTTGGAGGTTCACGCACTAATTGGCTTCACACGCCAAACCCTCAATAGGGTACCACACAACCAACACAAGATGAGGATCACACAAGCCACGAGCAATCCACTAGAGTACCTTTTGGCGCTCCACCAGGGAAAGGTCAAGAACCCCTCACAATCACCACGATCGGAGCCGGAGACAATCACCACCTCCGCTCAACGATCCTCGCTGCTCCTAGCCTACTAGGTGGCGGCAACCACCAAGAGTAACAAGCAAAATCCGTAGCGAAACATGAACACCAAGTGCCTCTAGATGCAATCACTCAAGCAATGCACTTGGATCACTCCCAATCTCACTATGATGATGAATCAATGATGGAGATGAGTGGGAGGGCTTTGCCTAAGCTCATAAGGTTGCTATGTCAATGCAAATGGCCAAGAGAGTGAGCTTGAGCCGGCCATAGGGCTTAAATAGAAGCACCCACGAAATAGAGCCGTTGTACCCCTTCACTGGGCACAACGCGGGGTGACCGGACGCTCTAGTCCGATCGATCGGACGCTGGCCCTCAGCGTCCAGTCATGTGATTCATGCCACATGTCCCCTGCTTCAAATATTGTTCATCAGATTTCAATGGTCATCTGTTGACCGGACGCATCAGTTAGAAAGTGACCGGACGCTGGACCTTAGCGTCTAGTCATTTCCAGTAAGGTTCCAAACGCGATTTTTCCCGACTGGACGCGTCCGGTTATGCTTGACCGGACACAGCCAGTGTCCGGTCACACAATGTCTCCTCTGTACGCCCTACTTCAGCGTACGTCAGCACTGACCGGACGCACCCTGCCAGTGTCCAGTCGCTGAGTGACTCAGCGTCTAGTCATGAGACCGAAATGCACGTCCTCTGCTGCCACTGACCGGACGCTCCGGTCCAACCGAGTCCAGCGTCCGATCACTCATAGTGAGCTCTGTCTTTTCTGTCTAGGGCACCGGTGGCACCGTCGGACTGTCCGCACTCTACGGGTGGACACTCCACCGGTGGTGTTTCTTACCCTTGCACCCAAACTTCACCACCCTTGATCAAATGTGCCAACCACCAAGTGTATCACCTTGTGCACATGTGTTAGCGTATTTTCACAAACATTTTCAAGGGTGTTAGCACTCCACTAGATCCTAAATGCATATGCAATGAGTTAGAGCATCTAGTGACACTTTGATAACCGCATTCCGATACGAGTTTCACCCCTCTTAATAGTATGGCTATCAAACCTAAATGTGATCACACTCTCTAAGTGTCTTGATCACCAAAACAAAATAGCTCCTACAAAATATACCTTTGCCTTGAGCTTTTTGTTTTTCTCTTTCTTCTTTCCAAGTTGAAGCACTTGATCATCACCATGCCATCATCATCATCATGCTATGATCTTCATTTGCTTCACCACTTGGAGTGTGCTACCTATCTCATGATCACTTGATAAACTAGGTTAGCACTTAGGGTTTCATCAATTCACCAAAACCAAACTAGAGCTTTCAGGAGGGCAAACTCTACAAGCGGAGCCACGCCGGAATCCTATAGTGCTACATCCCCATCGAACAAGGGAAGCGTCTGCTGAGCGATATCCACGGTGGGGTCTACGGTCACCATGTCACGCCTAGAACCTTGGTTGGAAATGCATTCCAATAGGGCTTCTACTGGCCCACTACAGTAGCCGACGCCGAGCAGATCGTACGCACCTACGAAGGGTGTCAGTACTACGCTTAGCAAACTCATCTCCCGGCCTAGGCACTCTAGATGATCCCCATCACATGGCCCTTCATAGTCTGGGGGCTTGATCTAGTTGGACCTCTAAAGAAGGCACTCGGGGGCTACACCCACTTGCTTGTCACCATAGACAAGTTTACAAAGTGGATAGAAGCTCGAACGATCTCCGCGATCAAATCCGAGCAAGCCATGCTGTTCTTCCTCAACATCATCCATCGCTTTGGAGTCCCGAACTCCATCATCATGGACAACGACACACAATTCACCGGAACAAAGTTCCCCTTCGATTCTGCGATGAATACCACATCCGGGTCGATTGGGCCACCATCGCGCACCCCCAAACAAATGGGCTAGTTGAGCACGCAAATGGCATGGTTCTACAGGGCCTCAAGCCCAAGATCTTCAACCGGTTGAACAAGTTCGGTGCACGATAGGTCACCGACCTCCTTGCTGTGCTCTAGAGCCTAAGGAGGACCCTAGTCAAGCCACTGGCTACACGCCTTTCTTCATGGTCTATGGTTCCAAGGCTGACCTTGACTATGGAGTGCCAAGGATCAGAGCATACGATGAACAGGGAGCCGAGGCATCCCACGAAGACACCATGGACCAGCTAGATGAAGCTCGCGATGTTGCCCTCCTCCGCTTGGCCAAATACGAGCAGGCGTTGCAACGGTACCATAGCCAATGGGTGCGGGACTGAGCCTTCAACATCAGGGACCTAGTTCTCTGCCTCATGTTGAGCAACAAGAACCGCCACAAGCTCTCCCTGCCCTGGGAGGGGCCATATGTCATCACGGAAGTACTCTGGCCGGGCACCTACAAGCCGAAAACCATCGACAACGAGGTCTTCACCAACGCCTGGAACATCGAGTAGCTATGTCGTTTTTACCCCTAAATAAACGCATACTTTCTCTTATCAGTTTTGTCATCAAAATCCCCAATCGTTCGTGACATCTGACCCCTGCAAGTGTGAGGGGTCGGACCTCACTCGGGGGCTGGTATGAGTATGTTTATCTTACAAACATTCTCTGTGCCTGCCCTCCTTTCTCATGATAAATCCTAAGAGCTAGAAGTTCGGGAAGAAGACTCTGAGTAAAACTGGGCAAACTGCGAGGCACCTACGCCCCAACGGCTATGGTCTCTTTGCTCTCCAACGTAATCAGAATTGGCTCACCCGCACTCCAAGCTTTTGTGACCTTAACTATGGGAAGGGTCAGAAGGCACTAAACCACTTTTTGCAAAAAGAGGGAGAAAAGCTGAAAGGCTGTTTGCCGTAACAAAATTTGAGAACTTTTTTATTTTTGCACAAATTCATCGCTTAGAAAGTGATTTCATCATGAAAAGGGACTGCTGTATTCATCAATACAAAAAACTATTTGCACAGGGGCTCCCCCACAACTTAAAATGATTCCATTCGCTGACCAGTTCTACTCTAAATGCTACTGCGGCCGCCGCACCACGCTCTCCGTCGGCAATGTCCTACCGCTCCATGGGATCCCTGAGGGTGCCGTCATCTGCAACGTCGAGCACCACGTTGGTAATTGTGGTGTCTTCGCCAGGGCGTCCAGGAACTTCGCCATCGTGATCAGCAGCAACCCTAACAATGTCACCTGGACGGGGGGCGCTGGCCGCCGAAGAATGGCTATCGTGGCTGATGGATGTCTCTGACATCTCATCAAACTTCCTGAACTAGCCGATCTGAGTGGCTACAAGGGTGAAGCCCCCCATCAGCATAGTCCTGGGTGGCTTCCCCACTGACAAGGCTCGCTCGAAGAAGATTCACCGATAGAAGCCTACGTATGGCTCTATCCTGATGAAGGCCTTGTAGACGACGACAAAGCCGACGACGCACAGCACCCTCCAGTGCACCTCCTCCTTCAGCGAAAGCGACCCCTTCTCGGTGAAGGCGGCCAGCACCATCTCATTCATGTTGGATGACCTTCAGCTTGACATCACGCTTCAGATTCATGAATGGATCTGTGAGTTCTCCTCTCCTTCGCATTACCCTCTCTCACTTAGGAACCACCGCGACATGCGAACGCACTCAGCGAGAAGGAAGAAGGAGGAGAGGTAGTAGCTCAAGAGTAGGCGAAGGAATGGGACGAGAACCCTCTCCCTTCCCATACTTAAGGAGGAGACACAACAGTTGGAGAAAGGCGAAGGGTCAGGGCAAAAAACCCTCTCCCTTCCCCTATTCAATGCGGATGAGAATTTGAGGGGATGCATCTTGACTGACAGGATGTGCCCTGCTCGACAAGATGATGCCTAGTCAAACGCGATGTGGCCTAGGCATGGCCCACCACTACCGCATGCTAGGCGCAAGAAACAAGGCGCAGCCGCATGCAGGCGGCTCTCCGCCTTCCCAGGCAGGACCCGAAAGGGCCCAATGACGAAACCTCCATCAAGGGGAGCCCAACGAGCCTCCTGAGTCGATCGAATGGCCTAGGCGAACACCGAGCAACGAGGTTGAGAAACTAAACGACCACCGAAAGATAAGCACCCTTATTTACTTACTTTACGTATCAATTTCACTACCGAGCCTCCAACCCCAGCAATGGCAGGGGCGCGGACATCGCTCGGGGGCTGCCGAGAGAGTCTACTCATTTAGACATTCTCTTCGCCCAACCCCTCCTTACGTTTAAAAACTAGGGGCATAGGGTGTGGGTGTAAACTTTGAGTAAAACTAGATGAACCACTAGACCCTATGCCTCAGTAGCTACAACATTTTTGTTCACCAGCGTAATCGAATTCTTTATCCCCACACCCCAAGCTTTGGCATCCGCCTTCTCGAAAGGGGTTCAGAGGGATCTGCCTACGGAATCTCCTTTAGGGAGAAGCTGTCAGGTCACCCAAATCAATTGAACAACTCGGATCGCTCTCGAGAGACAAAAATGAAAAATTGCGATGCTCATGCAGGTTATGTCAGCCCCATCACAAACGTCAGACCCGAACCCCACACGAACATATTCGGTAAGAGCTTCTAGTCACTCATGCCACCAAGGTAACATCACCAACCCTCGCTCTTGTTTCCATTATATCATGCATTCCTCCCATATATCCAAGCGTTGCATATGCAATCGCTGCATCTCAATGCTTTGCGTCACATCACGAAGTGGTAGTCGCCTCATTCGATATGAGCAACAACTAACCGAGGTTCAAAGGCCAGCTCACAAAGGGCTCAAGGTTGCCTCACGTCAAACAGAGATAGGGGAGAAAAACCAAGATGAGCCCCAGTGGCCTTGCCCGACCCCGCTCAGAAGCAGACAGGGACATCTCGACCTTTCTCGTTCGATTCTAACCTCGAGCCAAACCCATAGAATCTCTATCGAGGAGAGGCCAGCGGGCCACCTAAGCATATTGAACGGCTCGAGCATCTGACGGGAGATAGGTTAAGAAGTAGTGGAATGCCACATGAGGGCTCTGTCGACCCTGTCAGCGAATGACAGACCCGGATTCCACACGAACATGCCCGTTAGCGAGCTCATTGAGCGCGACACTCAAGCCGTCGAGGCAAGTGTTGTTAGCTCAACCCCTTCGGTTGCGGAAACTGAGGACGGGGTGACACGTGAAACATGGCCGACCCCTATCAAACCTCGAGGGGCTCGGGGGCTCAAGCCGCCCGATCCTAGATTGAGAGACCGAGGTTCGAAGGCTAGCCCGCGAAGGGCCCGAGGCCGCCTCGCGTCGAACAAGAGCCAAGGGAGAAAACACAGATGAGCCTCAGCGGCCTTCGCCCCACCCGCATAGAGGCGAATAGGGTCATCTCAACCTTCTAGTTTAATCTAGCCTCTAGCCGAGCCCATAGAATCCCCATTGAGGGGGAATCTGTTGGAAGGCAGGTTAAGGAGCAACGAAATACCACCCGAGGGCTTTGTCGACCCTATCACGAGCAACGGGACCAGATTTTGTTCGAACATCCCTGTTGCAGAGCTCATCAAATGCATCACTCAAGCCATCGAGGCAAGTGATGTCGCCTCAACCCCTCTGGTTGTGAAGACCACGGACGGGGCGATAGTAACAAAAATGAGCCGACCCTTGACCGGATCCCCGACACGTGCAGGGGCTTGGGGAAGGTTGGACTTGCGAGGAGTGATGAATGCACGGTCGCAGAATGATATCTAAAATCCTAAGGAAGGGGTACGTACAAAAACAAGAGTAGTTTTGCTATCCTATCTTCGGTCTCCAGTAACTTTTGACCCCAGCAACCGCAAGGGGTCAGATCTCACTCGGGGGCTGATAAAGGTATAAATACCTCCTTTTTTTTAAAATAGTTGCTGTGTCAGACCTCTTCCTCATGTTTAAATTTAGCGGCAAAGTTTGTGGGAACAAATAACCGAGCGTGCTTGGTAAGACTGCAAAAAAACCCACGCCCTGACGGCTACGGTAACTTTGCTCACCAGCATAATCAAAATTTCCCTCTTGTACACCTCGGGCCCTACGGTCTTAACAAATAGAAGGGTCAGATTGCATGAGCACCTTTTTTGAATGCAAAAAAAGAAGAAAGCAAGTTCAACCAAACGAAAAAAAATTACGAATTTTGTTCAAACAAAATGAAATTATGAATCTAACTTTAAGACACAAAAGTGCCAACACTTGTCCACAGATTACAGATAAATGTCCATCAGACTCATTCAACTAACTAAACCCTCTAGGGGAGAACCATGTCTTCAACTTTGCTCGCCAAGGTTTCTGCAAGAGGAGTCACCGCCGCTTCTATTTCATCTAGCTCTGAGGGTTCATAGCCAGGCGTGAAACCGAGGCTCATCGCCTCCAAGTTGATGTTGTCATCAAAATGCTAGCGGGCGATGGTGAAGGCTTGGGTGATCCCTGAGCGAAGAGCTTCCTTCTCTAGCTAGCGCACCCACACCAAGATATCTACGGCAAGGGCCACGAGCGAGCTGGTCCCCTCCGCCTACACCACCTGTGGTTCATCATAGACTACGCCAAGGGCAACCTTCAGGACATCGAGCTCATCGCTCTCCGCCTGAAGAAGACTCCTCGCCTCGGTGAGATCCGTGGCCAGTCTGGCAGCAGCACCCTTAGCCTCCAGCTTCTAGGCTTTCACGGTCTCTAGCTTGGCCTAGAGGGAGCTGATCCTCTCTTGTGCCTCGTCGCGCTCTCAGATGGCCTAGTCATGCTCCTCGTAGGCCGCACCGTGCTCCGAGCGGAACCTCTCCACAGTATGGCATAGCTCGTCTCGCTCCGTGTGCAGCCGGGTGACCACCTCAGTGACTAGTTTCGCCCTCTACTCTAGGGCTGTGGACCTCTCCTCGGCTTCCAACCTAAGATCTGCTCCTTCTTAGCCTCGGCTAGGAGGTCGATGATCCGCTGGCGGATCTCGGCATCCCACCGGAGTAGCTCATCCCGCTCTTTCTGCACTCTGGCGGCCTCCTCCTGATCCTGCCGCGCCCTCTCCGTTAGTTCGTCAAAAGACTTCTCAGCGTTCTCCGCATCCCGGCAGGCCTTGGCCTCCCGCCGTTGAAGATTGTCCGCCTCCGCGGCAAGGGGAGTCAATTTGGCCACCCTCTAGTAGAGCTGGGCGGTCACATCCCTATGCAGCCATGCCTCATCAATGAGGCGGTCCCAATCCTCCTTGTGTTGATGAAGGAACCAGGATTTCTCCTGGCTGCGAGCAATAAGAGACTGAAAAAGGCGGCGGTCTAAAAACAAAAATAAATGAAGAAAGAAGAGATCGAGAGGCAAGACCAAGTAAATACCTAGCCATCTCGAAGGGCGCCCCTAACCTAGTTTAGAGCTTCCAGCGCAGCCACGATCCCCCTGTTGAGACTCCCCCGCTCCATGCCTCGGCGACATCGTCGAGGGTGAAGAGTTCCGATGAGGGGTCCTGTGGACTCACTCATCGGAGCGGGGGCTCATCCCATGTGAGCGGGTGGTGGCCCTCTGGTGTCAGGCCTAAGGACAACTCCCTGCCGGTCTCCTTGGCAACCACCGTGGTGTCCAAGGGTCCCTCGGCCATGACCCGCTCGGTCCCGCCCATGACGGGCGTCGTCTCTAGGGCCGTCGGTGGCACAGCACATGCCGCTACCTCAGGCACCGCCACCATAGCTTCTGATTGCAACCCATTTGTCGTAGCCACCATCACCCCTACCTCTATGGGTGCGACCTCGTTTCGCTGTACCACGCCCGCCGTGGTCAACACAACGGGTGCGGTCGACAGCTTCGCCTGCTCCGACGTCAGCAGCGGAATCACTTTTGTCACCGGTTGTGCGGCAACCGTCGAGGGCATGGGCACCACCATGGGTGGCGCTAGACCAACCAATGAGGCTATGACGCCGGTGCTGCTCTCACCCGAAATGAGAGCGACATCAGGTGGTGGCCCCCGCCTTGCCTAAAGGGCGATGGATTTCTTGGGCACCAGCGCTAAAGAAGTGCCCCGTCTAACCCATCTCCCGACGCTGCAGAAGAAACAAAAGGCGTGAGTCACTATGAAAAATAGAGCAGTCGGCAACTTATGCTGGCACTGTTGGGCGGTGGAGACATTCGGGGGACGAACCCCTAGTTCCCTGCTCCACCTCATTGGGGTGGGATCGTTTTGAGCCCGTCCCCTGCTCCCGGGCCGAGGGGCTCGCCTCTCTCATATCTAGGGGCACAACAACGGAGCCACTCCCCTCTCTCGGCACCTCGGGTGCGGCGGTGAATCCGCCAGCCCCCACCGGCTCTTGGGGCGTGGCGATGAGTTCGCCCGCTCCCACTAGCACCTCAAGAGCGGCGGCAGATCCACCCACCGCTAATGGTTCTAAGGACGGGTTGACGGTCCAGCCCACCTCCTCCGGCCTCATGGCCACACCTTCCATTGTGTGGAATGGGAAGGGTCCCTGCATTGATGAGTGGGTACCTGTCAGCATGTCCTCACCTCCCAGGTGACCCCATTCAATGTCTGCGACTACCTCTTCATCTTCGTCATCACCATCGTCGTCGTCCTCATCAATGTCTGTCTCCTCTCCTTGCTCCCATGCCTACAGTTTCTGCTACATCTTTTTCCTCTCGGCCTCCTTCGTCTTCTTCTCCCACTCGGTCACGGTGCGATTCGCCACCACCACAAATGGGTCCTTCGGAAGCAGAGCCACGTGGTCCATAAGGATGAGCCTCTTCGGTTGGTCCCGCTATCTCAATATCAGCATCAAGGGGTTGGGAGCTCAATTAAAAAGGAGGCACAGGGAAAGAGAACTTATGAAGTCGATGTACCCCGGTTCCGGCCACATTGGGGGGGTGCCCCAGCACTGGATACATGAAATCAAGAACGACGCCAATGTTGTCCTTCAAAGGCTCCATCACCTCCTTGATGCACTGCGCCACTTCGGAGGGGGAGAGCGCTTCATCGGCAAGTGACATCCCATCGAGTGATGCTCCAGGCGCCATTAGGTATAGGGAAAGCACGCGACTCATCAGCGGCACCACCCTTCGTGTATGGTAGGTGCCGATGATCCCTGACCCCTTCATGCCACTCTCCTTTAGAATTTGGAGGGCGGCGAGATGGTCCTTGTGGGGGTATGGCCCCCAAGACATGGGTCACACCATCAGAGGTGGCCCAGCCCACAAGATCAAGGCGTGCACGGCGCTACTCGACGTGCACTGTAAGACATTGTATAGTACCAAATAGGATACTTACCATGTAACCCTACCTCCTTCAGAGTATATAAGGAGAGGTAGGGGTCCCCTAGCGGATAGGCTACATCAAGCTACTTGGTCATCTAGATCAATACAATACACCAAAGACACAGGATGTAGGGTATTACGTCGATCAGACGGCCCGAACCTGTCTAAATCACTGTCTCTGCGCCTTGTGTCACCATCTGGTTCCTGATTACGCGCACCCCACCGACAAATCTACCATCGTGGGATACCCCTCGATGGACTGCCAAGCATATTCTATCGATAGTTGGCACGCCAGGTAGGGGTGTGCGCTTGATCCATGGCGAGCTAGATGGACCTCAAATCAACAACGCGTTCTCATTGTCAATCTCGTGGAGATCCATGTCGGTCCATGACGACGATTCATCGCTGCTACACCAGCCCCTGCGACAGCAGATCCGATCTTGGAACCACCTCCGAGGTTGTCTTCACCAACAACTCACTGCCCGCCAGGTGCTCGCCATCAACGCCGACCAGACAACGCCATACGCCACCGACCAGACGCTCCGTCCAAAGCTAAGTCACGCTTTAATATTCTTATAAATATTCTCCGATCTTCGTATATCGCCATAATGTTTCTCTGAACTGTTTTCTCCATATTTGCTCTCCAAATGATTTTTCAAACCCTTGAACAGTCACGTTGATGCTCGGATACCTTCAGAGACGGCCCTGTCTCTGGCTCCTCCCTACACGTGCTACGGACTCTACGCTCTGCGTTATGGGTGATCGGCAGCGGCTCCTTGGTCATGCCCGTTCCTCCTACACGTGCACGGGCTCCGCACTCGACGTTATGGACTATGGGCTAGCTAGGGCTAGAGACTCAGCTACACACTAACTGTTTGGGCGGTTTATATTAAACATAAATATATTTTCACGCCAACTGATCGCTAAACTGCATACGTCGTTTCATCACCATTGCTAATTTTTCTCCGGAGTTTATTTATTTGTACATCATGTACTACCCATTCTACATGTTTGTATTGTAGGATCATCGTCTAGGTGATCGGACCACCTGGTGCTCGAACTTATCCACCAATCAACTGGTCGGACCGCTTGGTTCATGGACTCCGTCGCCGACTAGTTGATCGGACTGTTCGCCGATCGTTTCTACTCAATGTTCACTTCACCGCTGACCAGTCGACCAGACTATTCGTTGCTCGTGCTTCATCGCTAGCGACGCTGATTACTCCTCGGCCCTCGGATTCTTTGTGCTCGAGGACTAAGTGGGCACACTTCACCGCACGGACGTCGTCAGCTACGTCGGTGCTCAGACCTTGCCGCCTACACCAGGCACTCCTCGGTGCTTGGACCTCGCCGCCTACACCAAGGACTCCTTGGTGCTCGGACATCGCCGCCTACGCCGGGGACTCCTCAGTGCTCGGACCTTGGTGCTTGGACATCGCCAGCGATGCCAAGGACTTCTCACTCCTCGATGCTCGGTCATCGCCAGCGACGCCAGGGACCCCTTGCTCCTCGGTGCTCAGACATCACCAGTGACGCCGGGGACTCCTCGCTCCTCGGTGCTTGGACATCGCCGCCTACATCGGGGACTCCTCGCTCCTCGGTGCTCGAACATCGCCAGCGACGCCGAGGACTCCTCGCTCCTCGGTGCTCGGTCATCGCTAGCAACGCCGGGGACTCCTCGCTCCTCGGTGCTCAGACATCACCGCCTATGCCAGGGACTCCTCGCTCCTCGGTGCTCGGACATCACCAGCGACATCAGGGACTTCTCACTCCTCGATGCTCGATCATTGCCAGCGATGCCGGGGACTCCTCGCTCCTCGGTGCTCGGTCATCACCAGCGACACCGGGGACTCCTCGCTCGTCGGCGCTCGGACATCACCGCGTACACCGGGGACTCCTCGCTCCTCGGTGCTTGGTCATCACCGCCGACGTCAGAGACTCCTCGCTCCTCAGAGCTCGGTCATCGCTGCCTACGCCGGGGACTCCTCGCTCCTCGGTGCTCGGTCATCGCCGCCTACGCCGGGGACTCCTCGCTCCTCGGTGCTCGGTCATCGCCGCCTACACTGGGGACTCCTCAGTGCTCGGTCATTGCCAGCGACACCGAAGACTCCTCGCTCCTTGGTGCTCGGTCATCGCCGCCTACGCCGGGGACTCCTCGCTCCTCAGTGCTCGGTCATCGCCGCCTACGTCGGGGACTCCTCGCTCCTCGCTCCTCGGTGCTCGGTCATCGCCAGTGATGCTGGGGACTCCTCGCTCCTCGGTGCTCGGTCATCGCCAGCGACGCCGGGGACTCCTCGCTCCTCGGTGCTCGGACATCGCAGCCTATGCCGGGGACTGCCCGCACCTCGGTGCTCGGCCATCGCCAGCGACGCCAGGGACTCCTCGCTCCTCAGTGCTCGGTCATCGCCAGCGACGCTGGGGACTCCTCACTCCTTGGTGCTCGGTCATCGTCAGTGACACCCGGGACTCCTCGGTGCTCGGATCTAGCTACGTCTCGTCGGTGTGCTATCAAGCTGCTCCATGCTGTTCGGATCAGGATGCTGATCTTGGGCAGCACGTCTGGGGTCTTGATACGCGCATGTCAGATGATGTCGACAAGCTTTCAGACTTCTTTGACCCTGCTATAAGATTCATTCTTCATCTTCTAGTAGGCTCGGGGACTAAGTGGACACACTTCACCTTGCGGTGAATGTGCTTGTTCTCATCTCGAGGCTACGCCCGGGGATTGGCTGCCTACTCGGCTGGTCTTCTACTTTATGACCCTGGCACCATGTGACTGTGTCACCTACTGTTAGGCTCGGGGACTAGCTATGGGGGTATGGCCCCCAAGATATGGGCCACACCATCGGAGGTGGCCCAGCCCACAAGATCAAGGCATGCACGGCGCTGCTTGGCGTGCACCGCAAGACATTGTATAGTACCAAATAGGATACTTACCTTGTAACCCTACCTCCTTCGGAGTATATATGGAGAGGTAGGGGTCCCCTAGCGGATAGGCTACATCAAGCTACTTGGTCGTCTAGATCAATACAATACACCAAAGACACAGGACGTAGGGTATTATATCGATCAGACGGCCCGAACCTGTCTAAATCGCTGTCTCTGCGCCTTGTGTCACCATCTGGTTCCTGATTACACGCACCCCCATCGACAAATCTACCATCATGGGATACCCCTTGGTGGACTGCCGAGCATATTCTGTCGATAGTCCTAGATTTTCTTCTTGTCTTTATCCGGGACCCCCACTTCCTCCATGATTCCGGGGCCTCTTCGATGAGGCATCCAGTGAACGCTGGCAAGGGGGTGGCTATGTTGTTCTTGATGTAGAACCAATGCGAATGCCACCCCTTGTTGGAGGTCGACAGACACATCGACGGGTATTCGTTAACCCGGTTGTTGCGGAGCTGAATGTCGGCGCATCCCATCGGCATGCTCAGCTCCTGCCTCTTCTTCCACTTCTTTAGGAGGGTGACGGTGAAGAAGTGCTTCCATAGGTCGAAGTAGAGACCAATCCCCAAGAACCCCTCGCACAGGGCGACGAATGCCGTAATGTGCTGGATCACATTGGGAGTGAGGTGTTGCAGCTCCACGTTGTAGTAATTCAGCAAACCCCAAAGGAACCTGTGGGTGGGGTGGCGAATCCTCGCTCGTGAAAGCGAGCAAAGGACACAACGTAGCCTTCGGGCAGCGATGATGCGTCCTCATTGCTAGGCAGCCACCACTCCTCGGTGACGGTCTATGCACAAAGAAGGCCACGGTGAACGAGGCCCTCCAGGTACTGGAGGGTGACATTGGATCTGCACCACGACTCCATTAGATGACTAGGGTGGTTGGGTATGAGCTTGATGGTGGCTGTGATGCAGGTGCGGGAGGCTCAGGCGATTGGCGGCGGAGGTTGTAGATGCAAAGGCAAGGAGGCAATGTACGAAACCCTGGGGGTGAACCCTTTGGTTTTATAGGGGCGACGGATGTGAGGAAGGCAACCATCCACCTGGATCTCCGTGCCTGCCATGATTCACCACCATGTCACCACGTGGGATATACGCCCCAATCCCTATCCTTTCCCACCAAAGTCGCACCGGACATTTTGCCTTCTCAGGCAAACCAGGACTCTTTTCCCATAGAGGGGATACGGGTCAAAAAGCGTTTCTCTGGTCTACCTGGGTACAAGAGTTTGAGGGCTGGCCCAATAATTTCAACGGCCGTCCCAACGAGGGATGGGCCCGTGAACGGCCAAAACTCAGGCACACGAGCCTCAAGGGAGTCTCGATCCACGACCGAGTCTCAACTAGGCTGACCCCGCATGAATACTTGCGAACGGGATACTAGGGTTCCCTTTAAACTATCTAGTTATGAAAACACCAAATCTCATAGCCATACCCATGAAGGTTCTGAATTACCCCCCGGGCGATTCTATCCGAATCACTCCGGCCTCGGGGGCTACACCCGATGGGTGCGCTCGCACCCACCCTCTGGCGAATCGAAATACGCCCCAGGCGATTCTATCCAAATCACCCAGGGGCTCGGGGGCAACACCCGTCGGGTGCGCTCGTGCGCACCCTCTGGCAAGTCAAATCATCCCCCGGGTGATTCTATTCGAATCACCAAGGGGCTCAGGGGCTACTGTCGGGGACCAAATACTGGGATACCCAAAGAAGTGGAGCTAATGACCATCAAACATTGATACTTCCGAATAGACAAGAACACAACTACACTTCTTGCTCATACAACTGAAGGTTGGCTACGCCTCGCCCAGCCCATAAGGGTTGGCTCTGCCTCGCCCGACCCCCGAGGGATGGACTCTGCCTCACCCGTTAGCTGAGGGCTGGCTTCGCCTTGCTCGACGTTTGAGGGTAGGCTCCGCCTCGCTTGATGTCCGGGGACTAGCTCCGCCTCGCCCAACCCTGGAGCGTTGGACTCCGCCTCGCCTCATGACCAGGGGCAGACTCTGCCTCGCTCGATGTCTAGGCACAGGCTCTGCCTCACCCAACATTTGAGGGCTGGCTCCGCCTTGCCCGATGTCCCGGGGTAGGCTCCACATCGCTCGACGTCCCGGGGCTAGCTTCACCTCGCCCAACATCTGCACCCTACTCCTTCATAATGACAAGCACAGGGTAAGACAAGACACTCAAGTCAACCGTAGTACCGAGGACCATACCCTACACGTCTACAGGCAAGTACTGTTAGGATATGATGGGATGGGCGCTTTAAGCCCTTCCAGGCATGACAGAGCCCGAATAGTGTTGTAGGCATCGACTTTTGTCTTACAGTGTTGTGGGCGCCGCCATCAGCCCTCGGACATGGTTCTTGACATAAGCATACGATAACCACTACAATCCAGGAGGGAACTCACATCAGCTACAGTAACAGACGTATGGGCACTTCCCTGTCTGCTCCTCGTAGGGTTATGGCTCAGCACCCTAGCACACCGCACCATCCACCGGAGTAGGATAGGACATGACCACTTGCTGAACGACGCTAGAGCATGGCCTTATCAGGATCAGCGAACGTGCTGTCCCTAGCACCATCTACCATATCAGCAGGGCAGGCTCAAAGGAAAAGGAAGACCCAGCACCTTCGAAGGACCTTATATACCTCTGCTTTTTCCTCTTTCTCCCATCTGTAATCCCTGCTCCCCCTTGGTCTATAAAAGGGAGGGTAGGGCACCCCACTAAGGGGACGGATCAATCCTACACATCACATAGCATAGCTAAGCTGCATCCAAGCTCTTAGCACCCATTTGACCTTTCTATAAGGAAAATGGACCCTAGGCCCATTTACTTTGGATTTTGGTGTTCGATGATCAACACAACCAAATTGGACTAATAAATTTGCAAGTGATTGTTTTGTAGTCCAATAGGGTGCAAGACATGACTTGGACAAAGGCGACGTGATGATCCGATGATCAACACCATAAGCAAGACCCTAGGAGCACAAGAGAAGACCCAAGATATCAAGCAAAGTCCAAGCACGAAAATAGGAACCAAGCCGTACGCAAGATCACAAAGAAACGAGCTCACAGAAGTAATCGGATGCTGGACCGGACACTGGAGGAAAGTGATCGGACGCTCCGATCAAGAGACTCGGCAACAGGCGTGACCGGACGCTGGACCGGACGCTGGCAGCAGATTGACCGGACACAGGACAACAGACTCTGGTCGAGTACAGAGAGGTTCTAGAGCGGCAAAAATGCGACCGAACATGTCCGGTGGAAAGTGACCGGACGCTGGCAGTGTCCGATCAGTTGTTCGTGGCTCCAATGGTTGGGATGACCGGACGCGTCCGGTCAGTAGCTGAAAAGCGGGATTTTATTCCCAATGGCTACTTTCTTAGTGGGGCTTATAAATACAACCCCCAACTAGCCAAATGAGTAGAGTGGAGCTAAGGAAACATATCAAGGGTGTTGATACACCATTTTAGTGATCTCCACTTGCATAGTGCTTAGTGTTTTATTAGGTGATTAGCGTAGGTACTTTTGTGAAGTGCTTAGGTTGATTAGACCACAGCTTATGCTCTTGCTCTAGGTTTAGGCCTAGTGTTTAGTGAGGTTTGCATACCTCTTACCACTCGGTGCTTTCAAGCACCATTGTTGTACATCGGAGGGGCTTGTAGTCTTATGAGATTACACCAACTATGTTTGTGGTGTGGCCGCCACCATGTACCGAAGGGAACAAGGCCTGCGGCGTTTCGGCCGGAAGCTTGATAGTGAAGACGGCAGGGAGCATCGGGGAGAGGATTGCCGAAAGGAACGTCGGAGACCCACTTGCGTGTGGGGAAGGCCCGAGGCTATCCACGGAGTTACCCTACCAGGAGCTTGGCCCTTGCGAGAGATTCCATGAGAGGGGCTCCAACGAGGACTAGGGGAAAGCTTGCGTGCTTTTCGATACCTCGGTAAAAATACCAGAGTCATCGACGGGAGTTTGCATATCTCTACCTTGCTTTTTAGCTTCCGTATTTACATTGATTGTATTACTCCTTTTGCGGTAGAGATAGCAACACACTAGCAAAACCATAGTTGCACATTTAGATAGTTTATCTTTTGCATAGGTTTTGCTAAGGTTAGAAAAAGAGGCCATAGTTTAGAGTTAGATTTTTAAGTTGCCTAATTCACCCCCCTCTTAAGCGTCACAGTCCGCTTCAATAGGTATCAGAGCCGGTTGGCTTAATTTGGACCTTTGGCTTAACCGTCGTTGAGCCAATGCTATTTAGAGTGGTTGGGATGGATACCTCTAGGCCTCCGCACTTTGATGACACTAACTTCCCCTATTATAGAGCTAGAAGGCTTGCTACCTTGAGGCGGTTGACTTGAGAGTTTGGAGAGTCACTCGTGACGGGATGAAACCCATTAAGAATCCTGATAAACCCACGAAGAGTGATGAAAAAGAAATTCATTTCAATGCTAGAGCAAAAAATTGCTTGTTTGAATCTTTTAGCATGGATATGTTTAACCAAGTATTCACCTTAAATATGGCAAATGAAATATGGTGAAAACTCCAAGAGCTCTATGACGGCACAAGTAATGTCCGTGAGCAAAAACATTGTCTAGCTAAACAAAATTATGATTTCTTTGAAATGAATGATGATGAGCTTGTTCATGATATGTATTCTCGTTTGAATCTAATTATCAATGAGCTCCATTCTATAGGATTAACAAAGCTAGATGATGCGGACATCGTGAGGAAGATCATCTCCGTGCTACCACAAAAGAAACATGCAAGCATCATCACCATCCTTCACAACATGGAGGACTTGAGCACCATGACCCTGGCCATAGTCATTGGCAAGATAGTGGCATTTGAAATGTCACGGAAGATGGGTCAAGAAGAAGCCTCTTCATCAAGCAAATGCAAAGCTCTTGCATGTGGTAAGAAGAAGATGAAGAGCAAGCAAGTTGAGACAAGCTCAAGCTCAAGCCCCTCAAGTGAAGAAGAAGAAGAAGATGAGGATGATGATGATGAAGATTCAAGTGATGATGATCAATCTTCCTCCTCCACCTCCGACCTTAATGAAGAATCAATCAAACTAATCAACAAGGTGGAGAAGATGATCCATAAGCTCAATGTCAAGGGTGTGTCCATCCAAATCCAAGATCTTATTTTCACCAATCAAAGAAATGAGCAAAGAAAGAGAGGATGCTATGGATGCGGCGAGTTAGGGCACTTTGTGGAAGTTTGTCCAAACAAGCCCACACCCAAGACAAAGAAGAAGGCGTGCAAGAACCAAGCCCTCACATCAATAAGGTCATGGGATGATTCTTCAAGTGAAGAAGAACACCATCATAAGAGGCGAGGGCGCAAGCACTCATCATCAAGCTCCTCACGTGTGTGCCTTATGGCACGAGGTAACAAAAGCTCATCCTCTAGTGAGAGTGATAGTGATGATGAAATGTCTTCTTATGAAGAAATTGTGCAATAAAATCTTAATTATGTTAAAGTTTACACTAGTCAACAAAAGAAGATTGGGAAAATAAAAAAAAAGCTAGATAGTTCACAAGAAGCATACAAAACTTTGCTTGAACAATATGAGAATTTTGCTAATCTTAATGTTCAACTATCTACTAAAATTGAACAACTTGAGGCTAGTGCAACAACAAATGCATGCACAATCAATGATGAGCAACTTGTAAAGAAAAATAAAAAATTAAAAGAAAAGTTAGCTAACTCACAAGATGCTTATAAAAGTTTGCTTACTAAAATAGAAACCATGTGTAAACATTGTGATAAGCTAACTAATAAAGTTGCTAATCTTGAAGCCATTAGCACAACCCCCACCACGGCATCTAAAAATAAAAGTTCTATCATTAGCATGTCTAAAAAGGATGCCTCTACTTCTTGTAATGATTTATTTTTAGACTCACCTTTGTGCAACCAAGTTTGTGTTGAGAAAGTTGTTGTAGATACATGGACACAAGAGGTTGCAAAGGAGAATGAGCAACTCAAGCAAGAAGTAGCTTGCCTCACCAAGGACATGACTCAAGTGAAAGGCAAGACGAAGCAAGCCCAACTTCATCAAGATAACACCGTCAAGGGAGTGAAGAAGCTTGATAAAGAATAAACCGTGGTTTGCTACGTGTGCCACAAGAAAGGTCACAAGTCCTATGAGTGCAAGGTGAAGAATGGAGGAGGAGCAAAGAAGAAAGAGAAGAAGCAAACAAGCAAGCTCTCCAACACCTACACCAACAAGGTGGACAAGAAGGCCTCCACACCTTATCTCTTGAAGAAAAAGAAAAATAACAAGGTGGTGGCCATCAAGGTGTACAAGCAAGCCAACAATGGGGTCAAATGCTTTTGGGTGTCAAAGGAAATCATCTCCAACATGAAAAGCACCAAAAAGGTTTGGATCCCGAAAGGAAAGTGAGAAGTCCTATGGACTTCGGAGAATTTGGAGACTTGGCGAAGTTTGGATACATTTCATGGGGTGCATCATGATGGATAAAATCATTGCCAAGTGGGTTAGTGAATACTATGGACCCAAATTCCCCTTCCCATGTTAGGTAACTAGATGTTATTACTTTTAATTGGTACTTCCGAAGGGCTCCAACAAGGACTAGGGGGAAGCTTGTGCGCTTCTCGATACCACGATAAAAATGCCGGAGTCGTGGACGGGAGTTTGCGTATCTCTACCTTGCTCTTTAACTTTCTCATTTACATTGATTGTATTACTCCTTTTGCGGTCGAGATAGCAACACACTAGTAAAATCGTAGTTGCACATTTAGATAGTTTATCTTTGCATATGTTTTGCTAAGGTTAAAAAAAGAGGCCGTAGTTTAGAGTTAGATTTTTAAGTTGCCTAATTCACCCCCCCTCTTAGGCGTCACGGTCCGCTTCACTTTCTATCAGAGACTTGGGACATGTCCCTCTCTCGACCGTTTGTACCCCTACTACGAACCTTTCAGTGCTAATAATACAAGCAGCAGCAAACTGGACGTAGGGACAGTCTGTCCGAACTAGTATAAACCTTGTGTCTTTTAGCACACCATCTAGGCCTAACGCGTAACAAATATAAATTTACTAGTCGGTGTTTATTCGAAACGCCGACAATACGTGCCACATTTGTATCTCCAAATAAATTTATTATGAAAATAAATTCAATAATTTATCTAATGATATTAATTGTGTATAAAAAATATTAATATTTTTTATATAAAATTAGTAAAAGTTATTTGTCGGGAAGTGGGAACGACATTTATTTTAGGACAGAGGGAGTACATACTTTAATGGAATAGTTGCATAAATTAAATTGGGTTGGACAAAAACACCCTTTGAAAGTATAAAGCTTTAGTCACCTGTATTAGCATTGACCACATGCATAAAAATATAATTGTGTTTAGTAGAATAAATAGGATGTGGTAATGTTCTAACATTGCAGTGGTTTATATACTGAAAATAACAAGAATGAAGCAGTGAAACGTTGGTGTTCCTTGATTAATCAAAATGCATACACACGCCTTGGTTGATATCAAAACCCACCGGGAGACCTTAAATTAGGGCCTCTACTTTTGATTTGAGAGTTTTCCTTTGCTTTTGAGGGTTTGATTTTTTTGCGTCTACTCTATGATAAGCCTACTGTGCTAGGGACGAGACCAGCGCTATGGATCAACAGGGTCGTATGGTACCACCCGCCGCATACCCGATGAATCTATCTTGTCTGCCCCGACCATCGCTGCTTCTTGCCGGCGGCACGGGGGCAGCGAAGTAGGAGAGGGGGGCGCCCAGGCTTGGAGCACGGCAATGAAGGACGAGAAGTAGCAAGTTGTAGAAAAAAGGGTGGCTAGCTGTCAGAGCTGTCTGCGGTGTAGGAATGAATACGGCTTAGAGGGAAGGGAGGTGCTGATGCAGGGGCGAGAAAAATGGCCAACTCCCAGATAAGGACCCATTGACACCTGTGAAATTGAGGGCGGAAGGATGAGATTTAAGGGTTTAAGTAGGGGTCCCCACTGGCTTTTGATAAGAACCCTCAAATTTGAGGATCATAGTGGAGTTGCTAACATTGCTCTCTACGTTAGACAACTTTACTTGTGCATCAATCAAATACGTATAAGCCTTGTCACACAAACAGGATCTAACCACCCCTCTCCTCAGCCTCCATACTCCATTGGTTCAAACCTGAAATGGAGGAATCCCAGCGATCCGCACGTGTCAGAACCATGCCTGCTTCCATCTTTTTGCCGAGCCCGACACATGGCGGAAGGCCCCCGACGCCGACGGTCCCGCAACCACAAGCACCCAGCGTCGGCCGGCCACCTGCAAGGAAAGGGAAAGCCCGGAAATATCTTGCACATGAAGTGGGGCCCGTGGTTGGTGTGGGCCCACTGGACAGTTGGGACAGGTGCGGGCGGTTGGGCATCGAAAATACGACCGGAGGGGAACGGCCGGAGGGGAACGGCACGTCAGCAGGTGCCGTGTCGTGGACAGCGACACGCTGGACCCCGGGGCAAGTGTTCAGCGGCACAATTGGATTGTTGATTAGGGGCCACGTCAGATCGCCAGTTGACGACGTCGTCAGTGCCTCGCATTGCATTGGGTTCGCTAGATCTTTCTGGAAGTATCTGGGTCTTTTGCAACGGGGGTTGGCCTGGGCCCACTGCGCAGTTGGACATTTTTTTTTGTGTGACTGCAGTTGGACAGATGTGAGGTTAAGGGCCTGTTCGCTTGTCTGAATTCTCGAGGAATTTAGCCCTTGTTTAGTTGGACCCCAAAATCCAAAAAGTTGCTACAGTGCCTGTCACATCGAATGTTTGCGGCTCATGCATGGAGCATTAAATGTAGACGAAAAGAAAAACTAATTACACAGTTTAGTGGGAAATTGCGAGACGAACGTTTTAAGCCTAATTAGTCAATGTTTGGACACTATTTGTCAAATAAAAACGAAGGTGCTACAGTAGCCCCAAAATCCAAATTTCGCGAACTAAACAAGGGCTTAGATAGTTTGGAGGAATGTTGTAGGAATTTGCGAGGGAAAAACACTGTTCCGGATGAAAAAATAAACAGATCTAAGCCGGGTTTCATGTCCGCCGAACAAGGCCTGAGTTGATACGGCACTGCATCATGACTTACTTGGAGCTGCTCCAAAAAAAAAAATCATGACTTACTTGGACATCATGAATCGATGATGTTAACATTTGCGAGATGTTTATTAGCATGTGCTGTGACACGGTAGCTCCGTCTTGATCTTTTCGGAGATGAAATGTCCGCTACGGCTGATAGCCATTAGGTTGTGCTAGTTTTAATAAAACAAAAGTGTGGGTGAAATAGAGAGAGTGACTAGGGATACAAAAGGTTCGGATACGGATGTATATCATTGATATTATATTTGTTTATATATTTTTATTTGATTCGAATAGTGTCAGCTATATCGTAAAAATACGATTGGATATCGACATCATAAATATACGACTTGAGTATTCGGATATGGATACAGTATCGAGTATTGATTATCTAGACTCGGATATGGAATGATTTGAACTCATCTGAACGGATTCGGTCTCAAATACGGTTAAAAAAAATATCCGTAACGTCTGCACCCCTAGTGAATAGTTATATTTGCAGGATTGAAGTTAACCTTTTTGGCTTTCTCATTTAAAAAAACTTTTTGGCTTTAGTGGTAGGGCCTCTGGGTTACTTGAGCCGCTTGCTCGGAGGGAGAAGGAATCCGGAGTCCGAAGTCTTAGGGACTAAGAATGCACCGCAGCCGTACGCTTTCCAACTCGAAAGTTGGCTTTCTTCACGCACTGGATCTGCATCTGCTTGGGAATTGGGAATATTGGGGCCATGAGATCCCCATGGAGAGATGGATTTAAGATTTTGGCAGGAATTATCCAGAAGAACAAAAGTGATTGATAAAGAGCCACTCGGTGCTGCGGCAGCGGCTTTGATTAATCATTTAATTTTGTGAAATCCTAAGCTAGATAGAGTCTGTACGCACGCATGCAGTGCTTTCTTGGAAGCGCACTTAATTTCGGTCGTGATGCACGCTTCAAACTTTCTGCAAAATTTATATGAAAAACAACAAGAATAGGGATATCTTTTGGTGGCTTCCCGGGTCTTTAATTTTGTTGGTCCATGTAAGAACCACTATAAGCAAAATGAAAACAGAGCTATAGGTCCTGCTCGTTTCGCTGAAAATTCATGCTGAAAAGTACTGTTCGCTGATTTGTTGTGAGAGAAAAACAATATACCATATCTGATAAGTCAGGCTGATAAGTTCAAGCGAATCTCTAGTGTAAAAAAAAGGAGCTACTGTAATTAATTACAGTCAAAACAAAGCGAGTCGATCTCAAACCCATGAGAATCAGCACTGGCACAACACAGAGGCCCTGTTCACGTGCCTTTAAACCCGGCTTGATCCGCTTCTTTTTTCATCTGGAACTATATTTTTCTCTCACAAATTCCTCCAAAATTTCTCCAGAACCATACCATTCGAACGGACCCAAAGGTGACAGGTGTCACAACAATTGCCTGATAGGGATTAGAGAGCCCGGCTCTTTAATTCTACTGCAACAAGTCCACAACCACAAACCGCAGGCATGACTTACTTAGGGTAGTCCCAATGCTAGAAACTACATATCTATTAATTTTTATAGACACTACATATAGAAACCGTGATTCAAATGGATAGTTTCTACAGAATAATTTTTTATCTAATCATATACATTCTCTCTCAATTCTCTACTAATCACATCCCTTAGTCTTGGTTCTCGTGTAGACATGGTTTCTAACTTAGATCCGATTTTTATGATTTTTGCTCTCTCTTTAATAACTATCTTGCCATATTAGCAAAACGCTAAAATGACAATACAATTAGGCCCCGTTTAGCTGGCAGAATTTTAACTGAAACTGACTGAAAACACTGTTCTTACTGAATTGTTGTAAGAGAAAAACACTGTTCCGACTAAAAAAAGAAGCCGAACAAATCGAATATGGGGTAAGTCCGAGGCCTTAATGTCATAGAAACTATGCTGATTTCTAAGTTAGAGGTGCCCCTATGTGCTTCATGATCGCACCACGCAACCGCTAACCAAAGCATCTTCCGGCGCGCTAGCTACCTCTCACTAATTACACAATACTCCCTCTTGGATCCCATCGAAACGGCCACGCTGACCACGCGACGGCGACGGCGACGACGAGAGGGCAGCCCAGCTGATTTGAGCTAGTAGTACTACACGCCTTGTCACCGTCCGCCGACTAGGGGAAAAAAAAGAAGAAGAAAAGACGGACAAGACGGCGCAGAGAAGAAACAAAAACCATTTGAGCGACAGCGAGGCATGTTCGATTGATATTAAAGTTGGCTTATAAGTTTACTGTAAGAAAAAAATATTATATAAATCGATCGATAAGTTCGCGGTCGCAGGTGACTGGCTGGTTGCCTGGCTCGCGCTGTACGGCGGAAGACTCGGACGCCGGCCGGGTCCGCCTGCCGCCGTGGAAAGACTCAACGGACTAGCCATGTGTGTACTCCTAGCCCAAGCTGACTTTTGGAGTTCTGTGTTGGATTCCGTGGTGCTATATAGTCAGCTGGCTAATTATTCGTACCAAACTATTTCGATCCATGTACTGATATTGGGTCTGTTCGGTTTATCCCATATTCAATTTGTTCGATTTTTTTTCAGCTGAAACAATGTTTTTCTCTTACAACAATTCAGCTGATCAGTATTTTTAAGCCAGTTTCAACCCAGTTTCAGACCAGCGAACACGCTCATTATTAGTATCTATTAGCATGTATCGGTAGCCTCAAATGTTATTAGTCAAACTAATAGTTAGTAGTTCCTTAGTTAATACTTAATAGTAAGTCGGTCTATTTTAGATCACGAGTACTAGTTTTAGCTTGCCATAACTATTAGTACTGGTGTGTCCAATCAGACACGAAGTTAGATTTTGATGAATTTGCATACTTTTAGAGTATAGGGAAACTGTGCTCCAACGAATTGAAAAAGAAAAGAGGATTGAGGGGGGGAAAATCAGCTTGTTTCATTCTATTTGAGGGAATAAGGAGATGTTTTGAGGATTGGGGAAAAATATAGCAAGATAGGATTGAGAAAGGAGATCTGCTAGAACAGTAAGGAGGTGTTTGGATCCAGTGGCTAAAATTTAGGAGGTATCAAATGAGGATATCACATGAGGTGTTCAGATACTAATAAAAAAACAAATTACATAATCCGTTAGTACTCCATGAGACGAATTTTTTAAGCCTAATTAATCTGTCATTAGCACATATTTACTGTAGCACCACATTATCAAACTATGAACTGATTAGACTTAAAAAATTCATCTCATAAATTAGTCGCAAGTTGTATAATTAATTTAGTAATTAATCTATATTTAATACCTGTACATATATGTGATGGGATGGGACAAGAACTAAGATTTAGACGGAGGAACCCACCCCGTACGAAATGTTTACAAGTGACGTGTACTAAGGCCCCGTTTAGTTCCACCTAAAAACTAAAAATTTTTGCGCAGTGTCTGTCACATCGAATCTTGCGGCACATGCATGAAGTACTAAATGTAGACGAAAAAAAAACTAATTACACAGTTCGTCGAGAAATCACGAGACGAAACTTTCGAACCTAATTAGTCCATAATTAGACACTAATTATCAAATAACAACGAAAGTGCTACAGTAGCCAAAAACAAAAAAAAAATTTGGATCTAAACGCGCCCTAAAGCGTAGAGCTCCAGGTGCCTGGGACGCCACCCATGACCCATCCTTGTCAGTGCACAGGACGCGCTTGCGCTTGTACTCCCCCCGCCCCGAATCCTCCCATCTTTGCTTTACCTTTTTATAAACGCACGCCGCGACGCCGATCGGCCTCCAGCCTCCACCCACGATCTTCGAATTCTCCTCTTCCTCTCCCTCCTCTCCTCTGAAGCGCCGACCGACCGAACCCAACGGCACGGCAAAAGCTAAGCGAGGTTGCGAGGCGGTGGCCGAGGGTTCGTTAAACCAAGCCAAGCGGAGCAAGGGTTTGCTCGCCCCCCCATCCGCCCCGCGGACGAGGTGAGCGCTCGCGATCCTACCAAATCTGCTGCTGCGCGCATGGGGCTCGGGGATTCGGCGCGGGGTTGTTTGTTCAAATGAAATCCTCGGGGAGTCGGGGGGCACGGACGGGGAATGCGGGATCCCGTGCGGGCGCGGATCCAGGCCCTGCCGCCGCGCTGCTTGTGCTTAGCAACCGCGTTGGCTCGCCGGATTCGGTTCGATTTGTTTTGTTTTGCCTTGTTCCCTCCTCTCCTCTGGGTCGACCAGCGATTCCGGTGCCATCGGAGCCTGGATTCCTACGCTGAAATCGGAGGAGAAAATTGATTTCCGTGTGGGAGGTTGAGGCTGGATTTTGTTCTTGTTTTGAGGCGTGATCCTTGGGGGAATGCCATGAAGCGGAGGGGCTTGCTTTCCATTTAAACATGCTTTTCTTTCGTCTACAGATCAGGAAAAATCGTCGGGCCCCGCCCCGTGGTTGCGTGGGGTTCCACCGCACGCATTTTGCAGCTCTAGTCTAGGATGCTAGTACTTTTGTTTGCCAGCGGTGCGATATTATTCTTGCTAACGAGCTGGCGACCCACGGTTCCATTGTTCTTGCTGCTGCTGCTGCAGGCTCTGCTTCTATGCGCGACAAGCCTGGCGAACAAGCTGCCATGGACCTGGTGGGATCCTTGCTCGTGAGCATGGCACGTCTGCTTGACCCTTCCGGGCTCCACTTCCTGGGCTGGCTCGTCACCGCGGGCTCCATTGCTCTCGCCGCGCTCATCTACGCTCTCCTCAGGCTGCAGCGCGAGGCGGCGCTGTACTGGACCAAGGCGGCCAGGGAGAAGCGCGCCGCGTGGAGGAGATCGCGATGCCCGAGCTCCTGCCACTCGTGGTCCGAGGACCACTTCCACGGCGGCCAGCCGTCGACGTGCTGCGTTTGCCTGTCGTCCCTCGGCTCCACGCAGGGCGCCGACGACGTGGTTCACCGCTGCCCGGTTTGCGGCATGGCCGCGCACTCGAACTGCTCTCCCCGTGCTGAGAAGGACTGCAAGTGCGTTGCGCAGGCTGGCGCTTCGCCCTTGCTGCATCACTGGTCTGAGAGGTGGGTCGAGCTGGACGACAACCCGGAGATATCCTCCTTCTGCTACTACTGCGATGAGCCGTGCGGTGTGCCTTTCCTTGGCGTCTCTCCTATATGGCGCTGCCTGTGGTGCCAGCGGCAGATCCATGTCGATTGTCATGCGAAACTGTTGAAGGAAACCACAAACACTTGTGATCTTGGCCTTCTTAGGAGGCTTATTGTTCCTCCCCAATCAGTGAAAGAAGTTGGTCAAGGTTCAGGAATTAACGGAATGATCAACTCAATCAAGGATGGGTTTGCCAATTCAACAGTTGGGAACCGTAGGAGGTCACGCAACAAGAAACACGTGAAGAACCATCCTGGTGGCAAGACAAATTCAATTCCCGCAAAATGCTCAGTCCTTGATTCAGTGCTTGAAGGATTTGCTAGATTGAAGGGCCTGGATGGAAAGTATGCACTGGCAAAGCCTTTATCTCAAAATTCTCTAAAGCAAACATATCGATCTGGTATTCCTAATGGACGAGTGAGAAAGTATGAACTTGTTGATTTGCCACAAGATTCAAGACCACTGCTGGTATTCATCAACGGCAAGAGTGGAGGCAGAAATGGACCTTCTCTTAGAAGAAGGCTGAACATGTTGTTGAATCCTATACAGGTAATCAATGTTCTTATTTTCTAGTTAGAAAAAAATAGAAAATCCATTCCTATCAGCTGCTGAGTCAAATAAACCTTTTTACAAGCAGTAGCTTTTTATGAATAATTGAGTATATCCTCTGAAATATTTTAAACAATAATTTACCTTATGTCATTCTAGAATTCTAGATGTACAGATGTAGTCCAATTGTCCTACCTGATATAAGTACTGAACGACACTGCTCTGCTGGAGTAATCTTGCTTTATGGTTTCTTCTCTTTTGTAAGCCACATGCAATTTAATAGGCACTAAAATCTATCCATGTGTGTTGTAGTTAAAATATGATTACTTAATTCATTTAATTGGCACTCCTGATTGCAACCGATTTAATACTCTTAGCTTCACCTAACAATTCCAATCCTTGTTTCAGATATTTGAGCTAAGTGCTTCTCAGGGACCTGAAGTTGGATTACAACTATTCCACAATGTGAAACACTTCAGAATCCTTGTTTGTGGTGGGGATGGAACTGTAGCCTGGGTTCTTGATGCCATTGAAAAGCAGAACTATGAATCTCTTCCCCCTGTCGCCATTCTTCCTCTCGGAACTGGAAATGACCTATCACGTGTTATGCGCTGGGGAGGGGGTTTATCTTCTGTCGAACGAGAAGGCATTTATGCACTTTTAAATGATGTTGACCATGCAGCTGTTACAGTGCTTGATCGCTGGAATGTAGCCATCAAAGAGAAGAATGGAACAGAAGGTCAATGCACCAAGCAAGTAAAATTTATGACTAATTATTTAGGTAAGTTTTCTCATTTAAACTTCCACCATCTTACTTAACAGTTTGGTATATTTTTAATTGAAATACATTACTTCAGTTGTAACTCATAATGTGCTAAATATATATTATTCATTTGTTTTGGCCTGTAGGTATTGGATGCGATGCAAAGGTTGCTTATGACTTCCACACCTCTAGGGAGGAAAAACCAGATAAATTTTGCAGTCAGGTAGGGATGTATTTTTTTATTTTTCATTTTACAGTTTACACTTAGGATGTGGTAGTGTCCTAATATTTCTGTAGGAAATCAACAGTTTCTTTTCAAATCCTGGAAACCTACTGAGAAATCTCTGCATTATAAACAGTCGTGATCATATATTACCTTCTTTGCTTAATGCTTACTATATATGTTGGGGGAAACTTAAATGAATTACTTTTATCCATACAGTTTGTCAACAAGCTGATATATGCTAGAGAGGGTGCAAAGGATATGATGGATAGGTCATGTTCTGATTTACCATGGCATGTTAGCCTTGAAGTTGATGGGGAAAACATTGAAATTCCGGAGGTAGCCTTCTTTGCATCTTTCATCTGTCACAACTTTGTGATTTATTATCTTTGGAGGATTCTTTCTTATCTGGTATTCTCATCAGGATGCAGAAGGTGTGATTGTAATGAATATCCCTAGCTACATGGGTGGTGTTGATCTGTGGCAAAACGACAATGAACACGATGATGATTTCAGTTTGCAATCAATCCATGACAAAATACTTGAGGTGGTTTGTATATCGGGGACATGGCATCTAGGCAAACTGCAGGTAGATAGTCTGCTTCCTCTAAATCTTTCAGTTAGTGTCGTCCATTTTCAAACCTGGTGCTGTTCCTTCTGATATGTATTGATGAAGCTGAGGTAGCATCTTACAATCATTTTTCTATGGTTGATAGGTCGGACTTTCAAGGGCACACCGGTTAGCCCAAGGAAAAGTTATAAGATTGCACCTCCACAGTTCATTCCCTGTCCAGGTTGATGGTGAACCATGGATCCAGCCACCTGGGTGTCTTGAGATATCTCATCGTGGACAGGTAATTTGTCTCTCTATGCACAACGGATCTGCAAGGTAGAGTTTACAAGTGCTTCCCATGTAATGAAATAAACATTATTAGTGTGACCTTAAATCATCTAGTGGTTTTTTAACTTGGTTGGTTAATCAGAGTATGATTGAGGTAGAAACTGGACAGCGGACCAACAGACTTCTTGTCAATTTCAGCACCCTGCTTTCTACATTTGAGTAGACTAAATATTTAATAAAACAGCTGTCCTAATGTTGTGCAGATGTTCATGCTGCGGAGGACATCTGAAGAGCCTACTGGGCATGCTGCTGCAATCATGAGTGAGATCCTCGTGAATGCAGAGTGCAATGGTGTGATTGATGCGTCTCAGAAGAGATTGCTTCTCCACGAGATAGCACTCCGTTTATCCTCCTGATACTCCATCCAGTCCTGCTGCCCTCATCTCACAAGGCTAACCCATTTTGTATCCTTTCATACCAAACCTATCGTCTCTGTTGAGAAATCCCTTTGCACAGACGTATATACTGCACAATGGTAGAGTTGGTGTATACAATATATGGAGATAGAAGGTGTATACAATATGAGGAGATAGAAGGTGTATACAATACAAGGAGGAAATAGAAGTTTCCTTTTGTGTTTGACTGTACCTTTTAAGATAGGTCCTGTGCTTCTTTGTGGCTGGTCTCATAGGAGCAGCTGTTGAAAGAATTTTGTAGCGCATAGAGCCATTGTAACTGCAACTAGAGCTCAATGAGAAATGTAACTAGAGTGGATGTCAGTGTTTTTTTGTGGCGTTGATGCAATTGTTACCACACTTTTTGAGATGTAATTTTGCTAAGTGATGTTTTGTGGTGTGTCATGGAGAAATCTTAGCTATAATCTTGCTGGCGGTGTTCCTTCTTTACTACTCTCTCCATCCCAAATTGTAAGTCATTCCAAGAATCTTGGAGAGTCAAAGTTTTTCAAGTTTGACCAAATTTATATAACAAAATAATAATATTTATCATACCAAGTAATTATCATTAGATTCTTCATTAGTTATATTTTCATATTATACCTATTTGATGTCATCAATCTTTGTGTTTCTCTCTATAATTTTAGTCAAACTTGAAAAAGTTTGACTCTCTAAGATTCTTGGAATGACTTACAATTTGGGATGGAGGGAGTACTACTTATATAGCACTGTCAGCTAGTGCTTGTTTTGAATTTTTGACAATAAACAGGTAACAGTCGCAATACGGTCAAATCACTGACGGTTGGTTCAACACATGAACAAGCTGTAGGAATAATACAATTGCTGTCGGTTCGTATCTTGAAGCAATGGTGGTAATTGAATTATTACTGTCAGTTTTACTATAAGTGGTGAATTTTGTTATCTATCACTAGCAGAGATAACATTGCTGTGAACACATTTATACAGCAGTTCACATACACGTTTCAGCATTCACTCGCAGACAGCTCGGCCCGTTCGGTTGAACTTAAGGCAGTGCTACTGCAGCATCTCATGTAAGAGAGAAACTTATGTACAATGGCTGCCAACAGTTACTGAAAGATGACTTAACAACGGTATATGTAATCAAATCAATGTTGTTATCACGAAACTCCAACCATATATATGTAATGAAATCACAATTGTTACCACGAAACTCAAACCATGTTTGTGGATGACTAGTGAATTCATAAACCCAGCGAACTATTCCAGATGGCTATGACTTCTGTGGGGATTCAGCTTGTTTTCAGTTTCAAGCACTGTCAGCAACAGACTAAGCAGTAGAAGACTAGAACTAGAAGCTGCTGTACATACTGAACTGAAAATAAGTGAAAATGACAAGATACATGTTACATTGCTCAGCTGGTTGGAATCCATGGTGGTTATACTCTCCTACAAGGTCACTAGTCTTGAAACCTATTTATTTATTATAGAAACGAAATACGTACATCATTAATACTCTAGCTTTTGGTGGGTACCAATTACCCATATTCAAATGGGTAGGGTAGGGTATGAGAAGTGAATTATCCATGGAGAAGTCTTTAAGTTCAATTAATCATCTATTAGTAGAATTGGGTGGATCTTATAATACAAAGTTCGTTTTAGTTTCGAATTTTTAATGTGAGACCCACATGTTAATCTTACTTCAGTAATTTGCATAAAGTGTCAACTGCTATATTGAATTATCCGCAACAAATTATAGTCTCCAGGTTTTCGCTTCTCTCTTTGATTTTTTGGAGGAGACCCCAAGGGTCATCAGATTTTCATCGGTTTCAGTTTCTTGGCTACACGGGAATTCTGGAGGTTTGTTCAGAGTGCCAATTTGAGTTGTCCAGCATTCAGGAGGGCCACAGCATCCATATCCATTTTGCTAGCTTAAGAGAATAGGCAGGTGAAAGGGTAATACCATATCTAATAGAAGATGGCTTATCTATCTTCTAGTATGCAGATGATACACTGATATTTGTAGATCACGAAATTCAACAAGCAATGAACATGAAATTGTTGCTTTGTACATTTGAGTAATTATCGGGTCTCAAATAAACTTTTATAAAAACGAAATCTTTTATTTTGGGCAGGCTAAATATTATAAAATACATTATTCATAATTATTTGGTTGTAAGGTAGGCACATACCCGTTTTGATACCTAGGTATACCGATGCACCTCGGAAAACATAATAACAAAGATGGGAAAGTAATTGAAGAACAGATTAAAAAAAGGGGTTAGCTAGTTGGAAAGGAAACAAAATGCTTTCTTTGGGTAGACGTCTAATGTTGATTAATTCAGTTGTATCTACCTTAACTATGTTTATGCTCTATTTTTAAGTACCGAGGGGTATTAAAGAAAATTAAGTACTATAGATCAAGATTTTCTTAGTAGTATGATCATTAGGAGAAAAAAATAGACTAGCTAAGTGGTCTATCATTTGCCAACCAAAAGATCATGGAGGTCTAGGCATCCAAAACCTAGATATTCAAAATAAATACTAAGCAAGTGGCTCTGTAAATTATGAAGATGGTTTACAACAACAATTACCCAGAAAAAAGTACATCTAAGACAAAAACTATTTCACAACTAAAAAAGGCTAGTGATTCACATTTTAATGGGTTTTTGATGGGAGTGTAGGACAACTTCATAAGACTAGGTAAATTTAAGTTGAGAGATAGCTCTCACATTAGGTTTTGAAAAAGATATATGGCTGGAAAGATATCCCCTTAAAGTTACAATATCCAAATTTATATAATATTGTTCCACGAAAATAAGCTACAGTTACAACAACTCTTTGCACGGATGGCTCTAGAAGAACACTAATAGGAAATAAAAGTTATTGGAGTGACATCACTTAGTAGCTAGGTTAGCAAACATTCGGTTACAGATCAGAAGGGTCGCAACTCGCAAGGATACCTTTTTTTTGCTTGTTAAAAAACGATGACTCCTTCATAGTAAATTCAATATATAAACATTTTGTCAACACAAGATTTGGTGGTTAAAGATACCACTAAAAAGTAAAATATTAAAATGTTCATATGGTTCCTAAAGATGGCGCTACTCTTAGTATAGATAGTTTAGTCAGGAGCAATTAGAACAGGATTAAGTTGGATGCATTCTGCCGCACGAATGAATCAAAACAACATCTCTTCTTTGATTGCATTGTACAGAGACAGTCACAATGAACTTCTTTACTTCCTTTGGACGGTCGATAATTCTAGACTTAATTTTTGAATCTGACTCTTTTTATTTTATTTTATTTATGTATAATAATTGATCTAATTATCTTGGTCACAAGAATAATCTTTATTATGTAAAAAGGACGAGAATATGAATTTTATGTATTGATTGCACATGCATGCTTTCCGATTTGCCCGGTGTGTACCACGCTGGGTCCATCGCTGGCGGATCGAATCAGATGTCCAATTGTCCAAAGCTACCAGCAAGAGGAGCATCGTCGAAAGTTGGATGGCATCTTGTTCAACACTTGATGGAATGGAACCAAGGAAAGGAACGGGAATAGGAATACAATTATACAGCGATTTTTTGAGGATCGGTCAGGTCAGTTTTCTCTTTAAAATTCGAGACGAGACGACACTGAGGGAGTTTGACTCTTCAGCTAGAGGGCGCCAACAACGCCGGCGTCTCCTCCGTCGCGACCGCACGTCTGCTTCGGCTATGAACTGCGCCGACAGATCCCCTCCGTCCTGGGAAGCCAACGCTACAGTTCGATGGTCGATGCCATCACGCCAACATAGGAAGCCGAGGCTGTGGTATGCTTACTCCATGTCTCTTTTGCTCTCTCCAGTCACAATTAGGTCATGTCCGTATTACTTCAATCCATATATGTTAAAGTGGATTAGTGCAAAACTTATCCTCCGGATAGCACGGCTCTAAATGGCTACGGCTCCTTACTACAGTGCGCATAGAAGTCGAAGCCGGAGCTGATGAAGAGAAATAATAGTTTCACGGCTCCTAATTCATTTTGAGACTAAAAAGAAAGATGGCTCCTCGCTAGGTGTATAGAGGAGCCGGAGCAGTCACCTGAAGCTCTATCAAACCTTAGGTTCTCTATCCAAATTGCTTTTGCTAACTCAACTTAGTGTGTGGCCATTTAAGGTGGAATCGTGTGGGCCATAAAACCCTATCCTGTCAGACATCCTTGCTGAACCAGAACCAAATATGTCATCACCCCTGTTCTCGACTTCTCGTCATGGTGGTTTCACTTTTGCATCAGCAGAAGGCTGACACCTAAGGACTGACCCAACACATGCCATGGACATTGGCCTAGGACCTATCTGAGGTTGCAACCTTAGGCTCTCTATCCAAACTAGCCAATACGCCGCACGTTGCCACGGGTCAACTAAATGTGGCCAATGATGCATTGCATGATTTTGTTGAACATATTTGCTGTTTGTGACATTTCTGAAGACTTTAGATTGGCTACCTTTTATAAGTACATGAGGAAGAAAGGTTACATCTCAAATAGGTGTTCAATGCCCAGCATAGCATTTCAGTGAACGAAAGGAATATCTAATTCAAGCAATTAAAATCTACTGTAAAGTTTTTTTTTTTGTTTTTCTGATTTTGGGAAAGAGGGGGAAAGTATGGTACCTGAACAGCAGGGTTAAGGAAACTGCGGCTGGGGACAGAACTATTATAAGACGCGTTCGTTTGCGAGAAGATGGATACATGGTTTCCTATTTTTTTTTTCAGTTTTCGAAGGCACTGCACATCAGAAATTAAGAACTATTTGCCCTGTTCGATTTTTTTATAATCCATTTTTTTAGCTTGTTTTTTCAGTCGGAACCGTGTTTTTCTCTCACAATAAATCAGCTCGGCTTTTTTTTCAGCGAAGCTAATGGGCAGTGGCGGATCCAGGATGAGCACCTCAGGGGGGGCTAATCAATAGAGATTTAGAACAAATATCGAAGATTAATGATGAAATCACGTTTTTTCTACAGTAATTCTACAGTAATATCAATGCAAAATCACTCTCCCGGGGGGGGCTGCAGCCCCCCCAGCCCCCCCCCCTGGATCCGCCAATGCTAATGGGGCCATCGACGTGTGGCCCCATGTCAAAATTTATAACATGTTGACATAGGGTGCAATAGAAGGGTGAAAATGCTCCCAATTTAAGTCTTAGGCAACCTGGGATGAAACAGTGAACTAACTATTAGTATTAGATTATCCGATGCAAAACATGTGAGTTGTTATTTGAAAAGAATAATATATTATTTGAATCTATGAAATATTTTTGCACAAACTTCGGCAGGTCAGACCATTCATTACCGCAGGAGCAGCTGAGCCGGAAGAGTATCGCTGATCATTGTAGCCGCAGTAACCAAATGTGACCTTCTTGCATTTAGAGAACACGAGTCATGGCTAAACACTGAACAATGTATCAAGCAGGCAAACATCAGGGTGAAAGGTAGGAGCAGATCGGATTGCGAACAAGGGAGAGATGACAGTACCTCGCGCCGGAGGCGTCACGAGCTCAGGTGCCCGGGCTATGCCGCTAGGTTTGCCCGCGCCGGTTCCCGTGGCAGCGCGGCACCGCGTCGGGCCGCCGGAGCCGGGAAGAGGGAGGGGAGGACGTGTGGAGCGCTTTGGTGCTGGGAAGGCGGTGGGCGTCGCGAAGCCGAGCCGGCGAGGGCAGAGCAACGGCCTCGCGGGGCAGGCGGCGTCGTTGCGACCAGCGGCCAGCGGCCAGCGGCGGTGCCACAACCTCCGGGGGCGCGGACGGAATGCGGCGCTCTGCAGCGCAGCGTTGCCGGGGGGCGGCGCCGGCTATCGGCTGGGGTGGGAGCGGCGGTGGCGTGACGCAGCGGGTGCGGGAGGAGAAGCGCCGAGAGAGTCGAGACCGGACGTGTGGGGAGAGAAGCCGGGGAGGGCAGCTGGTTGGGTCTGGAGCAGGAGCGGGTGAAGTTCCAAAGAAACATGGAAGCAGCTCCGGAGGAAATCCGCTTCAAGTGATAACAGCCATTGGATTTGGGATCGGACGGTCAGCATTTAATGGTTTAATGGTAACGTGGTCGCGTGAGGAAGCAAAAGTTGGTATACAAAAACTATAGCAACAATGGTAGATTATACATGCCATGCTTTTTCGAAGGGAGGGGGATTATATTAAAACTTGGTATACTATATCCTAAATTATACATGAAAAAATTTAAAATAAAAAATACATAATATTCTATCCAGATTCTTGCATCATCTTCTTTTCCAGTGGCTTCTCTCGAATGCTGGAGCCAAAGTGCCGTCCTTATGCTGAATCCAACAACCCACCCTAAAATATTAGACATGCCTCAAGATCGTTTAGAATCTGTCCAAAACGCATTTGAATCGATGAAACAATATCGGCAGTTGCATTATCGGGTACAACATAGGATGCGGATACATCACCTGCAAATCTTCATTTCCTCTCTGCGACCGTCGACGAAGAGATCGATGACCCGGAGTAGCTGTCCTCATTGAAAGCATCTAGAAGCACCCTACGCCTTACAGATAAAGGCCATAAATTGTCCGCCTACTGATGAAATCGACGCCTGCAACGGGTCTCGTCGTGGCAATCACCAAAGTCATAGCAGAAAACACGATCGTGGCTGAAAATCATCTGATTTCACCGAAAGTTTTATTTGGACTAAACCCTAAGCAACTAGATATGAAACTGCGAAAAAAGGATGGGTCTACTCAATAGATGTGTAGTAATAAATCATACTAATATTTGTTTAGAATTATTTTTTTAGAAAAAAACATACTTCGTGTGCAAGTCTCTACAAAAATTATGTCGAATTTCACGAATTCCGGTCATTTCGAGGGTGGGCGAAATTGTTTCAATACCGAAATTGGAAACCTTGCTACTAATGGTGCAGTGGTGGTAGGGATCATTACGGGAGTAAGAGGGCACACGCATGTTTGCTATCTGAGAGCAGGCTAACATTGTCATATGCTTCAGATAAGATCTAGGAGAAGCAAGGAAGATGCAAGGGCATTCATTTCCCAATGCTAGTGGCGCAACCACGCAAGCCAACGCCTTGTATCAGAAAAGCAACTCTCTTTTGCCATATGCTTTGCTTGTTCTCCCTCATGGCACCATCAATGTAGGCTAACACTCCTGGTAGATCTAGTACAAATAAAGTAATTCATATATACTAGGAAATATTGAGACTACTATTCAAACAATGCAAACTATTACTGCTTGTGGTTTGCAAAGAAACTTTTTTCCTTTCATCCACTACTACACTCAGACCTTTCATAGCCACGTCGTAACCCCATCGCAGCCGCATTTTGGCCTCAGCAGTAAGCTATCGGCATTGATGGTCGTAGCCCCCACTGTTGGCATCTGAGACCGACTGCGGTGTACACTACACTGCCGTATTAGCTTATGATCCGTCCGTGATAATATCCTTACTTCTGTCGTATTGGAGCATGACTCGTCTGTGTGGGTATACACTAACATCGCCGCATTGACAAATGATCCGCCTATGGTGGAGGCTATCATCACCGTCGTGTGGGCACATCAATCGCCTATGTAGTGGTCACGACACCGTCGCCTTGTACTTCGATCCAACTGTCTACGGTGCAGGTTCGCTGTCGCTTCAACGGCCGAGACGTCTGTAGAGGTAAACATCACCGTCGCTTCAGCGTATGAACCATCAGTACAAAGGTCATGGTCACCGTCGCTGTGGCAGAACCACCCAAAATAACACGCTTTTGGATGTGCTTGTCTTCCAATAGACACTAAGCATCCCGAAAGTTAGCTACATCGGACAGTTCTGTCGAGCCCACCCCAAGGGAGAACTCAAAACAATCCACGTTTTACATCCAGAATCCAATAATGAGTACGAGCTTACAATACTTAGTCCATTTCATACAACAAGAGTTCTTAGAAATTATTTATTAAAATACCAGAGTTCAAAATGCGATAATTAAACAGCGGAATGGAAATAAACATCTAGCAGAAACGATACAAGGATCCGTCTGTGCCCACCAGAAGAATCCTCCACACAAGAGCTACTCCTCAAGCTGCACCTACAATAGGGGTAAAATAAACCCTGAGTATACAATGTACTTGCAAGACTTACCCGACTAGTGAGAATAGTTTTCCCACTCCAAGAAGTATGATAGGCAATATGGGTTTGGTGTTTTCTTTTGTTTACGAAAAGCATTACTAGGAGTACGTCCTTAAGATCAAGTTTTATTAGCAGTCATGATTACTTCATTAGCAAACCATTCTAAGTAAGCATCTGGTCTACTTTCAAGCAAGGGTTGAGCAATCAGAACCATTTTACCATATTTCATCTTCTAGTTCTTACTATGATGCTAGACCATAGCCAAGTCGTACCGTCTCACAGAAACAACGATTTATGAACCAATGTATCATAGCTAGATACCCCGAAACACACACCACGTTTGTACTCTAGGCACAAACAAGACCAACCCATTCCACTCCTATCACGGGGTCCAGGTCCCCATCTAAATTTGGACTCCAAGCCCCCACACTTGAGACTCGGTCTCAATATGGTGCTTAGACCTCTACCTTTCCTCGCCACCAATCAGTCGGTCCGGAAAGAGCCGTAACCCATGACAAGAGCGTAACGAGCCTTCCTGCTCCCATAAGCAAGTATGTGCTAAGGATAACAAGTCTGTGACCTGACTACCATCCATAGCAACGAACGGTCCTTAATCGACACAAACATGGAAAACAGTGTAACTAAGCCAAGTCCCGTTGGCTGCGGGACACAACCTATTACACCCACCAATACCCATACTGTATCCCTGTTCGGTCTCCATTTTCTTTTCATCATTTTGTTATGCGAGTAATAATAATCACCTATTGTGAGTAACGGCAGGTTACTCACGCTACCGAAAACCTAAGCATAGCAGCTACTCGAACCTGTACTAGTAGAACTCTTGGGACAGATATATTTATGCATGTGCTTTCCATAAAATTCCTGCAATGTAAATGCACATAACATATATAAACAGTTATTATAAAAAATAAGGGTTATGCACTAGGGCAGGCGTGGTGTCAGCGGAGTCAGTCAGTGGCGGCTCTAGGACCTCCTCCTACACGAGAATCTCCTCCTCATACTCCTCGACCATCTCCTCGAACTCGTGATCGCCGATGGTCATGATCTCCATCAACTCGTTCTCTACATGCATGCGATCATGATACAACACTTATCATTTAAGCAATAACAACTCCTAAACTAAGAATACACATACTAAACTATTAAGCTAGCTCTAATGACTAAGGTACTAAGCTAACTATCATCTTTACCAAGCAAAGTGTTGGCTTCAACTAACAAACACCTAGCTTTACAAATGAAGGATATATCTTTTATTTCTACTGATGATTTAATGTATATTGAAACAACGAGCATTTAACTACCCTAATTCTTATTCTATTCTAAAGCTACAAAAATTACAGTGAGCACATAATAATACAATGAAGCTACCATAAAAATTTCAGGACTATAGCTATCACCAATTTACCACAAAAAATCCTACAATATTTAACCTAATAATATTAAGCACTCTCAAATAATTTAATAGCTCCTTGTATCAACATGTATATATATGAACTAAAGACACTAATAGATAGAGCACAATTTTAGGAACCTAATAAAATTTGTTTAATAATTTTTTGGACACCTACATATTTTATATGATTTACCAAAGATGAGCTCAAAAATTAAATTAGAAAACAATTTCTAATTCCTTATGAAAAAGAAAAACAAATTCTCCCACGCGGCCCACACGCGCGGCCCACGCGACGCAGCACACGAGCGCAGCGGCCCACAGGCGCGGCCCACGCGAGGCCGCCCTGCACCGCGAGACGGCCCACGGCTGGGGGAATCCCGTGTGCGATGGCAATTTTGCAAAAGAGACCTCGCACTTCTCTCGAATTACAACTAAGTACTAACACTATTTTCTCATCTTTCAGAACTTCTCGCTTAATCCCCTGGCCTTTCCTAGAATTCCCCTGCGCACACCCTCGACAACTCAGTGCACGACGACGCGGCGAGCAGCGACACTGAGCGCCTACGCTGGCCACTTGGGACCTGCGTGGGCCCACCTAACGGGTTGATCACCATCTCCGATCTTGGTGGCTACGCTCAGTGGTGGCGAGGGGTGGCAGGACGCGCTGGAGCGAGTTGCAGCGATGCTTGACCGTCCGCGACGGTGGTGCATCTACCCCGGCGATCTAGAGCACCTAAGGACCTAACTAGCTAGCGAGGGAGCATCAATAGACTACCGTGGACCTAGATGAGGTGACGATTGGTGTGGAGGATGACGGAGGAGGGATGGCCACGTGCGGCCGAGCCGTGCGGTGGCGCACCGCGACGGCACGGTCGCGTCAACAACAATGGGGAGGTGGTAGCGATTCCGCTAACGTGCGCAAGGTGGAGAGGAAAGCAAGGAGAAGCTAGTGGTGTAGGTGAATTGGTTCTGGAGGGGCGGTAGGAGGGCTACCCACATCCATGGCCAGACGCGGCCTTATCGGCACGGCGGCAGGGAAACTACAAAATTGGAGCTTGGTAGTGCCTTCTTCATGGCTGGGTAGGGTCGGGCAGCGAGAGTGCGTGATGGTGAAGACGTGGATGCACTGAATTGAATGGAGATGATCATTCGTAGGGTAATTTGATGGCGCAGCTCGATGGCATCAGCAGAGGGAGAAAGAGAGAAAGAGAGAGACGGGGCGTGGTAGGTGGGCTCGGCTCATCCTTGCCTTGGCGGAACACGATCGATGTGATTGTGGAGGCCCATGCGTAGGCGCTAGCAGATAGGCGCGTGTGTTTGCGACTGGCGTGGCCCGCGCACCGCAGTGCCATTACTGACAAGGTGACGACGAGCCCGACCATGTGCATGCGGTAGAGGAGGCATTGCATTGGGCTGACAGCGGTGCAGAGATGCAGAGTGAGACACAGACATGACAGCATGGCGATGGCAACGACAGTGGCTGTGGCGCGGTGCGAGTCGCAGTGCGGCAGCGCGGTAGGCTCGACTGCAGCACCGTCTAGCTACGCAAGCAGCAGCAGCGGTGGCCAGGCCATAGCCAGGCCAGAGCAGCCATGGCCGGCCACGCACAACAGCGCGAGTGCATGCTGGAAATCCAGCATGGTGACGCCGAATGCCCGAGCATGGTGATAGTGTCCACGCGGCCAACCAGCCCGAAACCGTGTCGTGCACGAATTTTAAAGCGCCCAAAACAACTAAACAGTTGCTTCAGGAGCCAAACCATCTTCACCATGCACAAGATGGCATATAAGACTACTAAATCGAGCTATAACACTACACCACCCTTTAACCCAATCTCTTAAAATAATTTGCTAAACATAGCAATGTCTAGCTATTGACAAACTTAGAAATTTTCTAAGTTTTTTAGCTGAACTTGATTTCAATTTGCAATTTCTAGGCTAGTAGAAATATTAGTTAGGAATATCATTTTCAACAGCAAGTATTTCACTGTCATGTACAAAGTTTGTATTTCAAACTTTATTTATGTATCACACACATGTTCTATAGTATTTTTGTTTAATAAAAATTGGTTTTCAACCCTACTTGATATACATGAACTATTGAATCAACTTTCATTTAGCATTTTTATTGATCATTTTAAGTTACAAGAAATTTATCTACACATTTTATCACATGCATTAACACGTAAACATGATACTGATGACATATTTTAGTAAATGATTTAGGGTGTAACACCGAGGGTGTTACAACTCTCTCCCCTTACACAAAATCTCGTCCCGAGATTTCATGTGAGTGCCTAGTGTAGGAAAAAGGGTAAGAGTGAGCTTTTAACATAAACTATTACCTCGGCACACCGGGGAGAAGATGGGGATAATGCTCCCAAATATAACTCTCCTGCTCCCAAGTTGCTTCATCCTCCGAATGATTTTGCCATTGGACTTTATAAAATTTCACCACTTTGTTTCTAGTAATTCTCTCTTTTTCATCCAAGATTTTGACAGGACGCTCAATATAAGAAAGATCAGGTTGGAGAGGAAGTCCTTCAATTTCCACCACTTCCTCAGGAACTGTAAATACTTCTTTAATTGGGAAACATGAAAGACATTATGTACTGCTGAAAAAAGATCCAGAGGTTGGAGACGATAAGCAACCGCACCACATCGCTCTAAAATCTTATAAGGTCCGACATAATGAGGAGCTAACTTTTCACGGACTCCGAACCAATGCACATCTCTCATCAAGGATACCTTTAGGTACACATGGTCATCAACTTCAAACTGCAAGGGAATTCTCCTCTTGTTCGCATAAGCTTTCTGACGGTTCTAAGCCGCTTTCAAATGACTCTGAATAACACTGACCTATTCTCTTGCTTCTTTAATAAAATCAGGTCCAAAGTACCCACAGTCACCCACTTCAACCTAGTTAAGAGGTGTCCTACATTTCTTACCATATAGGGGCTCGAACGGTGCCATTCGAATGCTCTCTTGATAGCTATTGTTATAGGAAAACTCAGCTAAAGTCAAGCATTTGTCCCATTTTTCTGGATAAGAGAAGACACCAGCCTCAACATGTCTTCAAGTACTTTATTAACCCTTTCTGTCTAACCGTCAGTTTGTGGATGATAAGCTGAACTTCTGAGGAGACGAGTACCAAGACATTTCTGGAGTTGCTCCTAGAAATGAGAGACAAAGACTGACCCTCTATCAGAAACAATGGTAATAGGAACTCCATGTAGGGTCATAACCCGATCAAAATATAACTTGGCATACTTCTTGGCTGAATACCTTGTATCAACTGGGTGGAAATGAGCGGACTTGGTAAGGCGATCCACAATGACCCAAATAGAACCCCTTTGTTGTGCGGGGCAAACCTATAACAAAGTCCATGGAAATATCCTTCCATTTCCAAATAGGAATTGGCAAGGGTTGTAGAAATCTAGGCATACGCATATGGTTTGTAACACCTCTGGTGTTACGAGCTTGCTTAGCACCTAGGTTAATGCCTAAGAGAAATTAGCAAAACAAGTTTTTAGGTTTAAAAGTTTAAAACACACATGGGATGACGAGTGAGTCTTAGGTGGTTCACTTTGATGGACTAAACTAAAGATTTGAGTTAATTCACTTAGTGCGTAAAAGTATTTAAAAATGTCCGATAACGATTCTAGTAAGTAAATGGCGAATGGCTTGTTCGGTTGGATTGAGCATGAAAACAATTTTTATAAACAAAATTTGTTGAAAGTAAAATTTGCTAAATATTTAAACCTTAGAGTTTTAGTTATGCTTGTTAGTGCATAAAGTTGCTTAGAAAATGAATTTTCAGAAGCTAAAATAATATAAACTATAAACTAGAAAAATCATATCATCAGCAGGATATGAACATCGTGAATATGTTGGTATGCTTGTTCGAGTGTCAATGTGATGTTTGTTAGTTAAAAATAAACACGAATGAAATAAAAAATAAAAACAAAAGTGTCGCTGGCCACTCATCTCACCTACCTCACCGGTACGACGTGCGCATTATGAGCTAGGACCGAGCTTGCTGACCTTGCTAACTGCTTGGTTGCATTTTTTCCCTATCTGTGTCGGTTAAGGACCGACCATTGCAATGGGTTCTAGGCAGGTCACAGACTTATTATCCCGAGCACATACTTGTGTATGGGCGCAGGGAAGACTTGTTACTCTCTTGTCATGGGTTCTGGCACTTTCTGAACCGATTTTTTAGGGTGGTTTTTGGGTGGAGGTCCTTGCACCGCACTAAGTTTAGGACTCAGGGGCGGGGGCTTGGAGTCCAAGTTTCGACAGGGACCTAGACCCCGTGATAGGAGGGTAGTGGGTTGGTCCTGCTTGTGCCTGGGGTACAAGTGGGGCGTGTGTTTTAGGGTACCCAGCTGGGCACATTGATTCACGAATCGCCAGGTAATCCGGTATGGCTTGTCTACAGTCTAGCAACGTAGTAAGAACTAAAAGATGAAAGATGATAAAATGATTCTGATTGCTTACCACTTGCTTAAAAGCAGTATAGGTGCTTACAAAGAATGGTTAGTTAATGAACTAATGATGACTGCTAATAAAATCAAATATAAGGACACACATTTAGTAATGCTCCTGTAGATGCAATAAACCCACAAGCCAGATAGCCTTGCATATCCTTGGAGTCTTTTCTTTCCTCCTATCGGGTTTGTCTTGCTGAGTACAATTGAGTACTCAGGGTTTTATTTCCCCCTACTGTAGGTGTCAGGTGGATGCTAGAGCTAACTCTTGTGTGTGGATTCCTCCTGGTGGGCTCAGAGCGGATTCCTTTACGTTGTGATCATAGCTTCTATTTATAACTCTCAACAAATGTTTTAATAAATGGAAGTTCTATGATCTATTGTCATAACTTATATACTAATGCTTCATCATGTCATGAATAGATATTTATTTCCGCTGTAATTCTGATCACATATTTATATTCTGCTGTTAATTTAAATTGTTCATAACTCTGATAACATGTTCATAATCCACTATTATAAATAATAAATATTATACTCTGATGTTATATGGAAAGTGATGTAAGAAATGGCTAAAATGCTGTAAGCTTTATTCTCTCATTTGTGATCCTGATGGAAAAATATGGATTTTCAGGTTCTCCCATTGGGTGTGCTCGACGGGACCGCATAATTTGGTGTCATTCCTTGGGTGCTTAGTGTCTAATGGAAGACGGGTACTCTGGGGAGGCATTAAATTAGGCCGTTCTGTCACAGGTGGTATCAGAGAATAAATGAGGAAATAAAGCTTCGAAAACCTTTTCTAAAATAAAATTTGACAACAAATTCTTTTCAACGAATAGGACGTTTGTATGCAAGGTTATATAAGTAGCCCTATTACTATAGTTATGTATCTAGGATAGATGGCGCTCTGCTGACTTAGGTAGGATTAATTAATTTTTCTTCAGGTATACTGACCCCAAGCATAGTCTGATAGTATCGACTAGTTACAGGGAGAGAACGTTGTGCCAAAAATCTAAGAACGGTTGCCCTATATGTTGGCAATGGTGGAAGGACATATAGGACGTGCATTGTTGCATATCCTACTTGTGCATTGTAGTGACTGTATTGCTTGCGGATACACCATCCATAGGTGTCATGCGTGTCATATTGTGCACGACTGACTCATTCCTATTCTAGAGTTTTTTCTGCACTGTGGCTTTGTGCTTCGTGTTCGCCCATGGTTCACGCCGGTCGTGACCCATGTCTCCCCATACCTTTTTTGCGCTTTTGTCGAACCCTTGCCCTGTAGTCGTAGTAGTTAGTAATGGCCTCGGACATCGCTCGTCTCGAACGCACGAAAAATTTGGGTGGACTGCGCCAGGACCACTGACCGCTCTGCCTTTATAAGCAGGGCTTGGCTAAGCCATTGGTACCACCACTCGGTGCACTTTAGCTCATCTAGCTTTTCCTTCGAGCAAGCTTTTTGCTCAGTCCTTCCTTGCAACCATTGCCAGAAATGGTAGGAGTTTGGGTTAGTAGCTACTGCCTGAATGTTGAGGGTTTTCCCAGAATCCTACATGCCACCCTACAAAAGCTCAGAGTCAAAGATCATCCTAAGTATGAGGGCCACGAGTATGAAAAGCATGGCACTGGGCGGTGTGAGGTTACCATCTACATTGGGAAGAGTGAAGAGTTCCCCAACATCACTGAAGCCTGGAATGTGACCGTAACTAGGTTTTGCTTCGTCGACACCTACCGGGTTGTGGCCCGCAACGCCTTGCGGTACCTTTGTCAAATCTATGAAGAGCCCATTGCCCGTACCCCCATGAAGTTCTTTCCACCTTTGGAAAAGAATCGACAGGCATGGTGGGCTTGCATGGAGGCTTTGCAAGGGCGGGATGCGCAAGAAGATAGTCCTACCATGGTGCACTTGACCACGTACCTACTTGCTCTGGATGAGTAGTATGACCGGCAAGCCTTGGAGCTAAGGAAGTGCCTCCGGCGAGCTGAGGAAGCTGAGATCTTCTCTAGGATGCTCTAGGTGCAGCTGGCCGAAGCACATGCCAGTGCGGTAGCCACAGAGAGTCAGGAGACTGCCATGTCAGAAGCCTTAAAGGAGGCTGAAGATCGGCATGCCCATCAGTTGGGAGAAGCCTATCTTGTCACCAGGGCCAAGCAGAGGACGCTGGCTGCTGAAAGGCTAGATTCCTTGATCTTGGAGGGGATCCCTGTCCACTCGCCAGAAAGAAGGAGAACCGGTATTGTAGTGCTGTCAGCACCTCCACCCTTGGAAGTGTCAGAAGTAGAACCCTTTATTCCTCTCACTCAGCCACTGCCAAGAGAAGAGGCAGATCCATAACCAGGGTGGTAGAAGAATCCGTCGAGCCCGAGAATGAAGATGTGTGGTCTAGAGTAGATTAGTTGCCTTGGGATGCTGTACCCGTAGTAGTAGTAGTGCTTTTCGTCACTGTTCTCCAGTACTATACTCTTGCCATTATTTTTCGTCCATAGTTGTTGAGATCGTCTGCCTATAGGGAAGGTGAAGCATGTGTCAAAAATGGGAGAGTGAGTGTCTGTATGTTGCACCAGCCTAATGACGTTTGGTATATGCATTTTGTTATTTTGTTGTGTTATTGCATTCATCTACCTTAAGTTTCGTTAGAAGTGCTTAGGGTTTTCAAGGGCGATATTAAGAGGGTTACAAGAGAAGTTACCATTCTAATGCCAGCAGACCAGCCATGATTGAATGACATAGGATATTGTATTGACTAATTGTGGATGTCCTAGCAGAACACTTGAATCTCTTTAAATCAAATCCGTCGTTGGGTTTAAATCCTTGTTCCTTGTTGCGAAAGGAAACCTTGTTGTTTGAATCTTCCCTTGCAATACTCCTCTGATTCTGTGGTCTATGACCCCACCGCCTTCATGGCGTGTAAGTTGGTAATAGTTGCCTAGTTAATAGCTTATGGTGCCGCGACGAAACCGAGGGCTCTCTGTGGAACAGCTACCACATGGTGACACTGCTCGGCATGCACTGGTATCGAGGTTGTTGACCAAGTACCTTTACCAAGTTACACCGCCGTACCGCTTTTGCTACAAATATTCTTCTTGAAGATATTCGGGTGTTCGAACGGGAAATCCACAACGGGTTGATGAAATAGTGTTCTCACAAGGTAAACAAGAGGAGGTGGTTTTGGAGGAAGAACATATGATATGGTCTTAGTTTACATGAAAGACGGATGTGGTCAAGGAAGGGAAAGAAAAAGAAGAAACAAAAGTCAGCCGTGGGTAGTCAGGAGTGGTTGGAAAAGCCTGAGTGGATGTCATGTCCCAAGCCCTGCATTTAGTTGACCGCACTATGCATGCTGGGTTATTTCACTACGTGCCCTACGGACGTCGTCTGTGTCAGGCCCTTTAGCACCCCGTTTTCATGTGGGCATGGCATCGCGCCGCACTCGCCGTCTTTATGCATTGTGCATTTCTCCTTTTCCTGGCATCCGGTCAGCTCTTGACCCCCCATGCTCTCGTTTCCATACTAGACCCCCTTCCCCCTCCCTTCTTTCTTCTTTTGGGGACATGGTCGCCGCACGCCTCCCTCGTCGAGCGAACCCTCTCTCCTCCCCTTTATTTCCCCCTCTGCCACGCGCGTAGGAGGCGCACCATGGCCAACCTTATCCCCACAACGTGAACCAATAGTGTATCCCACCCATGCTGTCTCCACTTTCAGTGTGTTGTGCCCCACATCCGTTCACCACTATAAGATGCCCTTGGTCCTTGCTCTTCTTCTCCATTCCCATCCCCTTGAATCCAACACAGAACTACGAGATCCAATTGACATTGTGGAACTAGGTCCGTCAGTCTGAGGTGATGGTGTAATCTGAGAAGAAGAAAGGATATGGTTTTCAAAGAAGTTCAAGTCTACCGTTGGTTAGTTCGGTCTTAGGGTTCATGATGTTTGACTTCTCAGTCTCCTATTTCTAGATCTGTTGGTCATACGCCATGTTTTGGATAATCATTATCTTGTTGTTTCTCCATTGCCCACATCTATCCTGACTTCTAGATCAAGCCTTGGTTGTATTAGATTGCTCTTAACCATGTATCCCTAAATCCCTGTGTGGTTTAGCATTTGAAGTCATGTAATCTTTCGTGTGATCTCTGATCTATGTAATGTAATCGCGTTTCCCCTCTTCTGATTCTTGCTTCGAATCTCAGGATGAGATTCTTTTTAGAGGGGTTGGTTGTAACACCTCTGGTGTTACGAGCTTGCTTAGCACCTAGGTTAATACCTAAGAGAAATTAGCAAAACAAGTTTTTAGGTTTAAAAGTTTAAAACACACATGGGATGATGAGTGAGTCTTAGGTGGTTCACTTTGATGGACTAAACTAAAGATCTGAGTTAATTCACTTAGTGCGTAAAAGTATTTAAAAATGTCCGATAATGATTCTAGCAAGTAAATGGCGAATGGCTTGTTCGGTTGGATTGAGCACGAAAACAATTTTGATAAACAAAATTTGTTGAAAGTAAAATTTGCTAAATATTAAAACCTTAGAGTTTTAGTTATGCTTGTTAGTGCATAAAGTTGTTTAGAAAATGAATTTTGGGTAGCTAAAATAATATAAAATATAAACAGGAAAAATCATATCATCAGCAGGATATGAACATCGTGATTATGTTGGTATGCTTGTTCGAGTGTCAATGTGATGTTTGTTAGTTAAAAATAAACATGAACAAAATAAAAATAAAAACAAAAGTGCCGCTGGTCACTTATCTCACCTACCTAGCCGGTACGACGTGCGCGTTATGAGCTAGGACCAAGCTTGCTAGCCTTGCCGGCTGCTCGCTCTCCCTCCCTCTGCTGGCCTTATCGCATACATCTCTCTTGCTCTCTCTCTCTCATCTACTCGGCTTGGTGCCGCTGCTGCACTAGGCGAGCGCAGTAGGCACCATGTGCGCATGCTGCCTCGTGTCCTTGTTCGGGAGCGCATTAATGGATGATTTGCCGAGCTGGCTGCCTTCACGGTCCGCCAGGTTCGAGTCGTTCCGTCTATGCTCTAGTATGAGGGATGGTGGAGCCTCATTGTTTTCTCGCATGTACTCGGCCTCGACTATACTAGCAGATCACTCTTGCCTTGGTCCGTCTAGCTCCGGTCGGGCCGCTGCCGCTTTTCACGTTGCCCGCACATGGCCCTGCTCCCGCCCAGCTCAGTGTCATTACGCTGACATAACCGTGCTGAGCAGGACGGGCCACCTCCGAGCTGCTGCTGCTGCCCCCTACCCTCTGCTTCTTGAGGACGCCGAGCTACTGCTCTCGCCCTGCTCACCCTCTCTCTCAGTCTCTCCCTCTCGTGTGCTCTTTGCTCTTCCTCAATATGCTCTCCCTCTCTGGCTACTGCTCACTGTGGCTCACACTCGCCACACGTCGAGCTCTGCACTGCTTCGCTGCCGTCTCCCGGCCACCATGCGTGAGCACACGTGTGCCCCTCGGCCCTACGATGAACCTGCTGCTCGGGTGACCTCCTGCTGGCACCTACAGTCGCTCCCGTTACCGACCATCGCATGCACAAGTGCGCCTGAGTCCCACGCCATGTCCCCACGCTAGACCATGGTCCCGTAGCGCCGTCGCTCTCCTCCCTCTCACCGAAGCCCACGCGTGGCTCTGCCTCACCGGCTCCTTCGCCCTCCACTCCGACCGCCAGCTGCCATGTCCTGCAGCGTCCTCGTAGTGTCGCCGCTGTCATCCGCTGCCACCGTTGTGCCCCGCCGTGGCCGCTTCCACCATCGCCACCGGGCACGCGAGCATGCCATGCCCACTCGGTGCTGAGGAGCCACCGCCAGCGTACGCCGCCTGGTCACCTTGGCCATCGTCAAGTCATGGCCGCCACCGCCCGACCGCGCACTCCTCCCCGCTCACGCACGCCACCATTGTGCAGCCACCACACCTGGATGCGCCATTCCCGCCGACGACCGGTGCTCCCCTGTTCGTGCTTAGCTTTTGAGGATGAAGAGAAGGGTAAGAATCAAAGTAAAAATTTTGTTCAGGGTTCTCAATGTAATTTCCGTGACTCACTTGAATAGTGTTAATGTTCGGTGGGTGGATTAAGTAAAAGTACAGGGGCCTCGGCACAAAATGGTGCCGCCACCGCTGGGCTTCCCATCGTGGACCGGCCTGCTCGCACTGGGCCGCCCGCGCCTGTTACTGCGTCGTGCGTGGGTTAGCTGCTAGGCCGCCATGCCTGTTCCCGCCGTTGTTGGGCCGTTCGCGCCCGCGTGCTTGGGCCGGCCTTGTGCCGCACGCGCCGGGGCCACGCCCGCCGTGGGCTGGGTGGGCCGCGGTGTTCTTTTTTTTCCAATGAATTAGTAAAGATTTCCTAATATAAATTCTGAGCTGATTTTGTTATTTAAATATAAAATCATTTAGGAGTCCAAAAATTATGGAACAAATTTCGTTGGGTTTCTAAAATCATGATCTATCTATTAGCGTAATTGGTTCATCTAGTTGGTGCTATTATTAGGGTTGCTCTAATTGTTTTAAAATGTTTAATATTGTTAAAATGTGAACTTGTGGGAATTTTTGTGGGGAAATGGGGATAGTGCTGACCCTAAAAATTTTACAGTAAATTCCTAATATTATTTGCTGCTCACTGTAATTTTTGTAGCTCCAGAATAATCAGTTGCTAGATAGATAATGATGCCCTATTTCAAATAAAGATTAAATTGATAGAATGGGATAAAGAAATAACTTGGGTTTGTATAACTAAAACACTTGTTGGGAAATGACACATTTCTCGACGATGTTGATACGTAGATTAGTACGTTAGTCATTAGAGCTAACTTGTTAGTTCGTAGTATGTACTCTGTTTTAAGAGTTGTGGTTGCCTTGTGAATTATCTGTTGCATCATTTGAAACAATGCATATTATATAGGTACGATGATGGATCAACGGATCAATTGAAGGATGATTGGGAATCTGAAGATGGTGTAATAGTATTCTCTCCAGGAGATGATGCAATGGGCTTTCTATTCAAATGATGGTGAATGATCTGAAGATGTAGATACTAACTTTTTAGTATATATTTTACCCAGGCAAGCCCCGGTGCATAACCTCAACTTTTCTGCACTTTAAATTATACTTGTGCATTAAGTTTTAAGGTGTTGAATGAAACCCACTTGCATATATATATATATATATATATATATATATATATATCTTTATCCTATGAGTCTTACTAGTATGATAGGACCATGTAGATTGCTATGCTACTAGGACTCTGATAGAAGTCGAGTGATTACCTATCACTCACGAGAGATAGGAAATATATTATTGTTGTTACTATATTATTATCACTCATGATAAAATGGTGGAAAGGAAAAATAAAGACCGGGTAGGGATATGGTATGGGTATTGGTGGGTGTAAGAGGTTGTGTCCTAGCTAACCAAGGGCATAGCTAGGTTACACTTTTTCCCTAGTCCTGTGTCGGTTAAGGACCGGCCGTTGCATTGGGTTCTAGGCAGGTCACAGACTTATTATCCTGAGTACATACTTGGGTATGGGCGCAGGGAAGACTTGTTACTCTCTTGTTATGGGTTCTTGCTCTTTCTGGACCGACTTTTAGGGTGGTTTTTGGGTGGAGGTCCTTGCACTGCACTGAGTCCGAGACTCAGGGGCGGGGGCTTGGAGTCCAAGTTTGGACGGGGACCTGGACCCATGATAGGAGGGTAGTGGGTTGGTCCTGCTTGTGCCTAGGGTACAAGCGGGGCGTGCATTTCGGGGTACCCAGCTGGGCACATTGATTCGTAAATCGCTGGGCGATCCGGTATGACTTGTCTACAGTCTAGCAATGTAGTAATTACTAGAAGATGAAAGATGGTAAAATGATTCTGATTGCTTACCACCTGTTTGAAAGTAGTACATGTGCTTACATAAAATGGTTAGTTAATGAACTAATGATGACTGCTAATAAAATCGAATATAAGGACGCACATTTAGTAATGCTCCTGCAGATGTAATAAACCCACAAGTCAGATAGCCTTGCATATCCTTGGAGTCTTTTTTTCCTCCTATCGGGTAATTCTTGCTGAGTACAATTGAGTACTCAGGGTTTTATTCCCCCCTGCTGCAGGTGACAGGCGGATGATAGAGCTAACTCTTATGTGTGGATTCCTCCTGGTGGGCTCAGAGGGGATTCATTTACGCTGCGATCATAGTTTCTATGCATAACTCTCACCAAATATTTTAATAAATGGAAGTTCTATGATCTATTGTCATAACTTATATACTAATGCTTCATCATGTCATGAATAGATATTTATTTCTGCTGTAATTCTGATCACATGTTTATATTCCGCTGTTAATTTAAATTGTTCATAACTCTGATAACATGTTCATATTCCGCTATTATAAATAATAAATATTATACTATGATGTTACATGGAAAGTGATGTAAGAAATGGCTAAAATGTTGTAAACTTTATTCTCTCATTTGTGATCCTGATGGAAAAATATGGATTTTCGGGTTCTCCCATTGGGTGTGCCCGACGGGACCGTATAATTTGATGTCCTCCCTTGGGTACTTAGTGTCGAATGGAAGATGGGTACTCTGGGGAGGCATTAGATTAGGTGGTTCTGCCACATGGTCCGCCTTAACCCTTCCACAAATGTCACATTCTGAGATGTATTTGGTAATATCCTGTTTCATGTTTGGCCATCAATACAAGTGATGCAAATCATGATACATCTTGTTACTTCCTAGATGAATGGATAATTTGGAGTTGTGAGCTTCATCCAAAATTTTTCTTCTAAGCTCATCACTTGAGGGAACCACCAATCGGTTCTTGAACTTCACCACACCTTGATCATTAACACTGAAATGAGGACAACGCCCTTCGGCAATTAACTTCTTGATATGCGAAATTTCCGAAATATCTTGTCTTTGCTCTATAATAATTTGCTCAAGTAGATCCGAGGCTAGAGAAATATGGGCTAACACCTCAGAATGGTTGAGAGACAAAGATTCTTCTTCAACTTGATGCGACTTCCGACTTAAGGCATCAGCTACCACATTAGCTTTTCTAGGGTGATAATGAACTTCTAAGTTATAATCTTTGATTAACTCAAGCCACCTCCGTTGCCTCATATTCAACTCAGATTGAGTGAAAATATATTTAAGGCTCTTGTGATCCATAAAAATATGTACTTTATTTCCCAACAGGTAATGTCTCCAATTTTTAGAGCATGCACCACTGCAGTCAGCTCTAAATCATGGGTGGGATAATTCAACTCGTGCTTTTTCAGCTGACGTGAAGCATAAGCAATCATACGTCCGCCTTGCATAAGCACACATCCTAGTCCCGTCCTAGAGGCATCACAATACACATCAAAAGGCCTATCAATATCTGGTTGGGCAAGAACAGGTGCAGAGATAAGAAACTTCTTCCAGGCTTGGAAAGCTTCTTCATAAGCCAGACTCCATACAAACTTGACATCCTTCTAGAGCAACTTGGTCACTGGTTGAGCTATTTTGAAAAAATAAAGGATGAAGCGCCGATAATACCTAGCAAGACCAAGAAACTGATGAATCTGATGCACTGACTCTAGAGATTTCCAATTTAACACATCCTACACCTTTCTAGGATCCATAGAGATGCCTTCAGGTGTTAGAACATGTCCCAAAAACTGCACTTGATCCAACCAAAACTCACACTTACTGAATTTGGCATACAACTTGTGTTCCCTTAACTGAGTCAGTACTATCTAAAGATGCTGTGCATGCTCTTCATTGTTCTTAGAATATATCAATATGTCATCAATAAACACCACAACAAACCTGTCCAACTCTGGCATAAAGACTGAGTTCATGAGGTACATGAAGAATGCAGGAGCATTGGTGAGACCAAAAGATATGACTAGGTATTCATAAAGCCCATATCTAGTAGAGAAAGCTGTCTTTGGTATATCTTGTGGCCAGATCTTAATTTGATGATACCCAGAACGAAGATGAATCTTTGAAAACACCTTTGCACTAGCCAACTGATCGAACAAAGTATCAATACGAGGTAAAGGATACTTGTTCTTAATGGTTACCGCATTGAGAGGGCGATAATCCACACACATCTGAAGACTGCCATCCTTCTTCACAAAAATAGCTGGACAACCCCATGGTGAAGAACTAGGACAGATGAATCCCTTCTCCAACAATTCCTCTAGCTGCTTCTTCATTTCTGCCAGCTCCTTTGGAGCCATGCGGTAAAGACACCATGAAATAGGTGCAGTACCAGGTTCTAACTCAATTGCAAACTCAACCTCCTAATCCGGTGGTAACCCAGGTAAATCTTCAGGAAAGACATCCAAAAACTCATAGACCACAGGAATAGAAGCAAGATCAGGAGAGGCTTCAATATAAGCAATAACTAGTAGGGTGGAAACTAAAGACATTAGGAGAGACATTCTATCCTCAGAAGAAGGAAGCTTTAACTCAATAAATCTCTGCCTAAGGTTCAGGACTACCCCATAATTTCTCAACCAGTTCATTCCCATAATTGCATCTATGCCTTGCCCAGGCAACAACATGAACCGGAGACGATAAGAGTGAGTTGCTAGCACTAGTCTCACAGTGACCGTCCAAGTGTTAACGCACAACTGCGCACCTAAGGTTCTGATTCTATAGGCAATAGAAATAGCCATAGTAGATATATTGTGCCTATGTGCAAACCCCATACTCATGAATGAATGTGATGCACTAGAATCAAATAATACATATGCTAGGTGGGAATCAATGGTGAACATACCAGCCATCACAGGCTCTCCCTACGCGATCTCCTCAGCCTCAGTGAAGTTAACCTGTCCTGAGCGGCTCACGGGCACCTTCTTCCTAATGATAGTCCTCTTGACCAAACAAGAGTTGGCTGAAGACTGAGTAAGCTGGTTCTGGGGGCACTCACGACCATAGTGTCCTTCCTTGACACACTTGAAACAAGCACTCAACTTATTCCCCTATCCCTGACAAGGTGAAATTTGTTGTCCCTGAGGCTGCTGCACCTACTGAGTAGGTGCATGGTACTGAGTGGGAGGTGCCCGGTGAGTCTAGTGGGATGACTGTCCACCCAGAGAGTGATAGGACACCCTCCTCACAACCTATTCCTTCTAATACTGTGGGTGACTAGAAGACCCAGTGATCACCCTCTTGTGCTTCCACTCAGCCTGAGAGTCACGCTGAAGTCCCTTCATAGCAATGGCAACATTCATCAAAGCACCAAAGGTTTGATAGCCCCCTATATACAACTTCTCTTGTAAGATGCAAGAGAAACCACGATTGAAATGGTCCATCTTCTTCTCATCAGTATCCACATGAGTCCCAGCATACTATGCAAGATGGTTGAACTTGTTCACATACTCCATCACAGTCATGTTTCCTCGCTTTAGCTCTAGAAACTCAGACATCTTCCTGTTCAGCAAACCAGCAAGAATATAGTATTAACAGAAAGCAGTGGTAAATTCCCGCCAATTCACATGGTGGTCCATAGGCTGCATGGTGTTGAAAGTGTCCCACCAAGCACTAGCAGATCCTAGAAGTTACTATGTGGCAAAGCGCACCTTCTGCTCATCAGTCACATTGAGCAGTTGAAACTTCTGCTCCGAATACGAAGCCAATGCTCCACGTCCAAAGGCTTAGCAGTCGGCGTGAACATGGGTGGGTGTGTCCCCAAAAAGTCCTAATAGGAACAGGGCCTCTTGGGACCACGGGCACCACCCCCATTCCCGCCATTGCCACCGGGGCCTCAACGGGCGAAGCCACCAATAGCCTGTGCCAGCATCTCTAGGGCACAGTCTGACTCGCAATGAGCACCAATCATATCAGGCATCATCTCAGCATGGGTCATTAGGGGCGGTGGTGGTGGCGGAGGAGGAGGACCAAGGAGTGGGGCCTCGTGGCTCTCCCGGTTGGCATTGCCATGATCATCGCCACAACCATTTTTGCCCTAATCTTCACCAAGAACACGGCCCATCCCAGCACTGGTGCTCCCGCGATCAGACCTCAGGTTCATCTGTAAATAGATAGAAATCCACCGTTAGGGACAAGGCCTCCATTTTTAGAAACAAAAGGCTAGAGAGATGCTAAGGCCCGATAAATGGTTACTAGTAAGTACTTTTCCTTAAGAGTTAAAGTATTTCTCTTTATTTATTATCTTATCAAGTTACTATCCAAAAATTATACGTGTGGGGGAGTTTAGTTTAAGCAAGATTATCTTTTCATGATGCATGGATGGACCTATTCGTTTGCTCAGGCTGGAATATAGCGGCATTCGTATATAATTTTTGGCACAGTTCACACTCACTTTCCGTATGCTAAACAATTCTTACACAACGTAAGTTAGTGTACCCGCAGAAGATTGATTAGATAAAACTAGTGCCATTATCCTAGATAGACCATATTACTAGGGCTATACTTATTTATGTAATTTATCGCATCCTATTTTTCGTAAAGCTTTTGTTGGTCAAATTTTAGGTTTTGAAAAGAGTTTTTAAACTCGTAGACTCATTATTGGCTTTGATACCACCTGTGGCAGAACCGCCCAAAATAACACACTTTCAAAGGTGCTCGTCTTCCACTAGACACTAAGCACCCCGAAAGTTAGCTACATCAGACAGTTCTGTCGAGCCCACCCCATGGGAGAACTCGAAACAATCCATGTTTTATATCCAAAATCCAATAATGAGTATGAGCTTATAATACTTAGTCGATTTCATACAATAAGTGTTCTTAGAAATTATTTATTACAATACCAGAGTTCAGAGTGCGATAATCAAACAGCGGAATGGAAATAAACATCTAGCGAAAACGATACAAGGAGCCATTTATGCCCACCAGAAGAATCCTTCACACAAGAACTACTCCTCAAGCTGCACCTGCAATAGGGGTAAAATAAACCCTGAGTACACAATGTACTCGCTAGACTTACCTGACTAGGGGTAATAGTTTCTCGACTCCAAGAAGTATGATAGGCAATATGAGTTTGTTGTTTTCTTTTGTTTGCGAAAAGCATTACTAGGAGTACGTCCTTAAGACCAAGTTTTATTAGCAATCATGATTACTTCATTAGCTAACCATTCTAAGTAAGCACTTGGTCTACTTTCAAGCAAGGGTTGAGCAATCAGAACCATTTTACCATCTTTTATCTTCCAGTTCTTACTATGGTGCTAGACCATAGCCAAGTCGTACCGTCTCACGGAAATGGCGATTTGCGAACCAATGTATCATAGCTGGGTACCCCGAAACACACGCCCCATTTGTACCCCAGGTACAAACAAGACCAACCCATTCCACTCCTGTAACGGGGTCCAGGTCCCCATCCAAACTTGGACTCCAAGCCCCCACACTTGAGACCCGGTCTCAATATGGTGCTTAGACCTCCACCTTTCCCCGCCTCCAATTAGTCGGTCTAGAAAGAGCCAGAACCCACGACAAGAGCGTAATGAGCCTTCCCGCTCCCATAAGCAAGTATGTGCTCAGGATAATAAGTCTGTGACCTGACTACCATCCACAACAATGGATGGTCCTTAATCGACGTGAATAGGTAAAACAGTGTAACCAAGCTAAGCCCTCTTGGCCACGAGACACAACCTGTTACACCCACCAATACCCATATCGTATCCCTGTCCGGTCTCCATTTTCTTTTCATCATTTTATTATGAGAGTAATAATAATCACCTATTGTGAGTAACGGTAGGTTACTCATGCTACCAAAAACCTAAGCATAGCAGCTACTCGAACCTGTACTAGTAGGACTCTTGGGACAGATATATTTATGCATGTGGTTTCTATAAAATTCCTATAACATAAATGCACATAACATATATAAACAGTGATTATAAAAAATAAGGGTTATGAACCTGAGTCAGCCAGTGGTGGCTCTAGTACCTCCTCCTACACGAGAATCTCCTCCTCGTACTCCTCGACGATCTCCTCAAACTCGTGATCGCCAGTGGTCACAATCTCCGCCAACTCATTCTCTACATGCATGCGATGATGATGCAACACTTTGCATTTAAGCAATAAAAACTCCTAAACTAAGAATACGCATACTAAGCTACTAAGCTAGCTCTAATGACTAAGGTACTAAGCTAACTATCATATTTACCTAGCAAAGTGTTGGGTTCAACTAACAAACACCTAGCTTTACAAATGAAGGATATATCTTTATTTCTATTAATGATTTAATGTATATTGAAACAAAGAGCATTTAACTACCCTAATGCTTATTCTATTCTAAAGCTACCAAAATTACAGTGAGCACATAATAATACAATGAAGCTACTATAAAAATTTCAGGACTAAAGCTATCACCAATTTACCATAAAAATTCCTACAATATTTAACATAATAATATTAAGCACTCTCAAATGATTTAATAGCTCCTGGTATCAATATATATATGTGAACTAAATACACTAATAGATAGAGCACAATTTTAGGAACCTAACAAAATTTGTTTCATAATTTTTGGACACCTACATGATTTTATATGATTTACCAAAGATCAGCTCAAAAATTAAATTAGAAAACGATTTCTAATTCCTTATGAAAAAGAAAAATGAATTCTCCCGTGCGGCCCACATGTGCGGCCCACGCGAGGCCGGCCTGCAGCGCCTACGCCGACCAGCTGGGACCTACGTGGGCCCACCTAACGGGTCGATCACCATATCCGATCTTGGTGGCTACGCAAAGCGGCGGTGAGGGGTGGCGGGACGCGCTGGAGCGAGCTACAATGACGCATGCCCCGGTGATCTAGAGCACCTAAGGACCTAACTGGCTAGCGAGGGAGCATCAGTAGACTACCATGGACCAAGCCGAGGTGACGGTTGGGGTGGAGGATGACGGAGGAGGGCTAGCCACGTGCGGCCGAGCCGTGCAGCGGCGCACCGCAGTGGCATGGTCGCGTCAGCGATGACGGGGAGGCGGTAGCGATTCTACTGACGTGTGTAAGGTGGAGAGGGAGGCAAGGTGAAGCTAGTGGTGTAGGTGAATTGGTTCGGGAGGGGCGGTAGGAGGGCTGCCCACATCCACGGCTGGACGTGGCCTTATCGGCACGGCGGTGGGGAAACTCCAAAATTAGAGCTTGGCAGTGCCTTCTTTATGGCTGGGTGGGGTCGGGCAGCGAGAGTGCGTGATGGTGAAGCCATGGATGCACTGAATTGAATAGAGGTGATCGTTCGCAGGGTAATTTGATGGCGCGGCTCAACGACATCAGTAGAGGGAAAAAGAGAGAAAGAGAGAGATGGGGCGTGGCAGGTGGGCTCGGCTTGTCCTCACCTTGGCGGGACATGGTCGATGTCATCGTGGAGGCCCACGTGCAAGTGCTAGCAGATAGGCACGCATGTTTGCGACCGGCGTGGCCTGCACGCCGCAGTGCCATTATTGTCAAGGCGACGGCAAGCCCAACCACGTGCGCGCGGCAGAGGCGGCATCGCCTTAGGCCGATAGCGGCATAGAGATGCAGAGTGAGACATAGACATGACTGCGAGGACACGACACCGGCAGCGGCTACGGTGTGGTGTGGGGCGAGTTGTAGTGCGGCAGCGCGGCATGGCTGACGGTAGCACCGCCCGGCTACGCAAGCAGCAGCAGCGGCTCCACGTGCTAGGAGCCAGCAGCAGCCAGGCCACAGCTAGGATAGAGCAGCCGTGTGCACGCTGGACAGCCAGCATGGCGACGCCAAACACCCGAGCGTTGTGACTGCGCCCACGCGGCCAACTAGCCCGAAAACGTGTCGTGCACTACAACTAAACGGTTGCTTCAGGAGCCAAACCATCTTCACCATGCACAAGATGGCATATGAGACTACCAAATCGAGCTATAACACTACACCACCCTTTAACCCAATCTCTCAAAATAATTTGCTAAACATATCAATGTCTAGCTATTGACAAACTTGGAAATTTTCCAAGATTTTGAGCTAAACTTGATTTCAGTTTGTAATTTCTAGGCTAGTAGAAATATTAGTAAGGATTATCATTTTTTAATAGCAAGTATTTCACTCTCATCTATAAAGTTTGTACTTCAAACTTTATTTAAGTATCTCACACATGTTTTATAGTATTTTTGCTTAATAAAAATTGGTTTTCAACCCTACTTGATATACATGAACTATTGAATCAACTTTCATTTAGCATTTTTATTGATCATTTTAAGTTACAAGAAATTTATCTATACATTCTATCACATGCATTAACACATAAACATGATGCTCATGACATGTTTTAGTAAATGATTTAGGGTGTAACACCGAGGGTGTTACAGTCGCCTTGCACCACGATCCGCCTTTGATGATCGTTTAGTCGGTGTCAGGTTACTAAACGATTCGGCGGTGATACACTTGTATCCCTGCCACATAATACGTATAGCGATAGTGTTGGATGTTTGCACCACCAACGACGGTGGTGATAACAAAACAATAAACAACCCTTAATAGCTTACTGAACACAAAACATATAGATATATTCATTGCATCCATAAACCATGTTCTTACTATAACAATGAACTCTTACCATAATATCTTTCTCAACTGATGTCCTAACATAAGTGGTACATAGATTGTAAACTAAAGGTACTGATCTCTACAGGCTTACATAAACCGTAGCTGTGCTCCTCCCATGTGGAACTCCTGCTTGCTAGGCAAAAATGAATGTAATTAGTGCATCCTTCGGATTAGTAGCCAATGCACCATGGAACCCCTCTTCTTCCCCCCTTAGCCAATGCAGGAAAATTATTCAAAAACACTTAGACTTGACCTGCACAAAGCAGCAGAATTAATGATATTGAACACACCATTTCTTTAGTTGCCAAGCCCAAATTGACCTATATATAGAATCAAAACAGCTACCTACCTAAAAAAACAAAATACAGCAAATGCATCTTTACTACTCTGCTAATGATTGTATGAACAAGGGAACATAAGAAAGATAGTGAGGTCTATTGATACATAGACTCCTAGGTAGGTCTAGGACAGCGAATGACCCGTGTAGGGAGGACATGCACTTTTCTGTGGTTCATGTCATTGCAAGCAGTGTTTTGTCCTCCCCAACAAGGAAAATCAAATTCCATTCAAGGTGAACTGCAATCACACTTTGTACTCTGCATCACAAACCTCATAACCAAATTCAATATTGTTCTATTCAAATATCTCCAATGTGGTCACTATATGATTCAATGTCCATCTATTACTATCATAGTCTTCAAGGATCTAGATTGAAAGCTAAGTCACAGTGTAAATATCAGCAGTACATAAACACAACTGACCCTAGACTTCATGGATAGAGATTGCATCACCACTGTGGCTTATGTATTTTTGTTCATGTCTTTCCGTCCTATATCAACAGCAACTGATCTAGGAGAACTCAAGCCTGTGCATAAAACCAATAAAAACACACTTCTCGCATATGTGTATACTATAATACCATCACGCCATTCAGACTCTTAAAAGATCCAAGCTGCACTCTTAGATGAGTAGATGCTCACACCTACGGACTCACCCTCCCTCATCTTTCCCATATTCAAACACATGGAAGTACGAGGAGACTGTTGGAATCGAATCTCAAGCGAGCCTCGCCACAAGAACGGAGGTTATCCGACAGTAGCAACCATTTGTTAGTCACCGGATTGCAGACAACATAGCGACACCCAAAACACCAGCAAAGGATGCGGCCGCTGCAACAATCTAAGACAACGACATCGTGAATGGGGAAGGGCAAGAAGGACAAGGAGGGGTGTTCACCGGTGACACTGGTGAAGCGGCGTTTGCCTTTGTAGGTGCGATAGAAGAATCCAACAACAATCTGGGGTAGCTCCTTTCGGTACTCAGCGTCCGAGATGAGGTGGTTCTAGGAGCGGCAGACACACTTGTAGCTACACAAGGAGCGGGCGGTGAGGCGGCAGAGGATGAGGACTAAGACATGGTCTGTGAGGATGCCCACTCCCTTCATCTTGTTGAGGACCTCCTCTATCTTGACAAGGATCTGCTGTAGTGGCAGCCACACACTAATCTAATGAAAGCTTGCTTTCTACTTACATGAGTGAAGAGGAGAATAAAAATCCAAGAAACATGGATAAGGGAAGTGCAAAAGCATTACCCTTGCGTTTGAATCTTGTAGCAGTGAGCTCAAGCGGGCACGACGGTGAGTGCCACCTTGGTCACTAGTGGATCTATGTGGGCCGGTGAGGCGTATTGGCGCCACGGCGTGGAGCACTAGATTGTTAGCGGTGAGTGGCGGTGATGGGGAATAGTAGAACTGAGGAGGAGGCAGATAGGATGGGGAAGCGGTCTTTGTAAGCTAAAGTAGGAGGCACGGGAATGCAAATTTGACAGAAACTTCGTAAATATGCGCGGGAGACTTGGGCGGTCTTGGAAATTAACGATAGCGGTGCCATCCTGACTGTCTGGAAGAGGTGGTGAAGGCTACCAGCGGTGGTGGTTGCGTGTTACGAATATCACCTAACGACGGATGTGACATACGGTCATGAAATCTAAGGTGCTCGGGGGCTACCATCACACTACCGGTCATAGAAGACGACTTCCCAATCACACAAAATAAACATCATAGCAAAGATAAGGAATATCCCGAAAAATACATAAGAACATTTCATATTTCATGTAAATAAAACATACGAATTCTATGCTAAAAATTCAGTACATAAAATAAAAATCCTACTACAAGACTAGCTTCAACGGGATGCGAATGACCCTCCATCAGGCCTTCTGCCAGGCTTGTAGTAGGGGCCCTTTCCCATGCGGCGCTTGGTACCGCTGTGTTAATTAAAATATAGTTAGTTTCAATTGGTGACAGGAACTACGTAGTAACTTAAAAATTTAAAAGAAGGTTGATCATAAAAAACATCATCACACAGAGTTATTATTTCTTCAGTACCTTCTCTTTGCGCGCTTGCTTGTCGGCCCTATTGGTCGTGTGGTGCTTGTTCCTGCGAGCCTTCATGGCCTAATTGCCACCGCAGTCCCCAACTCCACCAAGCTCACGGTCGCAAGCCATGGCGTCGTTGCTCTAGGATTTACTTGGCCAAAGCACTATGCTCTGGCTTAGAGATCCCCTCACCTCTGCGAGACTTCCCATTCGCATGCTGCAGCAACTCATGAAGACTCCATGATGGCACTTTCTTGCCGCGGCAAAAAGAACACACAAAGGTGCCCTCGCCATGACCACAAAACATGACACCTCCATTAGAGATGTCGAGTAGGATCTCGCTCTCCTTCTCTTCGAATTCAGCCTTGTCTAAATATGAGTTTTCGATCTTGGAGTCACTGTGGCCTGCCATGCTTGCGGAGAAATTTGAAGAAAGAAAGAGAAAGATCAACTGCAAAATTTTGCAAGTTCAGAGTGAAGAAAGCAACACACCGCACCCCCTTCTTATACGAAGCAATGGCGATGATTCGCATGGCAATGTCCACTTCCCTAGGAGCATATTTCCCATCGATTCGCCTCACTGTGTACCCAATGCGTCCATTCGCTTGGTAGCGTCGAGTTCCCAAGGCGTGTATTTCACGTCTCTTGGCCTGGCAGCGTATCCAAAGCGTTCAAAAATATTGGAAACACAACCGCTACAATGGCCATCAATTAGGAGTGCGATTGACATGTAAGAACTCGCCATACCCAACTACGATGTTGTGGGCTACGCCATCAAGATCGCGTCCAACGTCCAAGATCAAGTGGCACACTACACTACGTGGCCGGATGATGTTCGTCACAATAACTCCTCAATCAATCAAATTCCACAAAAAAAACTCCTCCTCAATCAACATATGTCACGCTGCTGTGCCTCTCTAGCCCTCTGACTCGCCGCTATCCACACGTTGTACCTCCATCCACACCGGCAATCTTGGCGGCGAGGCGGCACCCCACGTCGCTGACGGCGCTCCCTGTCGAGGTGCAAATTGAGATCACCGGCCACCTCGCTGCAACCTCGGAGCAGCCTATGGATGACCTCTGCAGCCTACGGGCGATATGCTCGTCCATGCACGGCATCTGTGGTGACCACGCTGTTAGTCGGCACGTGGCAGTGGATCGATGTAGACATGAGGCGAGGTCGTCGAACGACCTCGTCAACTACTTCGCCCTCCTTGCTAGGCTGACCCAAGTCGACAACCAGAGGCTTGCTTGCTCACTAGGATACAAACCGTATTCGCAGAAAACCACAGCCCCCGACCATGCCTCAACTATCTCACCCGCGCCGCCGATGGCGGCCATAATGTGGTGGCCTATCTGGTCTCCATATTTCTCTATAGGCACAATGGCGATGCCGCTGATGACAACACTACGAGGCAGTACCTAAGATGGGTCAAGGGCGAGGAAGAATCGCGGGCGGCGGTGGCGGACCAACGAGTAGAAGGCTAAGCAACAAGGGGGTGTCGGCTGTGCCACGAGGTGGCCGAAAAGTGATCCACGAAATGACGTGGTGGCGCAACAAATGGTCGCCTTTGCCGCTGGCACAGGTACGCAGCGATCTTCCGTGCGCAGGCGGCGACTGCAGTGTTCCAAAAGGATGGGAAGAAATGACTCTGTTTTGTTGCAAGGAATGTAGGCTTCGCCGTGAAATTATTTTGTTCGAAAAGACAATTGGAATAGGAAACTAATTCACTCTTTACATGCGAGAGTGAATTAATTAAGTTTTGATTTTCAGTTGCGAGAGTGAATAGGAAACTACTCTGTAATTCAATATAAGTGTTCTACTACAGTACACTTCGCGCTACTAACGCTGAATCACCGTATGAAACGACGATGGGAGCTGTCACACCACCGAGAATTGATGTCTAATTCTAGATTCATCGAATAACAGACTTCATTCGATCAAGTCTTGTGTTACATTTTTTTGTGAGGAATTAAATTAAAAACCAAGCAGAAGACAGTACACGTGACCACGTCCCTCTATTAAAAGCCAAGCAGATGAGCCATTGGTGTTGAAATGTTATTCTAACACCACTGTAACGCATGTGTGCACCAAATAAATAATTCAGTTTGCAAATAAAATAAAGATGGCACACTAGTTTAGCTCAAATAATGATAACATCCATCATTGTCCATAGACAAGCAAACAACATTGGTCCATTTAAAATGCATGACAGAGAGATACATCAAATGTAGCTTTATTTACTGCTCTGCTAATGAATCCAAGAACAAGGGAACATAAGGAAGATAGTATGATCTACATATGAACTCTTTTTTAATGCTACAAATAGCATACGAAAGACTCGGGCAGGGATGACATGAACTTTTATGCGTCCCATGTCATATGCGATGATTATTCTATTCTCCCCAGCAAAGAAAATCAAATTCCATTCTAGGGTGAATTGCAATCACTGTGTAGTCATCAACACAATCCATGAAATCAAATTTAATATTAATCCTTTCAAACAGGATTCGTGTGCTGACCGTATGCTTCATTATACAATTATTAGTACCATAGTCCTCAGGGATCCAGATTGAAAGCTTGGAATCATTGGGACCACTAACAATACATACACATAAGTGACCCTGAGCTTGACGCATGGAGTGTTGAAGACCACTAGGCCTATCAATTTTCCTCCATGTATTTCCCTCCATATCCACAACAAGTATTTTAGAGTACCCCCAGAGTCCCCCATAATATGCAGACAACCGTTGAGAAACACACTTAGTGATATTAAAAATGTCACATCAATCTCCTCGTCCCATTCAGATTCCTTATAGATCCATGCTGCAGTTCAAATGAGTAGATCTCCACACCTACGCACAAACCATCGACATCCATATATTCAATCACATGGAAGTACGAGGAGGCTGTCGGATCGAACCCCAAGCGAGCCAAACCAACAGAATGGACAACATCATGGGTGCTAGACAACAATATATTAAACTTCTGGCTCATTAGATTGCAGACAACATAGCGGCATCCAGCAGCCCCACGGCACCAGCATAGGATGAGGCCGTTGCAACAATTTGAGACAACTACATTGTCCTTGAGGAAGGGCAAGGACAAGTCGGGGGACGTTTACCGGTGACGCTGGTGAAGTTTCGCTTGCCGTTCTCGGTGTCGTAGAAGAAGCCGGCCACAGTATGGGCCAGCACCTGATGGTTATAAAAAATGAGGCACTTCTAGGAGTGATAGACAAATTTGCAGGAGCACAAGGAGCGAGCCGGGGGTGGCGGGGAATGTCGAGAAGAAGATCGTCTATGAGGCTGGCCACTGTGTTCCTCTGGTTGGGGGACGCCTCCATTTCAAAGAGCTTGTGACAAAGATCTGTTCCTTACTAATGAGATCTAAAGAGGAAAATAATCTGACAAAGATATATTAGTGAAGTGCGAAAGCATACCCTTGCCTTTGGATCTGGCGGCGGCGCGGCGCGAGGTGTGCAATGGTTCACAAAAATTGCGAGAGGAACAATGCGCCGGCTGTGCGGGAGGTGGCGGCGATGCGGCATGAGGCGTGCAATGGTTCATATAAATTAGGAGGGAGGAACAATGCGCCAACCTTGAAGATGGAGAAGTGAAAGTAACGTTGATGCAACTGTGTTGTGGGTAGTTGGGAAATGGGAAAACAACTCATGCTGAATTTACTACCGCCGGTACACCAAACGGTTATGTAGGGCCGGCGGCCATAACGCCTATCCCAGTCGGCTCAGCTTTTCATGCGACGGAGAAAATACCACTGCCGCATGTATTGTTAACATGTGGGTGGTAGAAGTTTCAATGGCCGTTTTTCCCCTATGAGGCCTCCCTATCGGTCCAACCGGTGGTGGAAGAGTGACACCGTCGCTTATATCGCTATGGTAGTGAAAGTGACGACAGTGAAATATCAATCTGTAGTAGTGATCATACCTCACCTTTATTTTCTCCCTCCTTCCTTTTTAGCATGGACCACCTTCTCTCTCGCTAAGCATATGTAGCTTCTGCAAGCTACTATGACAAGTGTAGGGCACCTACTTTTTTCATCCGATCCTACATGACACCTGGGGTTAGTAGTAAAAAAGCAGCGTTGGGGAAGCTCTCTCGTCTCTTGAGAACGCTTGATGCAAGATCTCAATAGATTCTGCTACAATATATGTTCTAGTGGTGTCTTCAAGTTTTAGTCAGAGGAGGCAATAGCTACTTTTGCAAGCTTTTCTGACATTATGCGAATTAAAACCACTAAGAGAGGTTATTTGGATGTTGAGTGCCGACGTAGAGGTTGAGACTCCCATCCAGCATGGAGTGCTAGGGCTGGCCTCAAAGGGGTAGGAGGCCTGATAATTCCTATCCACACTGGACGTACACGTGTCAAGCTAAGTTAGTAGAATCACGTTCATCAACGCAACCACCTTCCTTAAGAGTCCACTTCTACAAAACCGGTTTATATTAGAACGTAGAGATAAAAAGTGATCCGATGTATTTGCAAACCAATGGGGTCCCACAAACCAAAATTTAGTATTAGGAGTTTTCCATATAAGCCTTACTTGATGAGTAATTTTGACCATTTTCTATCCTTTACTGATTCTTAATGGATATGCTCTCAATATTTTAACACACCTTCTTATTTTACAATCGATTTAATTCCTAGATAATATAGCTTTACTTGTTGGAGTATTAGGCATGTTGGTTCTATCATTTATTATATGTTCTCCTTGTGTATTGTATCAATATTACATACTTATATGATGGTGGTACTACCACACAATGTTACTGTAGACTGATAACATATACATGCTCTGTTTGTGTAAGTAGTATATTTATCTACATACCAAATTTATGATCGCAAAACGTATGGTTTCAAGATATTGTAGCTTTTAAAGAATGCAACATCCAAATGGGTCCTCATGAAGACAAGATATTTTATTGAAGTATGAAAATACATTCATTTTCTTTGCACATTATGGTTTACAATACTACTAGAGCGAACTTAAAGAAGGTATCTAAGAAAGAACAATGGCTAGACTTTTTATTAGTAATATCAATAAGTAAACACTTTGTCGGGACTTACAACATTGACTATGTTTGTGGCAACAAATTTATTACCAAGTAACTAATGAACACACATGAGACAATCCATAAAGCAACTGATCATGATCAAAACTGTAAGCCAAACATAGATATCTAGCATTTACGCAAAACGACATGATTCTTTGCAATGAGTATTTGATAGTGCAACTTGAAAACATTTTTTTGTTAGACACATAATTTCTGCGTGTCATTTATTCTGCTTATGAATTACATCTTGCTACTTTTTTTATGAAGCCAAAAGTTCATGCAGTAGCAGATGCATTAACAATAACAATAACAACATATTGTCATATAATCATATGTAGATATCATGATGTGCATATTTATGTTGGATGTAGCAAACTCTTCATATTTACAAATGGACTTCATGATTTAATTGGCATTATTCTCATTTATGACATTTAATTCTAGCAACATACTATGACAAAAGGCCAAAGATGGTTAGTTTTGTCCTCAACATGTAAGTGTAATTCACATGTCATTATATATTTTTTAAAAAAAAATGTTAATACCAATATAAGTAACAAATGTTTTCAAAAAAAGTAGATGGAACTGTATTCTGGTGCTAATTTGTCATATGTATATGCAGATAAATTTAGCATTTGGGCCTATGTATATTAATAGATTCAACTATATTATGGTACTAATTTTCTGTGTCCACAAAATATAAAAACAATATAAATAACAAATGATGAACTAATTCTTTTCATAGTACGTACACCTGTGTATACGTACATGCCCATTTGGACTTGGAATACAATCTTAGCTGAGCAGTATTCCTACAATTTTCACACATGCACGTACGCACGTGCACGCACACACTGTTTTGAATTTCATAATTATTGTTATTTTATAAGAATATGGTCTGGACATTTTTGAACAGAAATTGACGTTACAATTGTTCTATGACAGCTAGCTTGCAGCATCCCAGCCAGGCTCATAAGTTTCTTCATTGCCTGCCTGTTTGTTTCTGGGAAACATACATATATAGATCAATTAAACCATAAGATCGAGAAGAACACAAGTTCCGTGTCATCATCGACATGGATCAACAACGAATGGAGTTGCCTAAGCATGTTTGTTTCAAGGGTGACAATGGCTTGTACCTCAGTGCACGGATCATTCAGGGCTACAACTCTTTGCAATTCTCATCGAATGATATGGGTGATCCAACCATAAGGCATACCATTCATACCAACACCAATGGTACCATCCGCATAAAGTCTGGCCATTTCGGCAAGTTCTGGAGGCGTAGCCCAAACTGGATCTGGGCGGACTCTGATGACACCATCAGCAGCAACCCTGACACCGTGTTCCGGGTAGTCAAGTTTGGTGACATTTTTGCGCTTCAGAACCTCGGCAACAGCTACTACTGCACAAGGTTGACTACTGAACACAAAGTGAGTTGTCTCAACGCCTCTGTTCCAAGCATTAATAAGTGGGCACACCTACGGATTGAAGAAACAGTCCTTTCTCGGAGGATTTAGGGCTTGCTTGGTTGGAGACCTGGACAACTTGCCTGGTAAAAAGTGGTGTTTGAGAGTTGCCTGAAAATTCGATGGTTTTTGCTTGGCGAGACAACTTTAAAGGATATGTGTTTGGTTGGAGACATGTGTCTGGAAACACTAATTAAGATATATTGCGTATTAGTCTTATATATTGCTATAACTATTCATAGAGAATTGTACATATTTGAATCAGATAATTGATTTATGTTGTCACAACGTTGTCTGTTATTTTGAAAAGAAAAAAGAAAGAAAAAGAAAGACCGAATGGTGCTAATCACCTCCATTAATGCCAGACAAATACGGTTGCCTGTGGCCAGGCGTCCAGAAACATGTGCCGGAGCCAGGCAACCAACGCTAATTACCACCAGGCTAGGCAACAGAATCGAAGTTCAGGGTTGCAACCAAATAAGGTACAGGCACATCACAGGCAGCGTCCAGTCCGGACAGCTACTCTCCAGGGCAGCATCCAACATGCCCTTACAACGTAATGGATGCTAAAGTCTATAACCAGAAGGTACAGACTATGGCTACCGAAACTGCTATTAACAGAACTGCTACGACCAGTGTGGCTAAGCTAACCCTGAAGTACGGTGTGACCAAGAGAAGAACGTGGGATTCAAGTGTCTCGTTGAAGCTAGGCGTCGCAACCACCATTCAAGCTGGAGTCCCACAAGTTTCAAGCTCATCGGTCAAAATCGAACATGAGTTTACTGAAGCATACAGCTGGGGAGAATCCATATCTCACACGGAGGAGCACTCGGTTGAATATGAGATCCCTGCGCCTGCATACACCAAGGTAACACTAAGCATGATGGGAAAGCAAGGCTCGTGCTCTGTCCCCTTCTCATACTACCAGGAGGATATTTTAACCGATGGACAGAAAGTTGTCAACAAGTTTGATGATGGGATTTACCATGGCATCAACAGCTATGATTTCACTTCCGAGGTCACAGAAGAAAAACTTCTTTAAAGTCGCTGAAAAAACAAGCTGAAAAGTACGAATTATAAGAGAAACGAGCATGGCATATATATATATATATATAAGCCACGGTGTCTTGCCTATTAACTCGGCACATGTACTTACTTTGGTCTGTTTTATGCCGTGTGCATGCAGACGTGCACTTGTCATATATGTAATACTACTAGGGCTTTCGATAAACAAGAATATATGTTTGCATCCCACATCAGTAACTGAAGCAGAGGATTTTGCTTCATGGAAGAAAAATTATTGGTGCCAGCCGATCCCAACACCATGCTTAGTTTTGGGAGGACCGGGTGCCATTTGATTGCATTAATTAGATTCATGAGTCCTGACCTCAAAGGCAAGCAACATTCCGTGTTTGTTGATACCAAGCCCACACGAGGAGCAATTGGCCACAAACTCTACAGCATGCATCCAAACCTTCTTTGGACACGTCACCCGGCCTGTCGCGAGGGAAGATATATAATAACCACATGCATGGAGACTTCATGAGTTGATGCCAACCTAACCCCAGCCTCCAGATCGGTGTATAAGCCTCTAGCTAGAGATGAAGAAGATCCCATCGTGAGGAGCTAGATTCCCATACAATAAGACCACCGAACGAAGATGAGCAGTCGGAACGCCCACTGACGGACATATCGTCCATGGCCATCCATCCATCTGACCGCACCTTCAATAAGACCGCATTTGCACAGATGATCCGGCGAGCTTAATCAACCACATCTTGAAAAGCGTTTTTCTATGTAGACATCTCTAGAGACACCGTACCCCTATGTCCACAGGCAGTTCGTATAAGGAACCGAGAATTGATTTTTTTTCTTTCTTTCTTTTTGGTATCTTTTTAATTAACTAATTGGAGTTTAACAATGAATTTTTGGAGGAATACATCACATGCATATCCATCTGTAGTGAAAAAAACGTCATCCATAAAACCAACGAGTTTATAATTGATCCCTGCAGTGTAATACATACATACTGCCCTGTGCCCCCCAAGGTCCCCCAACCTATCTCGTGGGAGCTTATGCTTCCCCATGGGGAAAATTAAAATTAACAAAGGAAAAAGACCTCATAAAAATTAATCACTAACAGCAATATGACCGTGTATTAACGTTAGATGATGCCATGTAAATAATCATAATCACCTCGCTTTACCAGCCAACTGTACAACAACCTCCAACAACACTCAACATGTCGAAAACTCGTGACTACTTATTACCACCATGGCATGCAGCTCCGATCCCGGCTGAGTCCCCATGCACCCATGGCATCGCTGTGCTTAGTGCCTGATGAACGGCGGTGGCGGTGTCTCCATGATGGGCAGCCGCCGCCGCATGTTGCCGCTCTTTGCCCGCACCACAGTCAGCACCATGGCCCGGGGAACTGCAGCAGCAGGAGGAGGAGCTGGAGGCACACCGTTGTCATCGCCTTCATCAAGCCGATTTGCCGCCCTAGGTGCTGAAGCATCATGAAGATGTTCCCGTGGCCGCCATGCCATCTGGAAGGAACCCTGGGATGCTGAGGCGTCATCATGAAGAAGGAACCCTGCAGGGGCGAGGAAATAGAACGTGTATGAAATGGTCGGCAAATGACAAGGAAATAGAATGTGTTTTAACTTGGGACTTAGTCATCTCGAAGAGATAGTTCAATTGTCTTCTATACTGATGTCATGGTCATGCGTACAATCCATCTTGTTCAAGCAATAATATTTATGACAACTTTTGGTGATGTAAGGGTATAGCTGTAATGGAAATTGTACATCACAGCCAAATATTTATATATTGGTTGAAACCTTTGACAAATTTCATTTCTGTTTTCTTATAGCTTCTTAATAAGCTGGATAGCATTATGACAATATTTACGACCTCCATCCATGCACCTGGACACCTGGTCATGTTTACCTTGAGGTGTTTAAAAAAATTGATGTGTCATGAATCATGAACAGACTGGTGGAACTGATCGATAATACACACACAAGGTACTAGGAAATTTTGGGAGCAAGAATTCCTTGAAATATCTTTTGTTTTTGGGGATCCAGCTGAACAGGTGAATAGCTCAATGTAAATAGCCAATGAGCTCATATTATTGTTAACTCCAACAATTTATCAAGTAAATAAGCTAAGAAAGCTTAGATGACTATGTCAAGGTCAACTGGCAACAGTACAATAATACATATCGATCCATTAGCAATTTTGTCAAAGTGTTTGACAGGCTTGTTATTCTAGACTACATTTAATTAAAATATCATGGTTTCTCTGACTTCATATTCAGACCAGGAAGAGCTACCATATTACTATCCATCAACAATGGTTATCAGAAGAATACCAGACTATACCATGTTCAGCGGTACTAAACATGATATCATGATTGTCTACAGAGTCACTCGGTGCATCTTTGTGATGCCCATGAGTTGATATGTACAATCAAATTGTACCAAGTCATTGGGATCTTTACCACAAAAATAAGAATTTTTACAAGAAAAGGAATCTGAAGCAAAAATTGCAAAAATAAGGATAAATTGTCTCATTCATACATCTGCATGCTGACATGCCTGTTACATGTAAGAAAGGACTTCCAAGGAAACCAGCTGCAACCTTCAAGTACAAAATACCATAATACAAGGTTTGCCTTCTTTTAATTTTTTCTCTAATATAACCCTAGCAATATAATAATGAGAAATACTTCCCAGCCTCATTGGATTTAATGGTTCTTGGAGATGAAGGTTAGGTAATACCAAGCTGCAAATGCCAGGCCAAGCACAAACAGTGGGAGTAGAAAGTCCAGGAAGGTATTTGGATTAGGAGGGCCTTTGTTCCTTTGCATTGTCCTGGAATTTGGTGGAACATCAGCGCTCCAAGGATCTGTGGCCTTCGATGCACTCGGACGAACATAGCCCTTGATGCTTCCAATCAAGTAGCTGTCCATCATGCTGACAGCTGAAGTGCTGTGTCCCACCTCTTCAAATGCTTCCGAGGCATCCCCAGAGGCTTCAAGCATTTATTTACAGCCAGAGGAAACCAAACTTAGCAAATTATATTTGTAGAAGTATCTTGTTTGAATCGATGTAATATGGTAAACATTACAGTTTTGGTTATTCACTTAAATTCAGGTAACATTTTTAATCTAAAGGGAACAATAATAGTGGCATTAGCGATCTGGTTTCATTTGGGAAGACAAAGCGCAATTACCAAGGCTAAAATTTGTTGACCTAGATGAAAGCAACACTAAAAGGGCGTACCTAGTGCAGAGAGCTCCCGCTCTGTGCGGGGTATGGGGAAGGGTGTCAGTGGCAAGCCTTACCCTCGCCTGTGCAATGCGAGGAGACCACGACTCGAACCCGGGACCTTCCGGTCACAGGCGGTAAGACTCTACCGCTTGCACCAGGCCCGCCCTTCATGGAAGCAACACTAGAAGCAAAGAATATGTTAATTTCCATGTGTTGGTCTCTCTTGACCACAACATATTTCGAACATCACCATCCAGAGTTCCAGAATTTTGGCAAACAGTTTTTGCATAATTAGACTTTTGAATCAACAAACTCTTCAATCGCTCTAACAAGGCAATAGAAAGATAATATTGGTGTACTAGTGAGAACAAAAAATATGTTAAGACTCAAGAGTTCCACATATATTCTATTATGGACAGCTTGGAGAGATTTCTATTAGTAGAGGTGGTAAAATGACCAAACAGGTTAAGTCCATTTAGACCAACCAGGACGTGAATTAGGAATTCGACAGTATCTTTCACATTTTGGGACAATCCCAAATGCTACCTTCTAAGTGTAAATTCATGGTGTGTTTTTTTCACTTGATTTCTCATGTAGCGGTTATGGAATTCTCAGATCAAATACTGCATTCAGTTTGCCCTGCAAAGTCTATCAGGTGAAAACAGCTGCGCCAGGAGCCAGAGGCACCGCGAAGCTGTTTCAGTAAGTCTGAACTCTGAAACCGTAATTACAAATGAGGTATTTGGACCAATAAATGGTTTGGTACATGGATTACGGTTCTTTGAACAGCTAAACATGCAACAAAAATGAAGCAGACGAGATGAAATCAAAGCAAAGGCAGCGAGCTTAAGCTGAGCTTACTACCTGATGCATGGAGGAGCACATCCTCTCCCCCAGGGTGGTCCTCCAAGAACTTGGTCACATCATACACCTGAAACCAACGAGCCAGTAAAAATAATCAGAAGCCGACCAAACCGTATCAGAGGTCAGATCTCTCTTTCCCCCTACAGAACCAAGAGAAGCACAGCAAGGAAGATCTCCTTCTCACTCGCCTTGCCGCCGATGACGACCCAGCAGTCCTTCCTGGAGGCGTGGAGGGCGACCTCGGACGCGGCGAAGAGCTTCTTGCCCTCCCCCGCCATGGATGGCAGCCGACGGACACGCTCTTGACTCTTGGTCAAAATCCCTTGCTCGACTGCCTTATCTTTACAGGCGGATGCGGAGGAGAGAAGAGATATCAAGGCACCGAGGGAGGGGTAAATCTTGCAGGAAGCAAAGCTAAGGTGAGGTGAGCACACCAAGGGCGCGTTTGCGACCCTGTACCTAGCCGGCCTGGCCCGCCCAACTTGTCCAGGCCTGAGCTGGCCTGCCCTGGTGGATGCAACTGCTCATGTTTGCGCTCTTGTACCAAATGAGTCCGGCCCGAGCGAGATTGTGTTTGCTTCCAGCCCAAATGGAGATATGGCTACTCTGCACTAACATTTTGGTAGGGCTTACCACCACACCGTCAACTTTCCATCCTTATCGGCATTTCATCGAGCACCTGGCCTGCTCTACCGCGGCCATGGCCGCCGGCAAGCTCGAGGCCATCGCACGCGCTCGGCCAGGCCTCAGCACCACCTCGACGTCGTCCCACCTCGACTTGCTCCGCCTCCAGTCTCGGTGCCGCGACGAAGGCATGCCTCGCCATCCTCCCGCCGCGGTGCCAAGACGCAGACCGCGGTAGCACCACAAGCGGCACGGGAAGCGAGCACCTCAAGCGCGCGCGCGTGCGCGCACCGCGCGGCAGGCCGCCACCTGCTGCCCGCCATTGGCGAGCCCCGCGATTGACGACGTAGCGCAGCGCGGCTCGGCGAGGGAGAGCGAGGTGGCGCGCATGGCGTTGCCCATGGCGTCCTCGGCGGACACGATGAGCTTGAGGATGGCGCACCGCTCCATCCCCGACCGGCGGCGCGCGGCCTCGTCCTTCCCCGACTTGCGACGACGCGGCCCCGTGTCTTCCCAGACCAGGCGGGTAGATCTCCCCGGGTCGTAGCGGATCCATGGAGGCGCTCTCCCTATGGTGGTGGACCTCACACGGACGAGGCTCCGGCGGCGGCACATCAGGCCCCACGCGGCGCGGCGCCGGCCTGGCATTGCCGGAGTTGACGATGGCCGCACTGCGGGGGCTGTCTCGCCCTCGCACCTGCCCGCGGTGCTCACCAGGTCCAGCTCCGCCACGATCGCCGCCGACTCCACAAGGTCCAGCTGACTAGCTCCGGGGACGGATGGTCGGGACTCGGGACGGGGGGCTTGTGCAGACGACGTCCACGCGTTCGTGCATCGGTGATGAGGAAGAACGGCGACCTAGCCACAGCCACATGAGGTGAGCAGTCGTACACGGGAGCGCTGCCACCAACCCGGCCGTGGAGAAACGACCATTTTCTTCGCTTCCCCAGAGCCAGGAGAGAGAAGACTTTTTGCATCAGATGGGCCAGGCTCACTTGGGGATGAAGGGCAGCAAACACGGGAAGTTGCAGCTGGAGGGTGCAGCCGGGCCGTCCGGCCACCCTCGCAAACGCGCCCCAAGAGAGCTGCCTCTATTCTGGTTGGTCACGGGTTGGTAGCTAGCTAGTGGCTGGGGCTCGCTCGTCGGAGAAGACGAGGCCGCCCCCACCCGTCACAACCAGAAATGGGCTTCACTCCGAGCAGGGCCTGGTCCTGGTCCTGGGCCATCGTGTACAAATGCAGCCCACTTGACCCACACTGCGTCGTCGTCAGTTGCCGCCGCTGGCCTCTAAAAAGGGGAAATCTTGGCGCCGCTTTTCCTCCTCAATCTTTTGAGACTTTTCCCTACGTGTCATTATAAAAGACCGTAATTTTCTGTGTGCCTCTAAAAAAAATTCAGCGGTCTTCAGCGCCACTACTCTAACTTTTTTGTGTCCTCCATATCACTTCCGTCAGTTTGGGCTCTACCGCCTTTAAACTGCAGGTGTGAAAAGACGAAAATGCCCTTAAATTCAAATATGTTATTAATTTTTTTGAGCATCTTAACGATTTCAAATGAAAAAACTCAAAACTAGAAAGTTGTAGATCTCGTCGAGATCTATAATTTTCATATAAAAATTATTTTCATTTAATTCCGCAAAAAAAATATAATTTGATATGATTAATATATCTTAGAAAAATCATATTATTTTTTTGCGGAATTAAATGAAAATAAATTTTATATGAAAATTATAGATCTCGACGAGATCTACAACTTTCTAGTTTTGAGTTTTTTCATTTGAAGTCGTTAAGATGCTCAAAAAAATTAATAACATATTTGAACTTAAGGGCATTTTCGTCTTTTCACACCTGCGGTTTGACGGCGTTAGAGCCTAAATTGACGGAAGTGGCATGGAGGACATGAAAAAGTTGGAGTAGTGGCGCTAAAAACCGCTGAATTTTTCTAGGGACACACAGGGAATTGCGATCTTTTATAATGGCACACAGGAAAAGTCTCCGATCTTTTCCCCACGTCACATCGCCGCCGTTTCCGCCGGTGACCTGCCGCCTGCCCAGCCGGAGCGGTGACCTGCCGCCTGCCCAGCCGGAGTGCGCCGCCGAAAGCTGAGCTGGTACGTGTCTCTCCCTCGCTGTGTTTCTTGCTTTAAGTATCTGTATGTATGGAGTTCGGTGCTGCATTTTTCCGTGATGCAATCAGTTCGGGTGGAATCAGTTCAACTGCTCGCCATCACATCGCACTAGGGCTATAGAAATCAGATGAAGCCTTATGAGGATGTGAATGTGCTCAAATTCAAGCCCCCTTTCCGAGTAGAGTAGGCCCTTGGGGTTTGTCGTGGGGGAATTCTGCGATTTAGATAAAAAAAAATCTCCCATCTGAAGAGGCAATGTTTTGTATCTGAGAATTGTTTTGTGGAACTGCTGGTGCTCTATAATCCGGATACATAGCATGTATAGAGCCTCGTTTAGATTGCAAAAAAAAGTGAATCCAATGAATAGTATCACTTTCGTTTTATTTGGCAAATATTGTCCAATCGTGGACCAACTAGGCTCAAAAGATTCATCTCGTGATTTCCAACTAAACTGTGTAATTAGTTATTTTTTTTACCTACATTTAATACTCCATGCAAGCGGCTAAAAATTGATGTGATGGAGAGAGAGTGAAAAAACTTGAAATTTGGATGGCATCTAAACAAGGCCTAGGTACAAAATTCAATTCTTACTTGTTAGTGGAATGAGCTGTGATCTTCGTGAGGGAAACTGATTGGAATATTCAAATTTTCATTTATCCTTTTTCCTTTCATTTGTAGTCATGGCAGATGAACCTTCGGATGCGTGCTCACGCACTGATGAAGATGGTGTGAAGGGTAGCTGGAACAACAAAAGAAAGTCTACACAAGCATGTTCTTACCCAAATAAGAAATATGGTTTCGTGATAAGAAACGAATGGGAATGCTATGTGATTTGCGTCTTTGCTGCTGTTGTTTTAATCCTCATATATCTCTTCACTGAAGAAGATGAGGAGGACCACGAGGAAGATAGGGAGGAAGAAGGGGAGGTTGCTGAAGAGGATAGTAATGCAGAAGAGGAGGCTGAAGACGAGGAAGAAGGTGAGGAGGAGGAAGACGAAGAAGAAGGTGACGATGAGGATGAAGACGAGGACGAGGAAGCACGTGCTGATCTCCTTAAGGTCGTTGTGGATTGCTTCATAGCAACGAAGGCATGGGCTGAGCTTGAGCTTGGCCCAGGGAACACAAACATCGAAGAAATCCTTGGTATGCTTCGATTTGTACCAGGATATGATGAAGCAGTAAAGGCAAAACATGAAGCTACAAAAGCAAAGAGACGCCTTGAGTTTTTGTGAGATCTTTGATTCTAATGGTAGCAGTTTGATATTGCTCATTGCAATTCCAGCCATATCCATTGCATGGATGGACTAAATAGCTTCAAATTCAGATCGAGAAGAATGAAGCTACTGATCACCTCCAGGAGCTTCAAAGTTCCAATGATTTATGTCAGTATTCTGTTTTTTTACAATTGTTTGTACGAATTTGCTAGCAATTGGGTAGCTTCTCTGTTATGTTTCTAAAATGACTTTGGTGATGGTAATTATGTGTGCTACATTTGGCCCTTCAACCGTTCTTTGAAAAAAAAAAGAATGAATTGGTGCCACTACGTCGGAATAAATTCTGCCAAATTGTGTTTGCCATGTTACTTTGTCCCTTTGCCCTTGTACATATTTCTACTCATGGAAGAAATGACGGGTAAAAAAATCTTTAACCTTGTCTCAAACTCACAAGTCATAAGAAATGGTGTCAATATTATTCCGAGTTTAAATGGACCAAGACGCCTAAGAGGGAGGTGAATTAAAGGTCTCGAGATGATGATTCTACAGCCTATGTCGTACTCGACGATGCAACTACCAATATTCTTTCAGCGATTTAGATGCGTTTTGGACTGGTTCCGAAGCATTGGATCTTGCGGCATGTCCAATGTTTTGGGGTTGGTCGTTGAATTTGGTATAAGAACTGCACTTTGGCTCCGATGTTCGAGGGAAGCCATTGGGGAAGAAGACGATGGAAAAATTTAGATAGAATATTATGTATTTTTTATTTCATATTTTTTCATGTGTAATTTATGGGTGTATTGTGCCAAGATTTAATATAAGTCCCCCTTCTCTTGGGAAAAAAAAGCGGCAAGCCTACGGTGAAAATAGCTTAGCACCGCTAGTCATCATCACTGCTAGATCATCAGTTTTTTTTTTTGACATAAAAATGTCTCATCTCTTTGTTTCTTTGTTTTTTCTTTGCAAATAATTATATGTAAGTGATCGTGTTTTTTTATTTGAAGCGTACCCAAGGAAACATGTCTCCCAGACATGACTCAGTTGCTTGTGTAGAACTCTCATCAACTCATCGCAGAACACACAACGAATCATCAAACTGTTGCATATCAAATAGGGCCTAACTGAAAGAAAACTCGTCTCCAGAGCAAATCAAAACAAATACAGAAAGGCATCCAACATTGTGGATATGACAGTGGGAACAAAGTCGGCGAATCAGTGTTGTCTCCTTTAATAAAGGACGTTAAATCTGAAAATAGTAATAAAGCAATCTTCTAACTTAATTTTATCCCTTTGTTGGCATCCTACATTTGCTTGGCACTTACTCAACTTAAGAGCCTGTTTGGAACGCGGGAAAATTCTCCTGTTCCTGTGTTTTTCCTGTGAAACTGAACTGATTCCTGTGAAATTCCTGTGTGATTCCTGTGAAATTCCTGCGTTCCAAACAGACCCTAAAAGGTACTCTTTGCATTATATATATACGGCACAAACAAATGACCCTTTCGCCTTTTCCCTTTGATTAACAAATAGATCAGCAATTATTGGGTTTTTCTACACAAAAATGGTATGGTTTGTGTAAGTAATTTGTGGTTCAGTACAAAGTGTGTGTCTTGTTTTAATTAGTTGATAAAAGTATATAGATTATATTGGTCGTATACAAGATCTTAAGTCCAAACACACTTTAGGAACTACAAACTGAAGTTTAAATCACATGTTTCATAGCGTTCATATTTACCAGGGCCATGGATGCTCACAAGAGGCCGAGGACGGAAGATAATACAGAGATGGCCATGTAATAATGCATGATGAGACGAATGTGGTCATTTTTATTTTTGTGGCCATAAGAATTTAATTGTAAAATAATTACGTCTAATAAAAATTTAAGTGAGATGGAGAAGACGTGGTTTGTGCTGTGGTCTCCAGTTAGCAAATTGTTTTTTCGATAAAGGAAGATTTTATTAATTTTCAAAAACATTACATCGAGGTGATACAAAGTCTTAAAAATTTCTTCCGGACTTTGCTTGAATAAAGCACACAACCATAAAAAAGGCAACATCACGAACACTCTTCTAGTGACTATCAATACGAAGATTACATCGAGGTGATACAAAGTCTTAAAAAATTCTTCCGGACTTTGCTTGAATAAAGCACACAACCATAAAAAAGGCAACATCACGAACACTCTTCTAGCGCCAACCATTGCGAAGCCACCACAACCAAAGTCCTGCATATGCGGCTTTTGTAGAATAGCCCATGTATGGAGCCAGTGTACAACCCTGCAAATAACCCTGCAAATAACCAAGGTTTAGCTGGACCTAAGGCCACCAGAATTATTGAACAAACTGTTCGAGCAAAACGACAATCAAAGAACAAGTGTCTGATTGTCTCTTCTTTGTGACAAAAACAGCAAGTTTTTGCTACCTTGCTTAGTTACGTTTCACTAAATTATCTTTTGTAAGCACTACTCCTCTACGTATATACCATAAAAAATCTTGATCTTCAAAGGGGCTTTCATTTTCAATAAGTGCTTATTTAAATTGGGCACCTCTACATGGATTAGGGCCTGATAATGTGATTTCATCAATAATTGTCCATTTAGAGTTAGGTTCTAGTAAAATACATCGGGCTCATGTCCTAAAGTGATGTTAGCAATGCGTGCAACATATTGTACCATGCTACTAACTTGGGCCCGATTAGATCCCTGCGCCAAGAAAGATTCGGTGGAGATGTGCCTAGGACTTCTGCTATGGTAACATGTTTAGGTCTAGTTATGTTGTAGAGGCAAGGATACTGATCGCAAAAAGTTCTGTTATCCAACCATTTATCCTCCCAAAATCGAACCTGTGATCCATCTTTCACAATGAACGACTCTAAGTGAAGGAAATCATGTTTAGCCTTCATGAGGTCAGACCAAAAATGTGACTCACCTAGTTTCCAATCAACCTATGCTAACGGATTAGAACCAAGGTATTTATTTTAAAGCAATTGTTACCACATGCCGTCTGATGTGAGAAGCTTGAACAACCATTTGCTAAGCAATGTCGTGTTTTTGATATCTAGATTGTGTATACCCAGACCGCCTTGGTCCTTAGGCTGGCATAAGACACTCCATTTAGCTAGGCGATATTTTTTCTTTGTTTGTCACCTTCGCCAATAAAATCTGGACAAAAAATAATCCAATTTTTTCAGCACGCCTCGTGGTATGGGAAAGAACGACATTTATCTATGGTGCTTCTAACCATAAAACTATGTTCATGGTGTATTTGTTTATGGTCTATTTGTTTAGCCCAACCTATGGAGCCAGCTTACATAAAGATATATTTGGGACTGCTTCGGTCCTAAAAAACAAAAAAATGTGTTCCATCTACTTTATCATAGAACAACTCTACCATAAGATCAAAGGACCATGTCGTCGCCTGAACAAAAGACAGATATCAGGCACATGCTTTTTAGAAAAAGTGGTAAAAGAAATGTTTGACAACATGGGTACGTTTGGATACACATGGCTATTTACTAGTTGGGCTAAACATTAGTCCAACTTAGTTAGCTTTGGTTGGCTAGCCAGTTGGCTAACAACTAGTTGAAGACTTGTCTAAAAAACTAGACCACCTATTAGCCCTCCTATTTGGATGTGTTAGAGGTAATTTAGACTAATTTTTAGCTAGCAATTAGTCCTTGATCCAAACCAGCCCAATGTAACTTATATAATTACTAGTAGCGGTGGACCCCCAACTCCACGACGAGGTTTAAAATTAAAAAGAATTTTTGGACCACATTCGAGGAGCTCCATAATACCCTTGGAGTAGCCCTAGATTAATTTTGTTAATGAAGTGATGAGCTTGTGGAGCTACCCATTTAGCTTGCGAATTTGAGAGGAGAAATACAAATAGTGGAGTGGTGTTGTACCAGACAGGCGGCTCCAAGATCAATCCCGCCTATAAGCTGTTAAAGATAGTCAAAGGAGTAATCTTTGAAAAGGTAGTGAGTAAAACTAGAGGTCAGTCCTCACTCGGGGGCTGGTAAGAGTATGTCTATTCAGTAGACATTCTCCGTGCCCGACCCTTTCTCACGTTAAAAAACTAGAGGTAAGGTTTGCAGAAACAAACGCTGAGTAAAACTGGTCGGACCGCAAGAAACCTACGTCCCAGCGGCTACGACATTTTTGCTCACCAGCGTGATCAGATTTAGTTTCCCGCACTCCGAGCTTTAGCCTCCGCCTTCCTAGGAAAGATTTGGAGGGGCCCACCTATGGAATCTTCATCGAGGAGAGGACAACAGGTCACCCAAGTCGATTGGATGGCTCGAGCCGCTGCCGAGAGACGGGTAGGGAGCAGTGGGAGGCCCCATGCGGGTTATGCCGACTCCATCACGAACGACGGACCCGGATTCCACTCGGACATATCCGATAAGAGCTCCCCGAACCCATCACTCGAGCCATCGAGGTAACTTTATAAACCCTCGTTCTGCTTTTCCAGTGCATGATCATTCATTCATCCATTCCCATGCATGCTTTCATACATTCATTCATACATTCATCCATACATTCATCCCATACATTCATGCATCGCATATGCAATTATTGCATTACAACGCTTCGCATCGCATCATGAAGCGGTAGTCGTCTCATTCGATTTGAGTGGCGACCGACCGAGGTTCGAAGGCCGGCCCGCAAAGGGCTCGAGGTCGCCTTGCGTCAAACAGAGCCAGAGGAGAAAATGCAGATGAGCCCTAGCGGCCTTTGCTCGACCCACTCAGAAGCGGACAGGGTCATCTCGACCTTCTCGTTTGATCCTAACCTCAAGCCATGCCCACAAAATCTCCATCGAGGGGAGACCAACGGACCACCTGAGTCGGTCTTCAGAATGACTCGGGCATCTATCGTGAGGTGGGTTAAGAAGCAGTGGAATGCCACATGAGGGCTATGCCGACCCCATCACGAACGATGGACCTGGATTCCACTCGGACATGCCTGTTAGCGAGCTCACCGAGCGCGACACTCGAGCCATCGAGGCAAGTGTCGCTAGCTTAGCCCCTCCGGTTGCGAAAACCACAGACGAGGTGACGCATAAAACTCGCCCGACCCCTACCAAGCCCAACAGGGCTCAGGGGCTCGAGCCGCCCGACCCCAACATGGGAATCCGACCGACCGAGGTTTGAAGGCTGGCCCATGAAGGGCTTGAGGCCTCCTCACGTCAAACAGAGCTAGGGGAGAAAACGCAGATGAGCCCCAGAGGCCTTTGCCTGACCCGCTCAAAAGTGGACAGGGTCATCTCGACCTTCTCGTTTGATCCTAACCTCGAGCCATGCCCGCAGAATCTCCATCGAGGGGAGGCCAATGGGCCACCTAAGTCGGTCTCTAGAACAACTCAGGCATCTGCCGAGAGACGGGTTAAGGAGCAGTGAATGCCACATGAGGGCTATGCCAACCCTGTCATGAACGACGGACCCGGATTCCACTCATACATGCCCATTTGTGAGCTCACCGAGCTTATCACTCGAGCCATCGAGGTAAGTGACGTTAGCTCAACCCCTCTGGTTGCGGAAACCGCAGACGGGGTAACCATCGTAAAGACAAAACCGACCCTCGACCGGACCCCTGCTACGCGTAGGGGCTCAAGGAAAGTTGGACTCGCAAGGAGACCGAATGCACGGTCGCAGAACGATGGCTCGGATCCTAGGGAGGGGATACGTGTGAAAAACTAAGGATAACGTTTCTAAAACAAGAGACGCTTTCTCCTACTAGTTTCGCTATCGTCTCTCTCGATCTTTAGTGAAACCCGACCCCGGCAATGGCAAGGGGTTGGGCCTCACTCAGGGGCTGATAAGGGTATGTATATACCCTTTCTGAAATAGTCATCGTGCCCGACCCCTTCCTCACATTAAAAACCTAGAGGCAAGGTCTGTGGAAACGAACGACTGAGTAAGGCTGGTCGGACTGCAAGAAACCTATGCCCTAGCGGCTACGACACTCTTGCTTACTAGCGTAATCAAAGTTTCTCGCCCACACCTCGAGCTCTACGGTCTTAACAACAGGAAGGGTCGGAACGCATTAACCCTTTTTTACAAACAAAAAGGAAGAAAGAACAAATTTGTTCAAACGAAATAACAAGTTTGTTTAAACAGAGCACAAGGGTCAGAACTTGTCCATTTATTACAAGAACGACCGCCCGACCTATTTAACTAACTAGCCCCTCCCAGGGAGAATGATGCCTTCTATCCTGTCCGCCAGGTCCTGCGAAAGGGGAGTGTAACACCCTAGTGTTACGATCTTGTTTAGCACCGCGATTTAGGCTTAAGAAAAATTTTCGAAACGAGTTTCTCGGATTTTTTATTTTAAACATACTTGAACCGATAAGTGAATCCTGTGTGACTCAGTTTTGTGAACTCAAATAAATGTCCAAGTTCAATTATTCAGTGCATAAAAATATTTAGGAATGTCTGACAACAATTCTAGCAAATAAGTAGCGGATGGTTTGTTCTATGGGATTAAGTGTGAAAAACAATTTTTATAAACCAAATAAATATAGCTTGTAATTCATATTTAGATAAAAGTTTGAAGTGCAAGTTTAGTAGATAAAATGCTATTTTCGACGTTTGAATTCTAACAAAATTTTCTAAATCTTAGTTTCATGTTTTGGTACGATTTGTTGCATCAAAGTGTGTACTTGGGCCTTCGTCGCATTAGTAAGTTGTTTTCGGTTCACTTTTAAAAGCGTGTGTGACGTCGTTTTGGCCAGCCCGGCCGCTACCACTGCCTCATTCTGTGTTGTGCTCCTGCCGTCTCGCGTCACGTCCTGGTCCCTACACCACTGCGACGTTGTTGGCCACCCGATGCCATTGCTGCGCACGCACGATCTCTCTGGCCACGAGTTACACAGCGCTAGCACGTGTGCCACCACTATCGCTCAACCATGGTCTGCCTCCGTTGTCCCGTCGCACTTTTGTCCTGGTCACAGCGCTATGGTCTGTCTTCGCGTCCTACCAAGTTTGAGTCATCTCATCCTTGCACTGCTATCCTACGCCTGGCCAAGTGTGTTTCTGTGCTGGCACATGGCCACTACCCTCGCTGGTATTGCCCCTACATGCGCCTTGCCGGTCGCCCATGTCTTGCTCGGTCCGCGTCGGCCCTGCTCTCATCCTTCTAGGCGTGGCCGCACATGCTGTTGCCCCTACGCTCTGCTTCTTGAGGACGCCGAGCTACTGCTCTCGCTGTGCTCACCCACTTTCCCAACCCCTCTCTCTGCTGGCCCTGCCGAGCCCTCGCGCGCCTCACTTCCCCCGCTGCCGTACACCCGCACCATCGCTCTGCCCTCCGCCTCTGGCTGCTGCTTGTCGTGGCCACGTCCGCCTTTGATCACGCCCGCCACCAACATTGCCGCGCCGTATGCGTCCACCCACTGCACTGCCGTATGACCCGTGGCCTCACGCTACGTCCTTCCCTGCTACTCTGCGGCGCTACCCATCCTCTTCCTCCCTGCGCCGCTCCACCTCTGCTCGGCCATTGCCGCTGCCGTCGCACTAGTCCGTCGGTGCCGGCCCTTCCGCGCGCGCGAGGCCCCTGGTCCATTTTGGACCGCTGCCCTCCCATGCGCCTGTGCCATAGTGCCACCCCTCCCTTCCTTGTTCGGCTACCGTGGTGGATGTGCCCCAGCTCCCACCCACCGTCACCCAGTTTCCCCTCGCGCGCTCGCGTGCGTAACCTCATGGCCCCATGCTAGAGCTACGCCTCCCGAGCGTTTGCCTCACCGTCGCCCGCTTCAGCACCTACTCCTGCGCCTCCCTCCCACTCATCGTTCTCCCTTCCTCTCACGAGCACGTCGAACCGTGTTGTCCCCGCGCCATCCCGCCATCTCCTCTGGCCGAGAGCTACCGTTGCGCCTGGCCAAATCGCCATGACCACCAACTCCGTCTCCATCTTGGTTCCACCACCGCTGCGCAGCCACCCAAGCCTTGGAGCACCGTCGTCGTGGCCCGCTGCCGCCATTGTGCCCTGCCAGCCGTCGACGCTCGTGGCTGAACCATCTCGAGACACATCCAGCGAGGCCACAACCACCACCAGCGCGCCATGGTCGTGCTCGTTGCCCCTACGCACCGCCTTCGTCGTCACCGGCCACCACCCCGTGCCGAATCGGCCACCGACCGGTGGCTCTGCTCCGTGCTCTATTTTTAGAAGGTGAGAAGGTGAGATAGTGCGAATAGAAACTAATATAGGGTTCTTATTGAAAAATACGTGACTCATGTTAATAGTGTTGAATAGTGTCTAGAGTACCACGGGCTAATTTAAGCAAAGTGCAGGGGCCGCTTTGTAAATGTGTCACGCCGCCTGCCCCTGGGCCTAGTGCCGTGCGCCTTGCTGGGCTGCAAGCGCCCGCACGCTGGGCCGGCCTACGGCCGCTGTGCCTGGGGCTGAGTTGCGCTGCCGGCCTTGGTCCGCCTGTGCCTGGGCCACGCCGCGCCTGGGCCGGGTGTGCACGGACTCCCGCCTAGGACACCGTGCCCTTTACCGCACCGCTGGGCCACGTCTGTCCAGCAGGCCGTGCGTGTGTCTGCGGGCTGAGCCAAGCTGCTAGCCCTTTTAGTTTTCCAAAGTAATTGTTAAGTTAGTTTCGGAAATAAATTTATAAATTAAAAATAAAATTGTGTACGTGTTCAAAAATTATGAAACCAATTTTGTTAGTTCTCTAAAATCATGATCTATCTGCTAGTATATTTTGTTCACATAGTTTAATAATATTCTTGGGAGCCATATAATTAATTTGAGATACTTAATATTGTAAAAATATAAACCTATAGGAATTTCCGTGATAAATCGGTGATAGTGTTAACTCTAAAATTTTTACAGCAAATTACCAATATTATTAGCTGTTCACTGTAATTTTTGTAGCTTCAGAATAATTAGTTTGCTAGATAGATAATGATGCCCTATTTTGGATAAAGATTAAATCAATAGAATGGAATAAAGAAACAACTTGGGTTTGTATAACTAAAATATTTGTTGAGAAATAACGCCTTATTCGACAACATGGATATGTAGCCTAAGTACGGTCGTCATTAGAACTAGTTTGTTAACTTAAAATGCGTAAATCGTATTTTATGAGTCACGGTTGCAGTTGATTAATTACGTCTTTGCATTGCATCGCATTGCATATCATAATAGGGACGTCGATGGATCGTGGAGTCATCGGGAGTTGCTGGAGAATGGTACTTTTGAAGATCGTGTCGCCATGATGGAAAACTAACTTCTGATTAAATCTTACCCAGGCAAGCCCCGGTGCATAACCCCTACTTTTATGCACTTCAAATTATATTTGTGCATTAAGTTTTAAGGAGTTGAATGAAACCCACTTGCATATATATCTTGATCCTATGAGTCTTACTAGTATGACATGATTGTGTAGATTGCTATGCTACAAGACTCCAGTAGCAGTCGAGTGATTGTCGGTCACTCGCGAGAGATAGGAAAATATATTACTATTTTATTATCACTTGGAAAATATAAATGGTGGAATAGAAAAATGGTGACCGGACTAGGATATGGTTTGGGTATTGGTGGGTGTAAGAGGTTGTGTCCTGCGGCCAACGGGACATAGCTTGGTTACACTGTTTTCCCTGTCTATGTCGGTTAAGGACCGACCATTGTATTGGGCTCTAGACAAGTCACAGACTTATTATCCTAAGCACATATTTAGGTATGGGCATAGGGAAGACTTGTTACTCTCTTATCATAGGTTCCAGCTCTTTCTAGACTGACTGTCAGGGTGGTTTTTGGGTAGGAGGTCCTTGCACCGCACTAAGTCTAGGACTTAGGGGCAGGGGCTAGGAGTCCCAGTTTGGACAGGGACCTGGACCCCATGACAGGAGGGTAGTGGGTTGGTCCGGCTTGTGCCTAGGGTACAAGCGGGCGTGTGTTTTTAGGGTACCCAGCTAGGGGCATTGATTCATAAATTGCCGGGTGATCCGGTACGACTTGTCTGCGGTCTAGCACCGTAGTAAGAACTAGAAGATGAAAGATGGTAAAAGGAAATCTGATTGCTTACCACCTACTTGAAAGTAGCACATGTGCTTACATAGAATGGTTAGTTAATGAACTAATATGACTGCTAATAAAAATCGAATATAATGACGCACTTTTAGTAATGCTCCTACAAATGCAATAAACTCATAAGCCAGATAGCCTTACATATTCTTGGAGTCTTTTTCTTTCCACCTGTCGGGTAAGTCTTGCTGAGTATAATTGAGTACTCAGGGTTTTATTTTCCCCTGTTGCAGGTGACAGAGGCTAGAGCTGACCTTTGTGTGTGGATTCCTCCTGGTGGGCTCAGAGAGGATTCCTTTGCGCTGCGATTGTAGTTTCTATTTATAACCCTTACTAAATGTCTTTATAAATGAAAGTTCTATAATCTGTTATCGTAGTTTATATATCAATATTTCATCACGTCATAAATAGACGTTTAATTCCGCTGTAACTTTGTTCACATGTTTATATTCCGCTGTTTAATTAAATAGTTCATAACTATGATAATATGACTACATTCCGTTGTTATAACAATAAATATTATACTCTAATGTTGTATTAAAAGTGATGTAAAAATGGTTGAGAATGATGTAAGCTTTATTCTCTTATTTGTGATCCTGATGGAAAAATGTGGATTTTTGGGTTCTCCCTTGGGGTGTGCCTGACGGAACCACGTGATTTGGTGTTCTCCCTTGAGTGTTTAGTGTCTAATGGAAGACGAGCACTCCTGAAAGGTATTAGATTAGGCTATTCTGCCATAGGTGGTATCAGAGCATAAATGAGGAAATAAAGCTTCCAAAACCTTTTCTAAACTAAAATTTGACAACCTATTTTTGCAAAAAGTTAGGACATCTTTATGCGAAGTTATATAAGTAGCCCTATTACTATGGTTATGTATCCAGGATAGATGGCACTTTGCTGACTTAGGTAGGCTTAATCAATTTTTCTGTAGGTACACTGACCCTGAGCATAGCCCGATAGTATCGACTAGTTACAGGAAGAGAACGATGTGCAAAAAATTTTAGAATAGTTGTCCTATATGTTGGCAACAGTGGAAGGACGTATAGGACGTGCATTCGTGCATTTCCTATTTATGCATTGTAGTGCCATATTGCTTGTTGATACACTATACATAGGTGTCACGCGTGTTGTATTGTGCACGACTGACCCAGTCCTGTTCTAGAGTTATTCTACACTATGGCTTCATGCTCTGCGTTCGCCTATGGTTCACGCCGGTTGTGACCCACGTCTCCTCGTACTCTTTTATGCACTTTTGTCGGACTCTTGCCCTGCAGTCGTACTAGTCAGTAATGGCCTCGGACATCGCTCACCTCGAACGCACGAAAAATTTGGTCGATTCATTCATAATGATCCCGCATAGGAACCCTGGTGGACTACGCCAGGACCACTGAACGCTCCGCCTTTATAAATAGAGAATGGCTTAGCCACTGGTACCACCACTCGGTGTACTTTAGCTCGTCTAGCTTTTCTTTTGAGCAAGCTTTTCACTCAGTCCTTCCTCACAACCATCGCCAGGGATGGCAGGAGCCTGGGTTAGTAGTTACTGCCTGAACATTGAGGGTTTTCCCAGAATCCTACATGCCACCCTACAAAAGCTCGGAGTCAAAGATCGTCCCGAGTATGAGGGCCATGAGCATGAGAAGCATGGCATCGAGCAGTGTGAGGTTACCGTCTACATTGGGAAGAGTGAAGAGTTCCCTAACATCACTGAAGCCTAGAATGTGACCGCAACTGGGTTTTGCTTCGTTGACACCTACCAGGTTATGGCTCGCAAAGCCTTGTGGTACCTTTGCCAGATCTATGAAGAGCCCATTGCCCATACCCCCATGAGGTTCTTCCCACCTTTGGAAAAGAATCGACGGGCATAGAGGGCTCGCATGGAGGCTTTGCAATGGTGGGATGCACAAGAAGACAGTCCTACCATGGTGCACTACCACGTACCTGCTTGCTCTAGATGAGCAGTATGACCGGCAAACCTCAGAGCTGAGGATGTGCCTTCGGCGAGTCGAGGAAGCTGAGATCTTCTCTAGGATGCTCTAGGTGCATCTCATTGAAGTGCATGCCAGTGCGGCAGCCATGGAGAGTCGGGAGACTGCCATGTTGGAAGCTCTAAAGGAGGCTGAAGATCGGCATGTCCATCAGCTGGGTGAGGCTTATCTAGTCACTAGGGCCAAGCAGAGGATGTTGGTTGCTGAATGGTAGGATCCTTTGATCGTGGAGGGAATCCCTGTCCATCCGCCAGAAAGAACGAGAACCAGTGTTGCAGTACCGCCAGCACCTCCACCCTCGGAAAGTGTTAAAAGTAGAACCCTTGATTCCTCTCACTTAGTCGTTGCCAAGAGAAGAGGCAGATCCATAGCCAGGGTGGTAGAAGAATCCACCGAGCCCAGGAATGAAGATGCGTGGTCCAGAGTAGATTAGTTGCCTTAGGATGCTCTACCCATAGTAGTAGTGCTTTTCGTCGCTGTTCTCCGATATTGTACTCTAGTCATTGTTGTTGGTCCATAGTTGTTGAGATCATCCACCGTAGGGAAGGTGAATGATGTGTCGTGAATGGGAGACTGAGTACCTGTAAGTTGTACCTGTATAAGACCGTTGGAATATGTATTTTATTTATTTCATTGTGTTATTGCATCCATCTACCTTAAGTCTCGTGAGACGTGCTTAGAGTTTTCAAGGGCGATATTAAATGGGTTACAAGAGAAGTTGTCATTCAGATACCAGTAAACCAACCATGATTAGATAACATGAGACATTGTATCGCCTAATTGTGGATGTCTCGCAGAACACTTGAATATCTTTAAACATAATCCACTGTTGGATTTGAATTCCTTGTCCCTTGTTGTGAAGGGAATCCTTGTTGTTGAATCTTCCCTTGCAATACTCCTCTTACTCTGTGGTCTATGACCCTACCACCTTCATGGCGTGTAAGTAGGTAATAGTTGCCTGGTTAATAGCTTATGGTGCCACGACAAAACTGAGGGCTCCCTATGGAATAGCTGCCACATGGTGATGCTACTCGGCACACGCTGGTATCAAGGTTGTTGAACAAGTACCTTTACCAAGTTACACTGTTGTACCACTATTGCTACAAAATATTCTCCTCAAAAATATTTAGGTGTTCAAACAGGAAATCCACAATGGGTTGATGAAATAGTGTTCTCTTAAGGTAACAAGAGGAGGTGATTTTGAAGGAAGAACGTATGACATGGTCTTGGTTTACATGAAAGACAGATGTGGTCAAGGAAGGGAAAGAAAAGAAGAGTAGTAAGGGAAGTTAGCCGTGGGTAGTCGGGAGTGATTGTAAAAGCCTGAGTGGACGTCTTGTCCCAAGCCCTATGTTTAGTTGACCGCGCTACGCATGCCGGGTTATTTCGCCGCATGCCCTGCGGACGCCATCTGTGTCGAGCCCTTTAGCACCCCGTTCTCGTGTGGCCACGGCATCGTGCCGCACTCGCCGTCTTCATGCACTATGTGTTTCTCCTTTTCTCGGCATCCGGTCGGCCCTCGACTCCCATGCCTCGATCCCCCTTCCCCCTCCCTTCTTTCTTCTTTTGGGGACACGACCGCTCGCACACCTCCCTCGTCGAGCACACCCTCTTATCTCCCCTCCTTTATTTCTCCTCTGCTCGCTTGCGTAGGGAGCGCACCATGGTCGTGTTTATCCCCACAGTGCAGTGTACCCTATCCACATTGTCTCCACTTCCGATGTGTTGTGCCCCACCACCGTTCGCTACTATAAGATACCCTTGGTCCTTGCTCTTCTTCTTCATCCCATTCCCCTCGGATTCGAAGTAGAGCTACGAGATCTAGTCGTTATTGTGGAGCTAGGTTCGTCAGTCTGAGGTGATGGTGTAATCTAAGAAGAAGAAAGGATCTAGTTCATCGAAGAAGTTCAAGTTTCCTTTAGTTAGTTTGGTCTTAGGGTTCACGATGTTTGACTTCTCAGTCTCCTGCTTTTGGATATGTTGGACCTACGCCATGTTTTGGATAATCGTCTTCCTATTGTTTCTCCATTGTCCTCGTCTATCTCGACTTCTGGATTAAGCTTTGGTTGTAGTAGGTTGCTCTTAACTAGGTATCTCTAAATCCCCGTCTGGTTTAGTATTCCAAGTCATGTAATCTTTCGTGTAATCCCTAATCTATGAAATGTAATCGCGTTTCCCCTCTTCTGGTTCTTACTTCGAATCTCGGGACGAGATTCTTTTTAGGGGGTTAGTTGTAACACCCTGGTGTTACAAATCTTGTTTAGCACCGCGATTTAGGCCTAAGAAAATTTTTCGAAACGAGTTTCTCGGATTTTTTATTTAAAACATACTTGAAGCGATAAGTGAATCCTGTGTGACTTAGTTTTTTAGACTCAAATAAACGTCCAAGTTAAATTATTTAGTGCGTAAAAATATTTAGGAATGTCTAACAATAATTCTAGCAAATAAGTAGCGGATGGTTTGTTCTATGGGATTAAGTGTGAAAACAATTTTTATAAACCAAATAAATATACCTTGTAATTCATATTTAGATAAAAGTTTGAAGTGCAAGTTTAGTAGATAAAATGCTATTTTCGGCGTTTGAATTCTAACAAAATTTTCTAAATCTTAGTTTTGTCTTTTGGTATGATTTGTTGCATCAAAGTGTGTACTTGGGCCTTCGTAGCATTAGTAAGTTGTTTTCGGTTCGCTTTTAAAAGCGTGCGTGATGTCGTTCTGGCTAGTCCGGCCACTGCCACTGCCTCGTTCTACGTTGTGCTCCTACCGTCTCGCGTCGCATCCTGGTCCCTGCACCGATGTGACGCTATTGGCCGCACGATGCCATTGCTGCGCGTGCACGATCTCTCTAGCCATGAGTTATGCAGCGCCAGCACGTGTGCCACCACTGCCACTTAACCACGGTCTGCCTCTGTTGTCCCATCATGCTTTTCTCCTGGTTGCAGCGCCATGGTCTATCTTCATGTCCCGCCAAGTTTGAGTCATCTCTTCCATGCACTGCTATCCTGCGCCCGGCCAAGTGCGTTTCTGTGCTAGCACAAGGCCACTGCCCTCATTGGTACTGCCCCTACGTGTGCCTTGCCGGCCGCCCACGTCTTGCTCGATCCTTGTCGGCCCTGCTCTCGTCCTTCCTGCCATGGCCGCACCTGCTGCCCCCCTATGCTCTGCTTCTTGAGGATGCCGAGCTACTGCTCTCGCTATGCTCACCCACTTTCCTGGTCCGTCTCTCTGCTGGCCTTCCTGAGCCCTCATGCGCCTCACTTCCCTCGCTGTTGCACGCTCGCACCATCGCTCTGCTCTCCCCCTCTGGCTGCTACTCGCCATGGCTGTGTCCGCCTTTGGTCGCGCATGCCACCGACATTGTCGTACCGTATGCGTTGGCCCACTGCGCTGCCGCATGACCCGTGGCCTCGTGCTACGTCCTTCCCTGCTGCTTCGGGTGCTACCCCTCCTCTTCCTCCCCGCGTTGCTCCACCTCCGTGCTCGTCCACCGCCACTACCGTCGCACCAGTCCACCGGTGCCGACCCTTCCCCACGAACGAGCCCCCGGTCTGCTCTAGACTGCTACCCTCCCATGTGCCCATGCTGCAGCGCCGCCCCCTCCCTTCCTTGTTCTGCTGCCGTGGTGGATGTGCCCCAGCTCCCGCCCACCATCGCCTGGTTTCCCCTTGCGCGCCCGCGCGCGTAACCGCACGGCCCCATGCTGGAGCTACCCCTCCCAAGCATTTGCCTCGCTGTCGCCCACTTCAGCGCCTGCTCCTGCGCCTCCTGCCCTCTCGTTGTTCTCCCTTCCTCTCACGAGCGCATCGAACCGCATTGTCCCTATGTGGTCCCGCCGTCTCCTTTGGCCAAGAGCTGCCGCTACACCTGGCCAAGCCGCCATGACCACCAACTCTGCCTCCATCTCGGTTCTACCACCGCTGCGTAGCCACCCAAGCCATGGAGCACTGTCGTCGTGGCCCGCTATTGCTGTTGCGCCCTGCTGGCCGTCGGTGCTCGTGGCTAGAGCGTCTCAAGACACATCCAGCGAGGCCGCAACCACCACCGGCGCACCGTGGCCGCGCTCACTGCCCCTGCGCACCACCTTCGTCGTAGCCGGCCACCACCCTGTGCCGAACCGGCCACCGGCCGGTGGCTCTGCTCCGTGCTCTATTTTGAGAAGGTGAGATAGTGCAAATAGAAACTAATATAGGGTTCTTATTGAAAAATACACGACTCATGTTAATAGTGTTGAATTGTGTCTAGAGTACCGCGGGCTACTTTAAGGAAAGGGCAGGGGCCGCTTCACAAATGTGCCACGCCGCCTGCCCCTGGGCCTGGTGCCACGCACCTTGCTGGGTTGCTCACGACTGCGCGCTAGGCCGGCCTACGGCCGTCGTGCCTGGGGCCGAGTCGCGCTGCCGGCCTTGGTCCACCTGTGCCTAGGCCAGGCCGTGTCTGGGCCGGGTGTGCGCGGACTCCTGCCAGGGCCTCCGTGCCCTTTATCGAGCCGCTGGGCCATGTCTATCCAGCAGGCCATGCGCGTGTCTGCGGGCCGAGCCAAGCTGCTGGCCTTTTTAGTTTTCTAAAGTAATTGTTAAGTTAGTTTTGGAAATAAATTTGTAAATTCAAAATAAAATTGTGCAGGTGTTCAAAAATTATGAAACCAATTTTGTTAGTCCCCTAAAATCATGATCTATCTACTAGTATATTTTGTTCATATAGTTTGATAATATTCTTGGGAGCCATATAATGAATTTGAGATACTTAATATTATAAAAATATAAACTTGTAGGAATTTCTGTGATAAATCAGTGATAGTATTAACTCTAAAAATTTTACAGCAAATTACCAATATTATTAGCTGGTCACTGTAATTTTTGTAGCTCCAGAATAATTAGTTTGCTAGTAGATAATGATGCCCTATTTCGTATAAAGATTAAATCGATAGAATGAAATAAAGAAACAACTTGGGTTTGTATAACTAAAATATTTATTGGGAAATAACGACTTATTCTACAATATGGATATGTAGCCTAAGTACGGTCGTCGTTAGAACTAGCTTGTTAACTTGAAATGCGTAAATCGTATTTTATGAGTCACGGTTGCAGTTGATTAATTACGTCTTTGCATTGCATTACATTGCATATCATAATAGGGACGTCGATGGTCGCGGAGTCATAGGGAGTTGATGGAGAATGGTACTTTTGGAGATCGTGTCACCATGATGGAAAACTAACTTCTGATTAAATCTTACCCAGGCAAGCCTCGGTGCATAACCCTTACTTTTCTGCACTTCAAATTATATTTGTGCATTAAGTTTTAAGGAGTTGAATGAAACCCACTTGCATATATATCTTGATCCTATGAGTCTTACTAGTATGACATGATCATGTATATTACTATGATACAGTACTCCGGTAGAAGTTGAGTGATTGTCGGTCACTCACGAGAGATAGGAAAATATATTACTGTATTATTATCACTTGGAAAATATAAATGGTGGAAAGAAAAAATGGTGACTAGACAGGGATATGGTTTGGGTCTCGGTGGGTGTAAGAGGTTGTGTCTTGTGGCTAATGGAACATAGCTTGGTTACACTGTTTCCTGTCTGTGTCGGTTGAGGATCGGCCACTGCATTGGGCTCTAGGCATGTCACAAACTTATTATCCCGAGCACATACTTGGGTATGGGCGTAGGGAAGACTTGTTACTCTCTTGTCATGGGTTCCAGCTCTTTTCGGACCGACTGTCAGGGTGGTTTTTAGGTAGGAGGTCTTTGCACCGCACTGAGTCCGGGACTAAGAGGCAGAGGCTTAGAGTCCTAGCTTGGACAGGGACCTGGACCCCATGATAGGAGGGTAGTGGGTTGGTCCTGCTTGTGCCTAGGGTACAAGCGGGGCATGTGTTTTCAGGGCACCTAGCTGGGGGCAATGTTTCGCGAATCGCCGGACAATCCGGTACGGCTTGTCTGTGGTCTAGCACCGTAGTAAGAACTAGAAGATGAAAGATGGTAAAAGGAAATCTGATTGCTTACCACCTGCTTGAAAGTAGCACATGTGCTTACATAGAGTGGTTAGTTAATGAACTAATATGACTGCTAATAAAAATCGAATATAAGGACGCACTTTTAGTAATGCTCCTACAGATGCAATAAACCCACAAACCAGATAGCCTTGCATATCCTTGGAGTCTTTTTCTTTACTCTTGTCAGGTAAGTCTTGCCGAGTACAATTGAGTACTCAGGGTTTTATTTCCCCCTATTGCAGGTGGCAGGTGGAGGCTAGAGCTGACCTTTGTGTGTGGATTCCTCCTGGTGGGCTCAGAGAGGATTCCTTTACGCTGCGATCATAGTTTCTATTTATAACCCTTACTAAATATCTTTATAAATAAAAGTTCTATAATCTATTGTCGTAGTTTATATATCAATATTTCATCACATCATAAATATATGTTTAATTCCACTATAACTCTGTTCATATGTTTATTTCCACTATTCAATTAAATTGTTCATAACTCTGATAATATGATTACATTCCGCTGTTATAATAATAAATATTATACTCTGATGTTGTATTAAAAGTGATATAAGAAATGGTTAAGAATGATATATGCTTTATTCTATCATTTGTGATCCTGATGGAAAAATATGGATTTTAGGATTCTCCCTTGGGGTGTGCTCAACGGAACCGTGTGATTTGGTGTCCTCCATTGAGTGCTTAGTGTCTAATGGAAGACGAGCACTCCTGGGAGGCATTAGATTAGGCGGTTCTGCCATAGGGAGCCACCGCCGTTTCCATCTCTTTCGGCTCATGGACTTCATAACTAGGCGCGTAGCCATGGTTCATCACCTGTAGATCGATGCTGTCCCCATAATGAGAACGAGCAATCGCGAAGGACTGATTGACCCCGGTGCAAAGGGCATTCCTCTCGAGCTGGTGCTCCCGGATCGTGATCTTGATAGCACGAGCCACGAGCGAGCTGATCCCCTCTGACTGCACCACCTCAAGGTCGTCGTAGACCACTCCGAGGGCGGCACTCAGGATACTGAGCTCGTCACTCTTTGTCTGAAGTTTTCTCCTTTCCTTGATAAGATCCACAGCCATCCTGGCAGAAATGCTCTTAACCTCCAGCTTTTGGGTCGTCTCCCTTTTGAGCTCGGCCTTGAGGGAGCTGACTTTCTGCTGCGCGTCGTCACGCTCTTAGTAGGCCTGGTCACGCTCTTGGAAAGCCTGGTCACGCTCCTGGCGAGCTACGCCATGTTCCGAGCGGAGCCTCTTCGTGGTTTGGATCAGCTCATCTCGCTCCTTGCGCAGCCGAGCGACCACTGTGGAATCTAGGCATGACCTTTTCTCTAGGGCCGCGAGCTTCTCCTCGACCCCTAGCCTCAGATCCCTTTCTTTCTCAACCTCGCTCAGAAGGTCAAGGATCCGCTGGCGGGTTTCGGCGTCCTTCTCGAGCAACTCATCCTGCTCCTTCATGACCCTAGTGGCTTCTTCATCATCCTTCCGCAACCTCACTAACAGGGTCTTGAACGCCTTCTCGGCCTCATCAGCATCCCGATGGGCCTCGTCCACCCGTGGCCGAAGATTGGTCGCTTCCTCAGTAAGGGGAGTTAGCTCCACCACCCTCTGCTGGGTAGTGGCGAGCTGAGCTATCACCTCCCCATGTAGCCACGCCTCCTCGATGAGGTGGTCCTAGATTTCCTTCTGTTGATGAAGGAACAGAGATTTCCCCTGGCTATGAGCTATAAGGGACTACAGGGAGACGATGGTCAGGATACAAAAAGTATATAGAGGAAGAAAAGGGCAAGAAACAGGACCAAACCATACCTGGTTGGAGGGAACAACAACGTCATGCAATGCGCCCGTGGTGTGGTCTAGGGCCTCGAGCATAAACATAATCCCTACATCGAGGCTCTCCCACTCCATGCTCTCTGCGGCGGCGTCAAAGGTAAAAGCGTCGATGCTAGATCCTACGGATCCATCCACTGGAGCAGGGGCTCACCCCATGTGGGTGAGCCGCTGCCCACCGATGTTAGGGTCAGGGATGACTCCTCGCCAGTCCCAAGCGCCACCAACCCCTCTCGCCATGATGTTCCCGCCGGGATGCCCCCTTCATCCATGGAAGGGGCCAGCGGTGTGGACACGAACCTCTCTCCTAGCACCATGATTCCCTTGGACCCCTCGGTTGTGCCCCCCTCCGTTTGGCCCATGCCAGGCGCTGTCGCTTGGGCCACCGATGGCATGAATCGCGCCAATGCCTCAGGCAATGCTGCGGTCGCGCCCGGTTGTGACCCATCTGTCATGGCCGCCGCCACCTCCACCTGCGTTAGTGGGGTCATGGCCGATTGCATCGCGCCCGCCATGGTTGGCGCCACGAGCGCGGTCGGCAGCCCCATCTGCCCCGCCATCGGCAGCGGTATCGCGGTCGTCACCAACTGCTCCACGATGTCCAAAGGCGACCATGAACGCCCATGTCCACCCATCCCACTGAGGGCACAGGCACCACCATGGGCGGCGCCTGACCGGCCAGCAACATGGTCACAATAGCGTCGCTCCAGCTCGAAATGGGCATGACACCAACCGATGGCCGCCGCCCCAATTGGAGGGCGATGCTCTTCTTTGGCACCAGTGCCAAGAGATTCCGCTACCTGCCGACGCTGCAAAGGATGAAAAACACAAGTCACGATGAAATCCGACTAAAACAGGAAAATATAGAGGAATCGATAACTCACCTCGGTGCCATCGGGCGATAGATGCGTTTGGGGGGATGAACCCCCTGACCCTTGCTTTGCCTCATCGAAATGAGGCCGCTTCAAGCCCGCCCCCTACTACTGGGTAGATGGGCTCGCCCAGGGAAGCTCCTAGGGCATGTTGGTGGAACGCCCCACTCCCCTTGGCTCTTGGGGCGCTATGGTAGAGCCACCCGCCTCCGCTAGCACCTCGGGGTGATGGCAGAAGCACCTGCCTCTCTTGACTCCTGGGGTAGGCCGATGGTACGTGCTGCCTCCGCCGACTCCCACATGTTTCCTCCCCTCTGTGGGACGAGAAGGGTCCCGACGCCTGCAAGGACGAACTGATGCCTATCAGTGCATCCTCGTTCTCTAGGTTGTCCCACTCGATATCGTCGGCTATCATTTCTTCTTCCTCCATCACCTCATCGTTGTCACCATCGTCATCATCGTTGTCGGTGTCCTCCCCTCTTTCCCATGCCCGCAGCTTTTGCTGCTTCTTCCTCTTGTTGTCCTCCTTCGCCTTCCTCAGCCGCTCACCCTCGGTGCAATTTGCCGCCCTCACGGCTGAATCCCTCGACAATAGAGCCAGGTGATCTGTGAGGATGAGGTCCCTTAGCTGGTCCTGCCCCTCTCAAAGTTAGTCCCATGGGGTCAAGAAATCAATTAAAGAGAAGGCAAGAGAAAGGAAAACTTACGAAGACGACGTAGCCTGGCTCTAGCCGCATCAGAGGATGCCCCCTGCACCGGGTAGACAAAGTCGAGGGTGGCACCCACATCTTCCCGCAATGGCTCCATCGCCTCCTTGATGTGTTGCACAATCTCAGAGTTAGGGAGCGTTCCCTCGGCGAGCGCCATTTCGTCGAACAATGCCTCGGGTGTCATTGCGTATAGCTGGAGCGCACGCGTCATCAACGGTGCCACCCTCCTCATGTGGTAAGCCCCGATGATGCCCGGCCCTTTCAAGGCATTCTCCTTTAGGATGTGGATGGCAATGATGTGGTCTCGGATCTTCTTCTTGTCCTTTTCCGGCATGCCCCACTTCCTCCACTGCTCTAGGGCCTCTTCGATCAGGCACTCGATGAACTTCGGCAGAGGGGTGGCGACATCATTCTTGAGGTAGAACCACTACGAGTGCCACCCCTTGTTGGACGTCGAGAGCTACATGGACGGGTACTCACCAACCTGATTATTCCAAAGTTGGATGCCGACATACCCCATTAACATGTGTAGCTCCTGCCTACCGCCCTTCTCCCTCTTCCTCTAGAGACTAACAGCGAAGAAATACCTCCACAAGTAGAAGTAGGGGTTGATCCCCAGGAATCCTTCGCACAGCGCGATGAACGTCGCCATGTGCTGGATCCCATTGGGATTGAGATGATGCAGCTCAATCTTGTAGAAGTGCAGCAGCCCCCCAAAGGAATTTGTGGGCAAGGGTCGCAAGCCCATGCTCATGGAAGTGGGCGAACGACACCACGTAGCCATCGGGCGACGATGGCAAACCCTCGTCGCCGGGCAGCAACCACTCCTTGGCTGAGGTCCATGCGTGGAGAAGACCGTGATGGATGAGGCCCTCCATGCGCTGGAAGGTGATGTTGGAATAGCACCATGGATCCATTGGAGGTGGGAGCGGATGGATGCGAGCTCAACGGCGGTGAAGATGTGGAGGCAGGAAATCTAAGCATTGGCGGCAGTGGTGTGGCTGAGGAGGCTAGGATGCAGGTGTGTGTATGAAACCCAAAGGGCTAACCCTTTGGTTTTATAGGGGCAACGGGTGCGAGGAAACCAACCACCCACTTAGATCTCCGCGCCTTCCACAACCTGTCACCATGTCTTGTCGTGGGGCGTGCGCACACAACCTATGGCCGTCCCCTCAAAAAATGCGCCGAACATTTCACCTCCCCGGATGGGCCACGACCCATCATAGGTAAGAGGGATACGGAGCAGAAAATGCTCCTACGGCCTGTCTAAGCCTAGGAGTTCGAAGGTTGGCCCACCGACGGATTCGACAACCACTTTAGGCACTTTTAGAGTGAGGGGTGGAAAGGGATGGGCCTGCTAGCAGCCAATACCCGGGCGCACGAGCGCCGTGGGCGTCCTAGCCCATGTTCGAGCCTTGGGCGGATTCGATCCATGGTTTTCCCTTGAAGAAAGGTAGAGAGCCCTTGGAACCGATCGAACGGACCTGAGAACTATATGGATTGACCACTGAGAATCTAGAGTCGGTCACCAGCTGACCCAAGCCAGACCCCCACGAATGAGATGCTGGGGCCCCACTCAGACTAGCCCATTAACAACTCATCGAGCACCATGGCTCGTCCATAGAGGAAAATCATGGCACGGCTCAGCCCCTCTATTTTTATCAGAAAAAACGCTTGAGGGAAGACGATCATGAAGATGAGCCGACCCTCAATTGGACCCCTGCTATGTGCAGGGGCTCGAGGAAAGTTGGACTCGCAAAAGGACCGAACGCACGGTCACAGAACGACAAACCCTCGTAGGGGTCGAAATCAGGAAAGACCTTTTCTGACCCAACAAATCTCACGGCTATACCCCCGAGAGGCTCGATCATGATGAAAGGGAATCGCCGTCCATAGGACATGCCGTGGGTGACAAGAAAAGCACAAGGCCCTCAGAGTCCTCCCATTCGTAAAAGCCTTCGAATGAGTATTCTACTCCTTCGTAGGCTTGGGGGCTACTGTCAGGGACTAATACTAGGGTACCCAAAGAGGAGGAGCTAATGGTCATAAACATTGATTCACCTGAGTAGTCAAGAGCGTGCCTATAGCTCCAACCGACCCCTAGGTGCGTGGGCTCCGCCTCGCCTGACTCTGAGGCTGTGATCTCCTCCTCGCCCGACCACGAGGCCACGATCTCCATTTTGCCTGACCCAGAGGCTGTGGGCTCCACCTCGCCCTACCCTTGGGTTTGTGCTCTACCTCGCACGACCCCAAGACCGTGGGCTCCGCCTCGCCAGACCCCTTGGGTGCGGGCTCCATCTTGCCCGATGGGGACCCATACCGCTGCCAACCACTCTAGGTCCAAGCATATGAGCCTGGGTCAAAACTCTGACACCAATGAAGAGACCGGCATGCCCTGATGTTACCCGCGGCCACGACGGGCCATAATTGAGGATTCACATCAAGAACAGCGTCGGGCATACCGGTGCTGTTCTGCCTAACCCTTGTACGAACACTGATAGGCGCGTCAGTTCACCATGACATCCACCAGGACAGAGTGGAGCGCCATGATCAGTGGACGATGCATGTGCATGGCGCTAGTGACGGGCAGGACCGCAACGTGGAGCCATCCCTGTTGACATCTACAGTGTCGGCGGGACCTGCATGAAGGAGAAGAAGTACCCAGCGATCCTGGAGGCCTTCCTCTCTCTCATTCTTCTCCTTTTCCTCTGCTATAACCCGCACTTTTCCTTGGCCTATAAAAAGGAAAGCAGGGCACCCCATCAAGGGGATCCTGAACCGATCGACCCATCAAGATCCGATATAGATCCGCACAAGAGCACAACATGAATGCACATCCGAGCAGCGATTGAGCTCTCAACACCCACTCACTCATTTCACTAGAGACTTGGGATCCTTTCCCTTTCTCGCTCGTTTGTAACCCCTACTATAAACTTTTAGTGCTAGTAACACGAGCAGCAGCGATGAACTGGACGTAGGGACTTTCTGCCTGAACCCGTATAAACCTCGTGTCCTCTAAGCACACCATCTGAGCCAGACGCGTAATACTAGAATTTTACTCATCGGTGATAACTCGAAACACCGACATCAGTTATCCCAGATTTCCATGACTGTTCGACTATACAAGCAATTCAATTGTATAGTAATCAAACTTCCCAGAAGACAACATTGACGCATTGTCACATTCAAAATTCAGATTTAATCCTTCTCAGTCGCCTGATTTTTTTCTTATCTATCAGTCACATGCATCTTCCCTCCCCTTCTGTTTGTTAGGAGCACACCCCACCACTGTCCACCGCACGTGGCACACATTGTCGCCGTGCCACCATCGCCCGTGCACCATGCGCTGCCGCCGCCCACCAAGCTGCCCCCCACACCATCGTTTGTCACCCTTTCGTGCCCTACATCACTCCCTCCCGTTGCACAGGTGAGCAACGCCTCCCATCCATCATGAGGTCAGCCGCTGCCACCGCCACCGCCTCTTGCCCGACAGCCTGAAGCTCGCCGGACACACCTACGTTGCCTAGAGCTTCGAGCTCATCATCCATCCTAGTGCCGCTTGGAGCCATGAGTCGATGGCTGAGGCCGACCCTAGATTCGGAGCCAGCACGTCGATGACGACAACAAGCATCACCTGTAGGAAGAGGTGCTCGCTGTGAGGGAGCTGAGCAAGAGCTCTGGAGCAACGAGGTAAGCAAGGACGAGCACGAGGTTGAAGAAGATGCGATGAGCGGTGTGAGTGCGAGGTTTAAGGTCACCTGACGACGAGATAGACCCAAATTTATAGACCAACCAAAAAATAGTGAAGAAATGGCAACAACAAAAATGCATAGCTCCTCTCACGCTCTCGAGAGAAAAAAATTAGTAGGCACGGTATCGAGAGCATCGGCAGCTCCAGCGCGGCATCCAATAGAGATCTAGAGGCTGAGTCCAACATGTTCGAGATCTCACGCTGCGAGACTAATAATCGTGATGGCCGGAGAATGATAGGTGGTTGCCTCATGCCTCCACCATGCATGATGCGGCTCATCCTAGCAACGCGAAGGATGCATGTCCCCCACAATGGTGACAACGACGCAGATTAGGACCTCGGTGGCATAACTGCATGCAAACATAAACTATTCCCAACCAAGCCCAGCCTATGCCCAGTGTGTCAGGATCCCATAGTCGTTCCACAACTTAAAACATTTCCAAAACCTACCTTGGAAACTCTGAATCTTAACCAACACCTTCCTTGCCCCATGACCTGAAACCCTGCTAATCACCGTAACCCATGCGGATCACGAGTCTCTGTTAACCCTGGCACCAGACCCTTACTCGTTGACCTTCGTCTTCCTGCAATGGATAACCTTGCCAACCTAATGGAAACACTCCTAACTTCAACCTTCGATCAACAAGGACCCACTTTAGCTAGTAATCTTCACAACACCCTTCCAGTCAAAACCAAGTCAACTCAAGTCAACCTTGGTTACTCGCTTGTTTGACTTAAGCCAAACCCTAAAGTTATCACCCAAAGAGTGTTCTCTGAGCCCTAAGTGGTTCCTACAACTTTCTATGAGTTGCAATAGAACCCCAATTTCAATCACTTTATCTTTATTCCGCAAATTCCCAAAATTCATGTTCTGTTGGACTATTCAATCTCCTGATGGACCGTCTGCCAGAACACTGAGTAAGCATAATTCATTTAGATGAGCTGCCCCTCTCCCCACCCTTGGCCCCACCTGTCAGCATGAATGGAGTGACTTGGTCACCAGAACCCACTCTCTCCACTTCATCCACTCACTATCGTCCCTTCCCCTCGCTTCAAGTGGAGAAAACAAGCTAGAGAGGGAAAGAGGAGAAGCAAGAGAATGACAAGAAAAAGAAGAAGAGATCCAAGCCAAGACCAAAGGACCTCCGTCTCAAGAAGAGGGTGGAAGATCATCATCTCCATCTCCATCTTTTGAGTGAGCTCAAGAACACCTCATTTCTTCTCAAATGCAAAAATCTCAACCCTTACTCTTGATTTCACCTTGCATGTGGAGAAGATGAAGGTGCTAGAAACCTCCCCTCTAACTCCTCCATCTCATGAATTCCTCAAATTCCTCTCTAATTGGAGGTATGTGTTTCATGCAAGGACATCCCCAAATTCCTATCATTCCATCTCCCTCACATGGATGCAAGAAGGAGCAATGCACAAGCTTGGACTTGGTGACCCTAGGTCACCAATCCACCAAAGTTAAGTAACCAAAGTTCAGTTTCATGAATTATATCGCTCTATTCATGTTTTGCTCAATCTCCAATCACTAATTAACTTGAACCTCTATACGCAAGACCAAACTTTAGGCTACACGACCACAACACCTATCCAAACATGACCACAACACCTAACCCAAACATGGCCAGCAACATCGTCGGGATGAGCTGCCTCGGCAGGTTCAAAACCATTGTGATTACAGTTGACAAGGCCCTAGTGACGTGACCATGCACGCTCATCCCTGCTCAGGGCGGCGGTGTGCTCGCCCGGCCCTGACTAGCAAGGTTGTGGGACCTCACCTCCCTGCCCTTGCATGGCCTGAGGACGTGGCCATGCGCTCACCCACCCTAATGGATGTCACTATTGATTTGGAAAAGAGCGGGAGGCAAGAGGCGTTTTGCTGTGCGGCTATGCCAGTTGGATCCTGAGGTTGGTTAGGTGGCTCTGTTTGGTTAGTCTAATTAAGGGCAACATTGTCATTTCAATCCGCAGCAATGTCTCTCGGGTGGATATTCCGTCTAAGAACACAAGTATAAAAATTTACTGTAGTAGTAGACAAGGGAATTCAACAACTATAATGACATATAAGAAAGTTATATATTTTTTAGTGGCACGCAAGGAATTAGATCTGTATTTATAGGGCCAGAGGTTTATCCTGAGAGTAAAGCTCGAATACATCATGAAAATCCACCTGAATCAAGCATGTAAATTGAGGGCTTGCTTGGGTGGTGGCTGGATCTCGCCACGTCGTATCTACAGCGATGCCAAAGCTGAGGCACCAGAATCCAACGCCACACCTGTAGCGAAAAAACCTACTACAAAACTAGTAGAAGCAACAATGGCACGTCAAATTTACTCACCCACCAAATAGCACCCTTGCTTTGTTGCGGCAGCCATATCCATGGCATGACTTGCGGTGACGGGCAATCAAACATGCCCCGAGTCCTTAGGCTCAATCCCAGTCTCGGCCCTGCCTAATTTGACTATGAACAAATGCATACTCCATAATCAAGGTGGTATCAAATCCCATAATCTGTCACCCTCTTTAATAACTAGGTGGCATTAAACTCACATAATTTCAACCCACATGGATCATCACAGGGCCAATTAAAACTAGGCCATGTCACGGTCAGTCTATAATACAGTGATAGATGAAGAAACTTATTTCTTTAATACGGAGTATTAGATATCAATGAAAGAATATATTACATGTAGATTCAGATTTTTTGTGTGCATGATGCAAAAATGAGCCGTCCGACAAACGTGAAATACAAGGCTGCTGCTAGTTGTAAAGGGCATGTTTGATATGTGGCCCGTGGGCCTGGCCGTGCCTGTGGGCTGCAATAGCTCATGTTTGATTTACTGGGCCTAGCACCGAGCCGAGCTCGCCGGATATAAAATACCCTTTCTCTCCTGGCTCCCAGGAAACGCAATGAAGGTTCGTTTCTCGGCGGCCCAGCCGGCTTCAACGCTCGCGCAACACTTCGAGTCACCTCCCGGCTCGGTGTTTCTCACCCACCACTGACCGCTCCCTTCCTCCTCTGTTGGTGTCGCCGCGCCTCCGACTTCCTCCTCTCTAGCTCTTCTTCATCCATGGCCGCGACGGAAGGGGCTTGCATGTGAGGATGCGAGTCTTCTCCATGGCTGTCGCCCTCGCCACCGTGGCGGCTGCGGAGGCCGCGCACACCGCTCAGTGCTCGGCTGCTTTGCGCGGCGTGGCTGGCTTGGGGCAGCAGGCCGTGGCGGTGACATCGATCTTGTAGCGTGCTCTCAGCGACACCGATCTCATATTGGATGTACTTGAGGCCCATCGCCTCCGCGGGGTCGCCGTAGTCCATCCACTACAGCCCACCCCACGGCACGATCTGCACTAGCAGCGGCGGTGTGCCCATCCACACATTGGGCATCCCATATCCCCTGAGATATCCACAACTAGAGAGAATCAGCAGGAGGCACCCACTTGGCAGCCGACTGCGGCAGCGCGGCGACCTTCTTAACTTCCTCCCCTCGGGCCTCTGCCTCTGCCTCCGCCAGGTTGCCGTCCGCGGAGGCTACGGCTGGTGGCGCTTTGGGCCTCTGGATATCGAGCCAACTATAGTTTTTTTTTCAAGCTTTTTTGAAAATTGATATAATCTTATTTATCATAGTCTCATAAATTGTTTAAGAAACAACTTCATCTGAGCTTAACGAGCCGAGCCGAAGTCGAAAGTTATTCCAAATCAAGTCATTTTTATTTTAAAAGAAAAACGAGTCCAATCAGAGTACTTTTGTACGAGCCACCGAGCTAGCCCAACGAGTTTTTTTTTGTCCAGCCCTCCGCATGGGCGAAGACGCACTTGGCACCCTTGGGCGGCAGCAAGTCAAGTGTGGCGTGGCGGCGGTGCCTGTAGCAGCGGCGGTGGTTCGTGCTTGCAGTGATACTGACGCCGTGCGGGCCTGGGTAGCAAGCCGTGGTGTGCTTCGTGCTTGCGGTGATACTGACGCTGTGCGGGCCTGGGCAGCAGGCCGTCGCGGTCGCCCGTGGCGGCGACGAGGGGGTGAGTGTGCGGCTGGGCGAGATGTACGCGGAGGAGCCCGAGCTGCTGGTGGACGTGCGTGCGCCGCTTGACAGCCTTGCATGTGTTTGATGAAATGTCAATGACGATCGTTGAGGGGGGGGGGGGGGGGGGGGGGGGGCGGAGGGGTTATGTTACCATGTTCTAGGTCTAGGTTCACCATACTCTTCTGAACAGCCGATGAAACATGTTCTCAACTGAACTCGGCTCTGCATAAACATGAAATCAAACACGGACACTCGTACTATTTGAACCGGACTCTGGCCAGCCATCGCAAGGCCAGCCGGCGAGGCCGGGCAGATACCGGAAATCAAACACGACCAAAATATCGGTGCCTACCGAGGACCGCCTTGCAACATCTCTACAGACGGACAGGTCGGACCCACTGCCCAGAACCGGGCACCGATCCTTTCCCCCATCATCTCATCCATCATCCACGTGCTGATGCGAATTGCGAAATCGCCGACCTCCCCTCCTCTCGTCTTTTCCCTCGACAAACCGACCTCCTCCCGCCGGCGACCGCCGTCGATCCACCTATCGGGCGGCCGAACGACCACCCCTCCCCGAAATAGGCAGCTGAGCTGTCCCCGCCGCCACCGCCGCAGAAAAGCCTCGCAGCCTGCCCCCCTCCTCCCCCCGCCCCCTACACCTCGATTTCTCTGGCCCCGGGACCCCGCCGGCGGGAGCGCTCCCGGCATCTCCTACTCGTGCCGCTGCTGGAGATCCGTACGTCCGCCACGGAATAGCGTTCCTTCTTCTGTTGGTAAGAATCGGTTTGATTTGCACGCCCCGCAATCTGAGTATCCGACCTAATTTTCGTTGCGATTTGAGCAAGGGGATTTCCCCATCGCCTCCTGTTTTCTTCTCGCGTTTGGCCTCAGTGACCCTGCGTCATCTCCCTCGTCCCCCTCCCAGCCCTCTTCACCGAGTGTGAAGCGACAGCTCCGAGTCCTAGCTCGTGCTGCAACGTGCGAGGAGCGCGGCTCCGGTGGCCCCACGCGTGGAAGTAGCGCGGCCTCTGACGTCCTGACGCGCGCGAGCGAGGTGTTGGCGGCTCCGGCGGTCCGACGTGTGGAAGGCGAGAAAGGCTCCAGGCTGAGGACGGCCGAGCGCACCGGAGGGCAGTAACCTGCGGAGCTCGCTCTCGACGGGATAGAATCGGTGGGACAAGAGGTCCGTATTTCCGCCCTCCCCGTTTTCCTTTCCCATCATCCCATGAACCAGCACCAGCTTCTACCCTTCCTCGTTTCCCTATCCCACCCCTCATATCCCGTTATCCAAACGGCAACTTAGGTCGTTACTCATTAGGATGATGGCGTGGTTGTTCTGTTTAGGTTAGGTCTGTTGCTGTGTGCCTGATGAATCTTGTTGTGCTGGCAGTTTCTGGCATGATTTGTGATATACACACCTGCAGATGTAATTTCGAAGCATGTGGTATCTAATATTGCATAGAGCTTTGGAGTTTATGTTCAATGAATTAATGCTTGTGCTTATTTCTCTTATTTCTTCAAGGAAGCAAAATTAGTGGGTCATTTAATGTGGACATATTAATTCTTCCAAGTCCAGCACTAGGTTACTGCCATTGCTTGTTAGCTGAGTTACTTTCTATGTACAGTCAGTGCCTACCTGAAATTGATCCCAAAATATGGACGGGTTTTTCTACTAACCAAGTTCTGTTCCTTTCAAAGCTTTTGCATGTAGTGCAATTGCCTGTCTAGTTTCTTGTCGTTGCGAATTGTCTTCCTATCACTAACTAAATTCAAATGAGCAAATCGTTGCGAATTCTCTTCCTATCAATAACTAAATTCAAATGAGCAAATATATGCGACTAGTTGATTGCAGGTAAACTTTCTCAGGAATTAAATGACGCTTTGAATTTTGTATTAGTTCCCTGTTTTCTCATTTCTGATTGGCCGATAACATCAGTTTGCCATTTTCTCCTTTTTTTATGTTCTTAGCCCCTTCAGCTCACCACCAAATTGAATACAATTGGTTGTGGAGCAATATATTTTAGCATATAAATCAAATATAAAATGTTTTCTGTAAATGCCATGGATTACATTAAGCTTGGCTATTATCTCTGGGAGATGTGGGGAGTTGATTATATGGGATATTATATGTTCTATTCCTGTCTAGGGGTGTAGATTTGTTAACTTATTCATATTGTCACTATTTGTTCAACTTTTTCAGTATCTCTTTGATATGGATTTGATGGAGAACTATCCTTTCAAGGACAAGGATTTTGCATTCGTTGCACTTTATGCCTCCATGTTTGAAAAGTACATTGAATATTTGGGGAAAAAGAACCCAGAAAATTTAAGAAATAACATGTCTATTTCTGCAGTTTTATCCCATATCAGTGACACATAGGACATAAACAACTTAAACAAAATTGATGCATGCAATCGAGTAGCTAATGGCATTATTCATGACATAGTAAGTACTGGTGGATTTTGTTGCTGTTGATTGATACTGCTTATTATGATACTTTCATGGAGATTTATCAACACTTTAGCGGTTAGCCCCTCCGTGTCATGACTGTATGCTTTTATGCAATTAGTGTACCAACATTTTTTGTGGTCATCTCATACCCCAGTTGAGCTTTATGCAACCATAGAACAGAGGCATTCTCTTGTCCATGTTAATCTTCTGCATTATTTTCTGTTTTTGGTTGAAAGAGGCAAAAGGTATGTCCATACTGTACCTAGTCACGAGATATGATATCTTTTGCTAGTGGTACAACAACAACATATCCTTTCAGTCCCAAGTAAGTTGGGGTAGGCTAGAGTTGAAACCCACCTAGAGCCCCAAGTCACGGTTCAGGCACTTCAATAGCTGCTTTACAAGCACTCCTATTCAAACATAGATCTCTAGGTATATCCTAAGCTTTCTAATATCTTTTTATTGTCTCCCCCCATGTCAATTTCGGTCTTCCTCTCCCTCTCCTCATATTATTAGCTTAGCTTAGGACTCCACAATGCACTGGTGCCTCTGGAGGTCTCCTTTGGACATGGCCAAACTACCTCAACCGATGTTGGACAATCTTTTCTTCAATTGGTGCTACTTCTTGGCGATCACGTATATCATCGTTCCGAACTCGGTCCATTCTTATGTGACCACAAATTCATCGCAACATACGCATTTCTGCAACACTCAGTTGTTGAACATGTCGAATCTTTGTAGGCCAATATTCTGCTCCATACAACATAGCCGGTCTAATCGTCGTTCTATAAAACTTGTTTTTTAGCTTTTGTGGTATCATCTTGTCACAGAGAATGCCAGAAGCTTGTCGCCACTTGGTCCACCCTGCTTTGATTATATGGCTAACGTCCGCATCAATATCTCCATACCTCTATAGCATCGATCCAAGATACCGAAAGGTATCCTTCTTAGGCACTACTTGACCTTCCAAACTCACATCTCCCTCCTCCTGTGCAAGTCCGTCAAAGCCGCATCTCATGTATTCAGTTTTAGTTCTGCTCAATCTAAAACATTTAGACTCAAGAGTCTGTCGTCATAACTCTAGTTTCCTATTTACTCCCGCCTGGCTTTTGTCCACTAACTCTACATCATCAGCGAACAACATACCCCAAGGGATATCCCCTTGTATGTTCCTGGTAACCTCATCCAAGAGATATGGGCTTAACGCTGACCCTTGATGAAGTCCAATTTTAATCGGAAAGTAATTTGTGTTACCATCGTTTGTTCGAACACTAGTTACAACATTGTTGTACATGTCCTTGATAAGAGTCACGTACTTTGATGGGACTTTATGTTTGTCCAAATCCCACCATATAACATTTCTTGGTATCTTGTCATAAGCCTTCTCCAACGCAATGAAAACCATGTGGAGGTTCTTCTTCTGCTCTCTAAACCGCTCCATAACTTGTCTTATTAAGAAGATTGCTTCTATGATTGACCTTTCGAGCATGAAACCGAATTGGTTTGTTGATATCTGCGTCGTTCCTCGCAGGCGTTGTTCGATGACTCTCTCATAACTTCATAGTGTGGCTCATCAACTTAATTCTCCAATAATTAGTATAACTTTGGATATCTCCCTTGTCCTTATAGATTGGTACCAATATGTTTCTTCCCCACTCTTCAGGCATCTTATTCGATCGAAAGATATTGTTGAACATCTTGGTTAGCCATACTATAGCTGTATCCCAGAGACATCTCCACACCTTGATTGGGATACCACCAGGGCCCATCGCTTTGCCCCCTTTCATCCTTTTCAAAGCTTCTCTGACCTCCAATTCTTGAATCGCCGGCACAAAGCGCCTGTTAGTGTCATCAAACGAGTCGTCCAGCTGAACGGTGGTGTTCTCGTTCTCACCATTGAACAATTTATTAAAATACTTTTGCCATCTATGTCTGATCTCATCCTCCTTCACCAAGAGTTGCTCCCTCTCATCCTTTACGCACTTGACTTGGTTGAAGTCCCTTGTCTTCTTATCGCGAGCCCTAGCCATCCTGTAAATGTCCTTCTCTTCTTCTTTCGTACTCAAATATTGGTAAAGGTCCTCATAGGCCCGCCCCTTTGCCGCACTCACCGCTTGTTTTGCAATCTTCTCTGCCACCTTGTACTTCTCTATGTTGTGTGCACATCTATTATGATACAAGCGCTTATAGCACTTCTTCTTTTCCTTAATAGCCTTTTGCACATCTTCATTCCACCACCAAGTGTCTTTCGAGTCGCATCCACTCCCTTTGGTCACTCCAAGCACATCTGAAGCAACCTTTCGAACGCATGTTGCCATCTTCTCCCACATGCTGTTTGCATCGCCTTCATCCTTCTAAGGGCCGTCTTCAATGACCTTTTCCTTAAAGACCTTTGATTCATCCCCTTTTAATTTCCACCACTTCGTTATAGCAATCCTAGCTTGTTTGTTCCCACGAGCTTGCACTAGAAAGCGGAAGTCAGCCACCACCAGCTTGTGTTGAGCGACCACACATTCTCTAGGTATCACCTTATAGTCCACGCATGTTCGTTTATCCCTCCTTGTAAGGACAAAGTCGATTTGACCATAGTACTGGCCGCTACTAATGGTCACTAAATGGGACTGTCTCTTACGAAAGAAAGTGTTAGTTATCATCAGATCAAAAGCTATGGCGAAGTCTAAGACTTCCTCTCCCTCTTGGTTTCTACTACCATATATTCGAAACCCCCATGAATCGCCTCGAAACCTGCACTTGATGTACCTACATGGCCATTAAGATCACCTTAGGGACAGCTCTAACCAAGCGATCTAAGTCTTCTCAGAAAAGCCGCTTAGCATTCTCATCATGGCCTACTTGGGGGCATACGCACTAATTACGTTTAAGACCATATCACTAATGACAAGTTTAACTAAGATGATCCTATCCCCTTACCTTCTCACCTCCACCACACCATCCTTGAGGCTCTTATCAATCAAAACTCCTCCATTTTTATTTGAAGTTATCCCTGTGTACCAGAGCTTGAAGCCGATATTGTCCACCTCCTTCGCCTTCTGCCCCTTCCATTTAATCTCTTGGACGCATAAGATATTTACACGTCTCCTAACCGCTGTGTCCACTAACTCTCTTAACTTATCCATAAGGGACCCTACATTACAGCTACCTAAACGAATCCTAGTGAGCTCGACTAGCTTCCTTACCCTTCGCACCCGCCGAGGTAGGTGTGAAGACCCTTGCTCATTTTGCACCACATCCGGGCGCCGATGTGGTGTGCCACTAAGGATGCGACGACCCGATCCTTGCTCACTTGACACCGTGTCCAGATCGCGACACGGCGCGTCATGGGGGTAACGACCCGGCCCTTGCTCATTTAACACCTTATCCGGGTTCCGACATGGCGCGTTGCTAAGAGGGTTACGCCCCAACGGGATTCTTTTGGGTTTCATCTCCATAAAAGTGGCTAAGTTTTTACATTAGCTCACTGCACCTAACACAACCCTCCTCCTTTACCAGGGCTTGGTACCTGCTATGCTGGGACACCAAAGGCGCCCCACCATAGGCAGAGTTTATCTTTTGCTAGCGGTGGCAGTGATAAAACTGGGTGAATTAGCACATCTACTATAAATAATTAAATATTGATTCCACCTGGTCAGATGCCACTGTTTAGCTGTGGGCACAAAATAGTCCCTCTTTAGCTATAGCAAAGAATAATATCTAAATTTTTGTAAATTAGATGTGATTGTCATACAGAGGAACCCCAAGTTGATATGACATGATTATGATTATAGTATTTAGTTTGTTGGATGGATGAAACAACGTTTCGTGTTGTTGTGTAGGAAATGATATCTTAACTGTGACATGCTGTTGGTTGAGGTGTTTTACATTCCTGTTGCATAATACTTGCTGCGGATGTCACTGCATGCTTCACGCTTGCATTTATTTGCTTCATGCTCTGAATCTTTTATCTTTTGTTTTGGTATGCAGGTAACATAATGTCTTCTGAAGATAAAGCAATGGCTAGTTGTGTCACTTCACTCTCACCAAAAGCTATGGCGTCGGAACCAGATCCCAACAGGATGATGATGTCTAGATCAAATATGGAGTATTCGCAAACAAATGGCCAGGCAAATGCTGTTCTTGGTCCTGTGGCTATCTTTTGGGACATTGAGAACTGTCCTGTTCCAAGTGATGTACGGCCAGAAGATGTTGCTAGCAATGTTAGGATGGCTTTGCGCATGCATCCTGTTGTTAGGGGTGCTGTGACAATGCTGTCTGCTTATGGAGATTTCAATGCTTTCCCAAGGAGACTCAGGGAGGGATGCCAGAGAACTGGAGTCAAACTTGTTGATGTTCCTAATGGACGGAAAGATGCTGCTGATAAGGCTATACTGGTTGATATGTTCCTCTTTGCACTTGACAATCACCCACCATCATCCATTATGCTCATATCTGGTGATGTGGACTTCGCTCCGGCATTGCATATACTTGGCCAACGCGGATACACCATTGTCATTGCCATTCCGTCTTCAGTTACCGTCTCATCAGCTCTGAGCAGTGCCGGGAGTTTCGTGTGGGACTGGCCTAGCCTTGCCCGTGGTGAAGGTATTGTGATCCCTAGGTCCTTGGTGCGCCGTCTGGCTGATTATCCATGTTATGTCAACAGTGGGAATGTGGGACAGTTCCCTGACAATCAGAATGAAGAGGAGGCCATTGTGTATACCGGAACATCAAGGAATGAATATGGTGGCAGACCTCCCATCAACCAAATGTATTGCTATAACACTTTCCAGACAACTAGAGAACCAAGCAAAGCTCTGTATACTGTTGAAGATGGGAACTGTGGTACATCATCAAGGCCTCATAATTTATCGTGTGGTCAGAGTGAAAGTCCTGAGGCAGGCCAAGGTTTGACAGATGAGCAGTCATGGTGGGTTCGTCCTGGTGATCTTCAAGGATTGAAGGGTCAACTAATACGCCTGTTTGAATTATCTGGAGGATGTGTCCCACTTGTTCGTATTCCCTCAGAGTATCTAAAACTCTTTGGCAGACACCTATATGTATCAGAATATGGAGCTGTTAAGCTTGTTCATCTTTTCGAGAAGCTGGCTGACTCTTTTGTTGTCATAGGGAAGGGTCATAGAAAGATGATCTGCCTCTGTAATTCTGGTGATAGGAACCTGAAGAACTATTCAAGTGCGCCAATCATTTTGAAGAAGAACACCGGAAGTTCTGCTCTTGAAGAAAGCACGATAGGAGCATGTCAGCAGTTGGGCAGCTCATCAGATGATTTGTCAGAGGATGAACCAAATATCAACCCAGATATAGATGGCTCATATGTGTTTAATGAGCATCTAGACAGTTTCAGAAGGGAGATTCAGGAGCTTCTTGTTTGCTACTCCTGCCCTGTTCCGCTTGGTAATTTCGAGAGTTTATATGAGCAGCGGTACAAGAAGATCATTGACTATGAGAGCTTGGGAGTCACTGGTCTCGAGGAGCTAGTTGAGAAGGTGAAAGATGTGGTAGATTTGCACGAGGACCAAGCCAGCAAAAGCAAGTTCCTTATTGCTAACTACACCACCGGTTAGGCTCTTTTCTGCTGTCTTGATGTCCTAGTTCAGCTCCTAAAGTAGTTCAGCTCGAGTTTCCTGAACATGTGTTACACAGGGCCGGCATATTTTTTTACTGTGCTGGTATGATAAGTGTGGATGGCATAGTAAGTGTTTGTAAGAGCTTCCCTCAGCTAATCTGTGCAAACGGAGAGTTGTTTCTTCTATGCAAAAAAGGAGGATTTTACAAAAGAACAGTGACCATTTATTAGTTACTTTGCAAATACATCTAATTCCAGTTCAGTCAAGGATTGCCTCCTTGTTGCTTCAGAGGTTAGACTGTGAATAGTCTTTTTGTTAAAATGGCTAAATACTGGATTGAAAGGATCATCAGCTCATCGCCATCATTTTGTTGCCATTGTGGCCTACTGTGAGCTTCGTCACCACGCTTGCTCCAATCCATTAGTTGTTCTGGATCATCGGCTCAAAATTAGCTGTAGATTTCTTTCTATGGCAATAAGATTTCAGCCAATGTTGTTCGCTTTGTAAAAGGCTCCAAATACATCCATTGGTGGTTTAGGTGGAGGCGACCTTAGATGTGGTCAGTGGAGACGATAGACGTTTGGCACGAGACGATGGACGTTTGGCACTGTATAAGATTACGTGCTTCCGAGCGTCTGGCTTGTTTTAGCTTTTTCTTTGTAGTTACAGAGGAACAACGATTAGCGTGCCAAAATGATTTTTTTAAACAATTATCTAATTCGGGTTTTTTTTTCAAAAGGGGAAAGAAGGCCCTCCAATAGTTTTGTAAAATAAAAATAAAAATAAAGATAAGGACTTGGTAAAATTTCTCTCTATAAACGCTCAGATATATGCGTTGCTTCAGCGCTTGCTATCTGCACATAATTGTCCTGTTTGGATAGGCTCCTCGCCCCCGCGCGGTGTGGTACTAGAACCGCGGCTGAGGAGCTGCGATCCGTAAAATCGGAGACTCTCGCGGCTGAGGAGCTGCGATATGTAAAATCGGAGACGCGGTAGGTAAGGACATGGGTGGTTGAGAAAATCATGCGCACAGCACGGTGTTTGACCAGCTTCTCCTTGATTCTCGCGGCCGTATCCAAACAGCCCCAATACCTGCTGGAATTTCCACCTGGATACGGACACATTAGCAATTCTATTGTTCATGCCACCAGGCGCATTAGTAGACAGTAATTCAACTATTCCTTATTTACAGAACAAAATATCAGGAGGTATGTGCAATGCTGAACAAGCATGTTTAGCCTTGTGTTAGTACTTAGTACATCTGAACTGAAGATGCATCTTCGAGTCAAAAAAAAAAAAGGCAGTAGAAGCTTCAGTACTCAGTAGATCAGGATTGACGAGCAGCCTTCATCTTTTGTGGTACTCCCTGTTGCTGCAGCTCTGATTTAATTATGATGACAATGCCAGATTTCAGGATGGACGCATCCTGATCCAAAACACCGTGACCCACCAACCGCGCGCGCTACCAGAGATGGAGAAGGAGAAGACTATGGGCTACCGGAGGTGCAGAAGGAGAAAAACACCGCGACCCACCAGTCGCCCGACCGTGACCAGAGAGGAGAGGAAGACGCGGCGGCGGCTACTGGAGACAGACATGAACACACGGCGGCAGCTAGGGTTTCAAGGTTAGTAGATCTCCACACCGGCGGGTTTAGAAGGTGTTGGGGGAGGTAGGTAGACCAGGTAGTGGGGACAGCGGCGTTAGGGTTCTGGCGGCAATGGAGGCGTCCGGTCCAGGTTGGAATAGGGGCTCCCATGGCCATGGCGGAGCTCCAGCGAGAGGGGGGAGGAGAAGGAGGAGGCCTTCGCAGGTGCGGTAAGGTCTCGCCGGAAGTGATTCTTCATTTACACTCTCTAGTGCTCCCTATTCAAAACCCACAAGAATCACTCTAGGATCAATTGTCACCTGCTCCACACACCCTGATCCTCCACCATAATCAAGTAGAATCACTCCACTAGAGAATCAAGGAGCAGACCAGAGATCTAGGAGTGGACCTCTAAGGACCCTTAAGTTCACGTTTTTTTGAATCTTAGCTCAACAAAATATGCAAACTGAGCTCTGTTGCTGTTTATCAATGGACAGTCTGCGATGACCAGACTAATACGGTCAACTGCATAGTACCCTAACACTAACGAATAGTCCAACTTGAACATTGACACAGACATTGTGGTGATATGCACGAGCCCCTCTAGTAGGTGCACTCCCAATCTCAAAGTGGCGGGAGTATTTAAAAAGAAGAGAGCTGAATTAGAACAAATTCTTGGAGAAGCACGATGACTTCAAATGATTAGAGTCAAGGTGGAGATTGTTGTAGGGTGACTAGATTAGGACTCAAGAAGTGTGGTATTAGGACTTGAGTGTAGAATACTACTAAAAATAGGACTCTTACTTGTATAAACAAGGGTGGAGGCCATATGCATCAATTAAGCCAACACAAGGGTCTCATCCAAGGCTTATAAGAAGCAATTAGGAACACTCAAGAGGATTATGCTAGACTCTTTTATTGCACTAGATTCTTGTATATGGCAAGAATTAGAGGGTCCGAAAGGATCAAGTAGGGCTGTGAGAGTCTGAGAGAGTGATAAACCCTAAACTCTTTTGAAATTGTGCTTATAGAATTTGTCGACATTTTTGAAAAATCTTAGAATCTTGTTTGTGGTTGCTTCAACATCATCATCTATAGTTTTCTTTGAGATTCATTTATGTTGTTCTTATATGGTGCAAGCTTGTGTCAAACTCACAATAAATTTTGAAAATGTTTAAGGACTACTATGCATAACTAGGGGTATCAGATTCTAACACGTCCCAAACTAAAATTGACTTTAATTTAGAGGTATCCTAAGTCAAACTACTTTGAATTTATCTAAATTTATAAAACACACTAATATTTATAACACTAAATTAGTATAACAAAATAAATACATTATAAAATATATTTTCAAAATGTATGTTGGGCTGCGCCCTCCACCTTTCGTACCCCCTTGCCGGCGTAAAGGGACGTTGGCTCACGTACGGCCCTTTTCGCATCCCCTCGATGGCGAAAAGGACCAGTCGGTTATTACGAACATCTTGGCGTGCCGCAGGAACAAACACGTAGCGATAGGGTTTTCGCCCTTCTGGACTAAAACCCAGCCCAAGGCGAAAGCATGCAGCTTACTTCGTGTTTACGTAGAATAATCTTCTCGTATCTTGCAGGAGTTTTCTACCTTTTCGTCTCCAGGGGCGAAGGTGGTGCAGGAGTCCCATCGTTCGCTCCAGCGGAGGGGACCACCAGGCTGCGATGGGGAAGTTGGAGCCCAGGGAAGTTGTAGGAGGAAAAGACCAAAGAGCCCCCGGTGAAATGAGAATATTCTTCCGAATCAGGGTAGTTGAGAGGGCATTCATGTCCATGTAAATGTTACGGAAGTGTATAAATAGTGCCCCACGGTGGCTGTAAAGGAGGTTTTTTGGAAACCCTAATTCTAGCTGTTGGTATAAAGCGGTTGTTACCTAGATTGTATTTTTGCCGGCCTTTTTTCTTCTTGGTTTGGTGTGCTTGGGTGACAACCAGGGTTTAAGGTTACCGCCTAGAACAACAATGTACTTCTTTAGAGTCATAGATACTGTTATTACCCTTTTTTTACAAAATTAGTTAAATTCAAAATGTTTGACTTGAGTGTGATTCTAGAAATTGATTTGTTTTAGTACGGAGTCAGTACATGCAGCGGCATGTGCGCGGCAGCATGAAAAAGATGCAATTTGTGTGAACCATTCAACTTGAGCGTTCAGTTCATATGTTAATTATGTGCGAACCAGCAAGAACATGATGCAATTGGCGTCAAGAAGAAGAACCACAAGGCTGTTGTATGTTTCCAATCTAATTAAAGAAAGGTGAAGCTCGGACATGATTGTTCTTGTTCACGTTTATTGGCGAGGAACACATGTGTTTTGGGATGTTGGAGGCGCATCATACAACTTCCTCGCCTTGGAATGAGTTTTTACATTAACAAGTGCATTCAGCGGTGTCATATTATATGTGACAGGGCATATACCTGTATGCATGCCATAAAATTTCATATATTGGATTCATACTGCTTTCATTCTTTTATGGTTGGTATAAAAAAATCTTTTATGGTAATCGACAATGACATATTATATTGACTGATAAAAGACTTCACCGGCCGTCTTACGTTTTGAAATGAAGGGTGTATATACTCAAGGATTGTTTCATTTCAAATCGTTTAAGTGCTATGTAGTTGACAACATATTTTGGAGTATGTAAAAGACGGTGTATATAAGAAAAAAGAAAAAAGGCCAAAGTTAAAAAATTGTTGAAGAAAAAACAGATACGGTGAATTAATCATTTGAGTAAATCTGTTTTTTTCACTAAACGGCAGGATGGAAGTACTAGTATCTTGCTATTGACCCCTTTGTGGAGGGGTAAATTTGTCGGATGGCATTTTCTAATGTTGATATTTGCAGATAAAAATTATTAATGTTATTTTGGATTATCATATTTGGATTGGTGATACATATTAATGGTAGGTATGTATATGAATATTGCTTTTTGGAGGGTTTGAACATCTAGAATCCTTTATAATTTAGGATGAATTTGAACTTATATTATAGGACGGAAGGAGTAGCTATGTTTTGGATGGTTATTGCCCCATCAATCAGACAATCACCTCCCATCCGATCTCTGGGATCCTTGCAGAGATCTACCTGCTTTGCTAGCTGTCAATGAGATGGAGGCAAAGAAGCTTGTCATGGATATGGAAGCAATGAATCCATGGTGCAATAGAGAAAAGAAAAATGGAAAGAAAGAGGGATATTCAGTCTATTGATTGATTTGGACGTATTGGACTATTAGCTAGGAATGCAAACAAGCAAGGGCTATTAGCTGCCTGGATAATTTTTAGTTGGATAAATGTTTGCCACAACTAACAATTTTTAGAAAAAGGAAGTTTATTCTGGTCTCTACAAGAGTTTTGCATATAACTAATTTTTATTATAGTTCTAGCCTCTTGCTGTTTTTTTAGCACTCAAAAAGCGAAAACAAACAAAGGGATTAGTTCTCCATCCAAACAGGCCTTGAAACACATCTCTCTTCTCGCCTATAAATACACCAGTCTTTAACCATATATATGTACAAGCCATATCTATCCTCAAACTATCTTATATTAGATAGACCGACACGGACCACACTTGCACTTTCGAAGATGATAGGTGAAGTGGATGCCGATGTTGTTGTACGGTACTTCAGAGGCAAGAGCATCCTGATGACTGGCTCAACTGGCTTCCTGGGGAAAGGTACCTCTTCAGGACTCGTCCAGTACTCTTCAAGGATGTGCAGTGTGTCTGCACAATGCACGGCTGATCATCTCAGTGGGGGTGCTTGCTGCTTTTTCGTCTCTTCGTGTTCGTAGTGCTTGTGGAGAAGATACTGAGGGTTCAACCGGATGTCAAGAAACTCTTCCTCCTTATTCGAGCTGCCGATGTCGAATCTGCAATGCAGAGGGTCGAGACTGAGGTGAAAACAAAATATTTCTATTCTTCCTTCCATCCCAGTTTTTGATGTTGTATCCAATGATCCAGTCTCAGCTTTTCTCCATGACATGCAAATATGTTTCTGAAACCATTTCTGCATACAAGGACGGAGGAATGAAAATCGTGACTCGTGTATGAATCTTTGAAATATGCAAAATTGATGTCCTCTATCTTTGATTTACCATTGTGCTCGTGCATATCCCAACCAAATCTTGCTCACGCAATATTAATACGAAATTGTTAAAGAGATGGTACCTACATACCATAAAGCAAACAAGAGTATTATGCACATTAATTAGTTCTGAAGAACAAAATGTGCCCTCCGATCCAACTTTAACATGGCTTGTTGTTCAGTAGAAGTACGTAACTGTGTGGCTATAATGGGCAGTAACGATTTATCAATAACATAATGACAAGAACAATACTCAAATAGGTTTTGCTTGTGCAAATATGTGACGAAGCAGAAAAGATCCCTTTAATAGAAGAACACACTGACTGGTCGGAAGAGGTGGCAGTTGCGGTAAAAGCTTTTGAGAAATGAATAGTAGCGTAGCATGTGCTATATTATGGAAGTAAGAGACAAAGTAATCATAATAGATATACAGGTTAACACCCTTACAATAGCTGAGAGGGGGACCGAGTTCCGAATAAGCTGAGCGAAAATCTGAAAGTAATCTTGCACGGCGCAAACTCTGCAGGTTTGTTGAGTCAGAATATCTCCTGATAGATTTGCTAGCTGCATTCAATCTGAAAAAATATATATTTTTTGGATAAATTTGCTCTAGAACATCCTTCAACATTGATATTTGCTGATGGACACTAGTTAATGTTGTCTTTGTTAGAAGATGCTCTTCAGTTGTGGCAATTTTTTTTTCGAAGCTTCAGTTGTGGCAATTGGCTCCTAGGCATTAATATGACAATTAAAATACTTTTTTTCTAGGAGTACGTGGATAGGAGAGACAAGTTAAAACTGACAAAAATGCCCCTGACTATTATAGTACAGCCCTTAATAGTTATCTAAATAATTAATAACTTTGTAAATGAAGTCGGATGAAGACAATACTTATACTAAATTTATGAAGCTCGATAAGATCTACAACTTTGTAGTTGACAATTTTTTTTAATTTAAATTATTTAGAGTGTCAAAACTTCTTTTGAATTTCTTGATTTTGAAATTCAAAATCTAAAATTATTGAACGACCTCGGATGTTGACATGTTATATACAAAGTTGTAGTTACAATATGATCTATAATTTTGTAGTTGATATTTTTTTATTCAAACTTATTTAGAGTCCTAAAAATCCATTTTTATTTTTTAGACTTTGAAATTTAAAATTTAGAATTTTCAAATGACTTCATATGTTGACACGACTTATACCACAGTTGTTTGAAAATTTTAAATCTAAAAAAATAAAAATAAATATTTAGGATTCTAAGTGACTTCAGGTATTCTAAAATTTGAGTTTAAAAATCTAAGAATTTCAAAAGAAGTCACACTCTAATAAATTTCAATAAAAAACTTATCATACAAATAAAGTTATAGATCTCAATGAGAACTACAATTTTGATATGAAGTTCATATGCATTCGACTTCATATGCAAAAGTTATGAATTTTATTAGACAAGTATTAAGGGTTGTAGTATAAATTGTCAGGGCATAATGGTCTCTTTTTAAAAATTCTCTCTCCCATGAACTCTTAGAAAATATTATTTTAATATTTATAGTGTCTAGGAGCAAATTGCCACAATTGAAGAGTGCTTTCTAGCCAAGACAAGATGGAGCGGTGCTCATTAACAAATACCAATATTAAAGAGTGTTCTACAGCAAATTTACCGTTTTTTCTAACAAAACTAGTGGCAAATGCATAGGTCACTGAAAGTTTGAAGCAAGACTGAAAGTAATATATATATATATATATATATATATATATATACCTAATAACTGTTGTGTTTCACTAATCATATCGCTCCCATGTTAATCTTTCTATGCAAACTCTGTTCGTTATCGCTAGGTAACAGGAAGGGAGATCTTTCAAACTTTGAAAGAAAACCATGGTAATGAGTTTGAAGATTTCATCCAAGAAAAAGTATGCCCTTTGCCAGGAGAAGTCATGTATGAGAACTTGGGCCTAGGCCCTGCCAAACTGAGAGAACTATGGAAAGAAATAGACATCATTGTCAATGGAGCTGCAACTACAAATTTCTACAAAAGGTCTGAGCCTATTTCTGTTAACAAATTATTTGAGATGGCATATTGATAATGTGGAAGTACATATTTGGTCAATTATATATATGGCCGTGCAGATATGATGTGGCTTTCGATACAAATGTCATGGGAGCCAAGCACATATGTGAGTTTGCAATTCATGATTGATCTTGAGCTCATGCAAAGCATTAAACTGCTTATAGACGACCCTCCGTCTCTGGGTTGTATGACGTGTCTTTTTAATTGTCTCTATGTCAGATTTTAGTATCTTGGAGACGACCCCTGTCTCTGGGTTGTACATGCCCTAAGTCATTGTCATTCAAGGCAGCGATGTCAAGCCAACAGTCATCAATATCAATATTTATTTACATTTCAATAATTAATATTGTAGAAAGCTGCTCAATTGCTATCCTCTGTTTGTTTGGTCATCCCCAACTAACCTGTTACTATACATACACTAAACTAATGATTTTCCATTTTTATAAATAAGTACTTGACACATCACAGAAAGAACTTTGCTATTAATTATAAATAAATATTCTTATGCATATGCTAGACAACACCTTATTGCTCAAATTACACAGGCCTGAAAAGTATAAATTACAGCATAGGCTTAATTGTTTTTGGCTACTCCATATATCTAAGATAGCAGGTTTGATCTTCACATACAAACTATGGATGGACGCATAGAGAATCAATACAACAACTCTGTGAAGATTCAAGGGTCTGGTTTCACTTTCTGCTGTGTCTTCCCCATATCACTACGACTGTAATTGAAAAGAAGATGCCAAATCCCAACGCAGTGAACATGAAGGGCAAGACATCTTCAAAGTCATTGTCTAAAGCATGTAGCGCGTTTGTTTCTGTTCGATTGCTGCATTGTTTGGACACTGGAGGTCCACACAAGCTAGTGTTCCCCAGAAAAGAGCTCCTGGAAAATATGGAGAACTGAGATGACTCTGGTATTCGCCCAGCCAACTTGTTGTAGGACAGATTCTGTTGATGCAAAAGTGGATCTGCAAACACAAAGGGCTAATACCCGAATCGATATCCAAAGCGTGCCAGTCGATTTGACCTGTTAATCGACAAGGATGAAGATACGAGCACTTTGGTCCTGACAACAGCGATACACCCGGAAGTCACGGCCAAGAGGTACTCACGCGGAACTCGAGAATCGCCGAAGGTCGCACTGAAGCAATGCAACTCGCCGAATCAATGAGAACTCGTAAAAAGAAAAAATATGCAAATTGACGAAGTCGCCGAAAAGTAAGTAGATGCAAATAGGAGTAAAAATTAGTTTTGATATTGATTGATATATCCATTACATTGCCCCTCAATCTATATTTATACCCTGATCTAAAGAGACATAACCAAATACAACTAGGACACCAAGTCCATATCTAAGGAAACACGTGACTCTTTACATGAATCATACTCTAACAAATATAGAAAAGGAAATCAACTCCTATCTATTTCCCTGTCCGCTTCAATTACGATGGAAATCTCACCAACCTCCTTTCCATCGGCATACTTCCTAGTTTCATCGGCAGTAGTCTTCAAGCCTCCCTTCATCGGCATCGACAATAACATCTCCAACCTTATCGGCAACGCCCGAGTAAATCAACTTTTCCATCGATCACCACCATTCATCGGCAACCATCTTTACAAGCTGATTTTCATCGGCTGTCAACGTATACAGTAACTTTCCACCTGCCGATTAGCCCACTCTGATCATTTTGACACGTGCAAAAAACGGTGTCAACACATGCCCCCCAATTTCGGAGTATAAAACCATTAATGCTCCGAAATTTACTCCAGATAACGTTTGCCTTCGCCCAATTACCGTAACTCATCCTCCAAGCCAAAACTTGATCTGTTATCAAATCTAATCAAATCTAGTCCTGATTCACGCACCTCAGTAAATATCGCACAATTTCCAACCACTCTTGCCCTGATTATGGTTAAGATACCGAAACAATAATCCATCGGCAAGATCCTAACATAATAATGCCGCCATTTTCAGAATTAAAATATCCTGTACCGAGATCTCTTCCAAATCATGATTACTTGTCATCAAATCATCTGTACAATTCCTTGATTATCGTGCGAACAGTTACCATATCCATCTGAACCATCTCGACCTACATGCGCGCGGCATAGAGATAAGTCCAAAATACCCCTACTCCAAGCGGCTTATAAATAGATTTCTCCGGAACCCTCGTCTTCTACCCTCAGACTCCAATCTTTGGCATTCTCTCTTTCCGGCGGCGACTCCGACGAACAACTGCGCGACCTCAACCAACAAGAACTTTTCTCCAGCGTCAACCTCGAGTCTCCAGCTCGTGCCCCCATCTACCTCAAGATAATGGCAATCAACTTCGACGTCCCTGCGGTTCGTTCCACTTCCGTTACTTTTTACCTTGATTGCGAGTTCATACAGTTGGTAATTTTTTCTCTTTTTCTTTGTTCTTCGGATCTTCTAAACTTAGGAACTTCGCAATAAATTAGTTATTCCAACCGATCAGCCGCATTTCCAATGCCTAGGACCAATGGGCAACCCAGATCCAACTGATCTGATTAATGCAGAGGTTAACAGAATCCCTTTTAGAGCCCAAAATTTCTCTCTGAATCTATGGAAAGATACATTCCGATCTTGGCCCAAACCCACCAAAGGGTGGAAAGATTGGTACTTGAGGGTCAACAGGTCGATGCAAGTACACTGGGCAGAACGGAAGCTAGACCAATGCATCAGGCTATCCATTGCCGATATGCAAAAGAACGAGTCAATGATGATTGCAGCTGCTTACTTCTGGTCAGACACAACAAACACTTTTATGTTTGGACATGGCCCAGCTACTCCCACACTTGCCGATGTCTACATGCTCACTGGCTTGGACATTTCAACTGCCGATGAAGGCTCCATCTATGGCAGAAAATCTGAACATAGGGTGAATACCCGCAACATCGGCGGTTGGACAGGATATATTCAAGAATGCCAGAGGACCGGGACAGTTAACCAGAGGGAACATGCCACATTCTTGAATATGTGGTTAGAAAAATTTATCTTCTGTGGTCGATCAGTAGGACCAACCAACGCCTTCCTCCCCGCGGCTGAACTCTTGGCCAATGGTGTAAGGTTCCCTCTTGGCCGATACCTTCTGAGCTCCACTTATCATCTTCTTCATCAAGTGTCTCAGAAACTTTTGCTTGGCGAACCCATCGGCAACTTAGGAGGCCCGTGGTGGTTTATCAACATGTGGCTGAATGCCCATATGCACAAACGTTTGCAATGGGACTTCTTTGCCCAACAATTCCCACGAGAAATTGCTGAAGACCACGTGCTTGGGGATGAGGAATCGGCAACACGCTCACCCCTCAATTTTGGTGAAGCCATAATTGTCCTCCCTGGAACAGAGGCCAATGAAGACCAGATCGGCAGATTCTTCCAAAGCTTCTACAATGGTCTTTCTCGTGATCATAGGGCCTGGGTACCTTATATCGACGAAGAAAACAGATTCCCCCTTCTTTTCAACTTTGCCGATGACACTCTGAATCAAGGATAATGAACTCATGATGGCCATCATTACTCCCAGGGCAATCCCAGTAAACACATTCGGTAGCGGGAAAAACACCAATATCACGTATGAATTTACAATCCATCGGCAGTATCCCGTCAATTGGCTTTTGGGCAACTGCCAATCAAACTTTGTTTTGCCGATGTGATCAAACCCAGAGAAACAATCACCTGCGGAACAGATTGGAGCAGGGTAGTGCGACTCTCCCCCGATGCCGATACTACAGATGTCGATATATCCATCTGGACGCCAGCATCTTTCATCACCGAATCATATAAGCAATGGTGGCGAGAGTGGAGGGAACAACTGTTTGCAACATCTGCTCACACATATCGGCACATGATCGACCCTGAATACGCCATTCCCGATGACGCAGTAAGTTTCTTTTAACTCCCTTCTGCTTTTTCCTTTCATATATCGGTAACTAACTTTCTCGTGACAGGTTAACAACCCAGCACCATCTATGAGCAAAAGTGGGAAACCCTTCGATCTTCGGCCTGTTTCCCCGATATCACCGATCGGCTACAACGCCCCCACCTTAGCTGCTTTGACTCACCAGAAGACCCGTGCCAAGACCATCACCTCCAAGTCCAAATTGGCTACAGCTAGGGCCACTCCATTGGCTGCTGCTACAACCCTGATCAAGGCATTCAAGGTAACAACCCTGTTTATTTCTACTCATGCCGATCACAAACTGTATTAACATTAATCATCAGGGTGTAAGAGCCGCTGCTGGATCGTCATCGGCAATTCCTCCGACATCAAGCACCACTACCTCTGACAAACCTTCAGAGGTATTCCTTTGATTTTACATTTTATCTGTTAAATATCATACCTTACACTTGTTTTGCAGCAACAAATGGGTACATCGGCAAGCGTACCAGATGTTCAAGCTCCACAACCAACAAGTGCCGATGCCCCCCAGCCAACCGTTGCTGAGGCCCAAGCAAAGCGCAAAGCCTTAACAGATGCCGAGGCACAGCCAAAACGACAGAAGTCCATGCCGATCCCCACATCTGCCCCAACGTCTGCAAGCCGGCCAGAATCAGTCGATGCAACTGAGCAAGCAGTTAATCCTCCTGTACAGGACATACCATCGGTCATCATACCCCAAGGGCCAACCACCGATGAGGCCACAGAGGATATCCCATCGGCAAGCTCAGCCGATCCTCCACACGGCATACTCCAGGCTGCTTCCTCCAGCCAAGTACAGGAAATTGCCTTGAAACAGGTAAGCCGATTGACCTAGTCGATTTATAATATTCATACTTATCCTTAACTGACCTCTTTTTCTTTTTCTCAGGAACAAGACTCCCCAAACAGCCTATTTTCCTTTGCCATTGACGTTTCTGACGATGATGGAGAGGAAACAAGTTCTTCCCTTGCACTGGGAACAATATCGGCAGAAATTAAGTCCAAGTTGGAAGCTCTCCTGGACTTGTTACAAGCAGGATACCGCCCAACTGGTAGATGACTCGGACCCCGCAAAGGCAATTTTCAAAACAATCCGTGGCCAGGTCCCTGCCGATGTTGAAGAAGCACTCTTCCCAGCAGCCCATTTAGAAAGCCGCCAACTGCAATATCAACGGGCTGCTCAACGCATTGCCGATAGAGCAGCTCAGGCTCAACTCAAAGAAGAGATGCTACAACTGAAACAGATTGCCGATGAGAAGCACAAGGGCATCGGCAACTTGCAGACTTCGGGCGCTGAACTTAAGCAGAAAATCTTAGATTTATCGGCAAAGAGGATGGCTCTATTGGCTGAATTGAAAGAAGTCGAGGCAGCCTTAACTCATGCCCAACAAGAAGAAAGCCAGCTACCCGATGCCATCAAGGCCCTTCAGCAAGAAAGAGACATCCAGGCTCGCAAAGCCTTGGCCATGAAGAAAAAACTCAAGCCTGTGGAGGGTGCTGCCGATGAAGACATCAAAGAAATGAAGGAAGCCGACCAGATTCGCCTGCGTGCGATATTGGCTATCCAATCCTTGTTAAACTTGTAAATCTTGTCTATTGCATCGGCACTTTATGAGACATTGACATCCTTGTATAATTCTAGCCGATAGGACTGTTATCGGCACTTATACTTTTATGCATCCATCCAGATACTAGGGTAATATTTCTTTAAATATTTTCCATTTAATGCTCTGGGAAACACAACCCCTTCGAGGGTTTCTAGAATATATGCGTTACCAGGAACAGACTGATTTATCCGATATGGACCTTCCCAATTAGGAGACCACTTTCCAAACTTTGAACTTTTAGTCCCAATCGGTAAAATCAATTTCCAGACCAGATCTCCATCGGCAAACTCCTTTACCTTCACCTTCTTGTCATACCATCTGGCTACTCTTTTCTTATTTTCTTCGATGCTAACTAAAGCCCTTAACCGATGACCCGCCACATCTTCCAACTCATCCTTCATAAGAGTATCATAATCATCGGCTGTCAGCTGATTTTGAGAACGTATTCGCCTAGAGCCAGTTTTAATTTCCCAAGGCAATACTGCGTCGTGTCCATATACTAACTGATAAGGCGTTACTTTGGTTGCACCATGACATGACATCCGATATGACCACAAGGCTTCATTTAATACTGTATGCCACCTCTTAGGATTTTCTTTAATTTTGCGCTTAATGAGTTTGATGATCCCTTTGTTAGAAGCCTCAGCCTGACCATTAGCTTGAGCATAATATGGAGAAGAATTTAAAACTTTAATTCCCATACCTACAGCAAACTCATCAAATTCTCCCGATGTAAACATAGTACCCTGATCGGTAGTGATAGTTTGAGGAATACCAAATCGGTAAACAATATGCTCTTTCACAAAATCGATCATATTAGCCGATGTCACCTTTTTTAAAGGAATTGCCTCAACCCATTTTGTGAAATAATCGGTAGCAACCAGAATAAATTTATGTCCTTTGCTCGATGGCGGATAAATCTGACCGATGAGATCGATAGCCCATCCCCGAACGGCCAAGGTTTAATTATAGGGTTCATAGCCGATGCAGGCGCTCTTTGAATATTACCAAACTTTTGACACCCCTGACATCCTTTAAAATATCTTAAAACAATCTTCAAGAATAGTCGGCCAATAGTATCCATTCCTTCTGATCATCCACTTCATCTTGAAAGCCGATTGATGCGCTCCACACACTCCTTCATGAATTTCACCCATCAAACTTTTCGATTCATCACTGCTAACACATCTGAGTAAAACTCCATCTATAGTTCGATAATATAATTCATCATCGAGGAGCACATACTTGGTAGCTTGGAACCTTATACGTCTTTCAACCTTTTTATATGGATCCTTTAAATAATCGACAATCTCCTTTCTCCAGTCATCGGTATCGACTGCCGATGTTAGCACTTCCTGAATAGGCTGATACCCTGAAGCATGCTGAGCTAGTCGATTAGCCTCCTCATTATGCAGTCGAGAAATATGTTCAAGACGAAAATCTCTAAACCCTTTCAACAATTGCAAACATCTTTCATAATACGAAATTAAAACTTCACTTCGGCATTCATAAATCCCAGCCAATTGATTTATAACTAGCATAGAATCACCAAAGATTTCAACAGCATCGGCACGTATCTCCTTCAGCAATTCTAACCCTTTTATCAAGGCTTGGTATTCAGCCTGATTGTTTGTCGATGTAGCAACAATCGGCAATGAAAACTCATACTTCCTTCCTTGAGGTGAAATCAACACAATGCCGATACCTGCTCCTTCACCACATGTGGACCCATCGAAGAAAAGTGTCCAAGGAGCAACCTCCAGAGAGTCCACTGTATTACAATGCTGAGTGACAAAATCAGCCATAACTTGCCCCTTAACTGCCTTAGTCGATTCGTAACGTAGTTCAAATTCTGATAATGCTAAAATCCACTTGCCGATTCTACCACTTAATATCGGCATCGACAGCATATACTTGACTACGTCGTCTTTGCATATGACCGTACATTCGGCAGATAACAAATAATGTCTTAATTTGACACAAGAAAAGTATAAACACAGACATAATTTTTCGATGGCCGAATACCTTGTCTCAGCATCCACTAATCTTCTGCTCAAATAATAAATAACACGTTCTTTCCCTTCAAATTCTTGAATAAGAGCTGAACCGATAACGGTATCATCAGTTGACAAATACAACCTGAAAGGTTTCCCGTGTTGAGGTGGAACTAGCACTGGAGGATTTGTTAAATATTTCTTAATTTCATCTAGGGCTAACTGCTGCTCAGCTCCCCATACAAATTCCTGATCGGCTTTCAATTTAAGTAATGGACTGAAAGCCTTGATCTTACCCGACAGATTAGATATGAATCTTCTAATGAAATTAATCTTACCGATCAAAGATTGCAATTCAGTTTTATTGGCAGGAGCAACCACCTTGTTAATTGCATCAATAGACTTCCTACTGATTTCGATGCCCCGCTGATGCACCATAAAACCCAAGAATTGACCTGCCGATACACCAAATGCACATTTATTAGGATTCATCTTCAATCCATGCTTCCTTGTGCACTCCAGTATCTTTCGTAGATCGGCTAGATGTTTTGTGATATCTCCAGACTTAATCACTACATCATCAATGTAGATCTCCACTAATGTGCCGATGTATTCATGAAAAATAAAGTTCATAGCTCTTTGATAAGTAGCGCCGGCATTTTTCAAACCAAACGTCATGACTATCCACTCAAACAACCCTACATGACCTGGACATCTGAAAGCAGTCTTGGGAATATCTTCTTCAGCCATGAATATTTGATTGTAACCTGCATTACCATCCATGAAGCTGATAATTTGATGTCCGGCTGCAGCATCAATCAACAAATCAGCAATCGGCATTGGATAGCCATCCATCGGTGTGGCTTTGTTGAGATTCCTGAAATCAATACAAACACGAAGTTTTCCATTTTTCTTATAAACAGGAACCACATTAGAGATCCACTCTGCATATCGACACTGCCGAATAAACTTTGCCTCAATTAATTTAGTTATTTCGGCCTTAATGTCAGGAAGTATATTAGGGTTGCATCGGCGCGCTGGCTGCTGATGTGGCCGAAATCCAGATTTGATAGGTAACCGATGTTCAACTATCGATCGGTCTAATCCAGGCATCTCAGTATAATCCCAAGCAAAACAATCTTTATACTCTTTTAACAAATCAGTTATTTGCTGCTTACACTTGGAATCTAACTTAGCACTAATAAAAGTAGGTCTTGGCCTATCGCCATCACCAATATCTACTTCTACTAAATCATCTGCCGATGTGAACCCTTGACCTAATTTTCCATCATCGGCAAACCTATCCATTAAAACTCTTCTTCAGAACCGACTGCTTGGATCGGTGGAATTTCATAATCAGCAACTCTAAGGAACTCTTTTTCCCAAACTTCTCCTGATATGCATTTAGTTCGCTCATAAGTATCTGATTCTGCCGATGCGATGATATAAGAAGAATCACCAGGGACAAACCTCAATCTTATCCCCAATCCACTGTACGAGGCATTGATGCATTGTAGAAGGAACACAACAATTAGCATGAATCCAATCCCTCCCTAGAAGCAGATTATATGCACCCTTGCCATTAATAACAAAGAACGTCGTCGGCAAGGTTTTGCTGCCGATGGTCAATTCAACGCATACTGCCCCTTTAGCCGGTGACACATTGCCTTCAAAATCCTTCAGCATCATATCGGTTTTGGTCAAGTCTTGATCTCCCTTACCAAGTTTCCGATACATCACATAAGGCATAATATTAATCGCAGCCCCTCCATCGATAAGTATCTTAGATACAGGCTGCCCATCAACTCTGCCTTTCACAAACAAAGCCTTAAGATGCTGTCTCTCGTCATCGGTAGGTTTCTCAAAAACAGCCATCATTGGATCTAGTGTCAACTGAGCTACTTGATCAGAGAGAACAACTTCTTCCTCATTATCAGATAGTGCCAAAAACTCCATCGGCAACATGAATACCATATTAACATCTGCCGATGGACCCTTATTTTTGTGTTTTACCTGCCACTGCTGATGACCAGACCTCTCATTGGAGGAATTTTCCTCTCGGTATAAATCCTCCTGATGCTCACGTTGCATCCTCCTTTTCTGTGTCTTTGTCAGACCCTCCGGGCACCATCGAGGAAACTTGGTTTTCCAAACCGGCTGATAACAGGTCCCTAGTTGATTCTACACGGCGTATATTAGGGTCCCTGTAGAATATTTCTTCATCGGGAACTCTTGCGTTTGCCATTCTCCTCAAGCTCCTCTTGATTCCTTGGAAAATATCCAGCGCGTTTACCAAGCCTCTCATGTACACTAAGTCTGCCCCCAGCCGATCATGCACTGATGCTCTGCCTCTGATCGGCTCATTGATAAATAAACCCTGATTGCCAGGTTGAAACCTCCTTTCTGACCGATTGACCCCATAATAACCATTGCACTCAGGGCAATTTTCAACAGTTGGCAATTTAATACCTTCTTCCCAGCAATGGATGAAAAACGGGCACCTCCAATGATCTTTATGCCGATACCATTCTTCCCGACGTCTCTCTTCTTGCTGTTGTCGATATCGGTCCTTACGCTGACGCCAACCCTCCTGCTGCCTTCGATGGGTAATCACAATGCCAGGTCGAGGAGGGTTTTTGGAACTACTGCTTTCTCCCAGCAAACCCTTACTTTTTGCATCATCGGTAGTTATCCGATGTTGGGGATCCACTGATGCGTTTTTCTCAGCAGCCTCTGACGTCAATACCTTGGTCTTCCCTTTGGCCTCCAACATATTTGCTGGAAAAGGGTGTTGATCAATTTTCATCGGCTTCTGGGCCTTGGAAGTACCAAACTTAATTCTCCCAGATTCAATAGCCGATTGTAACTGTTGCCTGAACACCTTGCACTCATTTGTACTGTGTGAAGTTGCATTGTGCCATTTGCAGTACAAGATCTTCTTCAACTCTTCTGCCGATGGGATCACATGATTAGGTGACAGCTTAATTTGGCCCTCTTGAAGCAGAAGATCAAATATCTTGTCGGCCTTGGTGATATCAAAGGTAAACTTTTCTGGCTCTTTCTGACCAAAGGGACAAGATATCGGCTTTTTATTCTTAACCCACTCAGCTAAGCCGATAACTGGTTCTTCATCAGAATCAGAATCTCCTACTTCTTCAACAAATGATACTTTTTTACTCCAATTCTTTTTAGGTTCAAAGACCCTAGTATCTTGATCAGAGATCCTTTGCACAAGATGACTGAGGCTTTCAAACTCCTGAGAAGCATATCTGTCTTTAAGATGTGGCAATAACCCTTGGAAAGCCAGATCGGCAAGCTGCCGATCATCCAGCACCAGGCTGTAGCACTTATTTTTTACATCTCGTAGCCTTTGCACAAAGCTTTCTACCGATTCATCATTACGCTGTCTCAATTTTACTAAATCGGTAAGCTTCTTTTCATGGATTCCAGCAAAGAAATACTTATGAAATTGTTTTTCTAGATCAGCCCAAGTAATAATAGAATTTGGTGGTAATGAAATGAACCATGTAAATGCCGATCCAGACAAAGATGATGAAAATAATCGAACTCTTAATTCATCTCTGCTAGCTGCCTCTCCACATTGAATAATGAAGCGATTGACGTGTTCCATTGTTGATGTATCATCTTGCCCAGAGAATTTAGTGAAATCTGGTACCTTGTACCGATTTGGGAGAGGAATTAAATCATATGCAGGAGGGTATGGAGTCCGATAAGAATAAGTATTGACCTTGGGCTTTATCCCAAACTGATCCTTCATAATTTCTGCTATCTTATCGGCCCAAAAAGCATCAGCCTCCTGCTGACGAACTGGCTGAATTTCTACAGGAGGTACCTGCTGATATCCCTCCACATATCTTTGTGGCCCACGATCTCCAGCAATCGGCATATTTGCCGTTACTTGTGGTCCATTAACCTGTTGGAAAGGATTCATCGGCTGAGCTGCCGATGCTTGATTCTGGAAACCAGCTTGCATATGACCTTGTTGAATCCCTGCAACCTGCTGATTTTGCTGAACTGTATGTTGAACAGGTAACTGTCCTGACCAACCATTATTAGAACTCATCGGTACAAAACTTACCGATGGCTGGTAATTTGCTGACATTGTTGGATAATTATAACCAGCTTGAGGCATGAACTGAACCCCAGTTTGACTCATAGCAGGGGCTTTCTGCTGCATCGGCAGTAAGCTTGCCGATGGACTTGAATTGGGTGTTTGAACCAAAGGCATCTGGAAACCTCCTGGAGTTGGTTGCACAGTAGTTGCTGTGGCATATTGAGGCACTTGAGCCATCGGCGAAACAGCCGATGGTATAGGAGCTTTTCCTACTGCATCAAACACTTGAGGTAACCCAGGATTGAAAGCAGATGACTCCGGAGGCATACCATATCCCCACCAATTAGCAGGAATCTGGCTATTCTGAGACACAGGGCCTGACATAGCTGATGCCGATAGATCTGTATTAAGCTGAACTCGTCCTCCTGGTAGTACCGGATCTGATCGTATCGGTGTAGATTGAATATTAGGTAAGCCTGCCGATACTGGAGGAGAAGTAACTTCTGTACCCACAACGGCCGAGGGAGCCGATGGAGTATTGACAGATGCCGGCTCTGGTTGGTGATAGGCAGGCCCAACGTAATGCGGTGACGCTTGTCCTTCTTTGAGAGTTCGAACCACAGCATTATGAACAGTATTGGACAGCACATTGGAATGATTAATCAAAGCATGATTTACTGCAGAATTAACCATCTCTTGAAGTTTACCAGGATTGGAGTCAAAGGTAACCTGCCGAGGCAACGGCAAATCTTGCTTCTGGATGACTTGTCCACTCTTGTTCAGGCTAAACGATTCAGACAAAGCTGCCTGTATTCTTCTATAGCCTTTTCCATAGCCTGCCTCTGCTCTTCCTTAAGATCTTCTTCTGATACCGCGATAATGTTCCCTGAATCGATCTCGGATTGAACATATTGATCGGATTGATTGGTCCCACCGGGCGTGCCAAAAGATGTGTTGATGCAAAAGTGGATCTGCAAACACAAAGGGCTAATACCCGAATCGATATCCAAAGCGTGCCAGTCGATTTGACCTGTTAATCGACAAGGATGAAGATACGAGCACTTTGGTCCTGACAACAGCGATACGCCCGGAAGTCACGGCCAAGAGGTACTCACGCGGAACTCGAGAATCGCCGAAGGTCGCACTGAAGCTATGCAACTCGCCGAATCAATGAGAACTCGTAAAAAGGAAAAAATATGCAAATTGACGAAGTCGCCGAAAAGTAAGTAGATGCAAATAGGAGTAAAAATTGGTTTTGATATTGATTGATATATCCATTACATTGCCCCTCAATCTATATTTATACCCTGATCTAAAGAGACATAACCAAAATACAACTAGGACACCAAGTCCATATCTAAGGAAACACGTGACTCTTTACATGAATCATACTCTAACAAATATAGAAAAGGAAATCAACTCCTATCTATTTCCCTGTCCGCCTCAATTACGATGGAAATCTCACCAACCTCCTTTCCATCGGCATACTTCCTGTTTCATCGGCAGTAGTCTTCAAGCCTTCCCTTCATCGGCATCGACAATAACATCTCCAACCTTATCGGCAACGCCCGAGTCTAAATCAACCTTTCCATCGATCACCACCATTCATCGGCAACCATCTTTACAAGCTGATTTTCATCGGCTGTCAACGTATACAGTAACTTTCCACCTGCCGATTAGCCCACTCTGATCATTTTGACACGTGCAAAAAACGGTGTCAACAGATTCAAAGTCGAAAGGAAGTTCAGTGATGCTAACTCCTCTGGGGTCTCACCAGAAAGCTCATTTGATGAGAGGGCCAATGATTCGAGTTGCCTCATCTGCGAGCGTTTTGGTGCACTGCGGCAGGGGATGAGGAGCGTGGAAGGGGTAAGGGCGGGAGCAGAGCGGAGAGAAGCGAGGCGTGCGGGAGTTGATTTTGTTTTTTTAGACGAGCGGCGCATGCGGCAGTGAGTGGAGCGAGGCGTCTGGCCTTCCGGACGTCTTAATAGTAGCATTACAGATATGACCCAAACTGCAGCCTTAAAAGGTCACTCCCGTGGGTTCAGAATTTCAGAGTATCCCTGCTCTTCTAGTTTCTATTGAGCACTGACCTGGGCTACTGTGACGAGTCCTGAGAAGTGAGGTGAGAAGAACAGAAAAAACAGAACAGCCCCTCTCAAGTCAAGAGTCCTATCAGAAAACTAAGAGCAAACAAACATCTCATTGAAGCTTCGAAATTACTGGCTTAGCCGAGTTAAAGAATCCCACCTAGATACAACCTACTCTAACTGCTGCCTTTTTCTAACAGAAAAAAATATTACTGCTGCCGACTTATACTCATCTTTATTCGCCCAGTGGAAATTGTGAAGCAATTTCGGTTTCTATCCAGTGTGTGCGCTCTAAATTTTATGGGCCGGCTATGAGAGGTCTCATCATGAGAATCATGGGAGCTTTGACCTCGGCAGTTGTGTTCAGACTTCTGAGAACATGCGATGGAACTACTCTCCAGATACTTAAGTGCCTTGGTCTTTACCATCCACGATCATGACCTTTATCAACTCTAACAGGCATTTGTCACGCGACCCCAAATACACTCTGACCGGCAACAAAAGAAAAAATAGCACTGAACAGAACGGATGATTTTGACTCTAAGTCAGATTTTTCTATTTTTGTCTTTCTTTCAGACTTCGTCACATCTCCGACATACCGCATCATCAACTCATGGCGGGTTTCTGCCGTACTACTGGCTTCTACTGCCTCTGCTTTTATTTTGACGACCTTGACTTTGGGAGTGTTTCTTTCAGCACGTTTAATTTCAACAGTTTGACTGGCTTTCATATACTAACCAAAGTTATCATTACACGACCTTGACTCTGACAGGGGCTTTTGATCTGTTCTTATTTTTCTTTTAGCCTAAAACACATGCATGTTTGTTGTTTGACCTACCGCATCATCAGCGCCTGGTATATCTCTGCCGTATGACTGGCTTTGACTACTCTTGCTTTTATTTTGTGGCTAATGACCATGCCAACTCTGACAGGCATTCCAATAAAAAGCTCAGACAAGTGACCTTGACTTTGAGACGGTCATGTCTATCTAGTCTTTCTTTCCCTGCTGATCATGAGCTTAATTAGGTCCTTGGTCCACATCTCTTTCTTTAATAATTTGTGGCGGTAAAATGTGCCAATCCTGTATTCTTTCTTTAATTTAGTATTAGATAACACACAAATCTGTCACATACACAGAGTTCACTAAGACAATACATAGTAGCTCAATACATCATAGGTTCGTAGTTTGGTCCTTCATGCTCATATGAAGAACACAACACAACTTACACAAGAACTAAAGCAACAAGTTAATAGCTGACATCTGCTAGATAAACCAATTCCTTCCATATCTTTTATGTAATGTTGATATCGGTCAAAAGCTTATTATTTAGTATTGTAGCCCTTTATTATGAATCACTCATGTTAAGCATGATTTAGTATGTAGTAGTTTAGAACGGATATGGACCTCTCGTGCATCCACATTTCATGTAAGTAACAAGGGTCCAGCGCACGTATATGATGAAGCATGTGAACAATCAGGTGTGTCATTATGTCAAAACATGAGGAAGGGAAACAAATCTCAAGTTGGGTAAGTGTCACACCCAATTTTAAGGATAAAATTGAATACACTAACTCATGTGTGCCCAGAGATCAGTCACACACACAAGCTGACAAATTATAAAAAAGTATCATCACAGTGTATCTTACATCACGATAATAACATAACTTAGTCTTATACATCACAGCGGAAAATAAAGGATAACTCTCTCTCGTGGAACTCCATCACAGGGAAGGTCAACTGGTTGACCACAAGCCTAATAATCCTCAGAAAACTCCTTATACACGTTGTCATCTGTTACCCATCCGGGATTTTTATCCAAATATAGAAATAAACAAGCGTAAGTACTTCTCGTACTTAACAAGATAACATGGGGTTATGAAGCTCAAAAAGATGACACTGGTTTACTGCAGTTAGCACTTTTAGTAAGTCCAGATTTTATTAACAAGTATAATCAAGTTATGCTTAAGCTCCCATTTAAACCCTCATAAGAAGATATCAGAACCATTTGCATCATAGTATCATCGTATACCATCATAAATGAACCACAATAAGTAACCATTTATTATGTGAGTTTTTCGGGCCACTCGTGACCGTGAGCACGGCTGTTATAACAGTTTGTAACCCTCTGCAGAGGTGGTGCACATTCACTGCGAGTCGTGATTCCCATATGCCCGAGTTAATTACTCACATGTCACTGCCAAGGTGAGCGGGCAGGGTACACTATGAAGCCATTTTATAGGTTTCTCTAACAAGTTAGGGCCGCTAGGTTTCCTCGGCAGGCAGATGTAGGAACCCCCTTTCCTATGGCACATATCCATCGCGGCTATACACATAGGAACAGAGGCAGCCCTATACCCAACGTGGCAAGCCCCTCTTGCGCCATAAAGGTAACCTCTAACAAGCTAGAAAAGTTCCTATTACTGAGCTAAAGTTAGAGCCATATGACTCTCACGGTTGCACTTTAGTCCCAGCTTTTGCCGACAAATAAGTCCTTATGGAGGGCCGGGAGCAACATGATCAAAAGTCATTTGCACCTTCGCCCTATGGATCAGTTGTTATAAATCATGTTATACTTTTAGTTCCATAGAACCATTAACCATCATATAGATCATGTTCAGTTAGAGCACTAGCAATCTACCCATATGCAATTAACCTATAGGAGTCAAGGGAACAAGTCATCAAATGACTAGAATATCCTTATGGTTATCAAAGTTAGACACATGCACATGACTAAATGATTAAAGTGAATAGGACATCAAGGTAGACCCATGCTATACTTGCCTTGGTTCACAAACTCCTGCTGGTCCTGCTGGTCGTCGAAGAGCTCTTGATCTCCAACGTTCTCCTCACCGTCTGAACACGACCAACACAACAACACACAACATTCCAGGAACATTCATGCAAAGCAAACAATCCTACAATTAGAATAGTACACCAGCAGTATAGAAAACAAGATAAAATGTTTATGAAAAGAATCTATGTCTCGCTACGATCACGTCGACGCGAAGTTCACGAAATTTGGAGCTAAAACACGAAAGTTATGAATTAAATGGGGTTTCCTATAACACTTTATTTAATTAAACCTAACCATGAAATTTAAAAGCTACAAACTTGATTAACAGTGGTACTAACACATAGATTATGAAATTATGAAGCTAACGCAATTTGAACGGGTCAATTCGGAGCTAAAACGAAGTTTTTAAGAACAAAACAAATCTAGTGGCATTTCTGTAAATACTGAAAACGTATTTTGGACTAAAACAGTGCACTTTACGTTTTCAAATCGAGGAAGCGTACTCTGGAAACTACGCTAGGGATGGCGAGTTCAATTCATCTGAAACCGAGGGACTCTTTAGCAAATTTACATGCGAAAGGGTATCTTCTAATCCTGGCCGCAGATCTGGAGATGGATGGCTTGGATCGGCTCTAGGGAAGGAAGAGAAGGGGGGTCCGGCCGGCACAGTGACACCGGCGGCAAGCTCCATGGCCGGCGGCGTTGAGGTCACCGGCACGCGCGGTTAGGGGCCTATGGCCCACGGTTCGAAGAACCGAGAGCACCGGGGAGTTGCGGGGTTTCTCGCGAACCCATCCAGGCCGAGAAGGCGGCCGGAGGGCGCGGCTGAGGCGACGGTCGCCATGGCCGGCGGCCAAAAGCTCGCGGCGCACGCAAAACGGCCACAAGAAGCCATGAAACAAGAAATAGATAGCGTGGGGAGAGAGAGGGGAGCGAGAGGGTTCTCACCGCGGGGAAAAACGGGGCGGAGGCGGCTCGGGGACGGTGGTTCGCGCGGAGAGGCGGGCGGTGGAACCGGCGATCCTCGGCGCGGTGGTTACCTCGGGCACGGGTGACGCGAGAGGGAGAAAGGAACAACAGGGAGAGCGGGGAAAGGCTCGGCGCCATTTTGTAGAGGCCGGGCGCTCGGGAGGACGCACCCACAACGCGAAGTAGAGAGGCGGTTGCGGCTTGACCTGTTGGACCAGGCGCAGGGCGAGCGGGAGGTTGGGGGCGGCTCTGACGGGCGGGGCCGGGATGGCAGCGGCTGGGCGCGGGGTGGAGGCGCGGCAGCAGTTGCTGCGGAGCTGGGCCGACGCGCTGCTAGGCCGCGCGAGGCTGGCTGGCGCGGAGGAGTTGGGCCAGCAGTCGGTTGGGCCAGCGGGAGGGAGAAGCCGAGTGGGCCCAAAAGCAAGGGAAAGAAAGGGGAAAACGAGTGGGCCGGCTCGAGGAGAAAAACGGAGCTGGGCCGAAAGTGGAGAAAAGAAGGGGAGGGAAAAGAATTCCTTTTCTTTTTCCAAATACATTTTCCAATCTCATTTTCAAGTTGAATTTGAATTCAATTCAAATTCTAGTCAAAGTCAATCATTACAAAAACAAATGTGCAGCAGCATAAATGCATCAACATGTTACTAACCTTATATTTGATTTTATTTTCACAAAAAATATTTCTTTCCTATATTTCAATGCTCACATAATAACATAATTAAATCAAAATTTCTTATTTCAAAAGACTAAAATTTTGGGTGTTACAATTCTACCCCCCTTAAGATGAATCTCGTCCTCGAGATTCGGGTGATTGCTTACTCAAACAGTCGGGGATAAGACTTTCTCAGATCCTCTTCTCTTTCCCAAGTTGCCTCATCCTCTGTATACCAATTCCACTGCACCTTGCACATCTTTATAGTTCGGTTTCTTGTAACTCTTTCGGCAGTTTCCAAGATCTTTATCGGATACTCTTCATATGTAAGATCTTCCTTAACAGTAAGTTCTTCTAAAGGAATCTGCTCTTCTGGTACTCGCAAACACTTCTTCAATTAAGAAACATGGAACACATCATGCACACCGGATAAACTTTCAGGCAGTTCTAATTGATAGGCTACTTCTCCACGTCTCTCTAGGATCTTAAAAGGTCCTATATACCTTGGTGCCAACTTTCCTTTCATATTGAATCTTTTCACACTTCTCATTGGTGACACCTTCAAGTACACATAATCACCAACTTCAAAAGTCAGCTCTCTTCTACGAGTATCAGTGTAACTTTTCTGTCGGGACTGAACCACTCTCAAATTGTCTCTAATCATTCTCACTTGTTCTTCCGCGTCTCTAAGGACATCGGGTCCAAACACTTGAGTTTCACCAGTCTGATTCCAGAACAAAGGCGTTCTACATTTACGTCCATACAGCGCCTCGAAAGGTGCCATCTTGAGACTCTTCTGGTAACTGTTGTTGTACGAGAACTCTGTGTATGGCAGACTCTTATCCCAACTATTACCATACTATAGTGCACAAGCTCTCAACATATCTTCCAAAATTTGGTTGATCCTTTCAGTCTGTCCATCAGTTTGCGGGTGGTAAGCAGAACTGAAATTCAACTTTGTCCTCAAAGATCTATGTACTTTATGCAAGAATTGCGATGTAAACTGAGTGCCTCTATCCGACACAATTTTTTTGGGAACACCATGTAAGCACACTATTCTTTCCATGTACAACTCTGCTAATCTTGCACCCGTATATGTAGTCTTGATTGGTAAAAAGTGAGCAACCTTGGTGAGTCGATCCACTATTACCCATATTGAATCATAACCTCTTTGAGTGCGGGGCAAACCTATGATAAAATCCATACCAACTTCTTCCCATTTCCATTCAGGAATCTTCATTGGTTGTAACAACCCTATAGGCCTTTGATGCTCAGCTTTCACTCTTTGACAAGTGTCACACAAAGCCACATACTCTGCCACATCTCTCTTCAAACCATACCACCAATACTTATCCTTGAGATCCAAATACATCTTGGTACTTCCGGGATGTATAGAATAAGCAGACTCATGGGCCTCTTGCAGAATTGCATCACGGATAGCCTTCACTTTAGGTACACATATCTTTTTTCTAAACCAAAGAGTACCATTCTCATCCATCCTGAATCCTGGTGCCTTTCCAAGCACTACATTCTTCGCTATCTCTTTTAGTTTTTCATCCTACAATTGACCTTTGCGTATCTCTTGCTCCAACGTAGGCTCTATCACCAATTCCATTGCATTAGTGATAAGACTCATGTTGAGATACTCCATTTCAGCACACAACTCTGCTAACATAAATGTCATCCCAAGTCCATTAGCATAGCTCTTCCTGCTAAGTGCATCAGCCACGACATTTGCCTTTCTCGGATGATAATGCACTTCCAAGTCATAGTCTTTGATCAATTCTAACCAACGACGTTGTCTCAGATTCAGATCTGATTGGGTAAAGATATACTTCAAACTCTTGTGGTCTGTATAGATATCACTCTTATGCCCAATTAGATAATGTCTCCAAATTTTCAAAGCATGTACCACAGCTGCCAATTCCAAGTCATGAGTAGGGTAATTCAACTCATGCTTCCTCAATTGTCTAGATGCATATGCCACCACTCTTCCTTCTTGCATAAGCACACATCCAAGGCCCAAATGGAATGCATCACAATATATAGAGAAGTTCTTGCTTAAGTTGGGCAAAATCAATACTGGAGCTGTAGTCAATCTCTTCTTTAGCTCATCAAAGTTTGCCTGGCATTTATCCAACCATACATACTTAGCATTCTTTTCTAATAGAGTTGTCATCGGCTTAGCAAGTTTGAAAAAACCTTCAATGAACCTCCTGTAGTATCCAGCCAATCCCAAAAAGCTACGAATCTCACTTACAGTGGTTGGTGGTTTCCAATTCAATACATCTTGCACTTTGCCTGGATCCACTGCTATTCCACTATTGGAGACAACATGACCCAGAAAAGAGACATCCTTCAACCAAAACTCACACTTGCTCCGCTTAGCGTACAACTTATGTTCTCTAAGCTTTTGCAAGACCAACCTTATATGTTCAGCATGTTCTTCTTCAGTCTTGGAGAATATCAGTATGTCATCAATGAATACCACCACAAATTTATCAAGAAACTCCATGAACACCTTATTCATCAGATACATAAAGTATGCAGGTGTTGGTGTTTTGGACCGGCAGGCCCTCAACCAACTAGTGAAAATGCACTGCATGCCCCTAATCCCGGATGGTGATGCAAAGAGACACAAGGTTTATACTGGTTTAGGCAACAGGTGCCCTATGTCCAGTCTGAGAGATCGATCTTATATTCCTTGCACCGAGGTGCTTGTAGTAGGGGGTTACAAGCAGGGCGAGAGAGGGAGCTAGTCCCAGGTCTCTGCGTGGGGTGGTGTGGATTGCTTGAAATGTTGATCTCAGGCAGGGAGGAAGCGTGCGTATTACAGAGCGTTGAGCATGTGTTTGTTTGAGCATCTATGCATGAGTTGGTGAACTCGTGAGTTCGTGCCTCTGTCCGTGAGAGTGTGAGCTCGTGTTCATGAGTTCATCGTCCTGTGTCTAGAAACGGCCTCGGTCACTACCTTTTATAGTTGAAGGGGGGACAGGGGTGATACATGTGTTCACTACGCGGCGTCCTGTAAGCAGAGGTGGCATTTCCAAGCCCTGTAGCTGGCCACTATGGCGGCATGGTCGATGGAGTGGTCCTATCCTTGATGTACTGGAGCGATGTGCCGGTCACGCCTGATCCTGAGCGACGTGGGAGCTCTAGTGATAGCTTGACGTAGGGCATGGTGGGTGGCATGCCAGTCACTGTGCGTCGACAGCATAAAGGGTCGAGGCTCAATTGGTGCCAAGGCCGAGCCACCGTGGGGGGCTCAGCGGGCGCAAATCCTAAGGCTGCTGAGGCCCTGAAGCGGATTGCCAAGGCTCGGAGGGAGCAGTTGGATCTGTACACTGATTTCAAGGCTACAGGGACCTGGACTTGAGTCCCCATGCCGCACTGTCCTTGGAGCAGTTGGGGTTAGGCAGCATAGTGCAGCACGGGCGTCTGTCGTGGGCACAGTGCCGAGCATAGCGGCCGGTAACCCCCTGCCCCATCCTGTCCTGGACGGCATGGTGTTGATGTGACTCCCATCTCGTCGGTCACTCCGATATGTCGAGCCATCGTTTGGCTGACATCGCAGGAGTGGTTGAGCGCGTTAGTTGAACGTGACGTTCTGTCAGAGAAGTTGGTCGAGGCGGAGGCGATGGGGTTGTTGCCGAGCCGGCCTTGAGCAAGGAGGAGAATCGGTACCTCGTTCGAGACCTTACGAGCTAGCCTCGAGCGAGATGGAGAATCGGTACCCCATCCGAGGCCTTACGAGCCGGCCTCGAGCGAGACGAAGAATCGGTACCCCGTCCGAGGCCTTACGTGCGGGGCCTCGAGCGAGGCAGAGAATCTGTTCGAGGTGGGCTGGGCGGTCCAGTCGAGCCTCGGACAAGGTGGGGGTTAGCCAGTAGTTGTCTCCTAGCTTTGATTTTTATAGGGTCTAAGCGATTTTTTCGGTTCTTGCTTAGGGGACCCCTTTTTATGGTACCCGATAGTAGCCCCCGAGCCTCGAGGAGAGTGTGAGCGCTCTTCCTGAGGTTTTGATGAGACTTAGCTCGAGGTAGCTTCTGGCGGGATGGTGTTTCGTACTCAAGGCTTCGATGGGTGCACATGAGCGCACCCGCTGGGTGTAGCCCCCAAGGCCCTGGAGGAGTGGATTTATTCCTCCAGGGACTTTTCTCATGTTGAGTGAGGGATTTCACCGTGTTTGTCGAGCCCCTGAGTGCGAGTTCGGGTCGCTGGGTCTTGTCTTGGTTGTAGGAAGAGCCCCCGAGCCTCTGCTCGGAGCAAGAGGGCGGTCAGGAGTTTTCCTGTCTTTTTTGTGTGACCCTCACGCATCCTTTTCGTTTGGAAGGAGAGGTGGAATATGCTAGGCTACCCTCGGTGCGCGCGAGCGGTGACACTTCCGGTGAGCTGTTATCGGGTAAGTCCGAGTGGAGGCCCGTGCCCCATTCGATAGGGGTCGGCTAGCGGTCCAGAGATGCACTCCAAAAGTACCAGAGGGCTTCTCTAGTGGGTCCCAGGGCTGTTTGATTGGCCCCGGGGGTTTGGTGCCTCCCTACGGTGGGATCCCATTCAGAGACCTCCCTGCTGGTCTCGGACACGACTTAGGGTGTCCCAAGCAGTTGCTTGCTTGGGCCTCGGCCATGTACGGGCTCACCCATAGTCATCCCTGACTCTGTTTGTCCTGGGGCGGCTGTCGAAACCCTCGGGGGCCCAACCTTCGAACCCCTGGACCATAACAGGCTCGGTGCCTCTTATCGCGTTGTGCCCCGCGAGTTCAGGTTGCTTGTCTTCGACCTAGTTGTAGGAAGAGCCCCCGAGCCTCTGCACGGAGTGAGAGGGCGATCAGGAGTTCCCCTGGCTTTTTGTGTGACCCTCGCACATCCTTTTTGTTTAGAAGGAGGGGATGTTCACTGAGCCCTCGAGTGCGAGCCTAGGTCGCTGGGTCTCGACCTGGTTGCAGGAAGAGCCCCCGAGCCTCTGCACGGAGCGAGAGGGCGATCAGGAGTTCCCCTAGCTTTTTGTGGGTTGTTTGCCGAGCCCTCGAGTGCGAGCCTGGGTCGCTGGGTCTCGGCCTGGTCGCAGGAAGAGCCCCCGAGCCTCTGCACAGAGCGAGAGGGCGATCAGGACTTCCCCTGGCTTTTTGTGCGACCCTCGTGCATCCTTTTTGTTCAAAAGGAGGGGTGGAATATGCCAGACTACCCTCGGTGGGCGCGAGCGGTGACACTTCCGGTGAGCTGTTATCGGGTAAGTCCGAGTGGAGGCCCATGCCCCATTCGATAGGGGTTGGCTAGCAGTCCAGAGATGCACTCCAAAAGTACCACAGGGCTTCCCAGTGAGTCCTAGGGCCATTCGATTGGCCCTGGGGGCTCGGTGCCTCCCTTCGGTGGGATCCCATTCAGAGACTTCCCTGCCGGTCTCGGACACGACTTAGGGCATCCCAAGCGATCGCTTGCTTGGGCCTCGACCATGTATGGGCTCGCCCATAGTCATCCCTGACTCTATTGTCCTAGGGCGGCTGTTGAGACCCTCGGGGGCCCAGCCTTCGAACCCCTTGACCGTAACGGGCTCGGTGCCCAGTTTCTTCATCTGAAAGGAATCGGATGGGGGATATTCCCTTCCCATCGGCTGACAACGGCGGGCGCGCCTTTTGGGGTGGTTTCTCGTGGAGGCGAAACAGCGCCTGCCGTTGCTGCTGTTGGATGCGACGCGATGTCTGTGGATGGGATGTTACCGTGCGCGCGATTAATGAGGAAAAGGTGGACGCGTGGGCGGTTTAATCGGATCTGAATTAACTGCGCCAGATCTAAGGGAAACTTCCTCGGTTTCGTCGCCTGTCCGTTTTGCCCCCTTCCTGCATAAATATGTGTCGAGCCTTGCCCCTTTCCCTTCCTTGCCTTGTATTCACCTTTTCTGCCCTCGAGCCGTCTCTAAGAACAGAGAGCGTCGGGGAGAAGAAGGGAGAAGGGGGAGGAAGAGAGGGAGAGAGCGAGCCATACCGCCATAGCCGCATTCTCCACCGCGTCATGGCCAGCGCTGTTGTCATTCAGGTGGATCCTTGGGGTCCGTCCGACGTGTTCATGGAGACGCTGTAGTCGCTCGTCGATGACGGCCTCCTCCGCCCGGTTACCGACCCCACCAGGCCAGAGTGGATTGCTCCGGTGAGCAAGCAGGAGCCAAGGCCACACGATGGCTACATCGTGAGCTTCGTGTCCTTCCACGAGCGTGGTCTCAGCCTGCCAGCGGACCGGTTCATGTAGGGCGCTCCGCACTACTACGGTCGTGGAGCTTCACAACTTCAACCCCAACTCCATCGCGCAGGCGGCCATCTTTGTCGACCGTCTGCGAGGGGATACCTGGGCATTGTCCCCCACTAGGAGCTGTGGCTCCACCTTTTTCTGGGGGGGCTCACCACCAAGCCGACGGGCACGACGGGCACGCAGAAGGCGATGAGGGTCGGCGGCTGCACTCTCCAAGTACGCCAAGACTGACAGCATCCTCTACTATCCCAGGCCCTGCTCGCGTTGTCCAACCGTCGATGGTACAATAGCTGGTTCTACCTTCGCAACGATGATGGCAGGGCTTCCCCCCTATACCGGGCGGGTCGTGGAGAGCCTACGAAGTGGCTAGGTACGGGCCTAGTGGTCGATCAGCCCAAGCTGCAGCCGCTCCTGGAGGGGACTGGAGAGGCTATGCAGCCACGGCCTTATGGCGGCTAGTGGTCGTGGCGGCCTTCCACCGCCGGAGGGTGCTGCCGCTGATGGCTCAGTAGCGGCGCATGTTCGACATGACACCGGATGAGCCGATCGAGGGCATCCAGATATCTGCCGTCGCCCTCTCCGATGAGGAGATTCTACGTCGGGTGAGGGAGATGGTGGAGGGGCGGCTGAAGAGCGGTGGTCTGACCCCTATCGCGATGCGCCCATCGTGGGGGTACCTCTCTCTGGTAAGTCACGCGCTGCTGCGGCCCCCGAGGCCTCCTTGTTCCTCACCATTTCCTGTTCCCTTATTTGTGTTCGCCGTTCCCATAGGGGATGAGGGATGTGTGAGCCTCCTCGCCGCCCGTCCCCAAGGACGCAGAGCGGCGAGCGACGAACCGAGCGCACGCCGAGACGCAGAAGAAGAAGAAGGATGCCGAGGAGGCAAAGCGCAAGAGGAAGAACCTTGAGCACGAAGAGCTGGAGAAGCGTCGCCGGCAGCAGAAGCACGATTGTCTCCTGGTGGACTCGTCTCCGTCACCGTCGTTGTCGGATTCCTCGAGTGATGACGATGAGAGTGAGGCGGGGCGGGTACCCTGGACCATCTCCCTGACGTTAGGGGGATGGTGCCCAGGGCGTCGGTGAGCAGCCCGGTGTTTCTAGGAGGAGGAGGAGGGGACGCCTTGGGGCCGGCGATCGCCCGCCCCGGGGCCGAGGCCGACATGCCCGAGGCCCGAGCGTTAGGGAAGCTAGCCATCAGCCCGGTGGGCTCAACGACGGAGGTGGAGCAGGCGGCAGTGGGGGCAACACAACCACCCCCGCAGAGGGTCGAGGGGGCGCCGGAGTCCAGCGAGGGTTGGCGGACACAGAGGCCATGCCGCCGCCGCCACCACCGTTGAAGGGGACGAGAGACGCGGTGCAGTAGCAGTTGTGTCCCGGGTCAAGGTAAGTGTCTTATCAGCGGAGTTGTAGCATCTCCCGGTCGTCCTTGGTCGTATGCTGACCGCGTAAGCATCTCATCTTCAGCCGAAAGCGTTATGCAGAGGCGCCCGCCTTGGCTCCACGTAAGGCGCTCAAGGTGAGCACCAGCTCCACTGCCCAATGGGTGGTGGAGGCACAAGCCGCCATACAACGTGACGCGGCATCGGCGAGGGCCGACCCGAAGGAGTCGGTCGCCCAAGGAGGGGCTGCTGAGGCGGCCACGGAGCAAGCGGAGGGGGAGGAACCTACGCCCCGCAAGGCCGAGGCCCGCGAGTCGGATGAAGCCGAGGTGCCCTCAGTCGCTGAGGCTACCGAGGCCGAAGCCGAGGCCCTTAGGACTTCTGAGGCTGAGGCGATAGAGGCCGGGGCATCCAGGACCACCGAGGCTGAGGTGGCGGAGGCCAGAGCCCCTAGGACCACGGAGGCCGAGGTGGCAGAGGTTGGCGTGGGCGCGGCGGAGCCAGCGGCGTGGGCACGGCAGAGCCGATGGCCCAGGAAGCGGAGATGAAGGCAGGGCAATCTTCAATACTGCCCCCGGTCCAAGGCCTGCCGCCGCCACAGGAGAGCGCCTGGGAAGTGGAGGTCCATTCGATCTCCTCCGACAATACTTCCCGAGGGAAGGAGGTGGCGGATGCCGAGGCGGCCAGCATCACGAAGCAGCTAGCTCCAACTTCTGGCGAGGGAAGCTCGGCCCTCGTGCGGGTACAACCCGAGCCCCACGGGTGGGATCACCCACATGTCTTATGGTGGAGCCGGGATGACCCTAAGGGGGAGCCTCTGTTTGCTCTCGAGGACGCAGTGGAGGGGGGGCGCTGGAGCACTTTCGAGCAATACCGCCATCTAGCGGAGCGGTCGCTGTGGACAGCGCTGTCTGTCATGGCTAACGATTTGCTCGGCGTCGCCCAGGTACACGCCTTCTTTTTCTCGTGCGGTGTCGTCTTTTTTCCCAAGTTTTTCACACAGTACTTGACGTCCGTTCTGCCTATCCAGGAGCTCAAGGCCCGGTCCCCTGGGAAGTCGCTGTTCCTTCGGTGGGAGAGGGGCGTCTGGAACCAGCTCCAGCAGCAGAAGGACCTACTTGTCGGTGCCAACGAGCTTCTGTCGGCGTGGAGCGCGGAGGTGGAGGACCTCTGCCTTTGCTGTGTCGATGCGAAGGCTGAGGTGGCCATAGTTCGGGAGCAGGCCACCCCTTTGGTGGCGCGGATCAAGGAGTTGGAGGAGGAGCTGACCCGGGTGGCCGGCGAGCGGGACACCTTCAGGTCCTGGGCCGAACAAGTGGAGGCCTCTGCCAAGGCCATCGCCGGGCAGCTAGGGGCGGAGTAGGGCGCGCACCTGCTGATGAAAGGTGCCCTGGCCGAGGCCCTCAAGGTGGCCGAGGCCTCCCGGGTCGAGGCCCTAGCTTTGAAGGAAAAGGCCGAGGGTGAGTCCTGTTCCCCTTGTTTTGTTTATTTTTCTTGCGTTCGACCCCTAACCCCCGTATGTGATGCAGAGCTGGAGAAGGAGGCTTCTAGGGCGGCCGAGGCCTCTCGGGTCGAGGTCCAGCGCTGGAAAGAGAAAGCCGAGGCCTCTCGGGTCGAGGTCCAGCGCTGGAAGGAGAAAGCCGAGGGTGAGTCCCATAGGGCTTCACCCCTGTTTGGCTTATTTTCTTTTGCGCTTTGCCCCATCCTGCTTGTTTTGGCGCAGGGTTGGAAAAGGAGGTCTCCCGGGCAGCTGAGGCCTCTGTCGCAGTGCAAGCGGTGCTCGAGGCCGAGATCGGGGAGCACAACGCACTGTAGAGCGCCGCCCGTACCATCTGCGAGGCCCTAGAGGTTGAAGGGGTCGAGTCGGGCAGCTCCCTTAGGAGCCGCTTGACCGCGTTGAGTGGCCAAGCACGCGAGCGACTTCGGGGGGCGTTGCACACGGGTGTCAAGCACGCCATGGCCATCGTCTCCTCACACTATGCTGGCGTCGACCTCGAGGCCATCAGTGACGGCTACGTCTTGGCCGAGGACTACGAGGAGGCCGATGAGGAGGTCACGAAGCTGGTGGAGGTGGCTGAGGGCCCCAGCACGGCGCTGGCCAAGCTGTTCGAAGAGGACGTGGTTCCTCCCATGCCGTCTGCTGACGCTGGCGACCCTAAGCCATGACCTGGGCCAAAGAGGCCATGTAAACGGATTAGGATTATCGCACCATGACACTTGTGGCTGTCGAGACCTTTTTTAAAGTACTTATGTGTCTCCACCTTTTTAATCATTTTTATTGTATTTCTGAGCCTCTGCCCTCTGCCTCGCATCAGAACATATCGCTTGCAAAAACTTCCTCGGAGCCTAAGCTGCCCCTTAGGCAAAAGGTGGTGAGGGAGTGCCGTAGCCCGGAGCCTTAGGCCGTCTCACAGCTCGGCCGGCCTTTTGCCCCTGAGACAGACTTTCGGTCCTTAGGTTTTTTACAATCAATTTGTTAGAGCATGCTAAAGAGTTTGGCATAGAAATTTTTTCGAAAAAACGATTAAAAAATGGTGCCTGGGACTTGGGGGTCCCCCCCTTCTAGCCCCCGAGGGAGGCTCGGTTCTACAGAGGCAGAGCTGAGTCTTGTTCGAGCCCCACGGTGGGTACCTCTATAGGGGCAGAGCCGAGTCTCTCTTGTAGCGTTATCGTAACGCTGATCCCCATCGATAGGTTCGGGGGGTTTCTCTAATAACTAAGAACGCTTCTTTATCGTATTTCGAGAAACAATGTATACAATGCTTGGAAATTTAAGGGTAGAAGCGACGTAGCTGTTCTATGTTCCAAGCATTGGTGAGGATTTCACCCTTCTCGTTGGCTAGCTTGTAGGTCCTAGGGCTTCAGCACTTGGGCGATGATGTACGGACCCTTCCCATGGCGGGGTCAGCTTGTGGCGGCCCTTGTTGCTCTGCCTCAGTCTCAGCACCAGGTCACCCACCTTCAGGTCTCGGCTTCGAATGCGTCGGGCTTGATAGCGTCATAGAGCTTGCTGGTACTTGGCTGAATGTAGTAGCGCAACGTCTCGGGCTTCCTCCTAGTTGGTCGAGGGCGTCCTCGCGGGCAGTGCGGTTGCTTTGCTCGTTGTAGGCCTGAAGCCTTGGGGAACCGTACTCCAAGTCAGTGGGGAGGATGGCCTCGGCCCCATAGACCAGGAGAACGGTGTGAACCCCATGGCTCGGCTCGGAGTGTTCCTCAGGCTCCAGATGACTGACGGGAGATTCGGCAAGCCATTTCTTGCCAAATTTCTTCAACAGGTTGTATATTCTTGGCTTGAGGCCCTGTAGGATCATGCCTGTTGGCACGTTCTACTTGGCCGTTTGTCCTAGGGTGTCCTACGGCCGACCAGGCCACACGGATGTGGTGATCATCGCAGAATGTCAGGAACTTGTGGCTAGTGAATTGTGTCCCATTGTCAGTGATGATGGTGTTTGGAACCCCGAACCTGTGGAATGATATCAGTGAAAAACAGCACCGCTTGCTCGAATTTGATTTCGATTGATCGGACGAGCCTCGATCCACTTGGAGAACTTATCGATCGCTACCAGCAAATGGGTATAGCCCTCCGGGGGCCTTCTGCAGAGGCCCAACCATGTCGAGCCCCCACACGATGAATGACCATGTAATGGGGATGGTTTGGAGGGCTTGGGCCAAGGAGATGCGTCTGCCGCACGTAGTACTGGCATCCCTCACAGGAGCGTATGAGCTTGGTGGCGTCAGCAACTGCCGTTGGCCAGTAGAATCCTTGTCAAAGGCGTTTCCGACGAGCTTTTGAGGCACTGCATGGTGCCCGTAGGCCCCTGCGTGCAAGTCCCAAAGTAGGGCCTGGCCTGCCTCGGTGGTGATGCATCGTTGGAGGAACGCCAGATAGGCTTTCGCCTGTACAACTCGCCGTTGCTGAGGACGTAAGTTTTGGCTCGTCGCGCAAGCTGTCAGGCTTTGGTCCTGTCTGTAGGAAGCTCTCCTCGAATGAGGCAATCAGGGAATGGGACTTGTCAGTCCGTGCCCTAGTTGGCCTCAGAGGCTCCGCGTTGACTTCCATGACCTCGGGCTCGGCCGAAGGGGTCTCAGTGATAGAGGGGGCCTCAGGCCCTGCGGTGGGCTCGACCGGTGGGCCCTCTTCTGTCGCCGAGGCGTAGTCGATGGAAGGCTTGTGGAGGTCTCTGGCGAAGATGTTCGGGGGGACCAGGGGCCTATGCCGACGCCATCTTTGCCAGTTCGTCCGTGGCCTCGTTGAATTTTCGCGCGATGTGGTTGAGTTCGAGACCGTCGAACTTGTCTTCTAGGCGACGTACCAACTTGCAGTACGCCTCCATTTTGGGGTCATGGCAGTTCGACTCCTTCATCACTTGATCGACGACTGAGCTACGAATCGCCCCGTACGTCGAGACGCCGTACTCCAAGTTCGATGGCGATCTGCAAGCCATTGACGAGGGCTTCGTACTCGGCTGCGTTGTTGGAGGCGGCGAAGTGGAGCCGAACCATGTAGCGCATGTGCACTCTGAGGGGTGAGATGAAGAGCAGACCTGCGCCTGCCCCTGGTCTTCATCAGGGACCCGTCGAAGTACATGATCCAGCATTCCGCTTGGACTTGAGCAGGTGGCAGTTGGGTGTCGGTCCACTCAGCCACAAAATCGGCCAAGACCTGAGATTTGATTGCTTTCTAAGGCGCAAAAGACAGGGCTTCCCCCATGAGTTCGACGGCCCACTTGGCTATCCTACCCGAGGCCTCCCGGTTATGGATTATCTCTCCTAGGGGGAAAGACGACACCACGGTCACCGGGTGGGACTCGAAGTAGTGACGCAGCTTTCGTCGAGCCAAGACTACTGACGTAGATCAGCTTCTGGATGTGGGGGTAGCGTGTCTTAGTCTCGGAGAGCACTTCGCTGATGAAGTAAATAGGTCGTTGGATGGGTAAAGCATGCCCTTCTTCCTGCCTCTCGACTACTACGGCCTACGCTGACCACTTGGGTCAGTTGCGGCGACGTAGAGTAAGAGGGTCTCGTCCTTGGCCGGTGGTACCAGGATGGGAGGATTGGTGAGCAGTGCCTTGAGCTTGGCGAGGGCTTCTTCGGCCTCGGGGGTCCAAGAAAAGCGTTCGGATTTCCTCAAGAGGCGGTACAGAGGCAAGCCTTTTTCGCCAAGGCGCGAGATGAAGCGGCTCAGGGCCGCAAGGCATCCCATAACCCTCTGCACTCCTTTGAGATCTCTGGATTGGTCCCATGTTGGTCACGGCCGAGACCTTCTCTGGGTTGGCCTCGATGCCGCGTTCCGAGACTATGAATCCCAAGAGCATGCCTCGGGGGACCCTGAAGACACACTTCTCGGGGTTGAGCTTGATGCCCTTCTCTCTGAGGCATTTGAAGGCTATCTCCAGGTCATCGACGAGATCACCTGGCCTTTCTAGACTTGACCACGATGTCGTCCACGTAGGCCTCGATGGTTCGCCCGATGTGCTCGCCAAAGACCTAGGTCATGCACCGCTGGTATGTGGCCCCTGCGTTTCTGAGGCCGAATGGCATAGTCACATAGCAGTACATGCCGAATGGTGTGATAAAAGAAGTCGCGAGCTGGTCGGACTCTTTCATCTTGATTTGATGGTAACCGGAATAAGCATCAAGGAAAGATAGGGTTTCGCATCCCGCAGTGGAGTCAATGATTTGGTCGATTCGAGGTAATGGGAAAGGGACTTTTGGACAGGCTTTATTCAAACCGGTGTAGTCTACACACATCCTCCACTTCCCATTTTTCTTCTTGACTAATACAGGATTAGCTAACCACTCTGGATGGGACACTTCCTTGATGAATCCGGCCGCCAAAAGCTTCTGCACCTCCTCGCGATGGCCCTGCTGCTTTTCCTCATCGAATCGGCGTAGGCGCTGCTTCACCGGTCTAGGAGCCGGCCCGGATGTCCAAGGCGTGCTCGGCGACTTCCCTCGGTATGCCCGGCATGTCTGAGGGACTCCACGCGAATACATCGGCATTCGCGCGAAGAAAGTCGACTGAGCATGGCTTCCTATTTGATGTCGAGGGTGGCGCTGATCCTCAGCGCCCGGTCGTCGGGGCAGGTGGGGTCGACCGAGACAAGCTTGACGGCCTCCGTGGGCTCGAAAGTCCTAGCACGACACTTGGGCTTGGGCAGCTCGCTACCAAGTCGGTTGAGGTTGACGATGAGGGTCTCGGCCTCCATGAGAGCCTCAGGCGTACTCGATGCATTCGACGTCGCAGTCGTATGCATGCTCGTACGTGGACTCGATAGTGATGACGCCATTGGGGCCCGGCATCTTGAGCTTGAGGTTAGGTGTAGTTGGGGATCGCCATGAACTTGGCATAGCACGGGCTGCCCTAGGATGGCATGGTAGGTTCCCTTGAACCCAACCACCTTGAAGGTGAGGACCTCCTTGCAGTAGTTGGAGGGAGTGCCGAAGCAAACGGGCAAGTCGATGCGCCCGAGGGGTCGCGTGCGTTTCCCTAGCACGATGCCGTAGAAAGGCGCGACATCGCCCCAGAGCTGTGACTGGTCAAGCTCTAGGAGCTCCAGGGTGTTGGCGTAGAGGATGTTGAGGCCGCTGCCTCCGTCCATCAATACCTTTGGTGAGCCGGGTGTTACCGATGATCGGGTCGACGACAAGTGGGTACTGCCTGGGTTTGGGACGTAATCAGGGTGGTCATCTCGATCAAAGGTGATCGCCTCCTAAGACCAGTTGAGGTATCGGGGAGTGGCCACCTTCATCGAGAGGACCTCCCAACGTTCCCTCTTTTGCTGGCGCACCGTGAGGCACGCCGAAGGCCCACCAAAGATCATGAAGGCATTGTGCACCTCGGGGAACCCGTCGTCCTTGTCATCGTCCCTATTGCCGGCGCCCTTCTTCTTAGCATCGTCATAGGGGAGCCTGAGCTTGGCTTAGTAACGCCGGAGCATGGTGCACTCTTCGAGGGTATGCTTCACCGGGCCCTGATGGTAAGGGCAGGGCTTCTTAAGCATATCATCGAAGAGCCTGGGGCCCCGGGGGCCTCGGGCATTCTTACGCTCTGCGGCCATGACTAGACCGGCCTCGAGGACCTCCTGCTTCCCCTGGTGACCCTTTTTCTTTTTCTTGGGGAGGTGGGGAGCCGAGGCCCTAGGGGCCTCGTCCCTCCGCTTCCCCTTGGCGTCGTTGTCGGGGAAGATGGCCTCTTCGCCCGAGGCGAAGTTGGTGGCGATGTCGAGGAGCGCGGCAGCCGAGGTCGGCATGTTCCGGCCTAACTCTCGGACCAGGTCTCGGCAGGTGGTGCCGGAGAGGAAAGCCTGGACAATTTTTGAGTCGCCGACGCTGGGCAACTCGGTGCATTGCTTGGAGAAGCATCGGATGAAGTCTCGAAGAGCCTCGTTTGGCCCCTGGCAATAACTCTTGAGGTCCTAGGAGTTCCCGGGGCACACGTATGTGCCCTAGAAATTCCTGACGAAGACCTTTACCAAGTCGCGCTAGTTGTGGATCTATGAGGGAGGGAGGTGTTCGAGCCTGGCTTGCGCCGAGTCTGACAGGAACAAGGGGAGGTTGCAGATGATGAGCAGGTCATCGTCCGCGCCACCTAGCTGACAAGCCAGGTGGTAATCAGCTAGCCATAGTTCGGGGTTGGTCTCGCCGCTGTACTTCATGAGGTTGGCCGGTTGGCGAAACCGAGCCGGGAAGTGAGCGCCGCGGATGGCCCTGCTAAAGACTTGAGGACCAGGTGTCCTAGGAGAAGGACTGTGGTCCTCCCCACTGTCGTAGCGACCGCCTCGGTGTGGGTGGTAGCCTCGGGCGGGCCCCTCATTGTTGTGGCACCGTCGCCTGCTAACCACATCGTGGTCGCCTTATGCCTCGTGTCGGTCTCCAAGGCGATCGTGCACCGAGGGGGCCCTATTGGCCGTTGGTGCCCGAGCCGGCTCGAGACGAACCGAGGCCTCCCTACCCTACTGAGGCGATGCCGCGGGTAGTTCTGAGGTGCCTCCGTGCCGTCTAGAGGCAGAGCTTTTGGCCTGCTGTACCGCAGTGGTTTCGAGGAGGTCCTGGAGCTCGCTGTGGGCCAGTCGCCCCTCCGTGGTAGAGGGCTCGAGCATAGTCCGGAGTAGCATCACCGCTGCCACGACATTCTGGCTAGCGCAATTGAAGATAGGGGGTTGCTCGCCCCCTACGTCATTATTGATGCGGTGGTGGACGTCGTGAGCCCTCTGTCGGGCTGCTCTGCCATCACCGCGACCCCATTGCTCCTGCTCGAGGGTGTTTCAGAGCTGCTGCAAAAGGAGTCGATCTTGCTCGACCTTGGCCTAGAGCTCATAGAGCTGCTCCAAGTCAAGGCGCCGAAGTTCCTATGGGGCAGGGGTTCTCGTTCCGCGCCGCCGGGAGCTCATTGCGTGGAGATGTGGCGTCATCTGCCCCCTCGCGAGCGGAGAGCGGTTGTCTGCCCCTTTGTCCTCATCGCTCGCCCTTCGGCATCCCGAGCCCGATGTGGAAGCACTCGCGAGTGGGGTCATAAGTGCCTTTGTCATCGGAGTCGGAGTAACCGAAGCAGTAGTCGCTTGCGGTGAGGAAGCGGCACATGGCTTTAGGATCGCAAAGGCCAGAGAAGTCCGCTCCGGCCCATGCCTCGTCCTCCTTCGAGGAGTCAGCGTGGGAGTGGGTCGAGGTTCTGGCATCGAGGTCGAGGGTGAAGTGCTGGTGGCCTCCTAAAGACTCCGTGTGAGCGGAAGCGTAGGCTGAAGCATAGGCGGCGGCGGCATTTCTCAACCCGAAGGGGTACGGGGATGGTGCCATCGCCGGGCTTTGCTCCGCCGGAGGTGACTCCTCAGGAGGTGGCGGGGTAGAGCTTGATGACGGGGCGTCGCTATGCGCCACCGGCGTCTTTCCCTTGCCCAGGCTTAAGCTGGACAGGTCCCCAACCAGGGACTTTGCACCAACAGTCGGGCATGGGATACTGATAGAACACGGTGTGTCGCCCTGAGCTTGCGCAGTGTCGGAGCGGTCCCACTCGCGTTGTGCCTGGCGAGCGTGATGAGAGCGGTGGCCTAGGCGCCGTCTGCGCCTGGGCGGCAGGTGCGTGGTGTCGTCGTCAGTCGGCGGGGCTCGGGGTGTGAGGAGTACCATGTCATACTCAGATCCTAGAGACATAAACTCTAGGCTCCCGAACCAGATCACCGTTGCGACACGCATTGGTCATACGGGGTCTGCCATTCGGAACTTGTTGGGATGACGAAGCTGACACGCAGTAGTTCCCCTACCTGGCGTGCCAACTGTCGATGTTTTGGACCGGCGGGCCCTCAACCAACTAGTAAAATGTACTACGTGCCCCTAATCCCGGATGGTGATGCAAAGAGACACAAGGTTTATACTGGTTCAGGCAATAGGTGCCCTACGTCCAGTCTGAGAGATCGATCTTGTATTCCTTGCACCGAGGTGCTCGTAGTGGGGGGTTACAAGCTTGGCGAGAGAGGGAGCTAGCCCAGGTCTCTGCGTGGAGCGGTGTGGATTGCTTGAGATGTTGATCACAGGCGGCGGGGAAGCGCGCATGTTATAGAGTGTTGAGCGTGTGTTCGTCTGAGCGTCTATGCGTGAGTTCGTGAACTCATGAGTTCATGTGCTCGTGTGCCTCTGTCTGTCCGTGTCCGTGAGTTCGTCGTCCCATGTCCAGAAACGGCCCTGGTCACTCCCTTTTATAGTTGAAGGGGGGACAGGGGTGATACATGTGTTCGCTACGCGGCATCCTATAAGCGGAGGTGGCATTTCTGAGCCCTATAGCTAGCCACTGTGGCAGCATGGTCGATGGAGCGGTCCTATCCTTGATGTACTGGAGCGAGGTGCTGGTCACGCCTGATCTTGAGCGACGTGGGAGCTCCAGTGATAGCTTGACGCAGGGCATGGCGGACGATGTGCCGGTCACTATGCGTCGACAATGTAAAGGGCCGAGGCTCAGTTGGTGCTGAGGCCGAGCCACCATGGGGGGCTCGACGGGCACGAATCCTGAGGCTGCCGAGGCCCTAAAGCAGATTGCCGAGGCTCGGAGGGAGCAGTTGGATCTGTACACTGATTCTGAGGCTACAGGGACCTGGACTTGACTCCCCACGCCGCACTGTCCTCGGAGCAGTTAGGGTTAGGCAGCATAGTGCAGCACGGGCGTCCGTCATGGGCATAGTGCCGAGCACAGCGGTCGGTAACCCCCTGCCCCATCCCATCCCGGATGGCATGGTGTTGATGTGACTCCCATCTCGTCGGTCACTCCGATATGTCGAGCCGTCGTTCGGCTAACGTCGTGGGAGCGGTTGAGCGCGTTAGTTGAACGTGATGTTCTGTCAGAGAAGTTGGTCGAGGCGGAGGCGATGGGGTTGTTGCCGAGCCGGCCTTGAGCGAGGCGGAGAATCGATATCCCGTCTGAGGCCTTACGAGCCGGCCTCGAGCGAGACGGAGAATCGGTACCCCGTCCGAGGCCTTACGTGCGGGGCCTCGAGCGAGGCGGAGAATCTATTCGAGGTGGGTCGGGTGGTCCAGCCGAGCCTTGGACAAGGTGGGGGTTAGCCAGTAGTTGTCTCCTGACTTCGATTTTTACAGGGTCTAAGCGATTTTTTCGGTTCTTGCTTAGGGGGCCCCTTTTTATGGTACCCAACAGTAGGTGCATTGGTCAATCCAAAAGACATAACGGTATACTCATACAAGCCATACCGTGTAGTGAATGCTGTCTTGGGTATGTTCAAGTTTCGAATCTTAAGTTGATGGTGTCCTGAGCGAAGATCAATCTTGGAGAACACAAAGGCTCCTCTCAACTGATCAAACAGGTCATCAATCCTAGGCAAAGGGTATTTATTCTTGATTGTGACCTCATTAAGTGAACGGTAATCCACACACATCCATTGACTACCATCCTTCTTATCCATAAAGATCACAGGTGCTCCCCATGGGGAAGAACTGGGGCGTATGAAACCTTTTTCTTGCAACTCTTTTAGTTGTTTCTTAAGCTCTTCTAATTCATTAACCCCCATTCTATATGGACGTTTAGCTATTGGTGTAGTTCTAGATAATAATTCAATAATGAATTCAATGTCTCGGTCAGGTGGCATACCTGGCAAGTCATCGGGGAAGACATCCGGAAACTCCTCCACGACACGATCTTGTTCATTGGCATCACCATCCAACTGATTCACAATGGCTGTTGGCTGAGCTTGCACTATCACTTCTACACAGATTCTATCTCCATTGAGTGAGGTTACAACCACAGATTTCTCCTAACACTGAATCACTGCCCGGTGTTGTTTCATCCAATCCATTCCAAGGATAAGATCAATTCCTGCTGTTCTCAACACAATAGGTTTCACTTTGAAGTCTACCCCCTTAAGGAAATGCTAGTTGAGGGACTCCAATAAGAAGCGGGCATACTGCCTCCCGGTGAATTTACTAGTATGGGGTTTTTCATGGCACACAAAGGTATGCTATGCATTCTAACAAAAGCTTGGGAAATAAATGAATGTGAAGCACCGAAATCAAAAAGTATTGTAGCAGAGATAGAGTTGACACTGAACGTACCCAACATGACCTCTGGCGTCTCCTGAGCTACATCAGATGACACATAGTTCACCTTCGCAGTGTGAGGTGGTCGGGCGTTGAACTTCTGATTTCTAGCCTGGTCCTGAGGAGCTTGCTGGTTCTGCTTCTTTGGACACTGATGAGCATAGTGACCTACTTCTCCACAGCGGTAGCATGCATTAGGGTTATTGGGTGCACCACTCTTCACTGGAGCATTGTTGGTCATTCCCTAGCGTGTTGCCGGATTGCCAGTCTGTTGTGGGGGACGCTGATTACCAAACTGTTGCTGGTACTGAGGGCGTTGCTGGAACTAGTTACGTTGAGGATACTGACCACGGTTTCCCTGGTTAGATTGTCCTTGATTCCTTTGTTGAAAACCCTGCTAGGGATAGGCACGCGGACGGGTGTTACTTCTAGAAGCTTGCCCTTGAAGCCTCCTCTTCTTGGCTTCCATCTCTTTGCGCTTATCGTCAATCACAATAGCGCGGTTCACCAAAGACTGAAAATTAGATTAAGTGTTGGACATCAGCTGAAGCTGCAGTCCATCATAGAGTCCCTTGAGGAAATGGCGTTGCTTCTCCTTATCCTCAGCTACATCATTTGGAGCATAGCGTGACAGTTGAGCAAACTTGTCACGATACTCCGCCACAGTCATGGATCCTTGCTTAAGGGATCTGAATTCCTCTTGCTTCAATTCCACCAGTCCATCGGAGATATGATATGACCGGAAGTTGTCCTTGAATTCCTGCCAAGTGATAGCAGGAACATTGTTGGGGCATCCATACTGGAAATAATCCCACCAATCCTGAGCTGCTCCCTGGAGTTGACCAGAAGCATATAACACCTTCTCAAGATCGTTGCATTGTGCTATGTTAAGTTGCTTCTCCACAGCACGCAACCAATCATCTGCCTCCATAGGATCTGAGGCATAGGTGAACACCGATGGGTGACCCTTCATAAACTCTCCACGCTTATCCCTGACCTGAACAGGCGGTGGTCCTCTTGCAGGTTCGTTATCCAAGCGCTGCATCATAGCTTGCATCAATTGCGCTTGCATTCCCATTAATTGTTCCATGGTCACAGGTGGCGGTGGTGGTGGATTTATGAGAGCATCACGTCCACGACCACGGCCTCTGCCTCTTCCTCCTCTTGAGGCCATCTATTTTCCAACAAATGCGCAAAATTTAGAAATTTCCAAATTATAGAGAGCTTACAAAAGATAAGAAACAATGCTGAGAATTTTCTGGACAAGATTCTAAAAACAGCAGTTCAGCAAATCTATTATAACTTGAGTTTCAGAGATCCAACAGAGGTGTACCAAGAACGGTTGGAAAGCTTAGGAGATCAGCTACAACTTTTATTTAGATCACTTTTACAGATTCTGACATACACATGGTCATAAATAGAGCTAAACCAAATCTGTTCTGGGTTCTAGTCTGCGCAGGAACATCAACTTGTGACAGTTAGATCTCACCACCCTGAACAGCTATTGACCTGATTCTAGAGACATTTGAAAGATACAGAAGTCTAGTTATCTCCACAAAAATTTTAGAATTTTTGACAGCCCAGATTTAGAGATACAAGATAAAGAACACAGGCTGCTCTAGAAAACAGCACATCAGAGATAAGATAAAGCAAACCATCTACATTAATATTTCATCTAAACTTAAGGTTCCAATCTAAGGAAGTTGTGGACATGCCCACAAACTTCCAGCAAACAACCAAACTCCAAATCAACCAAGTTCACAATTAAAAACATCTAATCATCAAAGTTCACAAGACCAACAAGTCTAAACTTGACTCACGAACTAATCAACGTTGCAATCTTAAACAAGGCACCTAACACCTATGGGGCGGTGTCAATCATGGTGAACGACCGGCGCTTCTTCTTGTAGATCGGAGGCTGCCCAAGTTGAGCACGTAGTTCATCAACTTGCTTCTAGAGGCGTCTCTCGGCCCTCTATGATGCACGCAGCTCTCCTTTGACTTCTTCATCCACCCCCTGCATGGCATGGACATGCTGCACTGTTGCTTCCAGAGTTGGGTCACTCTCTGGTGGAGCCAGGACCTACCAAACACCCTCATGATCATTGCGAGGAAGGAACCTGAAATGATCCTCCCTCATGGCCTCAAAATGACGGCCATGGTAGTAGATGTAGGTGTCCTGCGCTGCATCTTCCATGCCATCCAATGCATGGGCCCTCCTGGCAGTGGCACAGTGGACAGTCTCCACCTCATGTCCATTCTTACGAAGCTAACGCAATTCGAACGGGTCAATTCGGAGCTAAAACGAAGTTTTTAAGAGCAAAACAAATCTAGTGTCATTTCTGTAAATACTGAAAATGTATTTTGGACTAAAACAGTGCACTTTACGTTTTCAAATCGAGGAAGCATACTCTAGAAACTACGCTAGGGATGGCAGGTTCAATTCATCCGAAACCGAGGGACTCTTTAGCAAATTTACACGCGAAAGGGTATCTTCTAATCTTGGCCACAGATCTGGAGATGGACGGCTTGGATCAGCTCTGGGGAAGGAAGAGAAGGGGGGTCCGGCCGGCACAGTGACACCGGCGGCAAGCTCCATGGCCGGCGGCGTGGAGGTCACCGGCGCGCGCGGTTAGGGGCCTACGGCCCACGGTTCGAAGAACCGAGAGCACCAGGGAGCTGCTGGGGTTCTTGCGAACCCGTCCAGGCCGAGAAGGCGGCTGGAGGGCGCGGCTGAGGCGACGGTCGCCATGGCCGGCGGCCAAAAGCTCGCGGCGCACGCAAAACGGCCACAAGAAGCCATGAAACGAGAAATAGACAGCGCGGGGAGAGAGGGGAGCGAGAGGGTTCTCACCGCGGGGAAAAACGGGGCGGAGGCGGCTCGGGGACGGTGTTTCGCGCGGAGAGGCGGGCGGCGAAACCGGTGATCCTCGGCGCGTCGGTTACCTCGGGCACGGGCGACGCGAGAGGGAGAAAGGAACAACAGGGAGAGCGGGGAAAGGCTCGGCGCCGTTTTGTAGAGGTCGAGCGCTCGGGAGGACGCGCCCACGACGCGAAGTGGAGCGGCGGTTGCGGCTTGACTCATTGGACCGGGCGTGGGGCGAGCGGGAGGTTGGGGGCGGCTCTGACGGGCGGGGCCGGGATGGCAGCGGCTGGGCGCGGGGCAGAGGCGCGGCAGCGGTTGCTGCGGAGCTGGGGCGACGCGCTGCTGGGCCGCGCGAGGCTGGGTGGCGCGGAGGAGTTGGGCCAGCAGCCGGTTGGGCCAGCGGGAGGGAGAAGCCGAGTGGGCCCAAAAGCAAGGGAAAGAAAGGGGGAAAACGAGCGGGCCGGCTCGGGGAGAAAAACGGAGCTGGGCCGAAAGTGGAGAAAAGAAGGGGAGGGAAAAGAATTCCTATTCTTTTTCCAAATACATTTTCCGAACTCATTTTCAAGTTGAATTTGAATTCAATTCAAATTCTAGTCAAAGTCAATCATTACAAAAACAAATGTGCAGTAGCATGAATGCATCAACATGTTACTAACCTTATATTTGATTTTATTTTCACAAAAATTATTTCTTTCCTATATTTCAATGCTCACATAATAACATAATTAAATCGAATTTTCTTATTTCAAAAGACTGAAATTTTGGGTGTTACAGTAAGAGTCTATAGCCTGATTCCATAGAGAACCTAGTCCATAATTATCAATCACCTTATGTGAAATCTTGGCGAAGAAGTAGCAAAACGAAGTGATGAGCAACTTTACTATATTGACTTTTATAGCCCTGATTGTTATACCAAGAATATCATTGGTGTCACATGGCAATCATGAAAATGGTAGCCGGTTACCAGAAACTCTTTCATCGTGACTAGTTTCTTAATGTTGGATAAGAAACCAATCAATTCTTTTACTTCTCATAAGCACTCGTAGACTACTTTTTTAATATCTACTGTCAAGTTGTGACTAGTCGTGGGAAGGTAGTATTTTCTATGCTACTTATCTACAAGGTGAAGGTCTGGTTTTATCTTAAATAAATTCATGCAAAACGTAAAGACCGCTTAGAGAATTGGGTCATGAGAGAGCACAATCACCACATGGCTCAATGCAAAGAGCTTAACCTACCAAATGGAGAAACAAAAGATGAGACAATGATCAAAATGTTGGCTTTGGGCCATCAAGGCAGGTCACATCATGGCAAGCATATGGCATTAATTATTGTGTACCCTTTTGTAATAACACAAAGGACAAGAAGAGTGGGTCCAAAAACTATGGCATTTGGATTGAGGTCATCGACACAATGGGAAAAAAGATCACATACTATGCCTTCATAGATGGTGACTAAGGATTTAATCTACTAGTCTCCAGTGGGTCAAACACCAACAATGTGTGGAGGAGGACAATTACGAACTCACATATGTGAACCTTAGCAAAGTACGGTACAAAGATTACCCTTGGTACTCGGTTCACCTATAGCACAAGTTCTCTATGTAATCTAGCTACCCCAAAAGTGAGAAACTTCTTAAGAAATAGAAACATGTAGTTGTCTTCGTAAATCAAATAATTATAGTAGTTCGTGTTGTGAAGGATGTCGAGGAATACAATTAGTACTATTAAATGGAGCTCTTCGCAAACCTACACTAGTGGAGAAATGGCCTTTAGTCTCGGTTGGGAAAGGGCATTAGTTCTGGTTTCCAACCGGAACTACAGATCTGGGACTAACGGGCATGCAAGGCAACCGGGACTAAAGGGTGTGCGGGCTAAAAAAATAATTATGGCACAACCTCTCAACTGGGCCCTGTGATTCGTGGAACTCGAACTGTAACACCCCAACCCGTTAGTAGCCTATAGTAGTTGTGAAGTTGGCCCATGTGGCGCATGAGGATTGTTGTTGGTGGGTTTAGTACCACCTTGGAAATTTAGGAGGGTGAGGGCTAGCTTATAATATTTGTCATTCAAAATGTAGCACTTCCGGGTTAACCCTTTTACACAAAGCGAGAACGAAAGTGTAAGAGATGTGCTATGCTAGCTATGCAAGCCCATTCCACGTGCGGAGCTGGGTCATCGAAGCAATTTTAGACGGTGGGGTGTTACACGAACCAAAGACCTCATGTATTACCCCACATGTAGTTTTTCCACCCCACCTACACAACACATGTGACTTTGAATGAGATGCTTTCTTTTTGAACTATACTGTGGAGGACCCTTTAGTCCCGGTTGATAACACCAACTTACCTGGTTGGTGGCTGCAACCAGGACTAAAGGTCGATCCCCCTCTATGCCCTAGCCATTGGACCCGGGACTAATGATGATATTAGTCCTAGCCCCAGACAATCGGGACGACTAAAGCCAAAATCCGAAGGTCCATTCTCTACTAGTGCTACATCAAAGGATCAAGGATGTACAAGCAAGCATCAACATAAATGAATGCCCCTGGGTACTCAAATAAAAACATGTAAAGCATAGAAAGCATCATAATACAAAGCAAATTCAATGGTTAGGAAGAGAACCCCAAATGTCAAAGAAAATTCAATTGACATCAATTCCAAGACTAAATAACATCAACTTTGTGTGGCGTACATATGAACGCTACGCCATGGAACATGGATATACAACAATTTGCATTGTATGGTTTATATGAAAGAAAGCATACAAGGAAAGTAAACAAACATCTCCATCGATATCAGAAATGATACATTTGGGGAAATAAGGATTAGAAGCAAGTAAAACTAGAGCTTCCAGCAATAGCTTGAAGTAATCTTGGCATTGGGGGTATGTTAATTTCAAGTAAACCCTCAAGGGTCTGAACCACCTCAGCCATTGTTGGTCTATTAGACTCATGATCTTGAATACACCAACATGCAAGCTTGCAAGCTATTTCGACCTGCTTTGAATTGGCTTCACCGTTTAATCTGTGGTCCAGCAAGCTCATTACATCTCCCTCAACAATTGTCCGTGCGACATGTACAGGGTAATAAATATCATGATTGCTGCTACTGCAAGAACAAGAAACAGATGTATTCCTTTGTCCAGATATGATTTCCAATAGAACCATACCATAGGCATACACATCAACTTTTGGTGTAATAGCCACTTCAGTGAGCCATTCAGGTGCAAGGTATCCTATAGTTCCCCTGAAAGTAGTAAAGACTCGGCTAAAATCCCTCCCCAAGAACTTGGCCATCCCAAAATCTGCAATTTTTGGGATAAATGAATCAGAAAGGAGAATATTTTCTGGTTTAATATCACAATGTATGATGCAGTCACAGCACTCCTCATGCAAGTAGGTCAATCCTCTGGCAACTCCCAATGCTATTTGATACCTAGTGCTCCACTTCAATAATGTCGCATGGCTCCGGAAAAGATGAATATCAAGAGAGCCATTCGGCATGTGTTCATAAACAAGCAACCTTCTAGCACCCTTGCAGCAAAAACCAAGTAAATTGACTAAATTAATGTGTTGGATTATGCCAATCGATTTCACTTCAGCTCTGAATTGCTTCTCTCCGTGATGAGCACAATCAAGCCTTTTCACTGCTATCGCTGTTGAGTCACTCAGGAAACCCCTTGAATACAGAACCAAAACCACCTTGCCCTAGCTTTTCTGAGAAATTTTTAGTTGCACGTTGTAAATCGATGTATCGAAATGTAATGATTCCATTGCAACCTTGGGCAGTTTGTGAGATTCTGTAAGAGCTCTTCCTTTTGTTTCTCCAAATCATTATCAGCATGATGAATGCAAACAAACATAAAGCAGCAGCACTAGTACCAATGGCAATTCCAATAGTAAATACTCTTTTGTTTTTCTCTAAACTTTGCACATCTTTAGCCGCAAGGCGAAGGTTAAGAGTTTCTCCATTTGAATCTGCTGTGGTACCACATTGTATTTGCCTTACGTTTAGCAATTCTTCATGCCAAATAAAGCATGTATTGTTACTGAAGGAATATGCAGTGCAAGAGCAATTGCCCAAGCAGACTTGAGCACATTCACCACTGCTTTTAGCATCCTCTGTTTTGCGCTCACTTTGTGCTAAACTAACACATGGAATAGATAAGAATTTATCCATGGATCTTATTGAACTTTCATTTGAAAAATTGCAATCTAATGCAGTGTTCCTCGAGCATCCATTGCTTCGATCATCTAGCTCCCAATCTTCAATGGATGTTACAGTGAACCCCTTCATACAAGTGCAATGAGGCAGAGCATCATCATCGCATATTGTGAAAGGTCCACAGGCTGCATACACATCGCATTGAGATCTAGGTTCGGCATGGGCAAGCACCCAATCTTTGTGAACCTTCAGGCCAAAATTAATACGTTATCTGACCCGAGACACCCAAGTTATAATAAATATTCATTTCATCTGACACATGGTATGTATGATACTTCTCATGGTTAGTCTCTACAAATGACAGGTAACCAACGTTCCCTTGACACTTCCGGCGACGAGCTAAATCTTTTTCCATTCCACACACCACTGGACCAATAAGGTTTGGGGGACTTGAGTGATGCAAGGACAATTTGGTTAACACCACTAGGGTCTAGCTCCCTCGTAGTACAACCCAGTAGCCGGGCTAATTGAGTTTTTCTTAGAGACTAGGCGGCGACTGAGACCAGTGGCATTGTCCCAACCAAGCTTAGCCCACTGGAATAATGTATCAGTCGGGTGGTCAAAGCTTTGCCAAAAATCTTTGGATGAGTTTGAGGCATCTCTTAAGATAAGATTTGAGCTGTTCAAAAGAACAGCAATGGTGTTGTTTTCTTTTCATGCTGGCCTGAGTAGACCAGACGATGGAATCAGTGGGCTGGTCTGTGACAACAAGGTTGCCGTCATGGGAGATTTTGAGCTCCAATGAGGCGTGGTTCTTCATTGGGTCATCCCTGTTTGCTACCCATCCTACAGTAAATTTGGGGATACTATTGAACCATATGCCAAGGTACCAGTCGCTGGTGTTTTGGGAGCTACCATGCCTCACAAAACCCAAGGGCGTACCTTCCATTCTGGGAGACGAGCTTGTCGTGAATGGACAGTGCTTGGCCAGCTGAGATGGTGTCCCTCGTCGCCGCCGTTGCAGAATTTCCAGGGACTTGCAGGGAGAAGAGTAGCAGTACTATGAGGATGTGGAGATAAGCCATGGCAGTGAACAAAGGGAGATCTAGATCATCCAGGAAGGTGCAGGGCATGCTTTCTGCTAAGTGCAACTTTATATAGGAAATGAGGCCACAAGAAACAATGAAGTCAACTGCGGAAAACATATACAAACAAGGCCTTTGTGTTGAACTGCACAGCAATTATGGGACGGCAGTGACCTGTTCAGCTTCAAGGTTTACGAGGATTTGTAAAAGGTAATGCCATTTTCCACTTTTTTTAGTGACGCACAAGGCACAAGTGGATGCCCATACCATACATGTTCAGAGTATGAGCGGCAGAAAAAGTTGACTTAAGATCGCGGGAGGGGTGCATGCAAAACAATACACGGACGAGTGGAGCCACTCAGATCAAAAATAAAATTGTCGCATCAAAAAAAGAGGTCCGTAAGGGCAAACCAGAGAACAAACACTCAGTACACGGAATTCTAGATCTAGCTCTCTTGACATTAAAAAACATCTAGAATTCTCGACTAATTAAGAAAAAAATACAAATTACTCCCTCTAACCTAAAATATAAGACATCCAAATAATTTTACGACATATTATGTGGTACACAAATAGCACGTATAATTCTCTATTTGGGTTGGTGATAAATATTAATGGTAGGTATGCATGTGAATGTTGTTTTTAGGTGTTTGTTCACCTAGAATCTCTTATAATTTGGTATAAAATATAATTTGAACTTTGTCCTTATGTTTTAATAGGACAGAGGAAGTAAGTGGGGCTTAGGGCACCCACAATAGTAAGAGTCAGTTACTAGTTTTAAGATAACTTTCCAATAGCGCTAACTTTTATCACATAATTTATAACATGGATAGCCCCACTTAACCCTGTCACATAATCTTGAAATGTGTGCAACAACTTAACTCTTGATCAAGAGCTAGTTTTTCTCTTTCTTCTATAAAATATAAAAAATATATTTAGAGGTAGCTCAAAAGTCGACTGTTGGATCTGTCCTTGTGGAACGAGAGATGCTATCTTCATCTCTATCTCATCGAAGAAAAATCCTTCTCAATAAATATAGCCAAGCAATCGTTAAAGTGTTGGTCTCCCATGCTATTTCTTAGCATGTCCTTTACAAAATTCATTGCCAAAATACTCTTTCAACACTTGTAATTGCAACCGGTATCAATAGCACTCATTTGGGAAGCTTGTAGACATATGAGTGTTTCATTGACATGCAAATATGTTTCAACAAGGAAAACCAAAAGCTCACCGATGTTCTTCTGTTTTTTAACATCAATATGCACATGAGTAATGAAGTTGCCAAATCCAAAGAATAGAGCCTCGATCAAGTAGGTCATTGAGAAGTTTTTAGGATAAAATTTAGAAAGTATTTACCAAGTTCTTTTTGTCAAAGGAAGCAAATGAATCCTCGACGGCGGCAAGCACCTCCTCAACGACAGTATTAGTCGGCCCCATGCTTTGCCGAGGCTGTCGCCTCCTTGGCATGGCAACAGCGTGATCTCTGACTCAGTCCTGTCCATGCCCTTGCTCAACAAAGGTGAGCATGCCGAGTCACTTGTGCCCAATGGCCAGGCCCAACCTTCTTGGCTCCCGCTGGCGACTGGCGTTGGACGTACTACTGATCCTCAGCCCTACAATTCTCAAATGCCAAAACCTAGCTAATTGTATTTGATGCCTCTCATCAAAGTCTAGCTGATTTGAACCTGAAATAATGAAGAGGAGTGCGTGCGTGACATCACTACATCAATGAGGTGTCAGCTGAGTCGCGACTAGGATATGGGAGTGTTTGAGAGATGCATTCGCTTCCGCGGCCAACCACAACGACATAGCAGCTCATAAATATAATATATATACTTCATCCGCTTTAAATTATAAGTCATTTTAATTTTTTTATATCAAATTTGCTATGTATGTAGATATAATATATGTCTAAATACCACTAATAGAGGTAGACCTTCGGTTCAACACATTTGTCTCTGCTAGTCCCGGGTCCAAGTTTCTCGGACGTAAGAGGATCTTTAGTCCTGGATGGTAACACCAATCCGGACTAAAGGGTCTATATTAGTATAGGTTGATGTTACCAATCCGGACTAAAGAGCATTGACCATTTAGTCCCGGTTGATAACACCAACCTGGACATAGACCCTTTAGTCCTGGTTGGTATTACCAACCTAGACTAAAGATCCTCCGATGAGTTGGTTCAAAAAGAAAACATCCCATCTAAAATCATATGTGCTGTATAGGTTAGGTGGAAAGGTACTGTGATGCAATGCGAGGTCTTGTGTTCGAATCCTACGGAGCACATGGTAGGAGGCATTAATTTTTTAGCCTCGGAGGACCTTTAATCCAGATTCAAGGCTACCGGGACTAAAAGAAAGAATGCAATTATGGGATTGATTTTCTAGTCCTGACCGATACTAGAGATTGATTTTCTAATGGTGTGCTCCATCCATCTAAGAAAGAATGCAATTATGGGATTCATGCCAGTCAAAGTAATTCAAGTTTGACCAAGTTTATAGTTAATAATATTAGCATTTTGTCTCCAAACAAAATTTATTATGAAAATATCTTCTATAATTAATCTAATGGTAATTATTTTATATCATGAATTATAGTAGTTTTTTATATAAATTTAGTCAAAGTTTAAACTGTTTGACTTTTCGAAAAGCAAGAATTGCATTCCTTCTTGGACGGAGGGAGTACATAGCAAATTTGATGCACCATAGAGAGTGATTTTCTATGGATGATATTAGGGATGAAAACGGTACAGATATTTTCCGATCGTATTCGAAACCGAATCCGTTTAGAGGGATTGAGATCTGTCCGTATCCGAGTCCGGATATCCAACATCCGATACCGTATCCGTATCCGAATACTCAAATCACATATTTATGATGTCGATATCCAATCGTATCCTATCCGACATAGTTGACACTATCCGTATTTGAATCCGAATCCGGACAGAAATATAAAAACAAATGTAATATAGGTGATATCCGTCCGTATCCGATCCGTTTTCATCCCTAGATGATATAGCAAATTTGATGTACTTGGAACTGAGGGAGTAATAGGATATGACATGGATGGAAGTAATATATTTCTCTTGTATAAGTTGAAATATACAGATGACCCTAACTAGTAATGTCTGTACTAATCTATGGTCGGATGTAGAATAACTTATTTGTGGCCACCTTCATTACGGTAATGTTTGTATAGTCTATAATAAAGTGAATACATATTTTCGATACATATGTTATTATAACTAATTATAATATATTACTATAGTGTTATAGTAGATCCCTTAGGAGTAGTTGTAGATTTTAATCTCGTAAATTAGTATAATAGTTATAGTAGCTTAAAGTGGGTATAGAATAAGTTATTTTATATCTGGCTATAGAAAAATACTTATAATTAAATTAATTAATTAATCATATACGGTAGTGCTATTCTACGTCTTAGATGTAGAATAGTATTCTATCTAATAATATAATATATTACTTGTTGCGGTGATAGTTTTGTTTTGTTTTTTCTTATCTTAGTGTAAAATACGTTTTATCCGTCTCTATTAATATATGTGCGAAAAAATGCTTTTGTCGTTGGCCATTTGTAAAAAAAAAAAAAAACACAGCCCGCTGGACCCTAATGTGGGCGTACTAGACCCAATCCAACAACCCGGCCGACACAACTCCCGACGCCGTCCCTCGCCGCCACTTCCGGCAAACTCCGACCGCCGCCCCTCGCCCCCCTTCCCGATCCACACCTGCTCGAGCTCCAGCAACGCGCGCTGCCGGGACACATGAGGGAAATCGCCTGTGTGGGTGTCCGTCTGTACACCCCTGTCCTTCAACGGTGGCCGTCCCTAGAGGCACTACTTAATTTTTAAGTAAGTAGAGATACCAACGCCTGCGCTTGTGGTTTCTGCCATTATCATCCTAGCCGGAGTAGCAAGTAGAGTGGTTACATTTGAATATCTGAGTAGCACGAACCTTGTCGTTATGTCATATATAGATATGATCCTGTATAATCGGCTAGATTTTCTATCTCAAGGACGTTATTGTACTTGTGCTCTGAGCATTGGGCATTTATGCGATGCACAGTTCTTCCATAAATGAATTCGTTACAATTAACATGATCTGCCAAATATTTACTTAGATTACTTATTTTCTAGCCTTTACATAGCGGATTAACCTTTCGATCCCTGGTCTCACATAAATGAAGACGACGCTAGGTCTAGGTTGAAGGGAAGGAGAACTTCAGAAATGTATATTGATGCCAACAGAGTACCCAAAAAAATGTAAAGAATAACAGAGAAATTAATGACAATCTCTTTGACCTCATGTGTTGCTACCAAAGTTCGGCTAGGCGGCGACTACTCGGCGACTACGCGCGCCTAGTCGCTGGGCGAAGCCCGTCGCCGCGACTAGGGGCATAGTCGCGCATCGCGGCGCTAGGCGGCGCGTAGGCGCGCGAGATGAGCGCAAGCTCGAGGGTGGCCAATTTTGGCGCGCCAAATCGGAGCGCGGGAGGAATTCCCGCGCGGCCAGGCCCGCGCGCGGCCACGAGACCCAGGCGCGGGAGGATTAGAAGGGAGTGCGGCGCCATTCGCTCGTCCCCGCGTAAGATTTGGTCGTCCCCGCCGCCGGTCCTCCTCGCCGGGCGAGGTCCATCCCGCTGGACGACCTCCTCCCCGCCGGTCCTGCTCCTCCCGTTGGTCCTGCTCCTCCCGCCGGTCCTGCTCCTCCTCTGCTCCTCCCCTGCTCGTCCAAGCTCGTCCCCGACTCGCGCGCCGCCGGTCCTGCTCGTCGTTGACTCGCCGCCGCCGTCCTGCTCGTCCTCGACTGGAACCCCTCCCCGCCGGCCACCCCAAGTCCCCAAGGTGAGCTCCCTTCCCTCCCATGCTCCTCTCCCCTCCCATGCCGGCAGCTCCTTCCCTTTTGTGATGCCCTGGTCTTATGACCTGCAACTGTGTCACTTTGTGTCTGTGTGTCTTCTTTTGTGATTTGTGAGACTTGAACTAAGAACTATGTGCTTGTGCTGTCCTTTATTTATAAATTGTGTTGTGCACTTGTATTACTGTCCTATCCACTTGTATTGTAATTACTAGCTGCTGATATGGTGTGCTCATGGATGGGAGACTGCTGAAATCGTACAGATAAGTCACAACTTAGTGTTTTCTATTTTTTTTATGAACAGCTAGCTGTCTATTGACTAATTTACTAACTACTAGCTGTCAAAATGTGTTGCAGGAGCTAGGAACATGCAAGAGTAAGCCAGCTAGGAATCAGATATGTCTACTGGCCCTCTTTTTATACTTACTGTGACTCATATATAGTAATTATATACATATATATAGTTATATACATAATATATATATAATTTATGGCTATATTGCCAAAACGCCTAGGAAAACGTCTAGGAGCGCCTAGGACCGAGTACTCCCGACTAGGCGCTAGGCAATGGGTCAGCGCCTAGATTCCGCCTAGCGCCTAGCTGAACTTTGGTTGCTACCGTTGTTGGTTATTTCATACATGTGTTTGCTGATGACGAAGCAGAAGAAGATATGCATTCTGATTTTGTAGAGAGAGCTTCTGATTATTTGGCATCTCTCAAGGCACAGGGTGGGTGTGACCTGGGTCCGAACCGCTGGGCTCTCTGAAGAATTCCTTGCTGGACTCCAAGAGCTATCAGATTCAGCGCTGGGTGTGCTTCTAACTTCAGAGTTATTATTCTCTTCTGATTACAATAAGTCACAACATCATTGGCGTCTCCAATAGATATGAAGAGGAAATTGATGTTTTTTTTTACGAGGAAAGAGGAAATTGATGTTAATGCAACTTGGGAAGAAGTGGTGTTACTGATCAACTCTATCGAGTTTCATTCTATTCGTGTCACATGGTCTTATGGTTCGCACTGTGTAAAGTCTAAAATATTTGATTGATATGCTAGTGTCCACTTAACTGCTCAAATTACAAAGGTCTTAATAGAAAAGTTACAGCATAGGCTTAATCTTTTTTCGAAACTCCAGATAAGATGGCAGGGGTGATCCTCACATACAAACTATGGATCGTTGCATATATAGCATACAGACTCTTCATACAGAAACAGCTCTGTTAAGATTCAGGAGTCAAGTTTTGCCTTCGGCAGTGGCTTCCCATATAAATTACAGCATAAGCTTAATTGTTTTTGGCTACTCCATATATATATATATAAGATAGCAGGTTTGATCTTCACGTACGATCGACTCAGACATACTCAATACAACAGCTCTGTCAAGACTCAAGGGTCTGGTTTCACTTTCTGTTGTGTCTTGCCCATATCACTATGACTGTAATTGAAAAGAAGACACCAAATCCCAATGCCGTGAACATGAACAGTAATACATCTGCAAGGTCCTTCTCTGAAGCATGTGGCAAGCTTGTTTCTGTTGTATTGCTGCATTGTTTGGATACTGGAGGTCCACACAAACCAGAGTTCCCCAAAAAAGAGCTATTGGAAAATGTGGAGAACTGAGATGACTCTGGTATTCGTCCAGCCAACATGTTGTAGGACAGATTGAGTACCGAAAGGAAGTTCAGCAATGCCAGCTCCTGTGGGATCTCCCCAGAAAGCTCATTTGAGGAGAGGTCCAATGACTCAAGTTGCTTTAATGTGCCAAATTGAACGGGAATTGGCCCTTCTAAGGCATTATGAGACATGTTGAGACTACGAAGCAGCAAAAGATCCCCAATATCCTCAGGGATGGTACCATAAAACGAATTGTTTGAGATATCTATTAGCACAAGCTCCGTCAAGATCTTGGAGATTCTGTCATACCCTTTAATTGTAATTGCAACCGTAAACTGGTATGGTTGCACATGGTAATATTGTTTTTCCATGACTAATGTCTCATTATCAGATCTGGTCTTCATGGACTTGAGCATCTTAAACCATCCTGCTGACAATGTGCCACTCAAGTTGTTTGAGGCCAAGTCAACAATTCGCAGTTGTGTAAATTCACATTCATTTCGGTCGTGTGTATTATTTGAAGGATCCAGCAACTTCCCAGTAAACTTGTTAGACCTGAGAATAAGGACTTGAAGTTTAGGAAGTGTACTCATCCAGCATGGGAAAGAATCACTGATTCGATTGCTTCCAATGTCAAGTATCTCCAGGTTCCTGCAAGAAACTAGAGATCTTGGTAATCTCCCATCAATCAAATTGCCACTGAGATCTAATGCCTCAAGTGCACAACCTTTGCTAATGTTGTCAGGTAATTCTCCAACAAATCTGTTTCCTTTAAGACTTAATACTTGTAATGCACTGGCATCCTCTAGTAAACAAGATGGGATTGAACCACTTAAATTGTTATAAGAAAGATCAATGAGCAGTAAACTCCTAACCGCACCACAAATTGATTGTGAAATATTTTCAGAAAGGCTATTTCTGGAGGCCTTTAGAAAGAGGGTACTACTGAGGTAATTAGAGAAATCAGGCATGGATGAGAACTGGTTGCTCGAGTAGTCAAGTGTAACGCTGCCATCTCTTGGTATAGGTATGGGCCCACTGAAATTATTGAAACTCAGATCAAAGTATTCTATGTCAACTGGAAGCAAAGGTTCTTCAGATCCCACACTTGTAAACATATTATGTGATACATTCAGGAGTATGATGTACGATCCATTCAGTGTGTCCCATATCCACTGAGGTATTGCCCCATGGATTTGGTTATCAGAGAGGTCAAGACCAGTGATGTAATCAAGATGCCTCAAGAAGCGGGGGAAACTAGACATTCTGCAAGATGCTAAACGTAAGAATTCGATTTTTGGGAAGGAAACAGGTAAAGAACTATTTTCTCCTTCTACCACGTGCAGTTCATTGTTTGAGAGATTTAAGACAGATAGATTTTGCATTTTCGAGAATGCAGATAGTTGCACCATACCTACAAAATTGTTTGACTGAAGTTGCAGAGCTTGTAGTCTAGTCAAATTTGATATCTGTGGAGGTATCTTCCCTGAAAAATTGCAACTGCACAGTGCAAGCTCCGTCAAGCCACTTATGTTTCCTATCCAAGAAGGTATCTGTCCAGATAATCCACAGTAGGAGAATTTGAGAACTCTGAGAGAAGCCATATTTGAGATCCATGACGGTATGGAACCTACTAGCTGTAAACCAGACACCTCAAGCAGTTCCAAGGATTTGAGCTCACCTATTGAAGAGGGAAGTACTCCAGAGAAGCCACGAGCACCAAGGCCGAGCATTTTTAGAGACTTGAGATTGCTTATTGAACTTGGTATGGTCCCTGAGAAGCTTGTGTGATTGACAAACAGATTCTCCAAGCTGCTGTCCTGCGAGAAAACTGGCAGAACACCGGAGATCCCAGGATTCCTGGAGAGGTCAATTGTTTGTAACTTCTTGTGTTTGAAGATGATGGAAGGGAAATATCCTTGAAACTTATTTGTTGAGAGCTGAAGAACAGTCAGGTTGGATAAACCAGCCAGGAACTCTGGCACTGGACCAGACAAATGATTATAGTGAAGCTCGATCACTGTAAGTGATGTCAAGGCTGACAGTGATCTACATATAGGACCTGGTAGCAAGCAGTATGGTAAGCTGAGGACCTTGAGTTTAGGACTGAACCTGGCCAAATAGTCGCACCATTGGGCTGCATTACCAGACAGATTCACCATGCCCAGCCTGATCACCTCCAGGTTTGTGAGGTCTGCAAGTAGGGTCTCCATGTTTGGCACCCAGAGCTGCCAAAGGTTGTCTGAGTTGTAGTATGTCAACCTGTTCTCATCGTCGAAATCATAGGCATAGAAGCTGGTAGAGAAGTCGAGGAAGATGAGGCTTTTGAGACGGCCGATGCTTGCTGGTACTGGCCCCACGAAGTTGGTGTCGGAGAGGTCCAGATGGGTGAGCTGCGTGAGCTGCTCAAACCCAGCGGTAGGGAGCTGGGACACGCTGAAGTCGTTGCCGGAGAGGTCGAGGTGCTTCAGCCAAGTTAGTCTGAACAGTGCAGGGTCCAGACCACTGGCTTGCAGCTGCCGACCACTCAGGTTGAGGGAGGCTACACGGCCACCGGCGCTGCCACAGCTGACACCGTGCCAGCTGCAGCAGTCTGTGTCGGCAGTCCATGTCAGGAAGGTGGTGGAATCACCGCCAGTAGTGTTGAACGACTCCTTCAGCTCGAGGAGCTTCGAGGCCTGATCGAGGAGGCACGGAACTGGAGGCGCAGACAATGAGGTGTTGTTTATCGTCGTCACAGCAAGCATGTATGCAGTCTGGATTTGTAGAAGTATGAGCAGCATGGTTAGCAATGGTCCAAGGTGTGTGCGCAACTCTAATGGCGGACGAACCATTGTTAAAGTAAAGATGGGAGTAGCATCAACAATCAAATTGGAACAGATGGAGAGGTCAGGCGAAGGTTTTTTTTTCTGTTACCACTGATGTTTATCTTCTTTGGAGATTTTTCTACGTAGTGTCAAGAGTCAACATCATGTGCTTTGTTTTTTTAAGTAAAGAAGTCATAAAAGTCTAAATCATTCGTAGCGTTCCACACGTGTGAGATTTGGGAGTAAAACTAACGACTTTACTCTTGACACAATAGTTTTAAAAAATTCATCCCATGCTATTATGAGTTATGACCTCTCCCATTGCATTGATTTTAAAGTAGAAAAACTCAATCTTCCTATTGGGGCGAAACCTCACGCCCAAGGTTCACTAGTGATGATTGCTTCTTACTGCTCAAACCCTGCGGGTGCAGGTACATGGCGAGGTCTCCCAAGGTTGTCTGCGGAGGCCCCAAGAAGTTGGATTTGAGGCCGGCCGCAAAGATCCTGTGAGACCTTTGCCCAATGTCAAAGGACCTAGCCTTCGGGCCGAAGGCTCGGGTCAAAGGTGATCAATGGAAGGCGGCGGTGGCTCCATCTAGAATCTTCATGGAAGTCTTCAAAACATTCATGATAGAGGTCCCGCAGGCTAAAAGGTGGTCAGATGGACCCAACGGCCCAACAAGCCTGACGACGGCTTGATAAGGGCCCATTATGTGAGGTGGTTGTAGTAGAAAATGACCCTTCGACCCTTGTGCCCATGGATGTTGTGCAGTCAGGAATATTCCCATATATTTATAGTAGATAGAGGGGATTTATGTACAAGAAAATGTACGTAACTGTACCCTAACTCGAATACCAATAAAAAAAGAGATCACTCACCTTGATTACCAAGAACTCCTTGCCTCGGTAATAGCGCTTAGGTGGGTGAAGGCTAGACCTTTGGGGTACCAAGCTTCGGCCGACTGAGCCTCTCACTTCACCACGTTGCGATAGCTAATCCCAACACTTCCTAAGAAACCAAGTTAAGAAGTGTCTTGGTTTTATCCAGATGTGACAAATGATTGACACAAGAGTTGAGCGGTTTGAGACTTTCGTTTGAATTCATATTTGATATGTGCTTGATTAAGCTAATGCCTAACCGGAGGTGTCAGTATCTATTTACGTTGTGCGACGTGTCTCTTGGCTTGTGAATGTGCAGGTGCTGAGTGCACCTAGGTGGTCGATAGGCGATGGTGAAGGTCAAGTGAGAGGTTTGTGCGCAAAGGACTAGGAGCGGTGAAGGGCAGACAAGTAGGCTTGGGCCAAAGGACCAAGAGGCCGAGGTCGAACCATGGGCGGATCAAATTGGGCATAGAAAGAGCAAGAGTACATAGTTAATGAAGATGGCATCGATCGGATTCTAGGACGAGGTCGGATCAAGTCACGGCAAGGCATCACGAGCACTTAGTGGACCGTCAGGCTGAGGACATGGCGGTTGGTCACATGTCGACATCGGTGAGTCAGGTTGGGTGAGACATGCATGAGGGATTTGCTAGTTTGGTCCTCAAAATGGAGGAAGGATAGATTTTGGTGGTTTCGGCTTTAAAACCATTACCGGAGGGTTTGCCATCCTTAAAAACGTGGATGGACAATTTGGGGATTTGGCCCTCAAGGGGTTCGCTTCAGGCCTCAAAACTGGAGAATAGCGGATCAACAAACACGTGGTTGCATATCGAAGTTTATGTCGAGGGGAAACAAAGTCGAGAAAACACCAAATCCACTGGATCGTCGAAGAAAAACTTGAATGGTTTTGCCTCTAAGAGTATTTACGTTGATTGCTTTATGTAAGGGAAATTTGAAAAATAACCATGTGACTATTTATACGGGAGATGCTGGTTTGTAAGCCAAACCTTAGGGTTTAGGCTCATGAGGTTGAGATTTTTTAGTTAGAGCTAGAGATAGGAAGTGAGCAAATGCTCTTTTGAGTTGAGTTTTTTTGTCCTCCTAAGATTTGGTCCGTTAGGAGTGTCTTATAATCGGTCCTCATGTTGTAATCCAAAGATCAATTTCATGGTCCACTTGTTCCTCTCTCTATTTGAAATTTATTGCATAATTTGAGGAGCTATTTCTAGTGTTTGTTTTGTTCATCGGATTTGGTTACTGACTTTTGTGAATTTTTTTAGGACAATTTAGTGCCAGGACATCTATGAGTAAGACTAAAGTAGTCCTATAACAAATTTCTCACTTGGGCACCACAAATTTAAAGTCTCTCTAAATTTCTCTCTTTTTTATGGCTTCCCAAAATTTGCAAAATTGAAGTTGGAATCTCCTGTTATTTGGATTTGATTTGATCGGTTGTTTCAAAATGAAACTGCAGGCTCTTCTCTGTTCTGCTTGCTTTAGTTAATAGTACCAGCAATTGTGTCTCTTGGCGGCTGTGGAGCCACTAATCAGCTCGACACCACCATAACTGCAGCTCGAGGCTGCCATTTTTCTCAGGTGAGCAGCAGGAATTATCATCTGTGCATTATCTTTATTCAGTCCGACCGGAATAATGGTGCGCAGGACTGTAATACAGAGCTCGGCTCTGTTTTCATGTTTGCATACATTGCCTTTGTCTTAATTGAGCTATTGTGCTACTAAATGATCTGTTTAATTCTTCCTACATGGCAGTACCTCTCGTTGCTACAGAAACCATTTTCAGAAATGGGGGGTATTTTGGGCAGAGGCCGCTCAATTAGGAAGGCGGTACATGGTCAGGATCACCGACCATGTGTTGTGCTTGCTGCTCCTCTCAGCAAATGGACTCATCCCATCAATATTCAATGCAAACCTTACCATTCCAAGGTTCCTTTGAAAATTTTGGGTATGTGTCATTGAAATTTTGTCATTGCTTGGCATGGGCTAGATGTCAAAGCTTTCCATCGTCTTTGCTCTCATCAGCCAACACATAAGTTCGACATCCCAGAGTTTGTGAACAAACACCTCAACCGATCAATTACGAGGAGGTACCACACCACCAAAGATCCTAGAGTTTGTGAACAAACACCTCAACCAATCAATTACGAGGAGGTACCACACCACCAAAGCACAACTTCTTCTCTATGCGTAAGAGTCTACTTCAGGGGTAGTGGTTTTTGGGTCTTTTTTCGCTTCTTCCCTTTCGAATGGCAGGCTCCATTCTCTTGCTCCTAATAATCTTTACTTGTCTTGTACCTACTAGAACCAAAATTGGAACAGCTTTCTCTAAGACTTCATAATCCTTACCTCGATATAGGATACAATGATTCCAACACACGTAGATCTTTTAAAAACTCATAGTCAGCAGATTGATTTGCTTATTTTGTATGGTATGTGTTAGCAGACACTTTGTTCTCCTTTGGAAGGAGGTTTGCTAGAACATGCAACAATTTGTTGAAGGTAGCATCAGAACAACCAAATCAAGCTTTTGGCATCAACAATTGAAGGACAAATCGCAATGTCGTGAATTCTTTGGTCCAACCCTTAGATTCTTTGTACAACGGCTCTGTCGCTGCCTTCTTCAAGGCCACCGCACCTTTCATAAAGAATATTGATGGCTCCGAATAACAACGGTGCAACAATGCCACGAAAGATTTTCGCTTGTTCATTGTAATCGACGTGAATTTTGACCCATTCACCATCATCTTCACTGCCAAAGAATTTATCAGTAACATCCGAGATAACAGGATTAGTTTAGGGGCAGTGGTGTTGTGTCTCATGTACCTATTTGTTCCCTGAACTATCTATATTTGATCCCTCTGCATGCATATTACATGCCTCGACAAGCATATAGTCCCTCGACATCGGTGTTAGCTGGGTTGCCAATTGCATAAGGCACGGAACTACTCTCTCCATGTTTTGCCCAAGTCAAGTAGCCCTTCATAAAACCTAGGCAAACCAAATGAGAAATGATATGTTGTGTGTCATCAAATACAACAATATTTTTGCAGCCTATGCACAGACAAATATATGTACTTTGCCTTCTCTCTGCATGCATACCTCTTAGTGGTATCAATAAACCTATGAACCTCCAACCATTATGATGGAACTAATCTTGATAAGTTGTACATCCATGAGCTTTCCATCTTGAGCCCAAAAATTATATAAAGATAATATGTGATTAAATATAAGGTAAACATAAAAACCACTATCTTACTTAGAGAGTGTTATTTCAAACAATTTAGCAATAATTTCAGAAAATCGAATAATTATGTTTTTCTATAAATGTGCATGTCGATCTCTTACTTATTTTAATGATTTCAACAAACATTATATCACTAACCAATAATTTAACAATCTATTTTAATGAACAAATTTACAATCTAAATCTTGATAACACCATTCCCCATTAATTTTTATGCATTTACTTGGATGCATAAATTATGAAATTGATGATTGATGAGACATGTATATAATGGAAGGAACATAATGAGCCAAGTAATCTAAATGTTGGGATAATCACTTTGTTAGATTGAATTGCAAAAACCATTCTCTCTCTCTCTCTCTCTCTCTCTCTCTCTCTCTCTCTCTCTCTCTCCAAACACAATCATGAAGGCCTAGATCCAATTTTACCTCAAATTGAGAAGGATTGATGTAAAAAGAGATATGCGAGGCATTAACTAACCTTCTTGAGCTACCTCCTTCAAAGAAATGACAACCAAAACCTCTCCCATTATATTTTGTAATTTTTGGACCTCCAAGTTCGCCACCAATGGAAGGTGGCTCGGATGTACAGTTCTGGTCGGGAGAGGAAGATGGGGTATTTATAGGTTTTTTCGGCACACTATGTAAACCGCCAGTGTAAAACCTAGAAACTGGCGATTTACTTAAGAAACCGTCAGAGTAAATCTTATATTTACACTGGCGGTTCCTTAAGACAGTTGCTAATATATATTATTTTTAGAGATGGATGTCTTTATTTTACCGCCAGGATTTACACTGGCCGTTTTCTATTTACTCTAGCGGTTTTTAGCCTTGGGCCCATGTATTTTTTCTACTGGCGCCTTCTCCTTACAAACCGCCTGTGAAGAAAATCGCGCGCATTAGGAAAATTCGATTCTGTATTAGTGGTAACAGCAGACTTCGAAAATCCTAAAACTCTCCAAAAGAAAAACAGGAATGAGAACGAAGAATCAATCGATCAAAGTAGGCTGACGCGGGGGCGGTGACCTGGACGGATGAAAAAATCACGTGGAAAGAAATTTTCCTTCTTTAATAATACTAGCTAATACGGATGAAAAACTATGTGGAAAGAAATTTTCCTTCTTTTACAATATACCAGCAAATGTGTCTGTTTGTTGCAACGAAACTTAATACATATTGAAATCGGACCACGTATCATGGCTAGGCGTAAGTTGTTGTAACTCGTATCAAGAGTCTGGGTCACATACGAGATACATAGGGCGTGACTTAGTATGCCTCCGAGTCGGAGTATGTATATATCATCACTAGATGCGAGATGTATAACTCATTTGAGCACGAGTCACATGAGTTCGGGTTACATACGAGACACGAAGAGTGTAATGAGATGGAAGAAATTTTTACTGTCCCGTACTTTGGGGGAGGTCGAACAATAAAAAAAATTGGATGAAATTTTGGCTTTTTTATACTAGGTATAGAAGTACTCCCTCTGTCCACAAAAGAATGTAATTCTCACTTTTCGAGAAGTCAAACAGTTTGAACTTTGATAGAATTTATAGAAAAAGATATTAATATTTTTTACATAAAATTTGTATAATTAGATTAGTTATAGAATATATTTCATAATTAAATTATTTGGAGACATAAATGCTAATACTATTTATTATAAACTTAGTTAAACTTTAGCTAATTTGATTGGCACGATTTCCATAATTGCATTCTTTTGTGGACGGATGGAGTATTATAATATATAAGTTGGAACAAACTTCGGATTACAACTTCTCACTCATTAACTATGGAGCCTGATAATCTACTTCATTGAACTTGGACCCTGAATGTACTGAAAGTAAATTCACAACACCATGGGAACGTCCACGATGCATCACCATGAAACATGAATGTATAATAAGAAAACAAAGGACAGTTCTTCTGAAAACATATATATATACTTAAAAACTAATATTGGTCGATTACTGGAATTTTGACGTCCAGTTAGTATCATCTGCTGGGAGGACCGGAGAAGGGCATATCACTTGAGGTAGCCGAGGGCAGTTTGGACCAGCGGCACGGCCGCCGCTGCAGCAGCCATGAAGGTCCCATGACTGTTCCGCTCCCATCAAAGCCCTCCTCGGTGATGATGCGGTGGACATCCCATGTCGCGCACCCGAGACGAACAGCGCGAGGACGAGGAAGAGAGCGGCCCACCAGACGATCACCTTCCGGGCCATGGCCACGCCCATGGTACTAGATGTGAGTTGTGACTTCCTAGTTGGGTAGACGGTAGTAGTAGGCAGGGAGAGGAGTTGGCTGCTACGATGGGCTTTATAGAGGCGTATTAGCACGAGGGCCTATTCCGTATCTAGTTTATTTATTTATTGACCCATTCAACTCAGATCAAATTGAGAAAAAAGTACGCAAGGATGGGATCGGTGTCTCGATTTTTTCCACAGATACGTATGTATGGACCCTTTTGACTATTTGTTAAGCTTTGGACTTATGGACACAAGACCAACTCCAACAACTTAGCTGAGATTAGTAACCAAATTCCATAGTTTAGCCATTTTGCTACCCCAGATCAAGACATCACTGTCGGTTCAAAATCCCTCTTCGGCAGTGGCATACCGACAGTGATGTGGGGTTCACATCACTGCCAGTACTCAGAACCGCTAGTGATGTGCAGGCAATACTGTCAGTTCCTAGCACTAACCGGCACTGTTAGTTGAGCCAACACTGCTGGCTTGTGGCTCGAGCCGACAGTGATGCTCAAGCAAACACTGCCAGCTTGTGGCACGAGCCAATAATGGTGCTCAAGCCAACACTGCCGGCTCATGGCTCGAGTCGACACTGATGCTCAAGCCAACACTGCCGGCTCGTGGCTCAAGCCGACAGTGATTCTCAAGCCAACACTGTCGGCTTGTGGCTCGAGCCGGTAGTGAAGCTCAAGCCAACACTGCCGGCTTGAGCTTAGAATCGGCAGTGTTGCTCAAGACATCACTGCCGGCTTGACATGCAAACCGGCAGTGATATCTTTTTCATATTTTATTGTTTTATATAATTTATTTTTTATTTTTTTGGTGGAATCAGTTTTCGCTTTATATTCGCTACGTAGACATGTCCATCAACATTAAACATTACAAAATATTATGGTTATAGTTCAAATGTATTTATGAAGCTCTCGATCCCTTGAAATAAAAAAGAAATTATAATAGTCTAGCGAGCCACTCTGGCCCGTACTGCGTCTTGTACTTCACGGACTGTGCAATGGGGAATGTTCGTTTTTTTCCAAGCACTCCGATACGATGAAGGCTGCTAGCTCCGATGACAGTGCTATGACCTCCATTTCTAACATCCTATTGTGTTTAAATTTCTTGCGCTGTCATTCAAAAAAACTGGTTTCAAAAGGCAGAAATGTTAGAGAAATAAATAGATTGTTTTGTTGAATTAATAGATATAAATGAAATGGGGATTATACATACCAAAGCATCTGCCGTCTCCGATTTACGTCGAGGTAGCGAAGCATTGCCCACATTACGTAGAACCCGCATTCATTGTTTCCCGCCGGCTGATCTAGGGTCTTTAATTGCATTGGTGCAACTTGGAATGGGACCTTCGTCCCACTAACCATTCTTGCCTGAACACTGTGCCGCATTATAAAGTGTGAAAAAGGGGCAACATTAGAATATGCTATGTGTGATTAGAAAATAATATGTTATTAGGTTTGCTTACGCATTAAGCACTTTGACTAGGGGATCGAGCAAAGAGAGTGGCTTTTTCTTCAAGTCCCACACCTTGATATGATTTCTTTTAATATCGACAACAATGAAGACAAAATGGTTGATGCAATCACAAAACCCTAGTTAACGAATAATCGTAACTTCAAAAAACAAGCATAAAAATAAGAAATCAGAACACATACTCGCAGTTGTAGGTTAGAAGTATTTCGGTTTTATTACTCATCTTGAAATTTTTGAAAATGGCAGTCAGTGTCTCCGTCAGATCTTCCACTTTATTTCCATGCATGCCTTCGCATGTTCTCTCGTTGACTAGCTCGGGGTCCAGAAAAGACATATGAGCGTACTTTGTTTTGAAGCAATATTTTGCTACACACCTGCATAATTCATGGGGAATGTGCAGTCGTTAACTATTTGTGTATCGAGAGAGTAGTTAATTATAATATCGTGCGAGGAGGGTACTTATATAGTCCACAGCGTCAACATTTATGTATCGAGATCGCGTCTCTAGAATAGCTAAAACAAGTGATCCCAACCGACAAAGTGCTTCTCTTCATTAGGATAATGGAAAACATGCGACGGACGGATAATATATTCGAAACCCGCCTAGTCCGTCTTAAGTGCTTGGGCCATGTAATAATCGTGCAAGTAACGCATATATGTTGTCAAATTTTTATACCCCTCCTCGTCCACCAAGAAATTGCCTCTTTGAAACTGCATTACCGGTCTTGCCGTCTCATATGCTAATGAATCATTATAGATGTTCGCGGCATCATCCCTGCTTAATCCGGGGTTTTCTTTGACAATCTTGTTTATCTTCCTTTGATCTTCATGGTGTATTTCTTTGACTCTTAATTGATTGTGTTTACTCTCTGTTTGCCTATTGAATTCAGACTGCACCCTCCACTTAGGCAATGAGGCAAATAGATTCCAGAAGCTAACTTTGTCTTCCTTGGAGGCTACTTTTGGCTTTCGTTGGTTCATCAAGTTTGTAACGCTGCCACTCATGGTCCTTTTCTTTTTTTTGTTGGTCCACTTTGGGAGTATTAGCGACCGAATCCAAGGACCTTTTCTACGACTGCGAGGATGCCTTAGATCTTATTTTGGGCTATTGTGGAGGAGGAAGAGGACGAGAATTATGTTTTCTCGGGGGTGATGAAGAGAGAGGAGGAGGAAGAGGAATCTTCTCTTTTCTTGGGGCTGAGAAGATGGAGGATGAGAATTATGTCTTCTCGGGGGTGATGGCAAGGAACTAGGGAAGGTAGTGTGATCTCCTCTGTTGGGAGATGGTGAGTGATCATCTCTGGGTGGCAAAGATTCACCATCGTCCTCATCATCATCCGAAGACAACTGGTGATCAAGCTTAATGAAGCGCTTACGCTAGGCCACATGAGCGCCACATGAAGCGTTGCCTGTCTTCCTGTACGGGGTAATCAATGTGCATCTTGTTATACTTATTATCAAGTATAGTATCAATGCTAACGTGGGCATATCCCGTTGGAATTGGGCGGCCATTAATGGTCCCATCTCACGTAGGCTAGGCCTGGCCGACAGCCACCTTGTTAGTTGTCCATTCTGATGGATGTACAACCTGACATTGACAGATTCGGTGATGCTATCCATCGGATGAAGCTCATTCGCCTCTTCATCGTCGAGCGGGGTCGATCCACAGCTGCTGCGACCCCTGAACTATGGGCTAAAGCTAGTCAGAAGAGGTTCTTGTAGTACTACTCCTGATCCCTTGGATGCCATAAGTACATTCACTTTTTCTTGAACCCTCTCATCAATCCGTTTTTCGAATTTGTCTTCCATCTCTTTCAGAACCCTCATATACTCTGCCTCTTGTGCCGCTCTTCCCCTCGAGCGGCTCCGATAAGTGGAAGATTCTTCCTCGAATGCTATTTTCCAAGGAACAAGACTGACTCCTCTAGTGCGACCAGGGTGCTCCTTGTTTCCGAGTGCTTGGGTGAGCATGTCATTCTCCCTATTAGTACTGTGGGTCCCTTTTCTCACATCATCATTTACCTCGGAGATCCTCTAGATGAGGCTGCTCATGGCTAGATTTGTGGAGCTAAAGCTCCTGTCTGGGCCATGGTGTACCCCTCTCGCCATATAGAAATATATCGATCTAGGTTCCCAATTGGTAGTCTCAGGCTCAATGCCAAGGTGTTCCACCTTCTCAAGTTCCCTTTCAAATGCATCCATCTTACTAGCGTAGCCACGAGAGCCGAGTTTATGAGGATTTGTCGATTTAAGCGAGTTCTCCTTATTCTTCCTGCTCAGTTCCAAGTACTCCTCGGATTGCCTATATTGTTTGAATTCCTACTAGAAGTCCTTCTACTTGGTGTACTCTCCACCATCCCAATTTGGCTCTTTATCCTCGAGGATAAATTTCTTATACAATGTCCCCTTGAAAGTCTTGAAGCATGTCCCCATGATTTCTTTTGCTTTTTTCTTGACTTGCTCCTTGTCATAGTCCTGTGGGAAAGTGAAATACTGTGGGATCCATTTCTCCCATATGTCATCCTTCTCACTTTTGGGAACCCTCTAGGGTCATCATCTTTCCCAATCCACTTCCTATACTTAATCGGGATGTAGTCCCTTACAAGTGCCCCGATGACAGTCTTGTATTTGGCCGCAGCTTTTTTAGGCGCGAGCGGTTCACCAACTTGGTCAAACTCAGTGATATGCCAGTGTGCATTCTTACTAGTAGGAAGCTGTGACACGCTTCGCTTGGTTCTGGCCTTGCTGCTAGCCAAACCATCTAGCTACTCGGTTGGCTCAACTTCCTGCTAGAGACACCAAGTAAGCTAATAGACTCTCAATTAATTAGCTTGTGTGGCTACCTAGTCACTTATACCTAAGTTACTTGGTCATCTTGGTCATCTTGATCTAGCTTGAGAAGAGTGGTAGGGGTCCATGGTACCTCATTCTCACCGTCTTGATTGTTACCGCCATCATTTGTCGGATCATGCTGCTCTCCCGTCCCACCGATATCAGCCGCTTCTTGTTACCTATCAGTTCTTGGGCGATGGGTTAATGGGCAACGACGAGTCATGGCTGTGACATGATCATGGTCAGTTTTGGCTACGTACAACTACTAGTAGCATTTGTGCATCTATATATTACCCAACTAATAGAGATTTAATGCAAAGTCTAATAATAAGTTCACAAATAGTTCACGTACAACAAATACATTGTTTGATTGGCTCCATACAACAAAGTCCACCTACTGTTCTATGAAACAAAGCCTACATCAAGTTCCAAATAAGAAAAGCAATGACCATAGCCATAAATGAAAGCATGGCATCTTTCCAAGACCAAGGAGCAATTCTCCTAATCTTCATATCTCCGGTGGGTGGCTCTTCTTCAATCTCCACTACCGGCGGATGGCCATGGTTTGCACTCATTGGACCATAGTAGGCCCTCAAAGCTTCAGCTTCTATGTTGTATTTTTTGTACCAATTAGCTGGGTATCAATTGACTTGAGCATAGCAATCTTCCCAGGTAAGGTAGATCCTAGGCATCTGACCAACATGAACTACATACCATGCAATGGTTGCCTATACATGTAACCAAATTATGTTGATAGTGCTATGTCATTCAAACATGTTGTAGACTATATTCAAATATTCAAACTTCAATTTGCAACACATTTAGCTAGGCTTCATCCCATGCATATTGGACATGAAAGCATTATGGTAATTGGCAGTACATATAAGACATAAGAAAACAAATATAAAGAGGCCATTTTCGACTGTCTTCCAATGAATCAGCTTGTAAGTGACCTATGTTAAATATTTTTCTCTGGACTACTTTGTTCATTCCTTTTCTAATACATTTGCATTGAAAAGATACATTTATAGGTGCTGCCATGCTACGTTAATTTGCTATTTATCAGGAACTTTAATTAATTTGTTCATTTGCTAGCAATTTTCGAAAGATTCTACAACCTAGCAAATTAGCAATTCATGAATACACATAGCAGAGCCCATCGAAATAGCAGACAGTAATAGTACGCAAAGCACGATGAAGCCGGTTAGCGTCGTTTACCTCGTGGAGAAGAGCCCATCCGAAGTGATGGTGACCTTGGTCTTCTCGCGTCGGGGAAGACGAGGCCGCTGGCGTGCTAGGGACGGCATCAGGCGTTGAAGAAGAGGATGGCGCGTTGGAGGAAGACAACGCCATCGGGCGTGGTTGGGACGGCAGTGATGGTTAGCGGCAAACCGTCGAACACCTAAGGTGTGCAGTGAGGGAGGCACTCACTATGTAGCATGGTGATGCCGCTGTCCGTGTGCTCCTTGAAATCCAAGCTATGGGAGGGGCAGGGGTGGGGGACGTCGGCGTCGAGGACCGGGGGGGTAGGGGACGCCGATGTGGATGACCGCGGGGCGAGGGACACCGGGGTGGAGGACCGTGGGGTGGGGGACGCCGGGGTGGAGGACGGCGTCACGGGTCTTCCTCGCTGGCGCAGGCTGCACGGGGACGCGTGAACATCAGCGTTGAAGAAGAGGAGGGTGCTCGGGCTGCGGACGGCGGCACGTGGGGCGGCGGTGCTCCGTCGGCTTGGAAGAAATGGATGGCGCGGGGTTCAAATGACTTCAAAAAATTTCAGCCCGCGCCACCGGCTTATATACTCATGGCACATCACTGCCGGTTCTAGAGACAAACCGATAGTGATGACATAGCATCATTGCCGGTGCCAAATCCAACCTAGCAGTGATGTGCACTACCACAACCAGTTGGAGCGCAATGTTAAAAAGATAAAAATAACCTAAGCTAACGAATTCCCTATCCTAGCGCAGCGGTTAAGGCCGCGCACTCACGAACCCACGACCTGCGTTCGAATCCCAAGTGGGCCAAACTTTTTATTTTTTCTTTTAATTTTGAATCACCTAACTGCACTATGTATAAATAAATAAAAATAAAAAACTACTCCTAATGTAATTACATAACTAGCACAGCGGTCAAGGTTGTACTCTTTGGAGCCCGAGACCCGGGTGTGAACCCCGGGCGGGGCAAAAATTTTTAATTTTGTTTTATTTTTGAATATAAACTAACTACGCTATAACTAAATAAAAAACTAAAAAACTAAGACTAACACAATTACTATCCTAGTGCAGCGGTTAAGGCACTACACTTTAGAGCCCGAGACCCCAGTTCATACCCCGTGCGGGGCACAATTTTTTGAATTTTTTTAAAAAATATATCTATCACTGTCGGTTTCCTTTTTAAAATGAAACCGACAGTGGTAGTTTTCATCACTGTCGGTTTCTGCCCATCACTGCCCGTTTTTTTAAGCCGACAGTGATGATTATATATATATATATTTTCTTTTTTAAACTAAATAAATTCACGCATTTATATTCCTATTGTACCTATGTCCAAATGGCTTAAATTTTTTTTGCAAGCATGTACACCCAAATTATGACCCCACACAAGATCTTAGGTTTTTCTGATTATTTTCTTTATTATTATATTTTTGTTTGTGCTAAACGGGACAAAAGAGGCCCAATTACATGTTGGGCACACTAGAATTTTGCATCCATCTCGATCAAAAATTGGTCCCTAGGGTACATAAGATCCTATGGAAAAGTTTGGCACCATTCCGGATCATTTTAGGGCAGGCTTAGTTCAACCTCTAATTAATCGGTGACGTCACGTGGAAATTCAATTAAATCGGAGAAAGCACCAAATCATCTCAGAAAAATCCCAAACTTGGTGTTTCATTCACCCGTGGCACGTGTAAGCCTAGGCAAAAGTTTGAGACCAATACGACACCGAAATGCATATGAACCACAGAAACCTTGGGAACCTAGGTGATTAGTCATTGTAACATGAGACGGCTTCAATAGGTTTGTGAAGCAGGTATGTACTGCCTATGTCCAAATGGCTTCAATTTTTTTTGCAAGCATATACACCCAAATTATGGCCCCACATAAGATCTTAGGTTTTTCTGATCATTTTCTTTATTATTATATTTTTCTTTGTGCTAAACGGGACAAAAGAGGCCCAATTACATGTTGGGCACACTAGAATTTTAGATGCACCTTGACCAAAAACTGGTCCCTAGAGCACATAGACCCTGTGGAAAAGTTTAGCACCATTCCGGATCATTTTGGGGTTGGCTCGGTTCAACCTCTAATTAATCGGTGATGTCGTGCGAAAATTCAATTAAATCGAAGAAAGTACCAAACCATCTTAGAAAAATCCCAAACTTGGTGTTTCATTCACCCATATTACGTGCAAGCCTGAGAAAAAGTTTGAAACCAATATGGCATTGGAATTTAGAGTTCTTGTTCCATAGCACATGAATTACATGACAAACACAAGCCGAATTAAACTTAAACTTTGCAAATTGAACCTAAAGAAACACTAATTCGGGGGTGGATGCGCAGCACCATACATTTGCATCCAAGCATGGTAATTGATGTCACAGATTCTGTAACCATAGCCATCGATGAAGGCCAATGCCCGTACGATTGCACTCTCTCGTGTCTCAAAAGACCGGTGACATGGTCGTCCATAGATGTAACCTACTAAACAACCATTGGCCTCGTTAGTGAATCTTATGCAGAACTGGCATCCTACAGTAGTGTGCTGGCTGAGGTTCCTAGTATAGTACTCCCAGTCATACTCGAGTCTCTTCATAGCTTGGTCTAGAATGGCTGACAAGTCTAATGTAGCTTAGGTAATGTCATGGAGCACCACCTGCAAGCGGGCAAAAAATGAGATTGTTATTACAATAACAATACAATAAATAACCATGACTCAGGTATCAGTGACGTTGACTTTACCACATCCATTTGGTTCTAGCTCACCCAGTATTCACTTACTTGCAGAACGAGGACATCACCAGCACGCAAAGCTTCTATCTTGAAGTGCGAGAAATCGGGTACCTGATAGCAAATGTGCTGAAGTGCCACCAAACAGTTGCACACGGTAGAGAACTAGGCACTTCTCCTGCTAGGCATCAGTGATCCTGTCCGCCGGATAAATTCTTGAAGCCTTGATGGTAGCCTCGAAGGGATGTAGAAGCTTAGTTCACACGTCCAAGTTTGACCATCATCATCAGATGCCGTATTCTCAATGATGTCCGACACCATGAGCAAACTAAGTGCTACTTGCAGCCACTCTATCGGGGCTATCGTACGACATATGCAACAATGATATTATTTGAATGAGTCCATATATATTATGAAACAACACTTATTACGGAATTTAAACTACAATTATTAATTAATTAGCATCCAAAAATAAGATGTTGGAAAATATTTCATACAATAGCTGGAATAGGGTGGTTTGGAATGGCCACATCAGGATCGAATGAAGCATCGCCAGGGTGGAAACCTGGTTCTTATGGTGGGGGAGGTCCGTTCGTCCCACCTAATAAAATTCAAGAAATATGACTATAAATATATATTTCATTATATAAAATGTGCCAAGTAAAATGTAGCAAATTAAATAAATATAGATCGATGCATATATATACATAGCTAGAATATGGAAGAGGAGAATATATATTGCATTGTACCTAATAAAATTCAAGAAATATGAATAGAAAAATATATATTGTATTATATAAAATATGCCAACTAAAATGTCATAAACTAAATAAATATAGATCGACGATGTATATATACATAGCTACAATGTGAGAGGAGAATATATATACCTGCAATGAAATATCTAGGAGCCATGACCACATAGAGTGAAAAGAGTGAGAAGTGAGAGTACGTGAAACTAAGAAATGAGAGTAAAGTGAGGGTGCGTGCGTGTGTATGTTCCTGGTGCCTTTTTGTAGGGGCCAGACACATCACTACCGATTTTAAAACAAAACCGACCTTGATGGTGTCCATCACTGCCGGTTTTGTAATAAAACCGATAGTGATGTGGCTGACAACACGTACTTCTATGCATGCATGCATGCATGCTGCAATAAAGGTTATTACTTATGAAAAAATAGTAATCCTGTGATCTTTATTTAATGCTCAAATAATGTCCAAAAATTTCATATCAATTGCATAATTTCATATATGGGAGCAAAAACACCGTCGTCCACCCAAAAAACGCTAGATAATTAATTATTAGGGCACCATATATATGTAAAATATACATACATGCATCGCCATTTGAAGACACAAACGTCGATATATATATTTCGGTTACTGAAATACAACATAAAATAACAGAAACCTTGAAATAAAATTACATATACGATAACAAAGACATGACACTAAAATTAAATATACGATAACAAAAACCTATTTCTGTCTAGGTTAATGTTACAATTGAAGTGTACAAACATATTATAAGATAACCACCTCAGAAGCATTCTTCTAGAACCTAGGTAGGGTCAAATAGCCGCCAGAGAATGCCAGAGATAGATGACAGCTACGCCTTAGGGAGACAAGCGGAGAGGTTGCCGAGCACTGTTGAACCCTTGCCTCTCCGGACTGACAATCCAGAGCACACGAGACAGTTGCCGAGCAGCGATAATCCATGCCGTTGTGGTCAGATAGTCCAGAGCACACCGGATAGGATGACTCTGTCAACCTCGCTATGTCCCCAAGCTTTGGTGTTGTTCTATCTTCAGAAATATTCTTCTATTACCTTTTGTGTGCACCATTCTTATGGATGACCACGCTTATTAAAATTTGTATGTGGAGGGCTTTCTTCTACCGAGAAGCTATAGATGTGTATACTAGCTAGAGAGAACGAAGTGAGAAATAAGCAGCAAGAGGGTGACAAGACTTGGCTATTGAGAGGCTAGCTCTCGACCGAGGGCCATTTTATAGGGGCTAGCAGTCGTGGTATGCTTTTATTTTTGAACTAAAGCTGTCGGGGTAGGTGGGAGCAGTGCTCTGCTGTGGTGGTCAGCGGGAGCACTGTAGGCCCGTGAGGAGCATCTTTAGATCACTCGATTTTAGTTAAAAAACCGACAGTGAAGGTGCTCATCTGTGTCAGTTTTGGGAATAGGTAGTGATAGCTTGTATCACTATCGGTTTTAAAACCAAAACCGACAGTGATGGACCCTGCCATACTGCAATGCTATAGTTGGGTTGCCTGCTGTCGTAGCTTTTTTTTAAAAAAAAAATTTGTCCTGTCATAGGGATTCAAACCCGGGTCTTGGGGTACATAGTTTAGTGGCTTAACCGCTGCGCTAGGATAGGGAGTTCAGTTGGTTTTGTTTTATTTTATCTTTTATCCTGTGCGCAATATTAATTAATAAAACAAAACATAAAAATTTTGGCCCGCCTGGGGCGCGAGCACGGGTCTCAGGGTCCAGAGTGCGCGGCCTTAACTGCTGCGGTAGTATAGGGAGTTCAGTTAGATTGTTTTTTGTTTTATCCTGTGCTAATGCACTATTAATTAATAAAATAAAACACAAAAAGTTTGTAGCGCCTGGGGCTCAAGTGCGGGTCTCAGGGTCCAGAGTGCGCACCTTAACCGCTGCGGTAGTATAGGGAGTTCAGTTAGTTTGGTTTTATTTTTTGTTTTATTCCGTCCTAACACACTATTAATTAAGAAGATAGAAAAATGTACTCGAAATTAGTTTATATTCTATTTTCTTTTATTTAGACAGATTATTAAAAGTTTTGTTCAATTTTTTTTATTTAGACTATGATTGATTTTGTTTTTTCTTTTATTCATTTATTGTTTGTAAATACAGTTAGTTTATATTCTAAAATAACACAAAAATTTGTGTCTTGATTATTTAATTACTGATACAACTGATTACATAGTTAATAATAATCTAACTATCTTCATTGGGCCCAACAATGAGGGCCTCATCGTGATCACGCCGAACGTAAGCAGGTTTGTCACCCTCTTCAAGGATAGGTAGGGGTACGTTCTCCCCGAATGCAGGCATTTCCTAATAGCCCCTATAGTCTTCTTCGTCCGTCACTCCATCAACATCGATAATCTTCCTTTTTTCCTTTAGGACTACTTTTAGCTTTGCTTTTGTCTTGTTGTCCCCTACATAGAAGATTTGCATAGCATCTTTTGTAAGGACGAAGGGGTCGTCTCAGTATGCGGTCTTGGTGAGATCAACGGTAGTGAACCCTTCTCTATCGGTGGAGATTTCCTCGAGCTGGACCCACTACCAGCGAAAAAGAGCTGCCTTCAACCGACCGTAGTCTAGCTCCCATATCTCCTCAATGAAACCATAGTACGTCGTCTACATGTTGCTGTTTTCGTCGTGAACGTCGAAACGAACACCATTGTTTTGGTATGTGCTCTTTCCATCTTGCTTTTTTTGTGTAAAATGTAAATCCATTGATCTCATACCTTTGGTACTTAAGCAATGTACTTGAAGGTCCCTTGGCTAAGATATTTGGCTAATTACCCAACATTGTTCTAATCAAACGGCATTGCAACCAGCTGATAAATTCCTCCTTATGTTTTTATCAAACCAAGCCTGCGGCCTGCTTGGATACAAAGTTTGCAGCGATTGCCTATGCTCGAAAATGTATGGCATCACATCATCTGCTTGCTAGAGAACAGCGAACTGTGCTTGTCTGAAAGAAACGGGGTCATCTACCTTGATAGATTTCTCCCCGATCGTTCCTTTGCCACCTAGTCTTCTCTTGTGACGAGATTCTAGAACTCTGACCCTAATGATGTCCAGATAATATGTGCAGAACTCAATGGCCTCCTCCGTTGACCATCCTTCAACTATACCCGCTTCTAGCCTGAATCTGTTCCTAACATGCCTCCTGAAAACTTTTATCAACCTTTCGAAAGGGAACATCTGATGTAGGTATATTAGGCCAAGCGCTCTAATTTGGTCAACAAGATGAACGAGCAGATACATTGAGATATCAAAGAAATTTGGTGGAAAATGCATCTTAAGCCTAACGAGAATTTTGGCTATGTCTCGCTGCAGCTGGTCCAGCGTGGACACATCAATGACCTTTTTTGAGATCGCGTTGAAGAACGAGCACAGCTTTATGATTGGGGCGCCGACCTTTGGGGGGAGGCTACCACGTAGGGCAACAGGGAGCAGCTGAGTCATAATGACATGACAGTCATTGGCCTTCATACAACCATAGTTGAACTTGAATTCTCTCATGTTCACTATCCTCTTTGGGTTCGCATAGTAGCCCATCGGGAGTTTGAGTTCATTGAAGAAAGAAATAAGCGCACGCTTTTCTTCCTTCTTCAATGTCCACGACGCAACCGGAAGTTCAAACTGGCCATCCTCTAGCGCCACGGGATGTAGCTCCTTCCTAATTCCCAAGTGTTGCATGTCTAGGCGTGTGGCTAGTGAATCCTTCGATGTCCCCCCGGTGTCCATCAAGGTGTTAAGCGTGTTACCACACACATTTTTAGTAATGTGCATGGGATCAAGATTGTGGCATACACTCAGCACTGCCCAGAAAGGTAGTTTCCAAAAACCTGATTTTTTTCTTCCAGATGCTTCCATCAGGCGCTGCTACTGCATTGTTCCCCTTCCCAAGGACAACCTACAGTTTGTTGACTTCTCGAAGTATCGCATGCCTGTCTCGATATTTTAGAGGTAAGCGTTTCTCAATAGTCCCATCAAAATCTTTTTTGTTCCTACGTTAAAGTTGATCCTTAGGTAGAAACCTACGGTGTCCCATATAAACTATCTTTGAGCTCTTTGGCAGATGTACCGCATCGATGTCATCCAAGCACTCGACACATCCAGTATAGCCTTTTGTCTTCACTCCGGACAAGCAATCTAGACCTGGTAGGTCGGTGATTGTACCGATAAGTACTGCCTTGATCATGACATGTTCCTTTTTGTACTCATCCCAAACATCCTCCACACCCTTTTCAAACATCTTCACTAGTTCATCGATCACTGGTTTTAGAAACACATCGATGTCATTCCTAGGTTGTCTTGGCCCTTGGATCAGTAGTGGCATCTGGATGTACGACCGTTTCATATAGAGCCAAGGTGGAAGGTTATATATACAGAGCGTCACTGGCCAGGTGCTATGATTGCTTCTAACCTGGTCGAAATGATTCATCCCATCTGTGCTCAAACCAAACCAAAGGTGCCTTACCTCTCCACCGATGTTCTTATAGAACACAGTATTGACTGTCCTCTAGTCCTTCCCATCGGCAGGGTGCCTCATCATTGTATCTTTCTTACGTTCTTTGCCATGCCAGCGCAACAGCTTGACTGACTTTGCACATGCAAACATCCTATGCATCTGGGGAGCTATAGAGAAATACCAAACGACCTTCATGGGACATCCTCTGGTCTTGGTACCCTCATTTGAAGGCCCTTCCTTGTACCGTGGAGCTTCACACTTGGGGCACGCATCCAAATCTTTGTATTCGTCTCTACGGTACAATATGCAATCATTGGAACGCGCGTGGATTTTTTCAACCTCGAGGCCGACAGGGTAGAACATTTGCTTGGCTAGGTATGTCTTTTCTAGCAACTTATTTTTTTCTGAGAGCGTTTTTTCTTATTATACCTAACAACTGATCGAAGTCTTTATCGCTCAATCCATTTGTCGATTTAAACTCTAACAGCATGATGTCGGCTTTCAATTTGCTCATTGGATAATTCTTATACAATGGTGTTTTGCCATGTTATCTTATTTTCTCTAGCTTTCTTAGCTGTCTTTCACTAAGACTTCCGGTCTCTACATTACATAGCAGCTGAGAAATGCCATCATTATCCTCGGTGTCGTCAGCTAGTGTGTTTCTAAACACATCATTAACTGTGGCCATAGGTTCCGTGTTGACACCGGGTTCCTCGTCAGCATCATGGATGGCTACGTCAGGCATGGCCACATCAGGCATAGCCACATCATCATTGTTTTCCTGTGGAACATTCACACCAACCTCGTCATGCATAGTCCATATCGTATAGTTTTGCATGAACCCCCTAGTAATCAAGTGCATTCGTACAGACTCAATTTGAGCCCATTTTCTTTGATTCATGCAATCTTTGCATGGATAGAAGACAGGGTTCCCATTCCCAGCATGGGCTTTGGCATCGGTGAGAAACTTGCCGATGCCAAACATGTACCGCTTGTTCGTTTGGGACCCATACATCCACTCTCGATCCATCTCTGGACAACAAAATATTGAGACAGTAATTACAGAGAAATTAATAACAAGTGGAGCTTTATGAACAACAATTGTTGCTCGAAACAACAATTTATTCTACACTTATTTAATTTAGTCACCCCATTTTTGAAAAACATTATTATACACTAATTATTGGAATATTAAAATTGGTAGCCTCGGCCATATAAATTGAAAATAGTAGCACCATTAAAAACAATTATTTCACAATAATAAAGAACAATTATTCTACTCCATGCTACATAAAAATAGAGACACTAATTAAAAAAACTAAAATTAGAGATATGATCATGAACAAAAAAAGTAGCTCCAAATAATGTGTTGGTAGGTGGCACATGGATTAATTTGCTCACCAAAATTGTAAAATAATGTACTCTACTCCTATCAAGAACTAATTATAGCATCACATACTAACAATGATCTTGACCACCTTGTAATTAGCTAGGAATTTAAATGTGTTCAAAGACACCAACCTTTTGGATGATGAATTCACCACAATTTGCTTGCTTGCCTTGCACAAAGTCCAATTGAAAAAGTGCTCTCTAGAATGGAGAAATAACTAGAATGAGAATCAAGCAATGTTGCCATCAAAATAACGCTAATTAAGTAATAAAATCAAAGGAGTGGATGCTTGTTACTAAACTTAAAGTAAGAAGGTTAAGCCATTCTTCCAAATCCAAGAGCTAGCTTCATGGTCGAGAGCAGCCGCAACAATGGAGGGAGCAGCCCAAATACGCGCCTTTGTGCTCGGGATGGAAGAGAGGAGGAAGGAGAGGACGGTGCCAGCTTTTTGTACTGTGATGTTATCATCGTCGGTTCTTGTCTAGTACTGATAGTGATAGCCCAACATCACTGACGGTTCTTGGCTAGAACCGACAGTGATAAGTAGACGTCAAGCCACTACCGGTGCAAGTCATAAACCGGCAGTGATGTGGACCTTCACTGCCGGTTTTGGCCCGGCCCCAATCATTTTCTGATTTTCAAGCTCAGAACCGACAGTGAAGGTACATCACTGCAGGTTCACCCTAATCCAGCAGTGATGTCCAGATCTGTAGTAGTGTTTTGTAAAATAGACAACTACTAAAAAAAGATGAGGTCAACAACAACTTTGATATTTCTCGTCTTAAGAGAACTAGCGCCCGTGGTTGACTTTATATGACCACCTAAAATCAACGGATAGCAAGTTTTCTATTTTAAAAAGTCAGATAGCACATTTGTTGAAATCTATATTTTACTATATAAATTATAAAATAGCGTTTAAAATAAAAATAGCCGAGCAGTTAGAGTTGCTTTAGTTATTTGACATCATGGGACAGGGAGTTTCCTAATGCAATATACTGACTCAGTACGCGTACGGGGGCAACACTGTGTGGTTGCTTGCTTGACCGAGGGTCTTCCACTCGGCCCGTCCTTGCGTGCTTTTTTCTGTTGGAAATAGGGACAGGGAGTTCATATTTGACGAAAGGACGTGGTTAAGCCGCGACCCTCCCGACATCACTAGCTCACTGCATGCATGTACCGATCAGTACGGCTCTCGTCGTCATGCTCCCTTTCCGATCCATGCTAGCTGACGCAAAACAAAAAAAATATTTTTTTTGAATTGCTATAATTTTTGAATGTTATATCTATTTTTAATTCCGTCTGCACCGGTGTGTTCTACATGATGAGACGAATAAAACTAGACCCGTTTGCATATGTTTCAAAGGATTTTTTATAACAATTTATGTGTAATACATGCTATAAGATTTATAAAAGAAGCTGCTACCATATAATACTAAAGTTGCTACTTCAAAAACTTACTAAAGTTGTTACATAGTATGCGCAAACTTGGGTGCAAAATATCAAAAAGAGTTACTACCATGTAATACTAAAGTTGCTAGTAGTACTATAGTTGTACAACTTGAGGGGCAAATTATTAAAATAAGTATAAAATAAGGTGCCAACAGGGGCAAGTTATTATATAACCAAATCTGTGACTCCTAATATAATACTTGCTGCAAATCCTAATCCTAATACTTGTTGCGACCCCTAATCCGAACCCATTCTGCCTTGAATGTGTATGTGCATTTCTTTTGTGCCAACTTATGTGTGCAATGGCTACCCTTTTGTGATAACTTATACATTATAGGTAAGGCAACTAATATACAAAATTTTAGAAGACATTCGAACCTAAAAGGGTGACTGAAAACTGAAAGTAAAAAACATTAAACTGAAAAATGAAACTAAAAAACACTGAAAAAACATAAAACTTAAAATAAAGAACATTGAAAAAAATAATAACTCATTTAATTGAAACTAAAAGAGACAACGAAAAAAAACTGAAATAATGAAACTCAAACCTCAAAAAACTGAAAAATTAAAAAAATAGAAAACAATAAACTGCCGCAAAAGAAAAAAGAAAAAAAAGTAGGCGTGCAAGATTTTTGAAGGCATTCGAACCTAAAAGGGTGACTAAAAACTGAAACTAAAAAAACATTAAAAAACTAAACTAAAGAATTAAATATTTTTATTGAAAATGAAAATGAACAAAAATACTAAAACTAAAAAATAGAATCACATAGCTCATTAAACTTATATTAAAAAACTGAATCACATAATTAAACTAAAAGAAATATTTTGACTAAAAATAAAAATGAACAAAAAATTGAAACTAAAAGACTGAATCTTAGAACTCATAAAACTGAAACTATAAGATTGAATCTAATAACTCATTAAAATGAAATTAAATGGTTGAATCTTATAGCTAATTTAATTGAAACTAAAGAAAAATGGAAACTGACAATAAAAATGAAAAAAACTTCTAAAACTAAACCACTGACAAAAGAACTAAGTAGCAACGAAGTAGAAAATATTGAACCGAACAAAATTACAATTGTGGTGCTAATCACCCCTAATCAGTATGCCTACCGTAGATCTAATTGTTATGTGTATTGTAGCGCTCCTAATCAGCATAAAGTGAATGACCATGTGTAGCTGAAATATCAATATAAATTGTTACCACTTAGGCCGTGTTTAGTTTCAGGAAGTTAGAATTTTGGGGCTACTGTAGCACTTTCGTTTTTATTTGGTAAATAGTGTTCAAACATGGACTAATTAGGCTCAAAACGTTCGTCTCGCAATTTCCCACCAAACTGTGCAATTAGTTTTTTTTTCGTCTACATTTAATGCTCTATGCACGGACCGCAAACATTCGATGTGATGACTACTGTAGCACTTTTTGGGATTTTAGGTTGGTACTAAACATGGGCTTAATACATAAGTAGCTACTATATATAATATAAGTTGCCACTATATAAAAATTGTTACAAAACATATGCATCATGGGTCTACTTGTGTAGATCTTATCACAAGAAAGGCAATGGTGCAAACGAAATTAAAAAGTAACATTTTGTAAGAAAGTTATTCTATTTTAAATAGTTGGATGGCTTAGTTTAAAACTCCAACTAGCATCTTACGTCAGCATGCGCGGCTCGTTCGCATGTGGTCTCCAGTGACGTGGGATCTAATAAATATTACTGGGCCGGGCTAGGCTGCCTGCCTTGCCTCTCTTGCACGTCACTATTGAGCCAGGCCAGGCCTAGAGCCTGCTTGCGCACTGGTCGTGCGATCAGCGCCGCGCGCGATCGGTAGCGCGTTAGAGTTTGCGTTGACGAATACTTATTTGCCAGCCACGTCAAAGGAGCACACATCAAAGTAAAGATAGGAATAGGATCAATAAGGGGGTGTTCGGTTCCTATAGGAAAATTTTAGTCCCTATTTCATCGGATGTTTGACACATGCATGAAGTATTAAATATAGACGAAAAAAATAACTAATTACACAGATTGTGACTAATTTACGAGACGATTTTTTAAGCCTAATTAGTCCATGATTTGACAATGTGGTGCTACAGTAAATATGTGCTAATGGTAGATTAATTAGGCTTAATAAATTCGTCTCGTAAATTAGTCTCCATCTGTGTAATTAGTTTTATAATTAACTCATATTTAGTTCTCCTAAATAACATCCGAACGTCCGATGTGACATGGACTAAAATTTAGTCCGGGAAACCAAACACCCCTAATCAGAAACCAAATTGGAACAGGTGGCGAAGTCAGGCGAAGGATTTTTTTCCTGTTACCGCTGATCTTCGTCATCTTTGGAGATTTTCTACGTCGAGTCAAGATCATGTGCTTTGTTTAAAGTAAACAAGTCATAAAAGTCTTCCTACTTCGTAGCCTTCTAGAAAGTTCATGTGACTTTACTCTCGAAACTTTATGTTCTAAACTTTTCATGATTATTTCAGCTCGGTTTATGACTTCTCCCATTCACTGATTTTAAGGTAGAACAACACAACTTTATTGAGAGATAGTGTCTAGGTGATATGGACATGCCACCGTTAACTCAAGTTACACATAAAAAACAAGTGCAAGACCGGTTATGCTGAACCAAGCATTGGATACACCCACGCAAGTGTATAAAGGACCTGTTACACGCAACCATGCAAAGTTACTCCAACAAGAGGTGCATGCTTTCCTCTCTGGGTTACATCCTAACATTGATGAGAACTATATACTACCTGAGTCATGTCCCCTAATGTTACTCAGGTTTACACAAGAGGATACACTACCGGGTTACATGGAGGACGTAGAGGGTTACGCCATGGACACAAAGGTTGCTACCCAAGTTGAGAAGGGTTACGTGCCAAGACCCAGGGTTACATTGCAGAAGCCTCAACTTCTCATGCAAAACAGTACCATCTCAGGAAGAGACGTGATTCATAATATACATGGTTGGAAACCTCATCAAGTCTAGTTTCCAACGCATCCAACGGCACATCATTTGGACATCTGAGCAAGGAGTAATGACCATTGTCATGAAGACTGCGCAGAAGGCCATGAGACCCACAGGAATTGAAGACCACTTCGGGGATGCTTCACCAGTTGGCCTTCCACCTTGAAAACGTGGAGACTTTAGTTCATAGCTATCTAAGAGACTTGTTCCTAGTATAAATAACACATGTATGCTACAAGAAAAGGACTTTTGATCATTTGAGAAAAACCTGATATGGTATTGCAGCCGAGCTGCACTGAGTGTTCTACACACCTTTGTTCCTGTGAGTTCTTCTTGGGCTTGTGAGAGATCTCCCTGAGGTTGGCTACTTCATGCTCTACGGCTTCTAGTTAGGCTGCGCCGTATTGTGTGGATTAGTCCCAGTTTTTGGTTCTACGATCGTTCGGAGATCAAGTGAAGTCCTCAAGGTTTCGGTGTCTCTCTCCCCGTCGCTTGGTCGCATCCAACCTTGGTCAGGTATAAAGCTAGTTACCCGCTATTTTCTACAGCAAATTATCCTTTGTTCTTAAACCTACTGTCATGAAGAACGGGCCATACCCTTGCCAATTCATATTGGTACTTATAATGTGGTATCAGAGCTATCGTTGTCATGGTACGTTTTGTTATCACCCACTTTTTCTATCCTATAGTTTACCATCTGTTACTGTTTTCATCCATCACATATATTTGTTTTGCCATATCTTATAGTCCACTAAAAACCATACAAAAAAATCCTATATCCTTTTGTTGGTACTGTTAATCTCATGTCATTTGCATTCATCAAGTTGTTCATCACCATTTTTTTGTTAGCACCATGTTCTTTTCATTTCATTATCCACACCCCATATTTTGTTATCTTGTGTTTGCTAAAAAATAGAAAAAAAGAGATTAGAAAGAAAGATTGAAAAAAAGAAAGAGTAAAAGAAAAAGAAGAAGTTGAAAGGGGTTATGTTGTGGATTGTGTAGCTACAAGTTTTAAATTCAGAACCTCAAGTTGTGGTGCTTGTGACAGCAACATTACACATCTTTTGAGTGGTTTACGCACTTGAATTTCGAGTACCATAGCCTTCCATGACCAACCACCTCTAGCTCCACAAAAACCTAAAACCAGACCTCTCATCTTGTAATCCTTTCAATCGCGTAATCAAAGCTACGGTACTGCCACTTTAGCACACTCACTATCCTTGAGAACGAGTAAGAACATTAGTAAGTAAGAGGTAAGATTGTGTGATTCCACAATTTTTTCCTATTCCACTTTTCTTGCAACCTCTCTAACATGGCAGGATCTGATTCGAGTGTTCATGGTGGTAATCATGGAGATGAAGAACCCCCTATTGCACCGGTTGAGTTACGCCAAATGGCAAACTCGCTCTTGGAGGCAATGGAGAGGATGTTCAATGAACGTCTTCCCGCAGCGGGTGGTCGAGGTCCACATCGTCAACATGAAGACAATCACCATGAAGAATTTGGTGATGAAAATTCTAGTTTTGGGAATGGTTTCCATGACCGTTTTAGAGGTTATGCTTGTATGCTAACCTTGCCAAGTGCACCTTTTGCACCGACAAGGTTGTCTTTCTTGGCTTTGTTGTTTCAGCTCATGGTGTGGAGGTGGATGAGGAAAAGATCAAGTTGTTTGAGAATAGTTGTCCCCACAAAATGTGAGCCATGTACCAAGCTTCCTTAGACTTGCCAGTTTCTATCGTCGGTTTGTGAAAGATTTTAGTTCTATTGCTGCCCCAATCAATGAGTTGACAAAGAAGGAAGTACCATTCCACTATGGTGAAGCACAAGATATGGGTTTTGAAGAGTTGAAAAAGAAGTTGGCAACAACCCCATTCCTTGCACTTCCAGATTTTGGTAAGACCTTTGAATTTGCAAGTATGCTTTCATGCTATTTCCACTCCTATGAGCTCCACATAAGCCTTAGTTGTAGGAAGAGAAAAGGCATAACATCATTATTACCTTGGTGAGAATCCACAAATACCACATATATTACAAGACTTAAGAGTGTCATACAATGGAATCTTTGAGTTTTATTTTGAAAACTTATTAAAACTCTGGAACAAAGGTAGAACAAAGAACTTGAGACATAGTGCTTGACTTGATCGTTCTGTCTTTCAATTGCTCAAGACCCAAGTGAAGGCTAAGAAGCCCCAAGGTTGAAGGTAATATGGAAAAGTTTGAAAGTCAGATCAGTTTATTCTAATCCGGAGTAGAATTTTTGTTGAACGCATGTGTACTTTTAAGGAGTGACAACATTAATGCAACTCCTAATCCATTGCTGAGTTTAGCATTGCTCAGGGATGAGCAAAGGTTAAGCTTGGGGGAGTTACTGATGGTAGTTAACACTCATTATAAACCATCAATATAACATATATAAATGCATAAAAATGATCACCAACATAGGTTTAGGAGTTTAAACTAACAAATTCCATAAGTTTTGATGAATCTATGTTTGCAAGAAGATTTATTCAGAAAACGAGCAAGGTGGACCCAATCGTCAGATCAAATCACGATTATCCATGACGAAACCAACTTAGGAAGGATCTAGAATCGCGACCTGACCTGAGAGGCTTATGGGTGGGGCCGGCCGGCTCCACCTATAGGGCGGCCCAGTGGTCCCACGTGTCATCCTCCGCTTTGAATGTTGGTTCCCCACTGCCTCCTAAGTTCAATCTACAATATTGCTCAAGGTCGATTCATATTGAGGGCTCAGATTTGATATTGACATGGATTCATAGGCCCACAGGACTCCTAGTTCCCCTTATAAGTAGCCCCCATTCCTCCTCTAGAAGGGCATCTTCATCTTCAATCAAAAGCTACCAGAGAGAAAAGGATAGATCTCCAATCCCTCAAAGCTTTAGTATAGTCAAGTTAGTAAGATTCAAGTAGACTTGGCCTACTGCTCAGGATTCTGGATTTGTTATCTAGAGGCTGGTATAGCCATTGTATCCTTTATATTCATGACACTATGCTTAATCTATTTTATGTTTCTATCTATCATGTTCTTAGTTTACTTTTGTGGTATGCTTGATATAGTCATAGTTAATACTAAGTTTATGCATAGGTTCGCAAAAGCTTAGCTCAATACTCGAGTGGGTTAAGTGGTCGACATTATGTAAGTGTGGTGCTTATATGTTGTTGACCTGCGAATGCACCCTACATTCCGATCATGTGGTAGATCGCGAGAGTGACAGTCTCGTTGAGTACTTTGTAGTCCACCTCCCATTTGTAGGCCAAGTAGGATGCGGTTGCGAAGGAAGTCAAGCTCTGTTCTTGATCTTCCTTAGTAATGTCCCTTATGCATAGATGAAGAGTTAATTATGCTATATATGAGAGTATATATGCTTTGGTGTACATAAGACTTGGTAAATAGGAATGACTTAGGAATCTTTTTTCTCTTGTTTTATTACTTAGTCTAGCTATACTACATTTATGAGTATCTAATTCTATCTCTAGATTATTATCATTGCCTTACACTTGCCATTTATATATCATTTGGTTTACCCCTGATTAGAGTAAGTGTTTAGTTAATGATCTCATCATAAGTATCATGTTTATCAATATCTCTAGCCACCGCTCCTCCCTGTGGTAAAAATATAAATAACGATACCTAGAATACTCCCAGGTGAAGTGCTACAATGGTATATCTGTGCACTTGCAGAATTCCTTATATATAAATATATTCTTTCTAAGTCACTAGTGTCATTATTAGTAGTGATGTTAAGAAATACCAACAGTGAGGCTGCTGGCGACGAGAGTGGCACAAACACATTTAGGACAAACTCACGCTTCTATCTATGGTACAGGTTGATCGTCTAGGGTTCCACGGCAAGCTTGACACCGGCCATGGGAAGGACACCTACGCGGTCCCCATCCTCATATGAACATGCCTACGCTATTGGTTGATTAGTTAAGGGCTTCGCGCGAGCTTGCCTGCGGCCATGGCGGCATGACGGGGCAGAGCATGCTGGCTTGATGGTGTTTCTATCACTACAGTGTGGTAGAATTTAAATGGAGGCATTCGTCATGACTAGGAGCTCACCGAGACTTCACAGCGCTGCTCAGTGGAGGTGGAGGTGGAGTAGAGATGGCTGCCATCGGGAAGCACAATTACGGTGGTGTGGACTAGGCGGTGAGGTCGTGTTCCGGTGTGTCCTACATGGTAGCGATAAAAAGGAGAAGCTGATGAGCTTCACAGCATGCCAAGGAATTGAAAACAACAAGAGTGGGGGCGAGAGCAGCTCTGGAGTGGGCTGGCCTTGGTGAGGTGGATGCGGCGGCCATGGCGGCACGGCCGCGGCGGCAACCGGCACTGAGGATGATTCTGGCGACCATAAGCGATGCGAGTAGGCTCAGGCGATGCGCAAAGAGCAGATGGAGCCAAGGGCATGAGCAATTGGGCTGAGCTACTACGGTGGCGATGAATTTTGCCATCGAGCGGAGCTATGCCTGCAGCGACAGAGAGGAGAGAAAGAGAGGGACGCCAGCGGCTCAGGCTATGTTGACGGTCGTTAACATCAATCATAAACTGTCAACATATCCTGCATATATACTTAATTCCATCACCAAACATAGGTCTAGGGGTTTAAACTAATAAATTCCACGAGTTTTGGTGAATCTATGTTTGCAGGAGGATTTAATTAGAAAACCATCAAGGTGGACCCAATCGTCAGATTCAATCGCAATTATCCACGGCGAAAACAACTCTAGAAGACTCTAGAAGACTCCAGAAGGCAAACCACCAAAGCAGAGGGCAGGTGGCTACCAGGTGGGGCCGATCGGCCCCACCTACAGGCTATCTAGCTCATGGGCCCCACCTGTCAGCCCCTCCTCCGATTGACGGTTGTCCACCGCCTTAGGGTTTGCATCTACGCCATTCTTTCAAGTCGGTTTGATCCGAGGGCTCAGAATTGATGCTACCCCCTATATATAGCAGCCCCTAACCCCCTCCCTAGAGCCATCCTAGAAACCCTAATTCATACCTCTCATTTGAATCAACACACACCAGGAGGATTAGTTCTAGATCTCTCCAATGTGGTAGGTTAGTAGCTTGGGAGTGAGGGTTGAGTTGGGCTCATGCTCAAGTTCCGGATCTAGTCTTGGAGGCTCAGCAAAGCCTTATATCTTCACTTCTACACCTTGTAAGACTTATTATCAATTTATCATATTCCTATCTACATGGCTATGCTTACTTTGAATATATATCTTGCTTAGTTGAGGTTATCTTCACTTTTGTGTGCGGGTTCATAGAGCGCTTAGCTTGCTAGTTTATCGATTGGGCTAAGTAGCCGAGCCTCGTGGAAGCATGGTGCTTATATGATGCTCTGCCTGTGAGTACACACTGTTCTCTGGTTGTTTGGTAGTAGCGGGAGGTGACAGCCCTGTCTTTCCTTTGTAGTCCACACCGAATTGAGCAGGTTCTTAAATTGTAGGACCGTAGTCGTGTCAGTAGAGTTATCCTTTGCGGTGCTCTACCGTCTAAGCATCGTCCCAAAGTGCACAAGAGTAGAGTGAGTCTTAAGTATAGTCGGGTATATATATACTTTGATCCTATAATAAGAATATCATAGGAATCTGTCTCACCATTTGTTCTCCTGAGTTAACTAGTTTACATTATCTTAATGATCTATCCCCTGAGTGTCATTATGCTTAATTCCTATCATTACCTCTACCCCTTGCTCTAGCTATATTGGTATGTTGATTGATAGATACTCCTTTGATATTCAATAATCTTTACTCCATTGTTTTCTTGTGGTAAAATATAAATAACGATACCTGAAATACTCTCAGTAAAATGCTACAATGGTATTCTGCGCGCTTGCGGAATCCTTCATATTCTATTTGCGTTAATAAATACCAACAAGTATTTTTGGCACCGTTGCTGGGGAAACATTTGGCATAAAGATTTAGATCATTAACATACCACTAGCTTTAGTAGGATTACCCATGTTCTGTTGAATTGTGGAATAAGACAGGACAGCAGACGCCGTTTCGACCTTTCGGCAAGCTTCCACAAGAAAAGAAGAAACATTGAAGAACCCTAGGGTGCCTGAACATTCAAAGATCCATCAACTCTGGAACCCTGCCATCTCACAGGTTTGTATAGACATATATATTCTCTAACCATGTGTAGATTGGAGAAAAAGGTCATCGTCACAAGAACTGAAATCACATCTCAAGTGATGGAAACAAACGCTGCACTACTCACAAATTCCATCTTGTGAGTCATGGTAAGTATGATCAAGAAAGGTGAGATAGTCATGCTCATGGACTTTAAACTTGATGAGTAGTTATCTTTTAATTTTTGCATACCATTGCATGTTTACTTTAAATGATTCATGCATCCACTCCATTTAGTTTAAGTTCTCTCATATCAAATCCACAACATATTTAGTTCCTTACATACATTCATGCCACTTGCATCTTTTATTAAAAAAATTTCTCGCCATGATCATGCTCTTTCATCTCTATTTGAATAAATCTCGATAATGCTTTCATGTTACCATTTGTTTGCTATAGTATGCTTGGGTTTGGAGTATCTTTATACATCTTTTAAATTAAGCATGGTGCTTAGTTTAGTAGTGCTGATCTTACTTCCAAAGGCTTTTTAAATTAAGCGTGGTGCTTAGGTTAAAAATACTTAACCAAGAATATGCTCTAGTAGATAGCAGTTATTCTGTTGGACGAACCCCTATAGAAAACTCTCAAATTCAATCTGGGTGAGTCAAGAGATGAATTCACATCAAAGATGAAACAAGGCATATGAACTTCAATAACTTTGCACAAAGAAGACATAGCTCATTCATCATGAATGGAAGAACTATGGATATCAAGGTTTGTTCACTTATCTTTGTTGCAAGTTATCTTTGTCTTGAACCATGCTAGAATGCAACAAATGCGTAAAATTTGCTATCTATGCTAAAGTAATTCTAAAACCATCCTTTCATTAGCATAGAGGAAAAACACAAAAATTATGGACAACAACCCATGTTTCAAATTCATTATATTCCCTCGGGTATGTGTCCACTAACGTTTTGTAGAAAAAAATGAGTATAATCTATGCCTATTCATGGTATGAACCTGCAAATCTAGAAATCACTACTATAGCTATAGAAATGGACGAACAAATCAACATGCTATGAGCAACATCAAAGACAACCTAGCATTGAGCCTTCCCAAGACTGAAGCTAGAATGCTTATGAGAAGCGGGATGCAACCCACCTCGTATTAACTAGGATATGCCTACTTCCATCACCTTCATAGAAGACAAGCTCACACGTCGATAGCAAGGACTAGGATGGCAAATGCCATTACATCATGACATGCATCCTTGTATCAATAGACCTAAGAAATCAATGGAGGTCTCTCGACGATGTCTCATATGGCCGCGACCATGGTCACAAGATAACATCCCTATGTCATTGAAGATGAAGCTTCTATGCAAGTACCAATGAGGTTCCTTCCTTGACAATCAAGACGATTGATGTCGGGCCCCTAATTCAGGGTCCTCCGTGTATCATGTATCAGTCCCTGGATCAGTAGCTGATACGCACAATTCGAACAAGATTGATATCAAAACCATATTTTTATTGCTAATGGGAAAAGAACATATTACATGGTTTGGGTTTACATAGCTTGGGCCATTGGCCTTATATCGTATATTAGAGTTCTAAGACAGCGGTCCTATGACAACGTGGCTCCATTCCTATAGGCAACTTGGAGTACGAACGTAACCCCAGACTTATTCCTTAAGCGTATTCCTATATCCAACATCGTATTCCTAGCGTAGCTCCTTTGTGTAGTCATATGGCTCCGTCTTCGAGTATACTCTGGATATTCTATCCTTGCGGGGTCCTCGATAGCTCCATTGTCGTATGTTCTCCTATCGTCTGATCCTCATGTAGCTCCAACAGTTCCATCCTGGTTTGTGCTCCTATAGCTTCTCTCCTAAAACATAGAATGGAGGGGGGTTGAGTACATAAAGTACTCAGCATGCCCTAAACATTGGGTGGTGGAGCGGTGGAAGGGGAAGGCTATATGTGGAAGAGGTTATGGTGGTTCAGGTAAAAGTGGTAGGGTAAAATAGTTATAATTATAGGTTGGATCCTTGCAGAATATTACCATTCTCACCAGTTTTCGGGTTAATTATAGTTTACCAAATTGGTAAAATACATCTTACTAGATTATCACAGTTGTAGAAATCTAATCATATTATCCCATCCTAGTATTTGCTCATTCCAAGATCGTGGCTATTCGAATAAATTTAATAAAACTCTGTAGAGTTGTACAAATTTCTCCACATGATAGACATAGTTCCTAACCATGTGCGGTGGTGGGAACATGTCTAATGAGACCCCGTAGCCGAAAGTACACGACCTTAGATGTCCGTATAAGTCTACCACGGCTTCTCAGGGGTTGGAAAACACACTAAACTTAGAAGGATACCAAATCGAACCATCTCATAATCCCGGATGATACCACATCATCCCATCATATAATCTCAGATGATACCAAATCATCCCAACATAATAGTGCCGATGATACCAAATCATCAATAATATGGGCTCCAACACGGCCAAACATACAATAACATAGGCTTGAACGTGGCAAAAAATCTAAGGGCTTAACGTGGAGGATCACATAGCAACCACACCAATCAGGCCATGGAACATCACATAGCATCTATGCCTGCTCCTGATATTCCGCTACCAACATCGGGCTCCTAGTAGAAATTATACTTCTATCTAACAGGGTGTGAGATCAAGTCTACCCATATCAGACATGTGGTTGTATGAAATATCTCACTAGGCGAGAGGGACTATGAACCGGTCCTTATGTGATCAAGGCGAGTATCTCCCACATGAACCCTCTCCAAGCGCTCCTGCCAAGGTAATTTACCTCCATAAATTACCCCCACTGGCCCCCTGCCGGGGTTTAGTCTAGTTTTACCAGTTTTCAGTTCCATTGTTATTAACCTCAGGTTCATAGAGCTCATCTCATATCAAGGTAACCATTACCTCATCACAATATCATAATCAACTTATATCATATCAAGATAATTATCATCAATGTTCAAAATATCATAACTGAGCTCATGACCCATTATAGTTCATTAATTTACAAAAGAGAATTTAAGTATTATAAGTTAAGTTTATTAATTTGGTGGGGATAGGGTATGGTGGGTTTATGGTGGAGGCTAGCAAAATGTGGTGGTGGAGGAAGGGGAGTAGTTAAGGGATGGTAAATAAAGTGGAGGGAAAAGGGATAGGTGGGTGTTAGGACTTGCCTCCATTCGCTGATGATTGTGTCCTTCTCTGGTTCCTGTGTCTCCTATTCCTATCTTTTGGACTCCATCGGGTTCTCTCCACGTCTTCTATCCTACGTGGTCTAGCATCGACAAGCAAAACACAAACAAGGAAAATAACAAGCAAGGCATGTAAAACAAGCATTGGCAATCAAGGTGAAAGAATCAATCCTACATGGGTTAGGTTAAGGTGGTGGTGATTATCTGGAGAAGACCAGACCACATTATTAAGCTTCACTATTATGTGAACCTAAAAGAGAAAGATGATCTGGTCAGGCTTTCTACATGTCCATCGGGTTAGTGACACATACGCAGATGCATATGTATGTGCCTCGGGTTAGTTAGGTTAGAAAAAGGGGGAAGATAAAGTTTGCCATACATAGGCGTATACCCGGGTATCGGGCATATCCTTGTATGTATAGATATCCTACTATTTTAGGTGGTGGGTGTGGATATATTCGAGTATGTGTCGTGGTACATACACATACGCGAATATACAGGTTAACTACTACTATGGCGAAGGGTATTACTATAATTAGTATTAATTTAAATATAGGAAAGGAAAAACAACCAAACTTGAATTTAATTGGGCACCGAATAATCGAGCAAAATGTATGAATAAATAGAGCTTGAATTTAGAAGATTTTTGGTGGAAGAATCATATGATTTGGAGTTGGGAAGGAAAAGTTATGATTTATCAAAGTTGTAATAGGGAAAAATCATGTGGAATATAAGCTTGGGAATTACTTCTTGAAATTGGAATAATGGAAATGAGATGTAAATGCTTAGGTAGGATCTGGGGTGTACCTAGTTTATTTAGGAATTTTCCTAGAATTTTTCTATGCAGGGAAAATGGGTTTCTACTCCTCTGTGTACACTGCTCGGGTGTACCCAGCAATTTCTCCCTCGGTCAGGGGCTGAAACGTGGGCCTGCATGGGCGGGGTCAGCTGCAGGTGTTGTGCGGTGCACCGGGTCTATACTGTGCTCTAAACTGCTCTTCTCCCGCACTGGTTCACATGCACCCAGACAAGGAAAGAGAGAGAGAGAGAGGCAGTGTGGCTGACACATAGGGTCCAGGACATTAGTGTCATGCATCACTGACATGTGGGCCATCCTTGGCCTCCTCACTTAGACAGACGGTGATGGCGTTCTAACTCCGGCCCACCTAACAGAGAGCGAGCGGGAAACGAAGATGGCACGGCGTCCATGGTGGCGTCAGTGTGGTGACGGAGCAGAGCAACGGCGAGGAGCTCACCGGAGTTGCCTACACCGGCGACGCCGGCGACGTCGGTGCTTGGAGCTCACCCCCAACTACTTGCCGGTGTCCCAGAGGTCCACCCATAGTGGTTGGAGTAACCCTTGGTGACCGCAGGTGCTTGCGGTGGCGATGGCGACTCGCCTAGACTAGGACGACGGTGGGGCGACAAGCTGATGCATTGTGGTGCATTTTGACGAACGAAGAGGAGGTGGCGCATGATCACGTTGTGTTCGTGAGTGTGTAGAGGAGGTCTTCAAGTCTAGCCATACCTTGCCAGTGGCGAATGACCTCAATGGTAGCACGGTGGTGGCCTGCTCCTGCTGGTGGATTGATGCAGTGGGAAAGAGTGGGCTAGAAGCGGTGGCGGAGGTAGAGGTGGGGTTGGGGAGCTTGCCATCTAACCTAATCTACTTATGGTGTAATAGGGAGGGAGAGGGAGCGGAGCTCGACTCCATGGTGACCATGGCGGCCAATTGGTGAAAGTTAAGCTAGCGCTAGGGAGGCAAGAGGAGAGGAGCGAACAAGGGGGAGATGATGTGTTCCTAACCCAAGCAAATCTCTCAGTGGTGATGGTTGAAGTGGAGGGGCTGAAGGGAGGACCATTTATAGGTTGCCAATGTCGGTTCATGGCCCCAAGATCTTTTCTCCGGCGGCAAGATATTTTGGCAGCATACCATGGATTCCTTCTTCCCACGCAAGCGTTCAAACTACAAAGGCAGTTCGCAACAGTGCGTCCTCATCCAATGCTTGGCTGGTAGCGAGCTGGGTCCAGGGTGCATCCATGGCAGTGGCAACAGTTGAATGTCGAGAAGCAGCCATGTGGTGAGAGAGGGAGTGTGCGGAGTCGCGAGACTTTGGTGGGGACCATGGTGCCTCCAATCTTATCCGCTTTGACGCAAGCAAGGCGGTGGTGCGACTGCGGGATCGAGGCGGTAGCGCGACGTGGTAGCTATGTTGTCGTCTTTAGGTTGAAGACGATGACAACAACTAGGGCCGCTATGTCAGTGAGGTGAGGAGAGGGAGGAGAATAGGAGCAGGCTTGCACCAGAGATGGGCCGAGCGGCCAGGCTGGCCCAAGGGAGAGGAGGAGGGCTCGCGCACGCGGATGGGCTGAGCCCAAGCGGGAATGGAGGGGGAGTCGGTGGGCTGCAATCATGGGCTAGGAGGGTGGATTGAGCCCGAGGGCCATTTCATTTTTATGAATTCCTTTTCCTTTTCTAGAAAATAACTAGGCACAATTGAAATGAATTCAAGTGGATTTCAAAGAGGATTTGAAATGTGGTGGACTTGGTAAACCAAGGAAGAGGTCAAAGGATTATTTGGATGGAGGATGTCAAGGGTAAAATATCAAGGAGGGTTATTTGATGCCAAAATAAATTCTAGAGCACACTCATGAAATCACACAAGCAAACAAGTCAAACAATTCAAGCAATCAAGCAAGCATTCAATCACTCAAGCTTCCTAGTCTAAATGCATGTGGTGAGTTCTGATGCATGGTTTTGGAAAACATTTACTTTTGAAAATGGTTTTGCGGAAATTAAACTAAGAAAGTTTTTAATTTGCTGTAAAGTTTTAAAAAGTTCAAATTTTTAGTGTTTTTTATCATGATGCAAAAACACGGGTGTTACAGATCTACCCCACTTAGAAGAATCTTATCCCCGAGATTCAAGTAAACTAGAGAGGGAAACCTAAAGATAGGGAGAAAACCTAGAGAGGGAGGGATTTCTTTTGCCTTACTATGCTATCCTCCAGAGAGTTCCTCGATCCGCTTGTTGTACTACCTTGTCGATAATGAGGTAGTACTCTTATTGGAAGGAGTATAACCCAGTCGCCTTGCCAGGGCGATTACCACTCGGTTTGAACAAGAAAAATACCACCCTGTGACTATCCTATCAGGAATAACCTTCTATAGGAAGGAGGTATACCTCTTGTCCAATGATAGCTGCTCGATCTATTTTCGCCTTTTGTACCCCTTTCTTGAATCATCTTCTGGTTGTCTGGTCTTTGGGAAATTCCAATTCTTCTTCTTGCTTCAGGGCTACCCCACTTAGAAGATTTGATCTTCTAAATATTCTTTTATCTTCTTATGTTCTTCTAGTTGTAGAGCTGCTTGAGAGGTCTTGGTCTTCTAGTGTCTTCCAATATTCATATCACCCTTTGTCTTGAGTTGTAGAGCTATCCATCTTAGTCTTCTTGTGATTCATCCCTTCTTGTGGACTTCTTGAGCTTAATTCTTCTGGGTTTGTGGTGCCAATCCTCTGGTTTTGCTTCTTTTGAGCAACAATCATAGTGTTCTTAAGATTCCATTTTTCATTCAAAAACTTGCATCTTTAGTTGTTCTTGTTTTCACCCTGTCTAAATAGTAGTTTCCTCTTTTCCTTGATTTGGGGTCCGGATCTACCCCACTTAGAAGATTTATCCTTAAATCTTCTATTATCTTATTTCTTAGATCCGATTACTTTTTGTGTAGGTTATTCTTTATCTGGTGATCACCCTTACTTAGCTTCTTAGTATGTGACGCTTTGGTTATATACACCCTGTTTACTCGATTTTTGTGGGGAGGTGAGCATGTGAATGCTATGGGATCACGAGCTAAGCATAATGCTTCTAATTACGGTGGGAGGATTACAACCTAGAGGTGAGGGAGATGCTAGGCTATGAGTACATCTCCCTAGGGAGCACTAATCTACTTCATTGTATGGGGCGGCTTCGCTTCGATGCTTCTGGTGTCCTTCAACTGAGCTGGGCTATGGGTCTTCTTCTTCTCTTGGTAGTGGTTGGGTGAGCGGGATGAGAAGCTTGATTTCGGACACTTCCGTAGGCGGTGGTGCAAGGTCCATCCTTCTTGTTTCTATAGGGTAGACGGGGATTCCTTCCAGAATCATGGGCTCTTGCCCGGGTGTGGCAAACATCCTTCGCTTGGGTCTAGTGACAAGGTAGGCGTTCTTCAACTACTGGGCATGGCAGTCTTCAGCTTCCTTCAGGGCTTCAGCAATGGTAGTCTTGCGGCTTTCTGCAGTGGCTGCTTGGGCATGCGCTTTTGCGAACTACACGTGGAGCTTCCTAGCGTAGATCTTGGCTTCTTTGGCTCGGTGGATGCACTTCCTCAACTCAGAGGTTTGCTTGTCGTGTTGCTCATCGAGGGCCAGTAGGTAGGTGGTCATCTACTTCATGGCGGGGTCGTCTTCTTGTCCTTGCAGGGCTTCCATGTGGGCAATCTAGGCTGGGCGGTTCATCTCTCAGGGCAGGATGAACCTCATGGGTGTACGGGCAATGGGCTCTTCATAGATCTAGCATAGGTGTTGTAGGGCTTTGTGGGCGATGGCTTGGTAGGTGTTGGTGAAGTGAAATCTGATGGCAGTCATACTGTAGATGTCGGTGAGGTCGGGGAAGTCTTCGTTCTTGGCGATGTAGACAGTGACTTCATAGTGCTCGGTGCCATGTTCTTCATAGTCTCAGCCTTCATACTCGGGGCACTCTTGGATACCAAGTCTCTACATGGTGGTGTAGAGAAGCCTGGGGAAACCCTCAATGTGGAGGCAGTAGCTGTCGACCAAACTCCGTCTGCCATTTGTGGGCGTGGGAGGAATCGGCAATGGTCGTTTGTGGGTGGACGGCTGAGGGTGCAGCTGCTTTGCTTTTGCTCAAGGTGGGGAAAAGCTAGTGGTGGGATTCTTTAGTCGGCATGGGTGATGATGAGGGTGGAGGGTTCCTTCTCTTATAAGGTATCGAGGGTGAGGCTTCCTTTGGACGCTTTGACTAGTTTTGACCGGGGCTGGAGGTGTGCAGAGGAAGTAAGTAGAACAGGGATGGCTTTCACTATACAGTGGGACACTGTGGTGGTGGTGTAGTCTTGATGACCGTGTGGGCATTGGTCTTTATCGGGTTGCGGGGTGATGTAAATTCTAGAATAATGGGGAGACTTGAGGGGCTTCTTGGCTTTTTATCTCTGGATAGTGGTATTGAGTGCGCTATTTTTCTCTTTCTTCTTTTCCTTTTCGATGATTTGAGCCCAAAAATTTCAAAAATACATTTGGCACCAACAAAATCTCTAGGATTTTTATTCCATCCTTCTGATTTCAACAATTAGCTCAGGGGCTTTCATATGGTAGTGGGCGCATTACATGGATATACAAGATTATTGATCCTATCAGCATAGGAATTAGGATAGCAAAGATGAATTTAACTAGTTCATCTTCTTTGAAGCACATCTTGGGGCTTCAACTTCTGGTTTTCGACGGCGTACTTCTTCTTCGGCAAATCTTTAGCTGGCGACACTTTCTTCTGGCTTCTCTTCGGATTGCGGGATCAGGTTGGCGCTGGGATAGGGGATTTATGTGGGTGATTAGTGTCGAGAGTGGGGTGTTTTGTTTCTGAAGGGGCAGCTGGCGGGGCTTTTTTATAGGTGATCGATGGCGGGGGTTTAGAGGAGCGGGCGCGCGCCATTATCGGCAGCATCGAGCAGCATCGGGTGCTGAGGGAATTGGCATCGTGGGGGAACAGTAGTAGTAGCTTTCAATGGTGAGGTGATGGAGGGGATAGCATGAGCGGTGGCGTCGGTCGTGCGGTGGTGGGGTATGTTAGTGTGTGGTTAGTGGAGGGGACAGTGGTGCGGTGTGTAGGGGACGGCACCGATGCATGAGGTGAGGAGCACAAGCAAGGGTTCAACGGCTTTTGTAGGTGGTCTTCGCGGGTTGCATGACTGTAGAACGAGTGTAGTTGTTTTCCTTTCTGTCTTTGTTCTCTGATGGTTTGTATCTTCTAAATACCTCAGGTGGTCTTCTTTTGTATTATCTAAGCAGCAAGTGGATGAGAGGGAAGAGCACAAGATGAGAAAAAGGAGATCTAATTCTAGAAAGAAGGCATAAGGAGAGAAGAGAGAGACCTATAGGGGTAGTTGTAACTAAAGCAAGCAAGGAATCAATCAAGCACTATCAAGCCTAAACGGGGTACGGTTTCTACTTTCACGTTTCTACCGTGGAGGGTTATTTTATGACCTAAACTTTATACTACCCTATTTCTCCTAAGTAAGACCTAATCCACCCTATTGTTACTACTCATAATTTTGAAGGGGATAAGAGGAGAGAAAAGTTGTTTTTGAAATAGAAGGTCAAGGCAAGGTAAGAGTGAAGGGTTATAAGCAAAAAAAATTGAAAATAGATTTTTAGAAAAAGCATTCCTATCTAATAGCCATGCTAAGGTTTTGTCCTACAGTCCAAGTACAGCTCTGATATCACCCTATTAGGCCCCTAATTTAGGGTCCTCCATGCATCATGTATCAGTCCCTGGATCAGTAGCTGATGCGCACAATTCGAACAAGATTGATATAAAAAACCATACTTTTATTGCTAATGGGGAAAGAACATATTACATGGTTCATGTTTACATAGCTTGGGCCATTGGCCTTATATCGTATATCAAAGTTCTAAGACAACGGTCCTATGACAACGTGGCTCCATTCCTACAGGCAACTTGGAGTGCAGACGTAACCCTAGACTTATTCCTTAAGCGTATTTCTATATCCAACGTCGGATTCCTAGCGTAGCTCCTTCGTGTAGCTATAATTATACTTCCATTCTCGTATTCACATATAGTCATACGGCTCCATCTTCGAGTATACTCCGGGTATCCTATCCTTATGGTCCTCAATAGCTCCATTCTCGTATGTTCTCCTATCATTCGATCCTTGCGTTGCTCCAATAGTTCCATCCTGGTATGCTCTCCTATAGCTTCTCTCCTAAAACATAGAATGGAGGGGGGCTGAGTACATAAAGTACTCAGCAAGCCCTAAACTTTGGGTGGTGGAGAGGTGGAAGGGGAAGGCTATATGTGGAAGAGGTGATGGTGGTTCAGGTAAAAGTGGTAGGGTAAAGTAGTTATCATTATAGGCTGGATCCTACCAGAGTATTACCATTCTCACCAGTTTCCGTGTTAATTATAGTTTACCAAATTGGTAAAATACATCTTACCAAATTATCATAGTTGTAGAAATCTAATCATATTATCCCATCCTAGTATTTGCCCATTCCAAGGACGTGGCTATTTGAATAAATTTAATAAAACTCTGCAGAGTTGTATAAATTTCTCCACATGATAGACATAGTTCCTAACCATGTGCGGTGGCAGGAATAGGTCTAATGAGACCCCATACCCAAAAGTACACGACCTTAGATGTCCGTATAAGTTTACCACGGCTTCTCAGGGGTTGGAAAACACACTAAACTTGGAAGGATACCAAATCGTCCCATCTCATAATCCTGGATGATACCACATCATCCCATCATATAATCTCGGACGATACCAAATCATCCCAACATAATAGTGCCAATGATACCAAATCATCAATAATATGGGCTCCAACACGGCCAAACATACAATAACATAGGCTTGAACGTGGCCAAAAATCTAAGGGCTTAACGTGGAGGATCACATAGCAATCATGCCAATCGGGCCATGGAAGATCACATAGCATTTGTGCCTGCTCCTGATATTCCGCTACCAACATTGGGCTCCTGTAGAAATTATACTTCTATCTAATGGGGTGTGAGATCAAGTCTACCCATATCAGACATGTGGCTGTACGAAATATCTCACTAGGCGAGAGGGACTATGAACCGGTCCTTATGTGATCAACGCGAGTATCTCCCACATGAACCCTCTCTAGGCGCTCCTGCCAAGGTAATTTACCTCCATAAATTACCCCCACTGGCTCCCTGCCGGGGTTTAGTCTAGTTTTACCTGTTTTAAGTTCCATTGTTATTAACCTCAGGTTCATAGAGCTCATCTCATATCAAGGTAACCATTACCTCATCACAATATCATAGTCAACTTATATCATATCAAGATAATTATCATCAATGTTCACAATATCATAACCGAGCTCATGACCCATTATAGTTCATTAATTTACAAAAGAGAATTTAGGTATTATAAGTTAAGTTTATTAATTTGATGGGGATAGGGTATGGTGGGTTTATGGTGGAGGCTAGCAAAATGTGGTGGTGGAGGAAGGGGAGTAGTTAAGGGATGGTAAATAAAGTGGAGGGAAAAGGGATAGGTGGGTGTTTGGACTTGCCTCCATTCGCTGATGATTGTATCCTTCTCCGATTCCTGTGTCTCCTGTTCCTATCTTCTGGACTCCATCGGGTTCTCTCCACATTTTCTATCCTACGCGGTCTAGCGTCCACAAGTAAAACACAAACAAGGAAAATAACAAGCAAGGCATGTAAAACAAGCATTGGCAATCAAGGTGAAAGAATCTATCCTACATGGGTTGGTCCTATTGGGTGATGGGTCATTATCTAGGTTGTCATTATTATGACAATTTGAAGTAAGGTTTGGATGAAGAGATTTCATCCACATGGTATGGTTTCTACGGGTTAGGTTAAGGTGGTGGTGATTATCTGGCGAAGACCAGACCACATTATTAAGCTTCACTATTATGTGAACCTAAAAGAGAAAGATGATCTGGTCAGGCTTTCTATAGGTCCACCGGGTTAGTGACACATACGCAGATGCATATGTATGTGCCTCGGGTTAGTTAGGTTAGAAAAAGGGGAAGATAAAGTTTGCCATACATAGGCGTATACCCGGGTATCGGGCATATCCTTGTATGTATAGATATCCTACTATTTTAGGTGGTGGGTGTGGATATATTTGAGTATGTGTCGTGGTACATACATATACGCGAATATACATGTTAACTACTACTATGGCGAAGGGTATTACTATAATTAGTATTAATTTAAATATAGGAAAGGAAAAACAACCAAACTAGAATTTAATTGGGCACCGAATAATTGAGCAAAATGTATGAATAAATAGAGCTTGAATTTAGAAGATTTTTGGTGGAAGAATCATATGATTTGGAGTTGGGAAGGAAAAGTTATGATTTATCAAAGTTGTAATAGGGAAAAATCATGTGGAATATAAGCTTGGGAATTACTTCTTGAAATTCGAATAATGGAAATGAGATGTAAATGCTTAGGTAGGATCTAGGGTGTACCTAGTTTATTTAGGAATTTTCCTAGAATTTTTTATGCAGGGAAAATGGGTTTCTACTCCTCTGTGTACACTGCTCGGGTGTACCGAGCAATTTCTCCCTCGGTCAGGGGCTGAAACGTGGGCCTACATGGGCGGGGTCAGCTGCAGGTGCTGTGCGGTGCACCAGGTCTATACTATGCTCTAAACTGCTCTTCTCCCGCACTGGTTCACATGCACCCAGACAAGGAAAGAGAGAGAGAGGTAGTGTGGCTGACACATTGGGTCCAGGACGTCAGTGTCATGCGTCACTGACATGTGGGCCATCCTTGGCCTCCTCACTCAGACAGATGGCGGCGGCGTTCTAACTCTGACCCACCTAACAGAGAGCGAGGGGGAAACGAAGATGGCACGTCATCCGTGGTGGTGTCGGCGTGGTGACGGAGCAAAGCAACAGCGAGGAGCTCACTGGAGTTGCCCACGCCGACGACATCGGTTTTTGAAGCTCACCCCAACTACTTGCCAGTGTCCTAGAGGTCCACCCATAGTGGTTGGAATAACCCTCGGTGACCGCGGGTGCTTGCGGCAGCGATGGTGACTCGCCGAGGCTAGGATGATGGTGGGGCTACAAGCCGATGCATTGTGGCGTGTTTTGGCAGACAAAGAGGAGGTGGCGCATGATCATGGTATGTCCGTGAGTGTGTAGAGGAGGTCTCCAAGTCCGGCCATACCTTGCCAGTGGCAAATGACCTCAATGGTGGCACGGCGGTGGCCTGCTCGTGCTAGCGGAGTGATGCAGAGGGAAAGAGTGGGCCAGAAAAGTGGGGGAGGTAGAGGAGGGGTTGGGGAGCTCACCATCTAACCTAATCTATTTATGGTGTGCTGGGGAGGGAGAGGGAGTAGAGCTCGGCTCCATGGTGACCATGGCGGCTGATTGGGGAAAGTTGAGCTAGTGTTCGGGAGGCGAGAGGAGAGGAGTGAACAAGGGGGAGATGATGTCTTCCTAACCTAGGCGAAGCTCTCAGTGGTGATGGTTGAAGCGGAGGGGCTCAAGGGAGCCTATTTATAGGTCGCCAATGTTGGTTCGTGGCACCAAGATCTCTTCTCCAGCGGCAAGATATTTGGCAGCGCACCATGTATTCCTTCTTCCCATGTAAGCGTTCAAACTACAAAGGTGGTTCACAATAGTGCATCTTCATCCATTGCTTGGCTGGCAGTGAGCTGGGTCCAGGGCGCATCCATGGCGGTGGCAATAGTTGAACACCGAGAAGTAGCCACGTGGCGAGAGAGGGAGCGTGCGGAGTTGCAAGACTTTGGTGGGGACCATGGCGCCTCCGATCTTATCCGCTTTGACGTGGGCAAGGCGGTGGCGTAGCTACAGGCTCGAGGCGGTAGCTACATCGTCGTCTTCAGGTAGAAGACAATGATGACAGCTAGGGCCGCTATGTCAGTGAGGTGAGGAGAGGGAGGAGAATGGGAGCAGGCTTGTGCTAGAGATGGGCCGAGTGGCCAGGCCTGCCCATGGGAGAGGAGGAGGGCTTGTGCACGCACGAGCTGAGCCCAAGCAGGAATGGAGGGGGAGCCGGTGGGCTACAGTCATGGGCCAAGAGGGAGGATTGAGCCTAAGGGCCATTTCCTTTTTATGAATTCGTTTTCCTTTTCCAGAAAATAACTATGCACAATTGAAATGAATTCAAGTGGATTTCAAAGAGGATTTGAAATGTGGTGGACTTGGCATACTAAGGGAGAGGTCAAAGGATTATTTGGATGCAGGATGTCAAGGGTAAAATATCAAGGAGGGTTATTTGATGCCAAAATAAATTCTAGAGCACACTCATGAAAATCACACAAGCAAACAAGTCAAACAATTCAAGCAATCAAGCAAGCATTCAATCACTCAAGCTTCCTATCTAAATGCACATGGAGAGTTTTGATGCATGGTTTTGGAAAACATGTACTTTTAAAAATGGTTTTGTGGAAATTAAACTAAGCAAGTTTTTAATTTGCTGTAAAGTTTTAAAAAGTTGAAATTTTTAGTGGTTTTTATCATGATGCAAAAACATGGGTGTTACAGCTAACGTATCACTCTCCGCCATGCCGCTAGAAGACAAAGACAATCAAGGAGGAACTTGAGTTACATCTCCAATGAACACCAATTCATCAACCAAGAATCAACAAAAATCAAGAAGGGTTGACGAGAGAAGAACAAGTAACTTTCCGAATGGTACAAAGAAAAGGAAAGGTCCTATTCGATAGACTACAAGCCTTGACTCATAGGAATGAAACAATGAGAGGAGCAGAAGGTCCAAACATAGTGCCAAGATCCACAAAATAAAGGACAAAAGGATGGCATGACCAGAGGATGAGAAAGAAGGAGTGCAACATAGGAGACAAGATGCTCATGAATAGCTCAAGATGCAAGGCTAGTCAAGCAAGGAAAGTTTCAAGCAGAAAGAAAAGATCTCCACAAGTCATCTACCCTTCATCACATGGTGCCATCATACTTCAATGATGAAGGTAACATCTTAAGGTAAGTGGTCATTATTTAACAAAGAGCTTTCCTTTGATCTTGTTATTCACATAAATGAGGAAACAAACATGTTTGAGTTACAATTTTGCTTGATCCAACCTGATTAACTCAACACGTCTTGTTCCTTAAGTTTGGTCATAGCATCACTTTCTTGATCTCATAGTTTTAACCAAATGAGCTAAAATATTACATATCTTATCCTTGAAGGATAGTCATAATCATGTAAGGTTTGATACATTATAGACAGTCGTTCCGTAGGTTAAGCAACTCCACTCTTTTTGGCAAATATATTCAAATGCCACATTAATACTTATCCTTCTGATCTTATCACCCATGTTGTAAGAATGAATGCACATAATGTCAACTATAACATGGTTCGATGTGCCTAAGGCTAGAGAAAAAATATATAGTTTTGGTTCTATTAGTGTTTTTCCACCAACAAAGCCCATGCACTTGATCTCTACCTTGTCTTCATGAGCAGAATACACTTTGAGCAAAGTGTGGGGGAGTCGATCCCCCAAATTTTACAAGTGGAAGTTCTAAACCAACAATAATGATGCACTCAAGATGTCACCATCTTCTACTACTAAAATGTTGAACAAGGAGGAAGAACAAGTCAAGAAAGATGAACCTGTCAAACCAAAATCAAATTAAGACTAAGACGGGTTTGGCAGAAGAGGGTGGCACCACCATTGGAAGCGCCACTACTGGAGGCACCACCACAAGAATCCTCATCCTTAAGAGTGAACCAAGGTACTCGATCAATGAAACTTCGTAAAGAGGAGTCTTGTTCAAAGGACTTAAATAATCGAACCCTCGCCGAAAAGTAACTCGGTAGTTACCCATATTTATTCATTGCATAAATTTTATTTAGCATTTTCATTCATGTCTTGCATCTAGAAAATGATAAAAATAGTAATTGCATAATCATATAAACTGGATACATAACTTTTAAACTTTAGCATGTTTAATTGTGCATAGCATTTAGAAAACGTGTATGCATGGCATATATAAAAATAAAATAAAAAAAGTTATAACTCTACATAATAGATTTAGTTTAGTTTCATTCTAAGTTTTGCATCAAGAAAATGTTTAAGCCCCATATGAGCAACCTTATGGTGTGTAACAACCCATATGAATGTTCATTGTGGTGGCAATAAAAAAATCATAAAACTCATAAAATAAAATAAGTAAAAAGCCAGCTTAGGGGAGATACATCGCTATGAAGAAGCTAGCTTGGGAGACGCATCTCTAATTATCCAGGTAAGTATCTTTTCGCTTCATTTTACTTTTAAGCATTTCTAGCAATAAGATAAAATAAAACAAAAGGTGTGTGTGATAGTTCTTCTTTAATGTTTTTGGTTCCAATAAAATAAAATAAACATAGTTGGGAGTATAAGACTTTCTCTTCAAATAAACTTTTGATGGACATGATAAATAGTTGCCCTGTTGTAATTCCTTTCAAGTACCTAGTTTTCAGCCTTGAATTCTCTTGAGTTTTGGATAGATTGTTTTGATATAAGGATTTACTCTGAACTTAAAACTCGTGGGAAGCATATGCTTGATCTAAGTCTAGGTAATTGATGGATATGATATGAGAAGGTCTGAGATGATGTTTATCTTATTCCAAGTGATACTAAAGTTCTAGAGATTTATCTTTTAAAAAACACAAAAATATTACATGATCAGTTCCTATATGACAAAGCTTGAATTCCTACTAGAGCCATACATGTTATATAGGCTAGAAAAACTTCCACTTATGTGCTGCTTGTTTTGCATTGAGTTTTGTCAAGCTTTGTTGACCCTTATGAGAGGTTTGTCATGCTCTAAAAATCAAAATCATGTACACACCACATATATCTACTGCTCCTACACTGGGAGTACGCAAAAACATGATTTCCATCTAGATCCACCCAAAAATGTTTTACTCTTACACTAGGAGTGAACACAAAAACATGCTTGATAGGTTTTTCCATCCACCAAATAAATGCTCCAAAGTTCTTGTTTCTATCTCTCAAAAGTTTTGTTGCAAAGAAGAGGCATGGGCTATGCAAAAGTTATTCATAAAAAAGAAAAAAAGTTGAAAAATGGACAAGTGTCTGAGATATTGAAAAACAATGGGTACTTAGATGCCTGTCTGAAAAGAGAGAGAGAGAGATGAATAAGATAGCCCATGTTCTCTTGCAAAAGTGTTTCTAAGTTTCAAAAGAGAGATATGTTTTCAAGGAGCAAAATAGAATTAGGTTAGACACCACATATATCCACCTCACATATCCACATACATGCACATCTTGATTTGATTGTATGACTCAACTCTCTTTGGATCCAAGGTTTGACTTTACAATATATGCATTGCAAGTATGCTCTAGCTTTCTCCCTACCTATGAACTCCACATAAGCCTTAGTTGTAGGAAGAAAAAATAGGCATAACATCATTACTGCCTTTGGTGAGGATCCACAAATACCACATATATTGAGAGACTGGAGAGTGTCACACAATGGAATCTCTGAGTTTTATTTTAAAAACTTACAAAAATTCTGGAATAATGGTGGAACGAAGAACTTGAGACATAGTGCTTAACTTGATCGTTCTGTCTTTCAATTACTCAAGACCCAAGTGAAGGCTAAGAAGCCCCATGGTTGAAGGTAATATGGGTAAGTTTAAAAGTCAGATCAGTTTATTCTAATCTAGAGAAGATTTTTTTATTGAACACCTATGTACTTTTGAGGCATGAAAGCATTATAGCAACTCCTAATCCATTGCTCAAGTTTAACTTTGCTCTGGGACTAGCAAAGGTTAAGTGTGGAGGAGCTTGTTGGTGGTCGTTAACATCAATCATAAACAGTCAACATATCCTGCATATGTACTTAATTCCATCACCATACATAGGTCTAGGGCTTTAAACTAATAAATTCCATGTGGTTTGGTGAATATGTTTGTAGGAGGATTTAATCAGAAAACCGTCAAGGTGGACCCAATCGTTAGATTAAATCATAATTATCCACGGCGAAAACAACTCCAGAAGACTCCAGAAGGCAAACCACCAAAGCGGAGGGCAGGTGGCTACCAAGTGGGGCCGACCGGCCCCACCTAGAGGCCGTCTGGTCTGTGGGCCCCACCTATCAGCCCCTCCTTTGAGTGATGGTTGTCCACCACCTTAGTGTATGCATCTACACCGTTCTTTCAAGTCAGTTTGATCCGAGGGCTTAGAATTGATGCTACCCCCTATATATAGAAGCCCTTACCCCACCTAGAGCCATCCTAGAAACCCTAATTCATACCTCTCATTCGGATCAACACACATCGGGAGGATTAGGTCTAGAACTCTCCAATGTAGTAGATTAGTAGCTCAGGAGTGACGGTCGAGTTGGGCTCATGCTCAAGTTTTGGATCTAGGCTTGGAGGCTCGGCAAAGCCTTGTATCTTCACTTCTACATCTTGTAAGACTTATTATCAATTTATCATATTCCTATCTACATGGCTATGCTTACTTTGAATATATATCTTGATTAGTTGAGGTTATATTCACTTTTGTTTGTGGGTTCATAGAGCGCTTAGCCTGCTAGTTTATAGATTGGGCTAAGTACCCAGGCCTCATGTATGCATGGTGCTTATACGATGCTCTGCCTATGAGTACACCCTGTTCTCTGGTTGTGTGGTAGCAGCAGGAGGTGACAACCCTGTCTATCCTTTATAGTCCACACCGAATTGAGCAGGTTCTTAAATTGTAGGACCATAGTCGCGTCAGTAGAGTTATCCTTTGTGGTGCTCTACCGTCTAAGCAGCATCCCGAAGTGCACAAGAGTACAGTGAGTCTTAACTATAGTTAGGTATATATATACTTTAATCCTGTAATAAGAATATCATAGGAATCTACCTCATCCTTTGTTCTCCTGAGTTAACTAGTTTACATTATCTTCATGATCTATCCCCTGAGTGTCATTATGCTTAATTCCTATCATTACCTTTACCCCTTGCTCTAGCTATGATGGTATGTTGACTAATAGATACTCCTTTGATATTCAATAATCTTTACTCCATTGTTTTCCTGTGGTAAAATATAAATAACGATACCTAGAATACTCTCGGTAAAATGCTACAAAGGTATTCTGTGCGCTTGCGGAATCCTTCATATTCTATTTGTGTTAATAAATACCAATAGACTTAAGACGACGAGACGAGGCTTGAGTGAAACATCCAGGCGTGGCCAGCAACTACTTGACATTGCCACCACGAGCAGGTTTGTTTCCACACACGGGGAAACAACGCGAAGGCGGCGGGTGGCCACGAACGGTGAACAGCCGAGCAGGTAGCTATCGAGAACATTGTTCACCGACTGAAACCCTAACTTTCTCCTCCCTTTTTCTCCTAATTTTTCTACTAAGCATGATGAGATCCCTTAAGAAAAATTGTTCACTGATGTTAGCTCTCCAACTTTGCTTAATTGATCAATATCAAAAGATTGATGGTTTTGAGGATCATGGTGGACCAGTCTTGACATTTCTTAACATCACTTTCTACTAGGTTGTCATCCCTAACAATGATGCCAGAAATGTTTGTTGGTATTTATTAAGAACACTTGTAAACTTAGAAAGATCATATTTGTTGAAGTAATCCGCAAGCGTACAGATAATATACCATTGTAGCATTTCACCCGGGAGTATACCAAGTATCATTATTTATATTTTTCCATAGGGAGGAGCGGTGGCTAGAGATATTGTCAAACATGTATACTTATGATGAGATCATTAACTAATCACATGCTCCAACATGGGTAAGCCAACTGATAAATAAATAATAAGTGTAAGGCATTGATAATAAACCAGAGATAGAAATAGATACTCACAAATGAAGTATGGCTAGGCAGGAGATTAATTAAGAGAAAAGATTCCTAAGTCATTTCTTATTTACTAAGTTATTTGTATACCCTAGTATATATACTTTCATTTATAGCATAATTAACTCTGTATCTACGCATAAGGAACATTACTAAGGAAGATCAAGAACAGAGCTCGATTCCCTTCGCAACTAGGTCCCACTTGTCCTACAAACGGAGAGTGGACTACAAAGAACTCAACGAGAGTGTCACACTCGTGATCTACCATATGGTCCGGAATGTAGAGTGCATCCGTAGGTAAACAATATTTAAGCACCACGCTTACATAATGCCGACCACTTAACTCACTCGAGTACAAAGCAAACTAGGAACATAATAAATTCATTATCAATTATGACTATATCAAGCATACTACCAAAGCAAACTAGGAACATAATAAATAGAGATAGTGTTAAAATAGCACAAAGTTATGAAATATAGGAGATACAATGGCTTTACCAGCCTCTAGATGACGAATCTAGAATCCTGAGCAATAGCCCAACTCTACTTGAATCTTGCTAGCTAGCCTATACTAGAACTTGAAGAACTGGAGATCTATTCTATTCTCTAGAAACCCTAATTTCTGATCTGATCTTGACTTATGCCTCAGAGAGGGTAGGGCTGATATATATAGGGGGTAGCATCAATTCTGGACCCTCGGATTAAATCGATTAGAAGAATGGCGTAGATGTAATCCTTAAGGCAGTGGAGAACCGATGTAAAAAGATGAGGCTGACATGTGGGCCCAGGGGGCCGGCCGGACCCACCTGTTTGTATCCAGCGGTCTACTTCATTGGGGTGCCTTTCTGGTGTCCCCTAGAACCTTCTAGGGTTGTTTTTGTCATGGATAAGTGCATTTAATTCTGACATATAGGTCCACCTTGATGGTTTTCTGAATAAACGCTGCTGAAAACATAGATTCACCAAAACTTGTGGAATTTGTCAGTTTAAACCCCTAAAACTATGTTGGTGATCATTTTCATGCATTATATTGAGGGTTTATGATGGATGATAACTACCATCAACAAACTCCCCCAAGCTTAACCTTTGCTCATCCCTAAGCAATGCTAAACTTAGCAATAGATCAGGAGTTGCATCAATGTTTTCACTCCTCAAAAGTATACATGTGTTCAATCAAGAATTCTCCTTCGGATTAGCATAAACCAATCTGACTTTCAAACTTACCCATATTGCCTTCAACTATGGAACTTCTGAGCCATCACTTGGGTCTTGAGCAATTGAAAGATAGAACGATAAAGTCAAGCACTATGTCTCGAGTTCTTTGTTCAACCGCTATTCCAGAGTTTTTGTAAGTTTTCAAAATAAAACTCAGAGCTTCCATTATATGACACTCTCAAGTCTCTCAATATATGTGGTATTTGTTGATCCTCACCTAGGCAAAAATAATGTTATGCCTTTTTTCTTCCTACTACTAAGGCTTATGTGGAGCTTATAGGAGTGGAGAAAAAATGAAAGAGCATACTTGCAATACATGTATTGTAAAGCCAAACCTCAGATCCAAAAAGAGTTAAGTCATACAATCAAATCAAGATGTTCATGTGTGTGGAATATATGGTGGATATATATGGTGGCTAACCCAATTCTACTATGTTCCTTAAGTTATCTCTCTTCTGCAACTTGAAAATATTTGCAAGAGAACATGGGCTATCTTATTCATCTCTTCTCTTTTTTTAGGCAGGCATCTAAGTACCCATTGTTTTAAATTTCTCAGACACTTGTCCATTTTTTTATGAATAACTTTTGCATAGCCCATGCCTCTTCTCTGTAATAATTTTTTTTGAGAGATAGGAACAAGAACTTGGAGCATTTATTGATGGATGAAAAACATATTAGAAATATTTTTGGTGTTTACTCCTAGTGTAGGAGTAAAACATTTTTGGGTGGATCTAAATGGAATGACATGTTTTTGTGCCTACCCCCAATGTAGTAGTGCGTATGTGGGTGGTGTGTACGTGATCTTGATTTTAAGAGCATGACAAACCTGTCATAAGGGTCAACAAAGCTTGACTAAACTCAATGCAAAACAAGCAGCATATATAAGTGGAAGTTTTCCTAAACTAAATATCATATATGGCTCTGGTAGGAATTCAAGGTTTGTGATACAGGAACTCATCATGTATCATTTTTATGTTTTCCAAAACAAATCTCCAGAATTTTAGTATCACTTGGAACAAGATAAATAGTAGCTCAGACCTTCTCATATCATATCCATTAATTACCTAGACTTAGATCAAGCATATGCTCCCCACGAGTTTCAAGTTCAGAGTAAATTCTTATGTCAAAACAATCTTATCCAAAACTTGGGAGAATTCATGGCTGAAAACTAGGTACTTGAAAGGAATTATAATAGAGCAACTATTCATTATGAGAGATCATCTTCAAAGTTCTTTTTATTTATTCAGCTCTTAAAAATAGAAATTAAAGCAAACTTTATATACACTCTTTTTATTTTGTTTTCATTTTTTAGATCACACATTACTAATATATATAAAAGATAAAGATAACTTTTTATTTTGTTTTTAGTTATGCATCTTTCTCTTTTTTTAATATATAAGACAAACTCAAAAATAAATAAATAAAAAGAAAAGAAATAAAGTACTAGAAAAACTTACCTTAGATAAATGGGGGATCCCTTTCCCCCAAGCTAGATGTTGCTGTAGTCGTTCAGTACGGCGGGTCGATATTGAGATTCTAGAATAAATAGTTCCAGTTCTCATTCTGTTGTTGCTGGTTCTGTTGGATATTGGCAATTGCGTCCCCCATGTCTGCCAGCCATTGAGAGTGCTGATGCATGGTGTTGCATATGTCATTTTGCTATTCTTCAATGGTGGTCAGGCGGTTGTTGTAGCGGAGGTGCTCCATCTGTTGATCATGGTAGGCTTGGCCAGAGAAAGACATATGTCTCCCCTGGTGGTCACTTGATACTTCTTCATTGGGTTGTTGCTGGTAGTTGTTGAAGTTTTTGAAGTGCCACTACTCACTTGAACCTTGTTGCCAGGAGCTTTCAAAGTGATGAGGGGGTGGTTGATGCCAACCTTGCTCAGTCTAGTACATGTGGGAAGTTCTCGGTTGATCCCAGCCAACATAGACGGTGCATGCCGGTCCTTCAGGAATTGGGTCAGTGCCACGATAACGAGGCTGCGGATCACGAGTCAGCCTCATAGAAGCACTTCTATGAGGTGCTACCTCCTTAACCTGCAGATCAAAAGTGAAAGAATTCACAGCATACAAACTGAGATCCCGGTTAGGTAATGGAATCTCATTTGTATACCCGAGATACATCATGACAAGCTATCCATGATTTCTCTTTTTCAGCATATGGGCTTGACAGAAATATTCAAAGTCTATGTACCAGCATTCTGTATCAATATAAGAAAGCAAAGCATTATTTAACATGCCCAAATTTTAGGCAATCCGAGTGACCATGAAGGTGCACTAAACATCACTCGTGAGAGAAAACACTTCCAAATAATGGCGCATCATAGATTTGACGAAAGCATACAACTGTTTAAGATCATCCACTCTTACCGTATGAAAATCTGGCTTAGGAAACAAAGTGAAACCTAGCCACTTATGCATGACCCGTAATGTAGGGTGATGGATATCATTAGTGCGAGGACGGTATGTTTTAGTTTTTCCTGAAATTCTCTCCAAAATTTTAACTTATCAAAATCTTGTAGAGCATGGTCTAAATCAACTGCACACTGTGAATTGAATCCTAGAAGCAAACTTAAATCTTTCTAGGGATAAGAAAATTCTTTCCCAAAGAGCCTAAATTTGACCCCAATATCAGTGATTCGCAGAGTGCGTAGAAATTCTGATGTTAGAAGTTTAGACCCTTGCTCGACAACATTCCAAACACTTTCCCAACCAATTGTTCTAAAGATGAAATCAAATGCAACATCGATACCTATTGCCTGGAGAAGGGCGGGGTCATATGCAGACATGTGCACAAACCTTATGGTCTTCAACTCCTTGAAGGCATCCTTCTCTTGCTTGTTCTGCAACTTGAGGTGCTTCTCCTCCAATAGGAGGTTGGTTGTAGATGATGATGCTTCGGGAACGTCGACTTGCATGTCGACGCTTGCCCTAGAAGAAGAGCTTCTAGTAGAGCGGCCTAGTCCTGAGCGGGTGATCTTCCCTACTAACTAGTTCATCATCCTGAAAAAATCAACAGAACAACAAAAACTTGTGGAACTGGTTAGAAAATAAAATAGTTAGCCGTTAACCGTTCTATAGTTAGCCATTCGAGGGTTAGTCATTTTGATTGCTAATAATTTTTTTCTAAGCAGAATTTCAGCAAAACTTCTACCCTGAATATTTTTATCTCTTTCTAATTTCAGAAGCACTTCTACTAAGTGAGCTATTAATCTCAGAATTGTGATTTGAAATTCTGAACTTGGGGGCTTGTTTGCAGCTGTGGTTGAGGCTGAGAGTAGCCAGGAGCTTGGAATTTATAGGGGGAAGAAGCAACAGGCCGGCTGGCCAAGTGGTGGGACCGGTTGGCCCAACCATGGGCCCATTGCCCTCATCCTCCACTAGATGGTGCATTGCTTCGAAGCTAAGCAATATCTCTTTGCTTTTGGTGGATACGATCTGAAAATTCGGTGCTAGTGCATGGTGGAGGTGATGGTGGGTCCCAGGTGTCTCCTGTGGGTCCTGGTTCCCTGTATTTCTACCATATACACATGTATATATATGCTATGCAAAAATATTTTATGATACTATGAAATATAAGTAGATGAATGGATGGTATTTTTAAATTTTTATGCCTCCACGGTAAAATTTTCTTATGAGTTTTTACACACCATAAAATTATTTACATGGGGCTTGAAAATATTTTATGATGCAATGATGAAATTTTTATTTTTATTTTCTAATGCAATTATTGAAAAATAAATATGCCAAAATGAAAATGCAATGTAAAAAGTAAATATGGATAACTACCGATTTTTACCTCCCGACAAGGGTTTGGAATTTTGATTCCACCGAACCAGACTTGATCAATTGTGTTTATTCCTCGGGTGCATCAGTTAGTCCCAAAGATGGAGACCCTGATGGTTGCATTTGCTTTTCACGCCACTCCAATTTACACTACTACACTCATACATTCACAGCCACGTCGTAACCCACATCGTAGTCTAATTTCGGCCTCGGCGGTAAGCTATCGACAGTGATTGTCATAGCCTTCACCATCGGCATCTAGGACCGACTGCGGTGTACACTAACACCGCCAATTGGCTTATGATCCATCCTTGATTAGGTCCTTACTTCCATCGCATTGGAGCACGACCCGGCTATGGATGTACACTAACACCGCTGCATTGGTAAATGATCTGCCTGTGTTGAGGCTATCAAAACCGTCGTGTGGGCACATCAACCGCCTATGTAGTGGTCACCAGCACCATCGCCTTGTAGTTTGACCCAACTATTAGCAGTGCGGGTTCACTATCAGTTCGACGGCTGAGACGCCTGTGTAGAGGTTAACGCCACCATCGCTTCAGCGTATGATCCGCCAGTACAAAGGTCATGGTCACTGTCACCTTGCACCATGATCTGCCTTTGATGATCGTTTAGTCAGTGTCGGGTTACTAATGGATTCGACGGTGATATACTTTTGATCCCTGCCGCACCATACGTATAGCGACGGTGATAGAATTTCATATGGTTTCACAATAGTTACTAATTCAGCCGGGCCCTTAATAGCTTCATGTACACAAAGCATATAGATATATAATCATTACATCTATAAATAATGTTCATAAACAAGAGTACTTTTTACAATAACAATGGACGCTACCATAACATCTTTCTCAACTGATGTCTTAACACAAGCGATACATAGAGCATACTAAAGGTACTAATCTATATAGACTTACAAAATGAAATGACGTAGTTGTGCTCCTTCTATGTGGCACTCCTGCTTGCAAGGAAAAATGAATATAATTAGTGCATCCTTCGGATTGGTAGCCAATGCACCACGGAACCCCTCTTATTCATCTCTGACTAAGCAGTTCTTTATTAATTTATGTGACTAGGAAGAATAGATATGAAAATATATATATATATATATATATATATAAAAGGAATCTACAAGCGCATAGATAATTATACCATTGTAGCACTTCACCCGGGAGCATTACAGGTATCGTTATTTATATTTTTACCACAGAGAAGGTCTAGCAGGGACATGTATTGATAACTTATACTATTGATGGAGAAATAAACCATAACCAATGTTCTACTCATAACAGGGGTAAGTCATTGGATAAGATATATGATAAGTATTGACTAATAATAATGATAAATCACTCAGAGTACTCCTTTCTATGGCATTAGCATGGTTAGGTAGAATATTAGAGGAATAATTCCTAAGTTATTCTTAATTATAAGTCAAAGCATACATTGATTAGTGCAATTATACCTAGTAGTCATTGCTAAGATCATCTTCATATCTACACATAAGGGATATTACGAAGGAAGATTAAGAACAAAGTTTGTCTTCCATCCTACCACATGACCTAGAATATAGGGTGTATCCACAGGTAAACAACGTATAAGCACCACGCTTATACAATGTCGACCACTCACCTATGGTACCTTAGAGTAAGCGCTATACGAACTTATGCATGAACATGATGATAATCCAACTATACTAAGCATATAATCAAAGTAGACGATGAACATTATAACAAAGAACATGAATAAGATGAATACTAATATTGTCTTAATAATTGTAACTAGCATATAAAAATAATGGAGGTACAAAAGATAGGGGGTACAAAGATTATACCAAACCACGCTCTTGACATGATCGAGAATCCAAGCGAAGCCTGCTTGCCTCCCTCTAGACCTAGCCTAACTAGCTATGTCCTAGAATATGGTCGAGCTTTGTGGATGATTAGGGTTTCTGTCTTTTCAAATGACTTGATGACTAGAGTTATGGCCTACGTAGCTATGACCTACGTACCCATGATTAGGGTTCTGCCTTTTATGAAGAATGGTAGGTCATTCAAATCTCGGGACAAGATTTCTATAAGGGGGAGGGGTTATAACACCCTAGTGTTAAGTATGCATTTGGCACTTGCATTTCATGAGCACAACCATCATCCAAGCATTCATGAGCATGAGCATATGAAGTTTCATTTCATTCACCTTATCTATATCACATGTGATGTTGATCATATAGATGCATATGCTTGTGATCATGTGTGACCACTTCAAGAGAAGGTTGTGAGGTCTTAAAAACACCTTAGATAGGTCTAGGATGTTAAATGGAATAGTATTTGTATTCATGACATGGGCCAATTTTGCTTCTAAGTCCTAGTTTACTCAAAACTTCCATTTTCATGATGCTACTTTGACTAGAGTTGAACTATAGTCTAGAGTGTTTGCATGATAGTGCACCCTTAATAAAATTTGTAGTTCTTGGCATGAGTAACAAACTTTATTTAAGGGTCATGAGCTAATTTAGTGCCTAACATGGTCAAATAGGGCCCACAAGAAGCCATAATATGTTGTTTGGGGACTTAAAATTTTTCTATGTACAAGTTGTTTTTGGTTTCAAAGTACCTCACTTTGGAGCTATGTAGTTTGAAAACCATAGCAATTTCGGCAATGCTTCTTAAAGCAAAGTTGGAGATCTCACGTAGCCCTACAATTTCTATTAATGAAGTTTTTCCTAAATCGCTATGGATTAGGAGTACTAATGACCTAAAGTTGCTTTGTTAGTCGGTTTCATCGGGACTGAACAGGCATCGCGCGCGCGTCGTGGCCGACCTGCCACAGTCCACGACCACCGCATGGAGGCCGTACGCCGGCGTTGGGCCCGTGCGGTAGGCCAGGGCGAGGGATAGGGAGCGCGACGCCGCTGCTATCTCTCATTTTGCTCTCCAGCTCACGCTCTGTTCTCTCTCTCGTCCGCCAAAGCAAAGCCAAGCGCCGCGCCATCGCCGCCGAGCTCTGCCGCACTCGCACGCCACCGCCACCGCGCCACCATCCAATCCATCACATGCATAGCTTCACCATGACTCGCTCTACCTCCTTGAGCCACTAGCACAACCAGTCGAACAGGGTAAGGCTACATTGTGAGCTCGCCGTCGTCGCCATGGCTATGGTGCACCGCCGCGAGCAAGCTTGCCCAGGGCTAGCCACCACCGTAGCATCTATGACCTCTCTCTCTCTTATCTGGTCATTGCCATAGGGTCTAGTTGCTAAGGCCATAGTTGGCTTGAATGCTACCGCCGTCGTCACGCGGGAACGCACGACACCGCCGTCCGCGTCCGCCATGGCCGTAAGCACGCGCTCACCGTCGCCGACTTCACCAGCCGCCCTGGTGCCCATTACCAAGTTGTCTAGAGTGTTAGCACCTTCCCCGAAGACTAAGACCTACCTACGACCGCCATCTCATCGGAACAGCGACACCACCGTCATGCTTTGTGTGCCACCGCGCCGCCATGCACGTGGCCAGAGCACACTGTCACTTCATCATGCCCTAGACCTAACCCTAGAGCTCTGCTAGGACTCCCTGATGTTGTAGCATCGCTCGCCTAGCTGTGTCGTTGCCGAAGATGATGATCCCACCGCTGAGCACCTCCACCGTGCCGCCATTGCCGCCGGCGAGGTAGCTCCGGCGAGCCGATGAGCCAACCAAGGACACCAGTCGACGTGGGATGTCGAGTAGGTCACGATGGTGAAGACGCTACCACCGGTGAGCTCGACGTCACCAAGCTCTGGCTAGTCAGTGCCGTCCTCTACTCCTATCTCGCTGATGCGTGGGCCCGTTGACCCAGTGGGCCCAGCTATCAGTCAGGGTTTTGAATTTTTCTTTATTTATTTTTCCAGATTTTGTTGCAAACTTCAAAATTTTGTAACTAGAGCTAGGAATGTCCAAATTGAGTGAACCAATTTTTGTTGGATTTATCATGAAGTGTACTATTTGATCAAAATATAAAATCTACTATTTGGAGTAATTTTTTGGGGGAATTAAATCAAGTTAGATAAGTGCTTTTAAATTAGTTTCTATCTTGTAAAATGCATAACTTGAGCTAAAGAAATGCTAAAAATGTGATTCCAATTTTGTTGGTCTTGTGTTGACATGCTCTAGATAGGAAAAATACTAAACCTATAGTAGGCATACTGGAAATATGGTCTTACTATTTAACCTAGAATAATTGCTAGTTTCTGGTGAAATTAATTAGGGTAAATATACATAAATCATGATCATGCAAATTTTTACACAATGTTCTTGCAATAAAAGGAAAGTATGAAAAATATGAAATCTATTGTTTGACACTTTCCACTAGGCTAAACTATTTTTGCTAAAATAAGCCTATGCAACTTGTCATTTTTTGTAGAGGTCACTATACTTATCCAAATGAAATGAAATTTGTACAGTAGACTATTGGGGTCATGTGTAGGCTACAATAATTGTCTCAGAATTTATTGAGTACTAGAAATATTTACCCTTTCAATCACCTTATTATATAAGGAAATTAATAAATGCATGTAAATAAGTTATTGGGCTTAACCATGACGTTTTCTATAGTGCATGTAATGCATATGTTCTGTTGGTATTGGTAGTTATGCTCAAAGTTAATTGGTTATAGGCAGCTAGTTAATTATTGCTCTATAATTCAACTAGATGGCTGCATGTGTAGTTTCTGTTGTGGTGACAATTTCATGATGATAATGATCTCTTCTGTGAAACTTGTTGATAACAAAGTTGTAGACAACATACTCATCTATATTTTCCTAAAATTTCATAGTTATAAGCTAAAGGGTTTGAGAGTCATAGCTAGCAGAGTTGCTTATTCTCTGAACAGATCTGAATGATTGAATTGTTTGACCTGGCTAACTATTGAATCACCTATGATGATTATAAGAAAGTTCTATATAATTTTATAAGCTTTCCAGAAAGTCCAAGATCATATTATTTGAATGTGCAAAACTCCTGTTAAGGGCAAAATCAGTGGTTGCTATCTTGTAGTCCAGAAAATGCTTTAAATGGATGTTTGATTAGTTACTAGAGAAGAAATATGCACCTACTTAGTAAAATACAATTAATATTGTTATCACCTTAGTACCTTGTTGTTAAGGACATTTATGTTTATGCATCATACCATATCATTCATATCACTACCTAGGCATTCTTGTATCTTATTTTGCGCTCATGCATATAGGATCGCCGGAAGGAATCACGCTATTGGAATTCGAGGCTGTGGACCAAGAGGACTAGGAGGCACCATAGCAAGGAGCTCTAGAAGGTGAAGAGCAGGTCCTAGAAGAGTTACCAGAGTGCCCGAATCATAAGCCCACCTCTTTTCTGAAAGGCAAGCCTCGAACTATTCTAAGCCTCCTATGTTTTTACAAATATCACTTGCTCCTTTATGTTTGATGCATTAGGTTATAGGAGTTGATTAGAAACACTTGATGTATATAACTCCCTTGTCTAGAAATATACCTTAAACCCTATGTAGGTCTAGGATCAAATATATGCTTAGCCATGCTTAGACCAGTAGAAGTCGGATGATTTCCTGTCACTTACGAGATATAGGTGGATACTAGAGCACGGTTGGCTATATTTGCTATCGTGAAAAAGAACCATGGGATAATGTAACTAGAGGCTGGGTGGAGTCTATGTATAGATTGACTCATGTGATTCCGCCTGTATCGATTATGGACCATGCCGTTGTTGAAGCTCCTATCGAGATTGAACGCATGCCTCTCACTTAGCTGGCCGGATAACTCGTTCCGACCGTGAAGCCGAGTAGCTCAACTTAGGCTAGGCCTCATTCTATTAGAGTGCGCACACTAGAGGTAGTAAGGATGTGTGGGGAGCCAGTGTGAGGCCAAGGACAGGTTAGAGTCCTGATCGACATGGCATCCGGTAGTGTCCCTGAGGGTGCGGCGCTGATCGAACCTACAAAATGTGCACCTGATTTGTACCAAAGGTGACCCGATGTGACCCCGATGGCGGAAGTGTGGGTTTGTGTTAGGAATGACTGCCTAGCTGGTTGCAACCGATTTGAATCGTCGTCTCTCCCGGATAGTGAGAAACTTGACTAGCCCTAACATCGTAGTAATTGAACTATGGAATTTGATGGTTATGATGAACATGGGAATGTTACACTAGCTATGGTTATTATTGTTATGCTACATAATCCTACATCACATGTTTGGCATAGGTTAGATGCTAATATAGAGATGAATAGCTACAATCAACTTGGAACCGAATTATAAAATGTATAGCTCAACTAGTGGCTTTTTATGCAAAATGTTATCAAGCTAGCTCCACTTATAAAGTCTTGCATGATCCATGGAGTCACTTTATTTTTGGTTTATGACGGGTAAGTCTAGCTGAGTACCTTCTTGTACTCAGGGTTTATTTCCCACTTGTTGCAGATAACATAGTCTATCATGGATGTTGTAAGAACTGCTTTTGTCCCATTGTGGACGAGGAGTAGGCCATGGGCAAGGTGCTTCTATATATCTAATCTATGATGCTTTTGTGGAATGTGATCATAAACTAGCAAGTATTTGAACAATGGTGTGAGATGTTAGTTTAAAAACTATCTTTGCTTCCGCTACTACTGTATTTGAACTTGGTATTGTAATAACTCTTTTCATACTCCGAAGTATGTTGAACTATGGTGAACTTATGTAATATGTGGCTTGTATGTTGAATCATGTATGATATTGGTTGCATGTTGGATTATTCGAGATCCTTCGTGATACTTGATGGACTACTGGGTTTGTATGGGCTCAAGTATGACAGTGTGATCGCTGCAGTGGTTGCCGTTGTACTTGTGCTCTTATAAATTGGTCGGTTCTACCACACGTGTGGGTAGCGTCAGCACCTATTGTAGCAGGGATGTCGCCTTGTGGCCCATCGCATTGATGTGACGTCACAAAGCCACACTGCCAAACCACGCAAGCGTCTCATTGCTTGTTGGTCGTGGGGTGGTCGATGACTCGCGAACTATAACAGCAGAGACAAGGGCGAGAGGGAAGGCTCTTCAGAGCTCCTACTTCAATTCCATCCCAAAGCTTTTGCCCTCCACCCTACTACACCCTCTATGCTATCGATGCCCCCACGGGGACAATGACGGAGTGGACGATGTCGTCCGTTGACTGAGCGGTGTTCGACCGGTTACGAGAGAGGGTGGTGATCCCGGACGCTGCTGGAGCCTCGTTGGCCCTACAGCTAGGTTCTTCGTCCGTGGTCATGCTCAAAAAGCATTCTCATGAGGCATCCGCCGATGGGGGCAGCCACCGGCAATTCCGTGCCGTGTGGTGCCGGTTAGATTGGTTAATCATTTGCCATCTAAATCTGATCGCTCTCCCCCTTATCATCTGGGCTTGAACTTGGCTTGCATTATTGTGCAACGATTCCTCCATGGCAGCGTCGTCCCCCATCGTGGGGCTTCCCACCGGTGGTGCTAGAGAGTCATCTCATCGCCATTCGCCATCGTTGAGCCTGTCTGTCCCCACATAGCCCTCTACTTCTGAAGTGGGCGAATCATCAGAAGTGGGAGAATCTTCAAGTGACGAAAATTACCGTAAGTTATTGAAGGATGACCACGAGGACCGAGCATTGTTGTGTTCATCCATACTGGACGCCAACATGCTGCGCGGTGACATGGTGGCTACGCGCGCCGCACTTGACGTGGCCCAACAGGAAGCCACCTAGGCGTGAGAAGACAAGGCGGCCGTCTAAGCAGAGGCCTAGAACAAGACACAGTGCTTACGGAAGTGAGAAGGCGATTCTAGAACCTGCATCTGGACGTGACTACCATCTGTTACACCGCCTTCCCCATGGAGATATTGGACCATTCGGTCACCTTAGCGGAGTGCCTCCCCACCCTGTCCGCCCGCCTTCGGGCCGTGGTGTCCGAAGTTGTTTGTAAAGGGGCTTCCATGGCTCTAGCCACTGCCCAGCTTCAGTTTGGTGAGGCAGTGAACGTTCAGGTGGTGGAGCAGGGTTTTTCGCTAGGATTGGACGACAATGAGATCGATGATCTCATCGAGAGCCTCGAGCCAGCCGCCAACGCCATCTTAGCGAAGCTGAACGTGGAGTAGATCCTGCATGCCCATCTTGACCCTTGATCTATGGGACGTATCAGTAGTATTAGTAGTCATGACTAGGTTTGATTTGTGGGACGCCCTTGCAAATATGTTAACTCTTATTTGAATGTCTGTGTGAACTTTTGCTGCACTTTATATTAGGTGGGTTAAACTCTGTTGAGCATGGTGTAGTTCAGGTCATTTGGTCATTTTGTAGCTGGTTTCTAGCCCCTGTTGGTTGCTTTTTGCTGCAGATTTCTTTCTAGTTCTCTTTGATCTGAAACTTAATTTGCTAAACATTCATGAGTGCCTTTGATCTTTGTTGAAGCCAACTCGTTTCTTTGATAAAATTTGTTGAACTTGAAAGAACCATGCAGGGAGTTCATCTAAACAAGTCTCGCCTCGATTTAATGCAGAATGGAGGAGCCATAGCTGTTGACTTTTACTGCGAACGCAGGAAAGTCCGCCCGCTGCGTATTTGATCTCGTAGGACAGTATAGAGTGTCATAGCAATTAGGGGGTGTGTTGAATCTAGCACCTAAAGTTTAGGGGTGTCATATCAGGTGGCACATAGGGGTGTCACATCGAGTGTTTGGATATTAATAATAAAACAAATTACAGAAGTCCTCAGTAACCCACGAGATGAATTTATTAAGCCTAATTAATCCGCATTAGCACATATTTACTGTAGCACCACATTGTTAAATCATGGACTAATTAGGCTTAAAAATTCATCTCACAAATTAGTCTCAATCTATGCATTTAGTTTTGTAATTAGTCTATATTTAATACTACATGCATGTGTTCAAACATCCGATGTGACAGGGACTAAAGTTTAGGATGGGGAAACAAGCACTGCCTTAGTCTACCCCTCGACTATCGTGACTACTTGGATTGGAGTGAAATAAGTACAGAAAAGTCCTATCACAATCGCACCTGGCATTCAAGTCTCAAGCGTGTCATGCTGGTCAAAAGCTCTTTTTCTTGATTCACTTGTTGTGTCTAGCTTTCCTACCGCCCACCGTCTCCCTCGATGATGCCGCTCCCAGTGAGCTCCACTTCGCTATCGTCGCAGGCCACGTGGCCTCCTCTACTCATGCTGGCCCACGTCACATGCGGGTCTCATGTGTCATCGTGCTCCCGCTCGCCGTCTACCGAGGACATGTCCGAGCAAACTATAATAGCAGAGACAAGGGGCGAGAGACAAGGTATGGACTAATAACACAACTAATTGGCTAATTATTAGAAAATATTGGGAACTCTTGGAGATGCTCTAAGCACCCAATCTTGAAGAATGAGCACCTCGCAAACTTGAAGCACCCCCAATCGAGTATGGAACCCGTGAACAGGAGAGAACCAGATGATTCTAGATCTTCTGTTAACACAAGATCTGCAAGAAGATCTAAAATCATCAAGGTCAAACTCCTATTCAACGACAGCACCTCGCAAAGGATGGAGAAGGAGTACCTCACAAAACTTGCACCAGCATCTCAGTGAGGTGCATTATATTCCATAATCTTGCTACCTCTAAGGCTCGAGGGATGTAGATCTACATCTCGATGCTCAAGTGCAACAAGATTATGGAATCTAAAGCACCCAATCTTGAAGGCCTTCTCCAAACACTAGCATAACTCACGCTGACTTTACCACCGATAGACCAAATCTTTACCTTGCTTTGCCCTAGAGTCCCAGTGATGGTCTGAGCATTGTAAATCTAACTGAGCTGGACACATGTCACTCTTCACTTTTCAGTTTGCCCCTCGACTGTTATGACTACTTGGATTGGAATCAATTAAGTACAGAAAAGACCTATCACAACTGCACTAGGCATTCAAGTCTCAAGCGTGTCAGAAGCTCTTTTTCTCGATTCACTTCTTGTGACCAGCTTTCCTACCGCATTCGCTTCACTCTAATATTTTACTACGCTCGTAAGAAAGTTCGAATGTGGCATATTTCATCTCGTCAGACACTATACAATACAGAGCTATGAGTAAAACTATTGCCTATGGAGTGCACTCTGTCACAACATTTGTATCAGTAGTAGTAGTAGTAGTAGTAGTAGTAGTAGTAGTAGTAGTAGTAGTAGTAGTAGTAGTAGTAGTAGTAGTAGTAGTCATGAATGGCTTTCCCCTTCTGTCGGTTGACACTAACCGAAATCATGCTTACAGATGGTAACTAGTAACCATACCACGGATGTGTACTCTATAACAAACAATCACAACTTTTCCCCCGACCACGCCCCTCTAGTATATTCGACAAAATGACGTTTACCTATTTCTTGTAAACCGTATACTCACCTTTGTAGTCCGAGCAGTGTAAATTTGAATGGGCTAGACATGTAACTAGTTTCAATTTCATTTGTTTCTTTAGGAATTCAATGAATGTATTCAAACAAAATAGGTTTCCTTGTATAACATGAGATGTGTCCGGCCTGGTCAGATTTACAATGCTCAGACTTTCCTGTGTGTGATGTAAAATTTGAATAGCTATGTGGCTCCTCCATTAGGCATTACATCGACGCGAGACTTGATCGGATGAATTCCATTATGCATATTTACCATACTACAGATCAGAAAGAGAACCAAAAAGAAACCTACAGGTAAAACCAACCAACAGCGGCTAGAAATCAGCTACCAAATGACTAAAGGACCTGATCTACACCATGCTCAACAGAGTTTAACCCACCTATTAATACAAAGTTCAACAATATAGTAAACACAGACATGCAAATAAGACTTCACAAATCAAAACCTCTGCACATTTGAACGCATCTGACATAAAATGCTAGGGAAGATACATAAGGAAGAGTAACAACATAAGGAAAGAGTAACAACATGTACTCCCTTCGTACTCCCAACATAAGGAAGATACATCAAATGCAACATGAGATACAGCAAATGCAACGTGAGATACATCAAATGGAACTTTATTTACTCCTCTACTCATCGTAGGTATCACTGTCCTTGACCTTGTCCTCATCATTGGTATCAACGTCATCCTTGTCAGCGGTGATGCAGTTGGCCACATGCTCAGCATTGGCTCGAGCCAGGTTGCGCCAGTGCTTCTCGATGTTGTGGGCGGTGCTGATTCCCTACATCACGATGCTAGTGTCGAAGCCATCTATCTAGTTCTAGTAGCAGGCAAGGATGTACTCCACATTGTCCGTGCGATTCTTGTTCAGGTAGGCTGGCAGTTTTTTAGGACATCAGCGAGTTGGTGAAAAATGAAGACATAACTGCTCACCTTTTCCTCCCAAGGCGGGTTGAGGGTGCACAAACCGGTGATCTATAGCACATGCTTGATCTTCAAGAAAGCCTTCCTCATGATGCCAACGACCCAATAGTCTCTATCTCCACAGGGATCCACTGGAGCTTCATCTTGATTCACCATGGGCACGGCATCATCCTCCTTCACCATGGGCACGGCATCATCCTCCTTCACCACAAGCACATCGTCATCCACCTTAACCACGGGCATGGCATCATCCCCCTCCTGTGCGCACTTCATAGAAGGCTCATCCTTCACCATGGGGGTGGCTAAGAGTGAAGTAGGTTTGGAGAAGGCAACCGCATGTTCCTGGCGATTTTAGATCTATAGTGTGAATGGGAGGGCTCAAGGAAGGAAGGAAAACAAGTGGAGTTGCAGAAGAGATCACGGTGATTAATATATCACTACTACAGACGAGCCATTGGTGTTTTTTGGAAACAAAGAGGAGCCATTGGTGTTGAAATGTTACTATACATGCAAGAAATTCCAACCTCTATAGGTTTGAACGTGTCTGACACACTGCACAGACCTTAGCTTACATTACAAACATGTTAAAGTTTCTGCAAAATAATGACAACATCCATCCAAGAGGAAATTAACATGTCCATAGACAATCAAACAACATTGATCCATTTAAACATATCATGACAGAGAGATACAGCAAATGCAGCTCTTTATTTACTACTTTGCTAATGACTCCAACTCTAAGAACAAGGGAACATAGAGAAGATAGTAAGGTATGCCAATAATTTCTAGCAGGATGTTACGTCTACCATACTGAATGTAATGTGTAGGGATGACAAGAACTTTTCTGTTGTCCATGTTATATGCGATGACGGCTCTTTCCACCCCAACCCCAACAAAAAAAATTAAATTCCATTCTGGGTGAACTATAACCGCTGTATAGCACGACTCAAAATCAAAGTAACCCAATTGTTTCTTTGTCTTTCCAAACAACTTACACAGGCTGATAGTATGCTTCAGTGTCCATTTATTATTAGTATCATAGTCTTCAAGGATCCAGATTGAAAGCTTTAGATATATTGCGACCACCAATAGTACAGTGACACAAGTGACCCTGAGCTTGATGGATGGAGTGTGAAAAATCACACGGTCTGTTAGGAATTTCTCTCCATGTCTTTCCCTCCATATCCACAGAGATTGAAAGCTTAGACATATTGCGACCACCAACAGTACAGTGACACAAGTGACCCTAAGCTTGATGGATGGAGTGTGAAAAATCACACGGTCTGTTAGGAATTTCTCTCCATGTCTTTCCCTCCATATCCACAGCATGTATACGATGGTAACCCTCGCAGAACCCAATATAGTGTAGACAACCATTAAGAAAAACAGTTGCTGATTTTGAAAATGTCAACTCAGCTTCCTCGTCCCATTTAGATTCCTTAAAGATCCATGCTACAGTTTTAGATGAGTAGATCTCCACACCCACGCACAGACCATCCTCCTCCATATATTCAAACACATGGAGGTGCGAGGAGGCTATCGGATTGAACCCCAATCGAGCCTTACCAATAGAATGGATTCTAGGTGGCAGTACCTTCAACTTATGGGTCGCCAGATTACAAACGACATAGCGGCATCCATCAGCCCCAAGGCACTAGCAAAGGATGAGGCCATTACAGCGATCTGAGATAGCTACATTGTTAATGGTGAAGAGCAAGAAGGACAAGGAGGGGTAAACATTAGTGATGCTGTCGAAGTTTTATTGGCCGTAGATTCCATCATAGAAGAAGCCGGCCATAGTCTAGGGCATCAGCTTATGGTTGTCCGAGATGAGGCGCTTTCAGGAGTAACAGGCACATTTGCAGCAGAACAAGGAGCGGGTAGGGAGATGGCGGAGGATCTCGACAAAGACATCGTCCATGAGGCTGGCCAGTGCATTCCTCTTGTTGGGGGCCTCCTCCATTTCATCAGTGTGCAGTAGGATGAGAGCTTGCTCAGTAATGAGATCACTGAAGAGGAAAATAATCCAACAAAGATCCATCAGTGAAGTCCACAACTCATACCAAAGTGCAACTTTAACAACCATTAACAATTTTCATGGTACGACCTCATCTAAATTTAGAGTAGCACCACATAGATATATATAACTCAAACTAGAGTAGCAGTTAATGGAGACGTAACTTTTACAATTCCAGCTAAATCAAGTTTAACCATCACACTTACAATCAGTACACGAGCTCAAAGCTTCTTCCATAGGAGATAGACAAAGATAAAGAGGACTACAATTACAACAGTTTTGAAGGAGAAAGAGGGTGGAGTAGCTGTTGGGTTTTGAAGACAGAAGTCATCATCATGAGCTAAGGGTGGATTTGAGTTGGTTCTTGACTTGAAGGCAGGAACTCCATCTTCATAGGAGTTGTACTTTTTATAACAAGCACCACGAAACCTATGAACTTGTTCCTGGTAGTCAGGCCAGTTGTAGTAAACTCCTAGCTCATGGCCATTGAACACAACATAGCAGGGATGACTCATCTCAAATTTGCACAACCCAAATAGGCTGCCACAGTTTTCACAAGTAGAATGTCAGTGCACAAGTGGTAGTGATCATCATTAGCATTAGTAGCAACATGTGAAGCTTAAACATTAGTGGCCACAGTCATGTGAATGATGGACACAAAGCATTGATTAGCTTTCAATGCCTTCCTCTTGTTTAGAACCAAATGGATAACTTGGTTGTCAATAAGGAGAAGACACATAAATCAAACATATGAGCTACATCCTAATACATCCAACAGCCATGTAGACATCATTGGCACAAAAATATGGCCTCAGATATGTTACAAGTTCAAAATACCATAAGAACTCACTGGTCGCACTAGAGCATACGAAACAAAAATGTAGAATCAAGCGAGCACTGGACAGAAAAAATAGTTTAAGGCAGAAGTGAAGGGCCTGTTTGTTTGCCTAGACAGATAGGTATAATCAAGCAAGCACTTGACAATTAACAGGCCTAGTTTCACATAGGCATTTACAGTAAGAACACTGAAGATATGCGGAAAACCAAGACACCAGCAAAAAACCAACTAGTGCCACCACCTAGTTCTTTTCATCATCATTGGCCTAACCAAATCTGCAACGCTACAATGTTTCTTGTATACCTCATGTTCAAGCAAGGACCAACCCACGGATCGGATCTATTGCCTCTGCTACGGCACACGACGGACATGGACGCCAATGCCACCGCGCTCCACTAGGAAGACACACCACCTAGCCTCCAAAAGGACGCCTGAGCCACCACAGCACACCGGGGATCCTCTGTTGCTGCTGCCACAAGTCCAACGGCCACAGATTTGTTTCCACTTGCAGGGGATACATCCAATATATAGGTCAAACTGTCCACACAGAGAACATATATACTATGAGGGATCCAAAGACATGTCAACACAACCAGGCGTGTAGCGCAATGGTGAAGATGATCTATTCCTTACTCTGGGTCTTCGGTTCGACTCCCAGGTCTCATGTTTTTTTTCTGAATTTGAATTTATTAAACCCTAGCGGCAACAAGTGACACGCAAGCCGTCGGGTCCCATAGGTCAGATGGAGATGGAGAAAGGTCCCATAGGTACACGTGACATGTAAGCCATTGGGTCCCATAGGTCGGATGGAGATGGAGAAGGGTCCTACAGGTACATGTGACACACAAGCCGTCGGGTCCCATAGATCGGATGAAGATGGAGAAAGGTGTTGTCGGGTCCCACGGGTCGGATGGAGAAGGGACCACAAGCACAAGTGACACGTAAGCTGTTGGGTCCCACTGGTCAGATGGAGATGGAGAAAGGCCCCATAGGTACACGTGACACGTAAGCCATCGGGTCCCACGGGTTGGATGGAGAATGGTCCCACAGGTACCCCTCGCATGGAGAAAGGATCGAGCGGAGACTTTTATGATGAATTGCAAGCGTCACGAATGAGTAACTGTAGGTCCCACAGGTACACGATGGATGTAGAAAGTACCATATGGAGATCTATGACGAAGCGCCGTTTGTTACAGATCGAATATTGTTCGTCATAGATGTGTAATTAGCTCAATGACGAAACCATGTTCGTCACAGTATTAAAGAAGATCTGTGACGAAACCATGTGCTCTTCTATGACGTTTCTTGTGATGATATCTGATTTTGTCATAGATAGGGAGGGTTTGAGGATTGTCACCACTGATCTATGACGAAAAAGAAATATTCATCATAAAAAGCGATCTTCTATGACAGTTTCAGAATCGTCATTAACATTTTCATCATAGATGTGGATATTTCTAGTAGTGGAGGGGGCACGGGCGGGAGTCAGCGGTAGAGAGAAAGAAGAGAGGGATAGGGAATAGATTATTTATAGTCCTAGGAGACTTGGTCCTTAAGTAATCTAATTTAATTGAAAGAGTCCTTATAGATTTGGACTGCTTTCATAACAAGTAACTATTTATTCTCCTAACAAAATCTCACTCTATTTTTCCTAAGCAAACCTCTTATAGTTGCTATTTTACTCTAATCCATCCTGGTTGTGGGGTTTGCCCAAGGCGGCGGCGGCTCGCCTTGGTCGCGCCCTCCTCTGGTTGCGCCTCCCCCTCCTCTGGCCACGCATAGGAAGCGTCGTAGGCCAGACATCGCCGTGCGCTGAGTCTCGCTCGGCCCGCTAGGCTAGTTATCAGGGGGGCCACATGGGGCGCATGACAGCCGTCTTCCCTAACAAACGAAAAGTACACACCACGTGATCCAATCTATTGCGGTCGTTTGCCTTGCTATGTTGATCATGATGATCTTCGTTATGTCACTGCTAATCTTGTCCGATCTAACTAGTATGTTAGGGCTCTACATGCTAGTTTATGAGATTGTCATGATTTATATTCTGGTATTAATCTGGAAAATACCTCATTTTTCAACAGGGTCATCCCATGAGAATGACAAGGCATGGCCACCGCAGCATTGATCACCACCATGGCCCTAACTTTCTCAAGCCACAATGGGAACCTTGGGGAGGAGAGGGGGTCGTTTTTGCAAGCTCAACCACCGCAGGACTCATGGCACGAACACCGCGCAGCAGGGCTAAGGAGGCTAAAGAGAATGTCTACAATGCTACGTTTGGGCAGCCAATCAAATGGTAACCAAATTTGTAAATGGTGCTCAATTTTGGGTTGGATGTCTTGGACATATTTAGGCATAAGTAAAACACATATATCTTTTATGGATTCATATATCCACGTTATATTGTGTTCTAGAAAATATATATATACTACCGTTCCAATACAAACACACACATATCCAATAAATACATTCACATAATGCTGAGCCATACTATTTTTAATTTAATTAAAGGTAAATCATAATATTGAAATATAACTTCAGCAATACATTACAAAACACTGTATCTATTATTGTGATTACATAAAGACAAACAATACCCGGCAGAAGAGACACAGCCACATGCGTGCCGTCCTTTGATCGAGTACGAGTAATACGTTGGCATATTTTTTGACGAGTTGCTATTATATATATCTTAGTGCTAACTAAAACCCAGGAGCGAACACTACAGAAACAATTAACAGAGAGACTTAAGTGGCTCAAATCATTTTCAAACCCTAGAGCCCCTCGTTCCCATCTTCCATATCTAGAAAAGTTATGAGAGATTCAAAGGGAGGCTCTATTGTGGCAAAGGCAGCTGTAGGAGGGCAAGGGACAGGATCTGAACATTCCATTCCTAAGCAACATTGCTGCGGTGAGGCGCGGCTGTACGTCTTGTACCAATTCCCTGGCGAAGCTATGGTGGACACCGCATGTAGCGCCGTCATCAAGAGGACCAGAGTGAGGATGAGTAAGAGGAATGCCGGTGACCTGCCGGTCATCCTCTTCGCTGCCGACGCTCCTCTCGCCGCCATATCGGACCGGTGAGGCCACGAACGCATAGGCTTGCTCATCGTCTGCTACTTGCCTGACATTAACGCTGGCGATTTGGCTGTAGTGTTTGGTCCCAGAATGATTCACAAAACATGCCTATTTTCCACGGACCAGCGCAGACGGACAAATCTTGGACTTCACTTAAAATTTCTCTTGCAACTCTATGTGGTGAACGTGTATTATTGCTCTATAACGTCCCTGTACACAATGCCAAGTTGCCAATCACGCATGGGAAACTGCCAAATTGGGACTAGAAAATTGGAGGTTGCTGCCCCCTGATTCACGATGGAACTCACGCAATCGATGTCGACATGCGAATGGCGCCAAGCAGCTTGACGCGGAAACCTAGACCCTGGCGGCCTGGCATACTTCGACCAGCATCATAAATTGACTCACTATTCAACATGGTCTTGCCGGTCAGCAGATGCAGATCTGGTGTTCAACATGGTCTTGTGTGTACAAGTGTAAACGCATGCCTTTCCCGCTTTGCTTTGCAGCATGTGTACGTGTAATGTCTGAATCTGTAACTAATCTCGTGTAAACTGCGGACAACATGGACTTCCGCCATCTCTAGGTAGGCCATGGCCCTTGTTAAACTAACGGAACCTAGGCACCTAGCTAGTTTTAAAATTGCGAAAATACAATGAAGTGCTCATGAACAGAGACTCCTTTATTTCCCCAGTATGCAGGCTTTTCAACAAACTTGTGGTCTGTGGAGATGGAATGGTAAGTCCAGTCTACACAACACAAACCTAGTTGAAGAAACCGGACAGCAAGCAATTTTGCAACTTGCATACATAATACTCGTCGCTACAGTTAGTGCTTTAATGATAGGCGTTGCCGAACACCGAGTTGGGACGTAATGTGTGTCTATATATGGACGATCCTTTGGACGAACTAATCTATGGACGAAACTCGGCAATCTACCACCACAATGGAAATTCAATTCAGTTTCTATATATTAGAGCCCATGCAAATTAAACCATCGCATGACGATGCACTAAAAACCAAAATAAAACGCATTGTTATATGAAGCGAATTATAGGATCTATTGACATTAAGACAGGCAATTACACGGAGTGAATGATTGTGAAAGCTAAAAAGAAAATTTAAAACTCCCTCCTAAATATAAAACCTAATCATACCTCGTTTTAAGTTACAGTTTACACTAACACTGTACACTTGCTGAAACTGATCTTGATATAAAGTCTTAACTCTGATTGATCTCAAACTTTATCCGAATAAATTATATAAAATTCGCGAACTACCGAGAGGTACGCAAACCTCAACTCTGATTGATCTTGATATAAAACCTTAACTCTTATTGATCGTAACCACTGAATGAGCAAGAGGTATGCAAACTACACCAACTAGGCCTAAATCTAGAGCAAGCGTTTTTAGTGGTGGTCTAACTAGCCTAAGCACTTCACAAAACACCTACACAAATCACCAAATGATTTCACTAAGCACTATAGTGCACTACCGGAAACAGTATATATGCCGAGTGCCTGGTGGTTTGCCGAGTGCATTCCTTCGGGCACTCGGCAAACAATATATTTACCGAGTGCCCACATATAAACACTCGGCAAAATAATTGCACTCGGCAAAAAAACTTATTTGCCGAGTGCAGGAAATAAAATACTCGGCAAACAACAAGACACTCGGCAAAGAATAGGCACTCAGCAAAAGACCGCCACGTGTGACGGCCGTCAACCAGGGTGCCGGCGGTTAGAAATTTGCCGAGTGTCGGTTAGTGACACTTGACAAAGAGAAACTTTGCCGAGTGTTTTTATCTTGCACTCGGCAAATCGGTTCGTTTGCCGAGTATTTTATTTTGGCACTCGGCAAATTGAAAAAGTTTTTACCTCTTCTGACCTTGAAACTTTTTCTAATGTCCACATACAACATGTGGTACTCGATGTTAAGATTTGGTATATTTTTGGATCCGTTTGCCATACTTAATTAATTTATTGCTTTTCGAGGAATTTTTTGGTATAAGTCAAATTTGAACCGCAAGTGATTCAAATAATAGAATAAAATGAGTAGAAAAATGATATTCATGTTATTGAGTCCGGTGTGAGGCCTTATCCAGGACATGAAAAGAAATTTCGAACATCTTGTTCAGGAAACACGACCACGAACGTGTGGCCGAATGGTTTTTAAATTCTAAAAAAAGCAAATGAAGTCTGAAAATCATGAGATTTGTCAAGATCTCGTGATATTATACGTGGAGGCCGTGGTAAAAATTTGATAAGGTTTTGGACAATCTGTCACATACGATGTTTACAAACCGAAGTATCTCAGAACAAGAATCGCAGTATTGAGAAGGATTCGGTAAAATTTTGAGTCAAAGTGATGGTCGAATTGGGGTTTGACTTTAAAACTTTTTGTATAGGCAATAGAGAATATAGATTGATTCATGTGTAATTTTGGTAAAAAAATTTAGATCCGTTTGATAATTTTAATTTATTAAGTGCAATTATATAATATTAATTGATATACATTAAATTTGAGCTACAACTGCATGAAATAATAAGTTTTTTTCACTCCTGGCCTTGAAACTTTTTCTACTCTCTACATACAACATGTGGTACTCCATGTTAAGACTTGGTATATTTCTGGATCCGTTTGCTATATTTAATTAATTTATTGCTTTTCAAGGAATTTTTTGGTATAAGTCAAATTTAAATTGCAAGTGATTCAAATAATAGAATAAATGAGTAGAAAAATGATATTCATGTTATTGAGTCCGATGTGAGGCCTTACCCATGACATAAAAAGAAATTTCGAACATCTTATTCAGGAAACACGACCACGAACGTGTGGCCAAATGGTTTTTAAATTCTAAAAAAACAAACGAAGTCTGAAAATCATGAGATTTGTTAAGATCACGTGATATCATACGTGGAGGCCGTGATAAAAAATTGAGAAGGTTTTGGACAATCTGTCACGTACGATGTTTACAAACCGAAGTATCTCAGAAGAAGAATCGTAGCGTTGAGAAGGCTTCGGTAAGATTTTGAGTCAAAGTGACGGTCGAATTGGGGTTTGACTTGAAAACTTTTTGTATAGGCAATAGAGAACATAGAATGATTCATGTGTAATTCTGGTAAATTTTTGGATCAGTTTGATAATTTTAATTTATTAAGTGCAATTATAGAATTTTAATTGATATACATTGAATTTGAGCTACAACTGCATGAAATAATAAGTTTTTTTTCACTTCTGGCCTTAAACTTTTTCTACTCTCTACATACAACATGTGGTACTCCATGTTAAGATTTGGTATATTATAATGGAATGATATTCGTAGAAAAATCAAATAAAAAAAGAAGGAAACGAAGGAAAATGAAAAAAAGTGGGTTTGCCGAGTGCACCTGGTTTGGCACTTGACAAAGATGAGGTTTGCCGAGTGTCATAACTGGGACACTTGGCAAACTCCCCTCACCCGGCCCTACGCACAGTATTTTAGGGTTTAGGAAAAGGAGGATACCAAGGAAATTGTAACACCCAAAATTTCAGCTTTTTGAAATAAGAAAGCTCGATTTAATTATGTTATTATGTGAACTTTGAAATATAGGAAAGAAATATTTTTTGTGAAAATAAAATCAAATATAAGGTTAGTAACATGTTGATGAACTCATGTTGGAGCATTGTATTTCATATGTTGAGTGGTTTTTATTTAAACTCAAAAGAATTCAAATCCAATTGAAAATACTTTTGAAAAACTCTAAAAGTAAAAAGAAAAAGGTTTCTTCATTTCTCTCCCCTCTTCTTTTTCATTTCGGCCCATGGCCTTTCTCCAGCACCGCGCTAGCCCAACTTCGCGCCAGCCCAGCCCCACCGAGCCCAGCAACCGCGCCGGCCCAGCACCAGTGGGCAACCGCCGTGCCTCCCCCTTCCCTCTTCAGCGGCTGACATCCTGGCCCCACCTGTCAGCTCCTCCCCCTTCCTCCCGCGCAACCCGCAACTGCCCGCGCCTGGCGTAGCCGCAACCGCCGCCCACGTCCTCGATCGTGGGAGCGTCGCCCGCTCCCCGGCCTCTTTTTAAGCGAAGCCAAGACCCTCCTGCGCCCCCCCCCCCTGCTGCCCTCGCTCCCTCCTTCGCGCTCGCTGTGCACGGAAGACACAACCACCGAGGTCGCCGGTTCCGCCGTCCGCCATCCGCATCGACCGCCATCCTCGAGACGCCTCCGTCCCCGTTTTGCACCGCGGTGAGAATCCCCATGCTCCCCTCTTGTTTCCCGTGCCACTACTTTCTTGTTTCATGGCTTCTAGCGCCATAGCCACGTGCACCGACGACCTCTGCCTCGCCGGCCATGGCCGCCACCTCGCCAGCCGCGTTCCCCGGCCACGCTCTAGACCTGGGCGAGTTCCCCTTCACCCCCACAACTCCCCGGTGCTCTCGGATACGCAATCCGTGGCCCGTAGGCCCCTAACTGCGCTCGCCGGCGTGACCTCGCCGTCGGCCATGGCTGAACAGCCGTCGGAAGCACTGTTCTGGCTGGCCACCCCTTCTTCTCTCTCCCCAGATCTATTTCTGGCCGTTCATTTCTAATCCGACGGCCACTAGTGGCCGATACCCCTTCGTGGGTCAAATTGCTAAAGAAGCCCCCTGATTTCACGTAATAGAACCCGCCGTCCTTAGCGCATTTCCCCGAGTACGCATTCTCATTTTGAAAGCGTAAAGTTCACTGCTTTAGTCTAAAATACATTTTTAGTATTTACAGAAATGCCATTTGTACTGTTTTGCTTATAAAATCGTCGCTTTAGCTCCGAATTAACCCGTTCCAATTTCGTTAGCTTCATAAATTCATAATCTACGCGTTAGTACCACTGTTAATCAAGTTTGTAACTTTTAAATTTCATGGTTAGATTTAATTAAATATATTGCTATAGGAAATCCTGTTTAAATCATAACTTCCGTATTTTAGCTCCGTTTTTCGTGAACTTCGCGTTCACGTGATTGTAGAGAGACGTAAATTATTTTCATAAACATTTTATCTTGTTTTCCATACTGTTGGTGTACTATTCTAATTATAGTAATGTTTGCTTTGCATGAATGCCTTTGGAATGTTGTATGTTGCCATGTTGGTCGCGTTCAGACGGTGAGGAGAACGTTGGAGACCAAGAGTTCTTCGATGACCAGCAGGACCAGCAAGAGTTTGTGAACCAAGGCAAGTATAGCATGGGCCTACCTTGATGTCCTATTCACTTTAATCATTTACTCATGTGCATGTGTCTAATTTTGGTAACCATAAGGACATTCTAGTCATTGATGACTTGTTCCCTTGACTCCTATAGGTTAATTGCATATGGGTAGATTGCTAGTGCTCTAATTGAACATGATCTACATGATGATCAATGGTTCTATGGAACTAAAAGTATAACATGATTTATAACAACTGATCCATAGGGCGAAGGTGCAAATGACTTTTGATCATGTTGCTCCTGGCCCTCCATAAGGACTTATCTGTCGGCAAAAGCTAGGACTGACAGTGCAACCGGGAGAGTCATATGGCTCTGACTTTAGCTCAGTAATAGGACCTTTTCTAGCTTGTTAGAGGTTACCTTTATGGCGCAAAAGGGGCTTACCACGTTGGGTATAGGGCTGCCTCTGTTCCTATGTGTATAGCCGCGATGGATATGTGCCATAGGAAAGGGGGGTTCCTACATCTGCCTGCCGAGGAAACCTAGTGGCTCTAACTTGTTAGAGAAACCTATGAAATTGCTTCATAGTGTACCCTGTCCACTCACCTTGGCAGTGACATGGGAGTAATTAACCCGGGCATATGGGAATCATGACTCGCGGTGAATGTGCACCACCTCTATAGAGGGTAACAAACTATTATAACAGTCGTGCTCACGGTCACGAGCGGCCCAGAAAACTCACAGAATAACTGGTTACTTGTTGATGATCATTTAAGATGTTCTATGATGAAATATGATACACTTGACCCTGATATCTGTTCATATGGGATTAAACGGGAGTTTAAGCATAATTTGATAATACCTGATAATAAAAGCTTGACTTACTAAAAATGCTAACTGCAGTAAACCAGTGTCAACCTTTTTGAGCTTCATAACCCCATGATGACTTGTTAAGTACGGGATGTACTTACGCTTGTTTATTTTCTTTATTTGGATAAAAATCCCGGATGGGTAACAGATGACAACGGGTATGAGGAATTTCTTGAGGATTATTAGGCTTGTGGTCAACTAGTTGACCTTCCCTGTGATGGTGTTCCACGTGAGAGAGTTACCTTTTATTTTCCGCTGTGATGTATAAGACTAAGTTATATTATGAATCTGATGTAAGAGACACCGTGATGATACTTTATGTAATTTGTCAGCTTGTGTGTGTGATTGATCCCTGGGCACACACGAGTTTTGTGCATTTAATTTTATCCTTAAAATTGGGTGTGACAAATTGGTATCGGAGCCAGGTTGACTGTAGGACGCAAGCCTAGTTAGAAACGGTCGTTTTAGCATCTTTGCTCCTCTGGTTTCTTGCTTACTGTCTTATTCTTGTTATTTTATTAAAACATTTATGCTTTTCATACCTTAATCTATTATATAAAATTGTTGATTCTAATTCTATCTCACTTTAAATCTATAGATGTCTCATAACCCAAAGACTGCCCGCCTCAGCACTGCTGGCTATCGTGCCTTGTTCACCCCACGTGCTCCATAGGCGGAGAAGGAGATTGTGATCATCTCCGACGATGAGGAGATGGCTACCCCGACACCTGCACCTGCTCCTACTCCAGCTGTCGCATTGGTCTATCATGTTGTAGCTACACCTGAGGAGTCATCAGCCACTTCACCTACACCTGCACCAACCCCAGCTGTCCCTGTGGTGGATGAGGAGATAGGCTGGAAGTGCAAGTACTACATCAAGCCAGCCCTAGAGACGGCCAACTACCACACCCTCCTCACCCATGTGCTGGACGACTACTACCCCGACCTGCACGCCTCCATCAGCTATCACTGTGCAGAGTACCAGCATCCATTGGAGGCCACCTTCTAGAAGGTAGAGCTGGTGGTCACTGCTTGGAACGACATCAAGAATGGACATGAGGGGGAGACTGTCCACCATGCCACTGCTAGAAGGGCCCATGCCTTGGATGGCATGGAAGATGCAGCGCAGGACGCCTACATCTACTACCATGGTCGTCGCTTTGAGGCCATGAGGGAGGATCACTTCAGGTTCCTTCCTTGCAATGATCATGAGGGTGTTTGGCAGGTCTTGGCTCCACCAGAGAGTGATCCAACTCTGGAAGCGACAGTGCAGCACGTCCATGCCATGCAGGGGGTGGACGAAGAGGTCAAGGGAGAACTGCGTGAATCACAGAGGGCTGAGAGACGCCTCTAGAAGCAAGTGGATGAACTTCGAGCTCAACTTGGGCAGCCATCGATCTACAAGAAGAAGCGACGGTCGTTCACAATGATTGACACCGCTCCATAGGTGTTAGGTGCCTTGATTTAGATTACCACGTCGTTAGTTCGTGTTTCATATTTAGTCTTGTTTGGTCTTGTGAACTTGGATGATTAGATGTTTTAATTTGTGAACTTGGTTGATTTGGAGTTTGGTTGTTTGCTGGAAGTTTGTGGGCATGTCCACAACTTCCTTAGATTGGAACCTTAAGATTAGATGAAATCTTAATGCAGATGGTTTGCTTTATCTTGTCTCTGCTGTGCTGATTTCGGGAGCAGCCTGTGTTCTTTATCTTGTATCTCGAAATCTGGGCTGTCAAAAATTCTGAACTTTTTGTGGAGATAACTAGACTTCTGTATCTTTCAAATGTCTCTGGAATCACGTCAATACCTGTTCAGATTTGTGAGATCTAGCTGTCACAAGTTGATGTTCCTGCACAGTCTAGAACCCAGAACAGATTCGGTTTAGCTCTACTTTTGACCATGTGTGTGGCAGAATCTGTAAAAGTGATCTAAATAAAAGTTGTAGCTGATCTCCTAAGCTTTTCAACCGTTCTTGGTACACCTCTGTTGGATCTCTGAAACTCGAGTTATAACAGTTTTACTGAACTGCTGAATTTGAATTTTGTCCAGAAAATTCTCAGCATTGTTTCTTATCTTTTGTAAGCTCTCTATAATTTGGAAAATCTCTAAATTTTGCGCATTTGTTGGAAAACAGATGGCCGCAAGAGGAGGAAGAGGCAGAGGCCGTGGTCGTGGACATGATGCTCTCATAAATCCACCACCACCGCCACCTGTGACCATGGAACAAATATTGGGAATGCAAGCGCAGTTGATGCAAGCTATGATGCAGCGTTTGGATAATGAACCTGCAAGAGGACCACTGTCTGTTCAGGTCAGAGATAAGCGTGGAGAGTTTATGAAGGGTCGTCCACCGGTGATCACTCATGCCTCAGACCCTATGGAGGCAGATGATTGGTTGTGTGCTGTAGAGAAGCAACTTAACATAGCACAATGCAATGATCTTGAGAAGGTGTTGTATGCTTTTGGTCAACTCCAGGGAGCAGCTCAGGATTGGTGGGATTCTTTCCAGTATGGACGTCCCAACAATGCTCCTGCTATCACCTAGTAGGCATTCAAGGACAATTTCTGGTCTTATCATATCCCTGATGGACTCGTGGAATTGAAGCAAGGGGAATTTAGGTCCCTCAAGCAAGGATCCATGACTGTGGCGGAGTATCGTGACAAGTTGGCTCAACTGTCATGTTATGCTCCAAATGATGTAGCTAAGGACAAGGATAAGCAACGCCGTTTCCTCAAGGGACTCTATGATGGACTGTAGCTTCAACTGATGTCCAACAGCTACCCCAACTTTTAGTCATTAGTGAACCGCGCTATTGTGATCGACGATAAGCGCAAAGAGATGGAAGCCAAGAAGAGGAGGCTTCAAGGGCAAGCTTCTAGAAGTAACACCCGCCCGCGTGCATATCCACAGCATGGTTTTCAGCAAAGGAATCAAGGACCATCTAACCAGGGAAACCATGGTCAGTATCCTCAACGTAATCAGTTCCAGCAACGCCCTCAGTACCAGCAACAGTATGGTAATTAGCATCCCCCGCAACAGACCAGCAGTCCGGCAACACGCCAGGGAGTGCCCAATAATGCTCCTATGAAGAGTGGTGCACCCAACAATCCCAATGCCTGCTACTGCTGTGGAGAAGTAGGTCACTATGCTCATCAGTGTCCTAAGAAGCAGAACCAACAAGCACCATAGAACCAGACTGTCAATCAGAAGTTCAACGCCCGACCACCTCACATTGCGAAGGTGAACTATGTGTCATCTGATGCAGCTCAAGAGACGCCCAAGGTCATGTTGGGTACGTTCAACGTCAACTCTATCTCTGCTACAGTACTTTTTGATTCTGGTGCTTCACATTCTTTTATTTCCCAAGCTTTTGTTAGAATGCATAGCATACCTTTGTGTGCCATGAAAAACCCCATACTAGTAAATTCACTAGGAGGTAGTATGCCCGCTTCATATTGGAGACCCTCAATTAGCATTTCCTTAAGGGGGGTAGACTTCAAAGTGAAACCAATTGTGTTGAGAACAGCGGGAATTGATCTTATTCTGGGAATGGATTGGATGAAACAACATCGGGTAGTGATTCAGTGTCAGGAGAAGTCTGTGGTTGTGACATCACTCAATGGAGATAGAATCTGTGTAGAAGTGGTAGTGCAAGCTCAGCCTACAGCCACAGTGAACCAACTAGATGGTGAAGCCAATAAACAAGATCATGTCATGGAGGAGTTCCCGGATGTCTTCCCCGTTGACTTGCCAGGTATGCCACCTGACCGAGACATTGAATTCATTATTGAATTATTACCTAGAACTGCACCAATAGCTAAACGTCCATATAGAATGGGGGTTAATGAATTAGAAGAGCTTAAGAAACAACTAAAAGAGTTGCAAGAAAAAGGTTTCATACGCCCCAGTTCTTCCCCATGGGGGGCACCTGTGATCTTTGTGGATAAAAAGGATGGTAGTCAATGGATGTGTGTGGATTACCGTTCACTTAATGAGGTTACAATCAAGAATAAATACCCTTTGCCTAGGATTGATGATTTGTTTGATCAGTTGAGAGGAGCCCATGTGTTCTCCAAGATTGATCTCCGCTCAGGGTACCATCAGCTAAAGATTCGAAACTCAGACATACCAAAGACAGCATTCACTACACGGTATGGATTGTATGAGTATACCGTTATGTCTTTTGGATTGACCAATGCACCTACATACTTCATGTATCTGATGAATAAGGTGTTCATGGAGTTTCTGGATAAATTTGTGGTGGTATTCATAGATGACATACTGATATTCTCCAAGACTGAAGAAGAACATGCTGAACATATAAGGTTAGTCTTGAAAAAGCTTAGAGAACATAAGTTGTATGCTAAGTAGAGCAAGTGTGAGTTTTGGTTGAAGGAAGTCTCTTTTTTGGGTCATGTTGTCTCCAATGGGGGAATAGCAGTGGATCCAAGCAAAGTGCAAGATGTATTGAATTGGAAACCACCAACCACTATAAGTGAGATTCGTAGCTTTTTAGGATTGGCTAGATACTACAGAAGGTTCATTGAAGGTTTTTCCAAGCTAGCCAAGCCTATGACAGCTCTGTTGGAAAAGAATGCTAAGTATGTATGGTCGGATAAATGCCAGGCAAACTTTGATGAGCTAAAGAAGAGATTTACTACAGCTCCAGTATTAATTCTGCCCGATTTAAGCAAGAACTTCTCTATATATTGTGATGCATCCCGTTTGGGCCCTGGATGTGTGCTTATGCAAGAAGGAAGAGTGGTGGCATATGCATCTAGACAATTGAGGAAGCATGAGTTGAATTACCCTACTCATGACTTGGAATTGGCAGCTGTGGTTCATGCTTTGAAGAACTGGAGACATTATCTAATTGGGCATAAGAGTGATATCTATACAGATCATAAGAGTTTGAAGTATATCTTTACCCAATCAGATCTGAATCTGAGACAACGTCGTTGGTTGGAATTAATCAAAGACTATGACTTAGAAGTGCATTATCACCCGGGAAAAGCAAATGTCATAGCTGATGCACTTAGCAGGAAGAGCTATGCTAATGGACTTGGGACGACAATTATGTCCGCAGAGTTGTGTGTTGAAATGGAGCATCTCAACTTGAGTTTTGTCACTAATGCAATGGAATTGGTGATAGAGCCTACTTTGGAGCAAGAGATACACAAAGGTCAATTGGAGGATGAAAAACTTAAGGAGATAGCAGAGAATGTAGTGCTTGGAAAGGCACCAGGATTCAGAATGGATGAGAATGACACTCTTTGGTTCGGAAAAAGGATATGTGTACCTGAAGTGAAGGCTATCCGTGATGCAATTCTGCAAGAGGCCTATGAGTCTGCTTATTCTATACATCCCAGAAGTACCAAGATGTATTTGGATCTCAAGGAGAAGTATTGGTGGTATGGTTTGAAGAGAGATGTGGCAGAGTATGTGGCTTTGTGTGACACTTGTCAAAGAGTGAAAGTTGAGCATCAAAGACCTGCAAGGTTACTACAACCAATGAAGATTCCTGAATGGAAATGGGAAGAAGTTGGTATGGATTTTATCGTAGGTTTGCCCCGCACTCAAAGAGGTTATGATTCAATATGGGTAATAGTGGATCGACTCACCAAGGTTGCCCACTTTTTACCAGTCAAGACTACCTATACAGGTGCAAGACTAGTAGAGTTGTACATGGAAAGGATTGTGTGTTTACATGGTGTTCCCAAGAAGATTGTGTCTGATAGAGGCACTCAGTTTACATCGCAATTCTGGCATAAAGTACATAGGTCTTTGGGGACAAAGTTGAATTTCAGTTCTGCTTACCACCTGCAAACTGATGTATAGACTAAAAGGATCAATCAGATTTTGGAAGATATGTTGAGAGCCTATGCACTACAGTATGGTGATAGTTGGGATAAGAGTCTGCCATACACAGAGTTCTCGTATAACAACAGTTATCAGAAGAGTCTTAAGATGGCACCTTTTGAGGCGCTGTATGGACGTAAATGTAGAACGCCTTTGTTCTGGAATCAGACTAGTGAAACTCAGGTGTTTGGACCCAATGTCCTTAGAGACACGAAAGAACAAGTGAGAATGATTAGAGACAATTTGAGAGTGGCTCAGTCCTGACAGAAGAGTTACGCTGATACTCGCAGAAGAGAGCTGACTTTCGAAGTTGGTGATTATGTGTACTTGAAGGTGTCACCAATGAGAAGTGTGAAAAGATTCAATATGAAGGGAAAGTTAGCACCAAGGTATATTTGACCTTTTAAGATCCTAGAGAGACATGGAGAAGTAGCTTATCAGTTGGAACTGCCTGAGAGTTTGTCAGGTGTGCACGACGTGTTCCATGTTTCCCAATTGAAAAAGTGTTTGAGGGTACCAGAAGAGCAAATTCCTTTGGAAGAACTTGCTGTCAAGGAAGATCTTACTTATGAAGAGTATCCAATAAAGATCTTGGAAACTGCCGAAAGAGTTACAAGAAGCCGAACTATAAAGATGTGCAAGGTGCAGTGGAATCGGTATACAGAGGATGAAGCTACTTGGGAAAGAGAAGAGGATCTGAGAAAGTCTTACCCACAACTGTTTGAGTAAGCAATCATCCGAATCTCGAGGACGAGATTCATCTTAAGGGGGGTAGAATTGTAACACCCAAAATTTCAGCCTTTTTGAAATAAGAAAGCTCGATTTAATTATGTTATTATGTGAACATTGAAATATAGGAAAGAAATATTTTTTGTGAAAATAAAATCAAATATAAGGTTAGTAACATGTTGATGCACTCATGCTGGAGCATTGTATTTCATATGTTGAGTGGTTTTTGATTTAAACTCAAAAGAATTCAAATCCAATTGAAAATACTTTTGAAAAACTCTAAAAATAAAAAGAAAAAGGTTTCTTCATTTCTCTCCCCTCTTCTTTTTCATTTTGGCCCATGGCCTTTCTCCAGCACCGCGCCGGCCCAGCACCAGCGGGCAACCGCCGCGCCTCCCCCTTCCCTCTTCAGCGGCTGACATCCCGGCCCCGCCTGTCAGCTCCTCCCCTTTCCTCCCGCGTGACCCGCAACCGCCCGTGCCTGGCGCAGCTGCAACTGCCGCCCACGTCCTCGATCGTGGGAGCGTCGCCCGCTCCCCAGCCTCTTTTTAAGCGAAGCCGAGACCCTCCCGCGTGCCCCCTGCTGCCCCCGCTCCCTCCTTCGCGCTCGCTATGCACGGAAGACACAACCGCTGAGGTCGCCGGTTCCACCGTCCGCTATCCGCGTCGACCGCCGTCCTCAAGCCGCCTCCGTCCCCGTTTTGCACCGCAGTGAGAATCCCCGTGCTCCCCTCTTGTTTCCCATGCCGCTACTTTCTTGTTTCATGGCTTCTAGCGCCATAGCCACGTGCGCCGATGACCTCCGCCTTGCCGTCCATGGCCGCCACCTTGCCAGCCGCATTCCCCGGACGTGCTCTAGACCTAGGCGAGTTCCTCTTCACCCCCGCAACTCCCCGGAGCTCTCGGATACACAATTCATGGCCCGTAGGCCCCTAACCGCGCTCACCGGCGTGACCTCGCCATCGGCCATGGCTGAACAGCCGCCAGAAGCACTGTTCCGGCTGGCCACCCCTTCTTCTCTCTCCCTAGATCTATTTCTGGCCGTTCATTTCTAATCCGACGGCCACCAGTGGCCGATACCCCTTCGTGGGTCAAATTGCTAAAGAAGCCCCCTGATTTCGCGTAATAGAACCCGCCATCCTTAGCGCATTTCCCCGAGTACGCATTCTCATTTTGAAAGCGTAAAGTTCACTGCTTTAGTCTAAAATACAGTTTCAGTATTTACAGAAATGCCATTTGTACTGTTTTGCTTATAAAATCGTCGTTTTAGCTCCGAATTAACCCGTTCCAATTTCGTTAGCTTCATAAATTCATAATCTACACGTTAGTACCACTGTTAATCAAGTTTGTAACTTTTAAATTTCATGGTTAGATTTAATTAAATATATTGCTATAGGAAATCCTGTTTAAATCATAACTTCCGCATTTTAGCTCCGTTTTTCATGAACTTCGCGTTGACGTGATCGTAGAGAGACATAAATTATTTTCATAAACATTTTATCTTGTTTTCCATACTGTTGGTGTACTGTTCTAATTATAGGAATGTTTGCTTTGCATGAATGCCTTTGGAATGTTGTATGTTGCCGTGTTGGTCGCGTTCAGACGGTGAGGAGAACGTTGGAGACCAAGAGTTCTTCGATGACCAGTAGGACCAGCAAGAGTTTGTGAACCAAGGCAAGTATAGCATGGGCCTACCTTGATGTCCTATTCACTTTAATCATTTACTCATGTGCATGTGTCTAATTTTGGTAACCATAAGGACATTCTAGTCATTGATGACTTGTTCCCTTGACTCCTATGGGTTAATTGCATATGGGTAGATTACTAGTGCTCTAATTGAACATGATCTACATGATGATCAATGGTTCTATGGAACTAAAAGTATAACATGATTTATAACAACTGATCCATAGGGCGAAGGTGCAAATGACTTTTGATCATGTTGCTCCCGGCCCTCCATAAGGACTTATCTGTCGGCAAAAGCTGGGACTGACAGTGCAACCAGGAGAGTCATATGGCTCTGACTTTAGCTCAGTAATAGGACCTTTTCTAGCTTGTTAGAGGTTACCTTTATGGCACAAAAGGGGCTTGCCACATTGGGTATAGGGCTGCCTCTGTTCCTATGCGTATAGCCACGATGGATATGTGCCATAGGAAAGGGGGGTTCCTACATCTGCCTGCCGAGGAAACCTAGCGGCCCTAACTTGTTAGAGAAACCTATGAAATGGCTTCATAGTGTACCCTACCCGCTCACCTTGGCAGTGACATGGGAGTAATTAACCCGGGCATATGGGAATCACGACTCGTGGTGAATGTGCACCACCTCTGCAGAGGGTAACAAACTATTATAACAGTCGTGCTCATGGTCACGAGCGGCCCGGAAAACTCACAGAATAACTGGTTACTTGTTGATGATCATTTAAGATGTTCTATGATGATATATGATACACTTGACCCTGATATCTGTTCATATGGGATTAAATGGGAGTTTAAGCATAATTTGATAATACCTGATAATAAAAGCTTGACTTACTAAAAATGCTAACTGCAGTAAACCAGTGTCAACCTTTTTGAGCTTCATAACCCCATGATAACTTGTGAAGTACGGGATGTACTTACGCTTGTTTATTTTCTTTATTTGGATAAAAATCCCGGATGGGTAACAGATGACAATGGGTATGAGGAATTTCCTGAGGATTATTAGGCTTGTGGTCAACTAGTTGACCTTTTCTGTGATGGTGTTCCACGTGAGAGAGTTACCTTTTATTTTCCGCTATGATGTATAAGACTAAGTTATATTATGAATCTGATCTAAGAGACACCGTGATGATACTTTATGTAATTTGTCAGCTTGTGTGTGTGATTGATCCCTGGGCACACACGAGTTTTGTGCATTCAATTTTATCCTTAAAATTGGGTGTGACAGTGTCGACGAAATATGGTCGGTAGTCTACCTAGGGGTATGCCCAAGGTAGTAGATTATCGGCAGACAGATGCGCAAGCCCCAAACAAGACGGTGACGCAAGACAGACACGAGGCTTTATCCAGGTTCGGCCGCCAAGAAGGCGTAATACCTACGTCCTGCGTCTGATTTGTATTGCTGTATGTCAAATGAGAGATGATTTTTAGAGGGGTCCCCTGCCCGCCTTATATAGTCCGGGGGGCAGGGTTACAGATCTGGAAACTAATCCTAGTCAGTTACAATTGCCATATGTGGCCGGATAAGGATTCCTATTCTAACCGACCAAGATCCTGCTTGGTCACCAAATCCGTCTTGATTCCTTGTGCGGGACTCCTGATCAGGTTAACTGGGCCGCACGTCGTCTTTCGGGTGGACCGAACCCATCGATCCGGGCTAGCCCAAACTTAGCCGTAAGGGTATAGGGGTTAATACCCCCACAGCTAGTCCCCGAGCATCATATATTATGCTGTGACACGCCATTTAACCTTCTCCGACAAGTGAGGCTTGAGCCCTTGATGCCTCCGACCACCGTCATCACCGGAGAAGTAGGTTGTCCGAAGAATGTATGGTGCTCTTAAAAAAATAAAAAGATTTCTTGCCCTGAGAAGTGTGCCCACTTGTATTTCTGAAAAGAAATGTAAGTGGTCTTGAAGCATAGTGTCCTTGAACACCAGAAGCATAGGGGTCGAAAAACAAACACATTCACCGCAAGGTGAAGTGTGCCCACTTAGTCCCCGAGCCTAGGCAGTAGGTGACGTAGGCACGTGGTGCCAGGGTCTAAAAAGAAATTCCGCTGAAGTTAATAATCCGATTGCCGTACAGGCAAAACAAGATGCACCGGCAGGTGCATCGTACCGACGTAGTCCCCGAGCTTGCTGGAAGGCGAAGTATGAGCCTTGTAGCAAGGTCTAAAGAAATGTCTCTCAACTGTATGTGAGCACAAATCACATGTTGTCGAGAAGAGCAAAACTCCGAGTAGTGGTCGGGAGAGTCCCCGAGCACAGCAGTGGTCGTAAAAAGTCATCGTGGTCGGAGCAGTCCCCGAGCATAGTAGTGGTCTGGGCAGCCCCCGAACACAGTAGTGGTCTGGTCAATCCCCGATCACGTGCGCCGCTTGTATTATTATTTGGTGTATTTATTTATCGCCTTATTCTGCCAAGCCCAATCTGACACATCTGGTCAAAAAAGCAAACAGGTATAGCACGGCGTTCTGCCCTCTTACTCTTTCTGGCAAACTGTCGCTTGGCACCTGTATGGAGGTGCGTCAGTGTGGGCCCTCTCACTTTATCATCGAAAAGGCGCATACACTGTAAACGAAGGGGCGCGTTTATTGGCGTAGATCTCGAGGTGGTGTGAACAACCGTCCGCTGCGCGTGCGCACGTCTCCCAAGAATCTCGGGCGGACGAAATGACGGAACTCTTTGTTATTTATAATGTAGATCTGGTAAGTTACTAACACCGTTCCCCATTGTCATTCGCCGCCGCATCCTTCGTCTCCCTCTTGCCGAACCCTATTCCTCCGATAATCACCGCCAACCCCTTCGCCACCACATCCACCCCCTTAGAAAGGATAGACTAATGGCGAAGAGAGACGCCCAGAAGAAGGGTGGAGTCATGGCGAAGGAGTGGTGGAAGTCACGGAGCAACGAACAGACCATCGAAGACCTCGTCGCCATGGGGGTGCTCCACAACAAGGCACTCGCTGGATGGCGCGCGCCGGAAGGAGAAAGCTTCCCCGATCCACAACCAGGTGAGATTGTGGTTTTCGAAGATTTCTTCAAGCGGGGTTTTGGGATTCCAGTGCACCCTTTCCTTCAGGGTCTCTGTTTGTATTACAAGATTGGGATTTGCAATCTGCATCCCAACTCGATTCTTCTTGTCTCCACCTTCATCCATCTCTGCGAGGCTTATGGTGGCTTCCAGCCCCATTTCGACCTCTTTCGCCACCTATTCTGTCTTCGGAAGAAAGGAAGCGGTGGCTCGAAGATCGCCGGAGGCGTCTACCTGAACCTACGCGACGGCATGAAGGCTCAATACTTGCACTGCCCCTAGAACACCTCACTGGACGAGTGGTACAAGAAATGGTTCTACATCCGTGAAGAGCCAAACACCATCACCCTGTGCGATGTGGGGCTGATTCCAGAGAAGAAAAATAGCTGGTCGGAGAAGCCCGAGAACTTGGAGCAGATCGCCGAACTGCTCGGGATGATCCCGTTGGGAAGGCTCGATGGCCCAAGCGTGGTCGGCAACTTCATCAGCCGAAGAATCCAGCCCTGCCAGAAGAGGATTCATCCTGGCTTCGAGTACCAAGGAGGCGCTGATCCAACGAGGACCAGGAAGGAACCGCTTGACAAGATGGACATCAAGGCCAGGATTGGAGAGCTGTTCAACCTGGCCAATCCCAATTACGTCGGGCTGAACACCATCGAGCACGCCTTCAAGCTGGCTCGACCTCCTCCAAAGGTAAATGATGCCACCTTTCAACTGTAGAGTCATGCTGTGGCAAGAAAATAATTGTTTGTCCCCGTTTTGTGTCTCAGTGTAATGGTCGTGACTGGGCAGCACTGTTTGTGTCGCCTCCCCCTAGTGTAGAGTGGCCGCAAGCTACCGGCCCAGCCGCCCAGACCAGCGCCAGGACCGACGACGTCCACTGGGCGGTACTCGAGACTGTAGAGGACGCATCGACCAGAGCCGCTGGCAAGCGTCCGGCTGCCAGCAAACGACGCCAAGCCATCTTCCCCCTGTCGGACGACAAAGCAGAGGGTGCGGACACCTTCTGGCTTGTCCCTCGAAAGAGGAGAAGGCAAATGGGACCGACGGAGCAGGGTGGCTCCTCTGGGCCAGCAGTGGTCACATCACCGACCACTGCAACATAGAGGACAAGCGAAGGAAATGTCAAGCGTCATACCCCGATGCCTGTACCGGAGGTGGAAAGGGTCCCGATGGAAACTGCCGAGCAAGCAGAGCAGGGGCGGTCGAGGAGACGTTCCTTCGCCACATCATTCCGCAAGTCGAAGCTATAAGTATTTATATTTTTTATGTAAGCTTGCAATTGGCATTGGATACTATTATCTTCTAAATTTGTCTCTGATGCATTAGATCGGCATCCACCGAGAGCCCCGACCAGCTAGCCGGGTGCGGCGCAACGTCGTCAATAACGGCGGGACAAACTACCCAGCAGCCAGCCGTAGAGGAGCCCGTAGTAGGAAATTCGCCTGGACCTCAGCAGGCAGACGACCAGACGCCAGTCCCCGAGCGGCTGGTTGAGAAGACAACCGAGCAGTGTACAAGTGCTCCGAGCATGAACCTTGCTGAGGCGGATAACATGGCGCCAAGGGAACCGGACCTAGTCGAGGAGCAGCAGCCAGAAGTGGCCCAGAGCGTTCTTGCCGATGCGACGGCTCGTGGAAAATCCCTGGTGGTCGTGGAGTCTGCAGACTCCAGACCAGCGCCGCCTCCCGAACAGGAGGTTGAAGAAGAAGAAGTAGAAGAGGTCCTGGGCCGCCCCCAAGATAGGCGACAACATGTATATGTGTCGCGCTATCGGAACGACGAATGGGTTATGCACGAGGAAATCCTAGAGGTCGAAGAGACCCTAAGAGTCGAACGGGCGGCCAAGCGTCTGGTGACAGAAGTCCAGGTATGTTTGGCTTGAATTCTTGACCCTATTATGTAGTCGAACTGTCTGACTTAGCTTGTCTGTATGCAGGACTTGATGAAAACCGCAAAATACCGAAAAAGATGCTTCGACCAGATTGAAGGAATCACGGCGACCAATAAGGAACTGGCGGCCGAAGTGGAACGCTTGCGGCGCTAACTTGAAGCCGCCGACCAGGAGAGGTCAGAGCAAGAAGCACAGAATTAAAACCTGGTCGGCCAGCTCAATAACAAAGAGCTGGAGAAAACAAGTAAGTTTTCACCTTATCATAGCAAGTGCAAGACTTGTGTTATTGTGTTCTTGGTAGTAACAGCTGTAATGCAGGTTTAGAAGCTGAAGTGACCCGCCTCCAGGGGGAAAATAGCCGTGTGACCACAGAATGTGGTCGCCTGAAGGAGGACAACAAGAAACTGGCACGCAGCCAGTCTGAACTCCAAGACCACACTACCAAAATGAAGGATGACCTGAAAAGTAAGCATTCCAGATCACCTTTCTCACTCTATCGCCCACCTTGCCTTATCGTGTCATCACATTTGATGTCTTGTACTGCGTTTAGTTTTGAAAGTCAATGCCAAGAGGCACCTAGAGGCCGTGATCAAGGAGCGTGACGACTGGAAAGCACGATGCCTCAAGGCCACCGAGGAGCGAGACACGTGGAACAAGCGGTGCCAAGAAATGGCAACTGGCATTGTGCCCGTCCTCGACCTTATCGACCCGGCGCTCATAGAGGAAGAGATAAGGACGCCCTAGCTCGGACTAGTCGAGAGATGCAAACAAGCATGGGGATGGTTCCAAGAGTTCGTGAAGGAGGCGGGTGAGTACACGGGTGCCCATGTGCTAAGCATGGTGCGTGCTCACTACCCCCTGATCGATCTTAAACGCCTGAAGGCTGGGTACCCGAAGGAGATAAACCCAGACAAGGCAGAAGAGCTTTGGACGGCCCAACTGGACTTGTCATCAAAGATAATTGGCGATATTAACCTGTGTGGAGGTGGGACAGCACCTGTACAGGGTATGCCATCGACAAGCCAGCTGGAAATGCCATCAGCTGCAGGCCAAACGACGAAGCCTGCGGTCTCGACCAGCCAGGCACCGGCGGGGCCATCCCCTTCAGCTCGACTACCGCAAGAGTCCCCGAGACTCGAGTAGGGTATCAGAGGCGACGAGCAGTAAATGCCATGCGCCCCGACCAGCCAATGTAATAGGCTTAGAGCTATAGAAGGAGGACATAGTTGTGTTATTGTAAACTAGAGCCTCTTTAGGCAAGCTTGTAATAACGTAACTGTATATCATTATAAGCTTGTTTGCTTTATACAAAACATATTTAAGCTTGAAAATTTTTTGTTGGTGTAACTAAGTGGGAACGTGTTAACGTTCTGTTTAGTTGTACCGTTTTGCTCGACACATCATCCCGAAGAGTTTGTGCGGCCCTAGTTTGGCATGTGGTCGGAGTGTGAGGTACTATGACCTGTGCACACGTGGACGCGGACAAGCCAAACCAGGGAGGACCTACCAATCACCCGCAACGTAGAGAGCGGATCCCGTGCACGTGTTGGGAGTAACCGGAGACAGGGCCTGCTCCGAAAACCGTAGGAGTGGTGGTCGGCTTGTACTGGCTAAGTTAGAATAACCATAAAATTCGGAGTGACACATTAGAGTGGTCGGAGAAATCATAATTGCTTTATTAAAGTAAATCGAAAATACAAGTAGAGTACATATCTCAGTAGTTAAGCATAGAAACGTCTAAGCTTGTCGATGTGCCACGAGTTTGGTACGTCCGTGCCGTCCAGGTGAGCTAACCTGTAAGACGTTGGACGTGTGACTTCCTTGATCATGAAGGGTCCCTCCCATGGGGTTGCGAGTTTGTGGACACCAGCCTGGTTTGTCTTCCACTTCAGGACTAAGTCCTCGACCATGAAGAAACGCTCTTTAACGTTCTTGTTGTAGTACCTGCGCAAAACAGCAAGGTATTTGGCCGTGCATACACAAGAATCGAGCCTTGTCTCCTCTGCGCTGTTGACTTCTAGCTCTCGTACTTCATTGACCTTGCCCTCGTCGAAGTTCTCTACCCGTGCTGATCTGAAAGCTATATCTGGTGGGAGGACTGCCTCAGCGCCGTAAACCATAAAGTATGGTGAGACGCCGGTGTTACGACTGGGCTGAGTTCGGAGGCCCCAGACCACGGCTGGTAACTCCTTGAGCCATCTTCCGGGAGCTTTGTCGTTTTCTCTGTACATCCTCTTCTTTAGTGCGTCCAAGATCATGCCATTTGCCCGCTCGACTTGTCCATTAGCCCTAGGGTGCGCCACCGAGACGTATTTTACTACTATGCTCCTTTCATCGCAGAAGTCCCAAAAAGCGTTCCTGGTGAACTGAGTACCCAGATCAGTAATGATGCTGTTGGGTACGCCGAAACGGTGGATGACCTAGTCGAGGAACATGATAGCCTTCTCTGAGGATGCCTGTACCAGAGGCATGTATTCTATCCACTTAGAAAATTTGTCAATTAGCATGAAGACGCATGTAAATCTTCCAGGAGCCGGTTTGAAAGGCCCGATCATGTCCAGTCCCCAGCACGCGAAGGGCCAAGAGGCTGGAATCATCTAGATCTCATGTGCTGGTACATGGGTTCTCTTGGCGAAGAACTGACAACCCTCACAGCGGTGGACTAACTTCTCTGCATCGGCTACTGCTGATGGCCAATAGAACCCTGCTCGAAAAGCCTTACCGACCAGTGTTCTTGAGGCCACGTGGTTGCCGCAGGAGCCAGAGTGGATTTGGTCCAGGAGATGCTCACCTTCCTCCTGGGTTATACACTTCATCAAGATTTCCTCCTTTGCGTTTTTGCGCCATAACTTGCCATCGACGAGCAGATACTGCTTACTGCGACGCATCAATCGCTCGTTTTCTGTTCGATCAGTATAACCGGTACCATCTGTTAAGTACTTGATGAAAGGTGTCCTCCAGTCTGGCTTATGAGTGGTCGGAAGCGGCTCGGTTGTGCTTGTTGCCAGAACCGTAGCCACTAATTGCTAGTCTGGAGCTTTGTCGACCGTAGAATTTCATTTTCGATGGAAGGCGTGAGCAGGTCTTGGACGAATACGCCATGTGGGATTTTGGCTTGGGATGATCCTAACTTTGACAACGCATCCGCTGCCTGGTTCTTGTCCCGGACCACATGTATGTACTCGATGCCATAGAACCTGCCTTCCAGCTTTCTTATTGATTTGCAGTATGCGTCCATCTTTTCGCTGGTCGTGTCCCAGTCCTTGTTGAGTTGGTTGATGACCAGAGCCGAGTCTCCGTAGACATAGAGACGTTTAACACCAAGCTCAACCGCAATGCGTAAACCATGCAGGCATGCTTCATACTCGGCGGCATTATTAGATGCTGGGAAATAAATCCTGAGGACGTACCGGAGCTGCTCCTTGGATGGTGACACGAAAAGAACTCCTGCTCCCGCACCGTCAATGTTAAGAGAACCGTCGAAGTACATCGTCCAATATTCGTTGGATCCCGGAGAGGCAGGCGTGCTTAAGTCTGTCCACTCGACGATGAAATCGACGAGTGCCTGAGACTTGATTGTGGTACGGCTTGCAAATTCCAAGGAAAAGGAGCATAGCTCCATTGCCCATTTGACGATGCGTCCGTTCGCATCCTTATTGCGAATGATGTCCCCCAAAGGATACTCGGTCATGACCACCACACGATATCCGTCGAAGTAATGTCTCAACTTTCGAGATGTTATCAGTATGGCGTAGAGCAGTTTCTGAATCTGTGGGTACCTGGTCTTGGATTCGTTGAGTACCTCACTAACGAAATAAATTGGCCGCTGTACCTTGTAGGCGTGGCCCGGCTCGTCGCGCTCGACCACCATTGTAGTGGAAACCACCCGATCAGTCGCCGCAATGTAAAGTAGGAGAGTTTCGTCTTCCCTGGGAGCAGTAAGTACCGGGGGTGATGTGAGGTATTCTTTTAGCTGCGTGAAAGCAGCGTCTGCTTCCTCCGACCACTCAAACTTCTCGGATGCTTTGAGCAGTTTGAAGAATGGTAGCCCTTTTTCTCCTAACCTTGATATGAAACGGCTTAGAGCGGCCATGCATCTGGTAAGCTTCTGGACATCTTTCACCTTTTTTGGGGGCTTCATGTCTAAGACAGCTTTGACCTTCTCCGGGTTAGGGCGTATGCCATCGTAACTGACGACGTTGCCGAGCAGTATGCCAGAAGGAACGCCAAAGATACACTTCTTTGGGTTTAATTTCCATTGGAACGTATTGAGGGCCGCAAAGGTGCGTTCCAGATTGTCAACAAGGGTACGTACTTCCTTGGTTTTGACAACTACATCGTCAACATAAGCCTCGACAAGGCCGTCTTTTATCTCGTCGTTGAGGCAGGCCTGTATAGCGCGCTGATAGGTAGCTCCGGCGTTTTTGAGCCCGAACGACATAGTCGTGTAGCAGTAGGCGCCGAAAGGCGTGATGAAAGATGTCTTAATCTGGTCATCCTTTTTGAGAGCGATCTGGTGATAACCAGAGTAGCAATCGAGAAAGGAGAGCAGCTCGCAACCGGCGGTTGAATCTACGACCTCGTCTATGCGAGGTAAGCCGAAGGGATCCTTAGGGCAATGTTTGTTGAGATCAGTGTAATCAACACACATTCTTCATTCATTATTCTTTTTGCGTACAAGAATCGGGTTGGCTAGCCATTCCGGATGATACACTTCTTTGATAAATCCGGCTGCCAAAAGCCGTGTAACTTCTACCCTAATCGCCTCCTTCTTGTCGCGAGCGAACCGTCGTAGCTTCTGCTTGATTGGTTTGGCCTTGCTGTTGACATTTAAGGAGTGCTCAATCAAGTTCCGAGGTACACCGGGCATGTCGGAAGGTTTCCATGCAAACACCTCCACGTTGCTCCTCAAGAACCTGACGAGCGCGTCTTCCTATTTGGGATCCAGGTTGGCCCCGATGAGGGCCGTTTTGCTGGGATCGCCATCGACCAGCTGGATCGTCTTGTGCTCCTTGGACCTGATGTTCTTGCGCGGAGACTCAAGCTCTGGGATCTCCAGGTGGTCGGCCGAGGTCTTCTTAGCGTCGAGCATGGTCTCGGCCATGCGAATAGAGAGGTCGTGGGCCTCTGCTATTTTGAAGCTGTCGTCCTCGTAGGTATAAGCTGCATATACGTTGCCCCTGAGGGTTAAAACTCCTTTCTCGGTAGGCATCTTGAGCACCAGATACCTGTAATGAGGTATGGCCATGAACTTGGTGAGCGACGGTCGACCAAGAATAGCATGGTAGGTGCCGTCGAAGTCAGCGACCACAAAGTTGACGTAGTCAGTGCGAAAGTGGTCTGAGGTCCTGAATTGCATAGGTAGCGTGATCTGCCCGAGAGGTGTAGAGCTCTGTCCGGGGAGAACGCCCTAGAACTGTGCCTCGTACGGCTTTAGGTCCGCCTTGGATATTTTTAGGGTGGGCAGGCTGTTCTTGAATAGTATATCAATGGAGCTACCGCCGTCGATCAGTACCCTATCGAACTGAACCTTGTTGATACAAGGATTGAGGACCAGGGGAAAATGCCCTGGCTCAGGTATGGCGACCCATTGGTCCTTCCTGCTAAAGTAGATTTCACGGTGAGACCACGGAGGAAGCCATGGATCGGTAAGAAGGTTGTCGTTCTTTGCTACGTTTAAGCAAGTGCGGGCGAGCAGCTTGTGTTCTCGTTTGGTCTCCATGGACACCTTGCCGCCGATGATGGTGTGCACGCGATCAGTCGGCTTAACGTATTTATGACGAGGGTCTGCATCGTCGTCGTCGTTGTCCTCGTTGCGCTGTTCCCCCACGTCATTAGGCTTGTCGGACACATCCGGAGCCTGTTGATGCGTGTAGATAGTCTTAAGGACGCGGCAATTCTCCATGGTGTGGTTCGACTTAGGATGGAGCTGGCAGGGCCCCTTCAATGCTTTGGCGTAGTCGTCCTCGTAGTTACGACATCCGCCGCCCTTTTTCACGGTATTGACCTCGCCGTCGTCTTCCCGAGCACGCTTGCTCCTGTAATCGTCACAGCGGTTGCACCGCTGATTATGTTGGTCGCGGTGGTCGCGGGAGTCATTGCGCTGGTTGCGGCGGTCAAAATTGTCGTTCCGACCACGGTTGCCGCGGTAATCATCGCGGCGTGGAGGGTGGTCGGAGCGTGATACCCTTGCTGCTTCTTCAACAATTATCTTTTTAGCGTCGTCAGCGTCTGCGTATTTCTTAGCGGTGGCCAAGAGCGCTGTGACTGATTCAGGTCTTTTCCGGAGGAGCTTGTCTCTTAGGGCATCGTGGAAATGGAGGCCGGTGACGAAAGCCTCGATTGCTTCGTTGTCGGAGATTGATGGGACCTTAATGCGCATCTCCGAGAAACGCCGAACGTACTCGCGCAGTGGTTCGTCTTTCCAATCTCGGATCCATTGCAGATCATACTTGTTGCCGGGTTGTTCACAAGTAGCGATGAAATTGTCGATGAAGGCCTGCTGGAGCTCCTACCAAGAGTCAAAATAGTTCGCCGGCAAGCTGACCTGCCATTGGTGACCTGCATGACCAACAGCGACTGGGAAGTAGTTAGACATGACGTGCTCGTCAGCCATGGCTGACCGGCACGCAGTTTCGTAGAGCATGACCCATAATTCGGGGTTTTCCTTGCCATCGTACTTCTGAAGTTTCTCGAGCTTGAAATTCTTGGGCCATATGACTTGGCGAAGGTGTGGAGTGAACTGCTTCAGACCCGGCGGGCCGTAGGCGGTGTCATACTCCATACGGCGATAGCTTTCATGGGATGCACGATCGTTGGCTCTCTGGTTGATGCGAGCACGCAGATCACGTCCACCGAGGTAATGGCGGAGATCGTTATTGCCGTCGCGGTGATCTCGATTGCCATCTGGATTAGCCCTGCGACCGTGGTTATCATGGTGATTGTCACGGTTATCTCGGCGGTTGTCACCTCGAACGTCGTGACGGTTATCCTCTCGGCGGCGGTTTTCGTCCCGACCACCATCATGACCACCGTTTCCGCCTTGACGGTTGTCCGACGGGTCGTTGTTGTGCGAGCCACGTCGGTTGAGCGGCTGTGAGCGACTTGAGTATTGGCGGCTGTGGCTTGATTCCACTGAAACGGATGGGGCCCGGACTTGATTCATCTCTGCGGTCTGAGCCATAGCAGCCGTCAGATAAGCTTGTATGTCATCACGGACTGCTTGGGTTTTGGGAGTGTTGGGCAGCCGCTGCATTGTCGCCATGGCGACGGCTACGTTGGCGCTTGGGGTCTTGAAAACTTGTTTGTCCCCCACCCTGTCGAAAGCATTGTTGAGGTCACGCGGTTGGACCCTTATGCGTCGTGCCTCCTGGTCTGCTTTAGCTTCGATTTGCCGGTGATTAAACCGGTCAATATTGCGTGCTTCGCGTGCAGTCTTTTCTTGTTCTGTTTCGCCAACTGCTGGCGGCTCATCATTGCTGACAACATGGATCAAATCCCCTCGTCTTGGCGGAAAAGACGGAAATTGGGGGAAACCCGGGGCGCGGTCTGGTAGATCCAGATCGTATTTGACGCCTTCATCTTCGTGACGCTAAAGCTCGGTGTGGACAGACGCGTTGGACGCGATGCCGGATGAGGAGCTGGAGTCGCCCTCTCAGACCGTGTGGACGGATCCTTCTTGATAATCTTCAATCCGGACCATGTTGACGATGTTGCATGACTTCGGCTGAAATCGGTGTATAGGACATAGATCCGAGCGGCGTCGTAGATTGTACGCGTAGCTGGAGGCAGCGTTTTGCAGGCCGTAGGGCTGGACCTAGTGGTTCTCCATCGGGACTTCGTACTCGCAGAGTCGGAGACTCGTTGCGAAGGTTGGCTGGCGACGAGCGAAGCGCCCCTCAGGAGTAGATACGACCATGAGATCTGTCCCAAGTCGCGTAGGACGACTGGTCTGAGCTGGTCGGATAGATCTATTGTGGGGAGCTGTTACCTGCTCATTAGGTTGGCTTTGAATCATACTTACCAGAGCTAGGGTTTCAGCGAATTTGATGCCGACCCGGTCGATGGAGTCGAGCAGGTCGGTGTTGTTGATCTGCTTTCCTCTGTAGCGGGGAAGCGGATGACGGGTTGTCGGCATGGCTGTAGGCGTGGTCGGAGCCAGGTCCATCGTGGTCGGAGCCGTATTCGTCGTGGTCGGAGCCGTGTTCACCATGGTCGGAGCCGTGTTCACCGTGGTCGGAGCCGTAGCCGATGCAGGTGAAGTAGTCGTCGGCGTAGGTTGAATCCATGCCTCCTCCGTGGTCATGGCGATGGAGTCATCGGAGCCGGTGGTCCAGGTGATCTGGCCGACGGTGAACGTGAGGCCGTTGGGCGTAGCCATGGAGCCAGAGATGATGACCATCTTGTTTGCTTGGAGAGCAGTACGCACACCCCCTACCTGGCGCGCCACTGTCGACGAAATATGGTCGGCAGTCTACCTAGGGGTATGCCCAAGGTAGTAGATTATCGGCAGACAGATGCGCAAGCCCCAAACAAGACGGTGACGCAAGACAGACACGAGGCTTTATCTAGGTTCGGCCGCCAAGAAGGCGTAATACCTACGTCCTGCGTCTGATTTGTATTGCTGTATGTCAAATGAGAGATGATTTTTAGAGGGGTCCCCTGCCTGCCTTATATAGTCCGGGGGGCAGGGTTACAGATCTGGAAACTAATCCTAGTCAGTTACAATTGCCATATGTGGCCGGATAAGGATTCCTATTCTAACCGACCAAGATCCTGCTTGGTCACCAAATCCGTCTTGATTCCTTGTGCGGGACTCTGATCAGGTTAACTGGGCCGCACGTCGTCTTTCGGGTGGACCGAACCCATCGATCCGGGCCAGCCCAAACTTAGCCGTAAGGGTATAGGGGTTAATACCCCCACAGACAGAAATGAAGAAAAAAAACTTGGTTTGTCGAGTGACCCTAATCTGGCACTTGACAAAGATGGGTTTGCCGAGTGTCAAATCTGGGACACTCGGTAAACAGCTTTACGGGCCCCAAACATGCAGTAGTTTAGGTATTGAAAATAAAAAAAACAGGTTTTGCCGAGTGCTAGATCACGGGCACTCGACAAACCTCCCTTGTAACCACCCCAATCCCACCCGGCCGCACACACACTCAAACACACAGCCGCACGCCCACGCCCACCCACACCAGCCCCCAGCGCCACCCGCCCACACCCGCCCACACCACGTCGTCGGCCACGCACCTGCCCACACCAGCCCCTGGCGCCGTTTCACCACCCTAGGCGCCTGCCCACACCGTCGGTCGGCCCGCCACCCACCCACACCACACCGCTGGCCCCACACCTACGCCCGCCCACACCACCCCCGGTGCTTGGCTTACCGTACTCGGAGCCACCTCATCATCACCATGAACGCCGACGCGCGCACCTCTGCACCGGACCTACCTGCTGAGCTGAGATGAGCTCATCTAGTGGCTCGATGCCACCTGCGAGGCACGCCGCCTCGAGCAGTCGTCTCCCCTGCATTGCACCTGGTCTCCTCCCCTGCGGTGGCTGTTGGAGCCTCCCGAGGATGACGACCAGCCCATTTGGCCACCCCGTAGCCGCCACTAGGAGCGCTACAAGTACAAGCTCTATCCTCCTCGTCTTCTATTTTGCGATCGTTGGTGTCTTGATTTCATTTCGTGTGCTGTTCTCACAGAAGAATTGAATAAAAGCTTGTTCGTGTGGTTAGAATTTTGGTGATTTCCTGCTGGTCGAGTTTCATGTTAGCATTGCCCGATATCGAATGTTAGATGGAGTATGTGCTGATTGGATTCTAGAGGCATGTGTTATGCTATTGAAATACTGACTTTTTTTAGACGAGGGGAAACTATCCTGTTTCGTCTTTTACAGAAAAAGCTCCATAAAAAGTTTGTGGTCAAAACATTAATAGTTGGCCCTGCCATTTTGAACATAGCTACTTGACAAAATGTGTTTTGTGTTTGAGACACATTAAGTTCAGACAAGTTCAAGTCTGAAGAAAGTGGTTCACAGGCTTGCAAGGAGCAAGAAATGTTTTGTGACATTCATAATTATTCCATGACTTATAGTTGGTGAATGTGGGTGGACATAACTGTGACACACCATGAAACTAATGAGTTCTTACTGACTTGGTTTATGCTCCTACTTAGTTCTATGCCTACTTATTAATTTGCATCTAGGTGGCACTTATGCCTACTTATTAATTTTAAGTTTGAGTCATGATTAGTTCCAAGGCTCTAGGATGCTTGCACTTTCATGTAAACTCTGTTAGCTCTACAACAAGTTGTTCCAGCATTATTTCTTGGACTCTGTATGTGATTGTCGGTCATTGTGCCATTGGTTTATTATAGGTTTTGGTTACCTCACCGTGCAGGGGAGGTGCTGCCAAAATTTACAATTGACACTATTATGTTCATTTGTTGCAGGAGAGGCTATTGCAAGTATTATTCCCCACCGTCCTCGACTCGTCACTTTGCAGGACAGCAAGGTGAGGCATCCTACACCCCTCTTTCCATATCATGTTCGTATATCATGTAACCTAGCTAGGTGTCTCCCGTTCGAAAGAAATACGATTGGTATTATGCAGATCTTTACATATCTATAATCGTATCTGTTTTGAATTTTCCATGTTTTTTGGATAGCCTAAGGATGTGTAGATGGAGTTAGTTTTCATGCTCTACTTGGATCCGAGAAAGAGTTTCAGCTGCATCTCCCTGTTGTTCTCTAGATACACAATCTCCCTGGCAGGACGTGTATTTGGAGAACAGCGGGGAGGTGCTGTCGAAATTCTGTCTCGGATAGGAGTAGAGCATGGAAACTAACCCCATCTATATATCCTCGGGTGGGATTAGGACCTATCTTCACCTATTAGACAGTATAGGAACATATAGATGCCATTGATTTTTATATTACTTGCTGATATGTTAGAGGATGGATGACCGTGAGTGGATGTACACAGACCGCTCTAGTCAGGGTTCGTTGACCGATGAATGGATTGAGAAGACTGATGCTTTCTTGGAACTAGCATTTGCAAGGGTTAAAGGAGCACATGCCACTTGGTGTCCCTACATCATTTGTGCAAACATGCGTCGACAAACAAAGGTGGTCATGGGTAAACATCTTTGCAAGAATGGATTTACGGCGGACTATACCCGGTGGATCTACCATGGTGAATCCGATCGTGTGAGAGATGAGGTCGTGAGACAACACATCGAGGATTATGATGTTGATGCCGAGGTAGGAGACATGTTAAATGACTATCATGAAGCACATTTCGATAAAGGACATAGGGAGGAGGAGCCAGAGCCAACCACAAAGGTGTATTATGATATGTTGTCTACGGCACAGCAACCCCTTCACGGGCATGCCAAGGTTTCTCAATTGGATGCCATTGCACGCCTAATGGCCATAAAGTCCCAATTTAGCTTGAGTCGAGAAGCCTTCAATGTTATGCTGACAGTTGTTGGTAGCCTACTCCTGGATGGTCACATCCTGCCAAAGAGCATGTATGAGGCACAGAAACTCCTTCGCGCACTTAAGATGCCATATGAGCAGATACATGCTTGTCTGAAGGGATGCATCTTATTTAGGAAAGAACATGCAGAAGCAAAGTACTGTGTGAAGTGTAAATCGTCTAGGTTCCTGGAGGTAGACTCTGGTGATGGTCAGAAGAGGCAGCTCGCCGTCCCCGTGAAGATCCTATGGTACCTTCCATTCATACCGAGGATCTAATGGCTTTATATGACTAAGGAATCCGTGAAACAGATGACATGGCACAAATATGAAACGTCGATACAATCCTGAGAAGCTGGTGCATCCATCCGATGGTGAAGCATGGACAAGGTTTGATATGTTCATCATGAGAAAGCTCTATAGGCTCGTAATGTACATGTTGCGCTGGCAACAGATGGGTTCAATCCTTATAGAATGGCGTCTGCCTCATACACTTGTTGGCCCATGTTCGTTATCCCTCTCAATCTCCCCCTTGGCGTCCTCTTTCAATGATAGAATATATTTTTGTCGTTGATAATTTCTGAACACCCAGGGAATAATATGAGTGTGTACATGGAGCCTCTTATTGATGACTTGGTCCGTGCTTGGGAGGAAGGGGTATGGACACACGACCGAGCTACAAAGACAAACTTCAAAATGCATGTTTGGTACCAGTACTCCCTGCATGACTTTCTGGCGTATGGGATATTCTGCGGTTGGTGTGTTCACGAGAAGTTCTCATGCCCAGTATGCAAGGCATCTCTGATGTTCATTTGGTTGACGAAGGGTGACAAGTATTCTTCGTTCGACAAACATCGAAAATTCCTCCCTCTTGACCATCTATTCAGCCGAGACATCAATAACTTTACGAAAGATGTAGTAGTTGAAGGCCCTGCACCCCAGATGATGATTGGTGCCATGGTTCATGCTCAGTTAGACGCTCTCGAGGTCAATGAACAAGGAGATCATTTTCTGGGATATGGTGAGGAACATGCATGGACTCACAAGTCATGCTTGTGGAACCACCCCTATTTTGATGACCTTCTACTTCCACATAACATTGATGTAATGCACACTGAAAAGAATGTCGCCGAGGCAATTTTTGGTATAATCATGGACATTCCTGATAAGACAAAGGATAATGTTAAGGCTAGAGTGGATCAGGTGAGGTTATGCAATAGACCAAAGCTAGACATGGCGCCTCCCGGAGGCGGGAAGTCATGGAGAAAGCCTAAGGCCGATTTCATTCTAACAAGGGCCCAAAGGAGGGAAGTACTAGAATGGTTCCAAACGTTAATGTTCCCTGATGGGTATGCAAAGCTACTTTGCGAATCAACGGGCTCAAGAGTCATGACTACCACATATGGCTTGAGCGGCTACTGTCGGTGATGGTTCGAGGCTATGTCCCTAAGCATGTTTGGATAGTGCTGGCAGAGTTGAGCAATTTCTTCTGCCAGCTTTGTGCTAAGGAGTTATCTCGTACCATGGTTGTAGACATGGAAAGAATGGCGCCTGTGTTGCTTTGCAAGTTGGAGAAGATCTTTCCACCTAGCTTCTTCAATTTGATGCAGCATTTGATTTTGCACTCCTGTATGAGGCACGAATGGGGGGCCTATGCAGGGCCGTTAGTGCTATTCAATTGAGAGATTTCAAAAGGTTCTTCGAACTAAATGTAAAAATAAGTGCAAAATTGAAGCATCCATACCAGAGGCATACATTCTGGAGGAGGTGTTAAACTTCACAACAAAATACTATGCTGACAACCTTCCTAGCATGCATAATCCACCCCCTCATTACAATGCTGGCGAAGATGAATCAAACCTTAGCATTTTTCGAGGGCAACTAGGAAGTGCAAGTGGTGCGACTAATAAGACCTTGAAACATGAAGAGTGGCGCACTATTATGCTATATGTGTTGACCAACCTATCCGAAGTGGAGCCGTATATGCTGTAAGTTCTCAACAAACTTTTTCTCAAGTAGTCACAATTATGTGTCCAACTCCCTTGTTTCTCATTGGTACAGGGAATTTCATGAATGATTCTGGCGTGAATCAAGGGAACCTACCTCGCAGGAAACTTTGACCCTTCTTAGAGAGGGTGCGGGAAATGGAATGCCTGATTTCATTTCTTGGTTCAAACAGAAGGTACTGTCCAATTTGGCTCGTACTTAGTTTGACATTACAAGTTGCTCGTACGTGCGACTAATATAACGAACTACCCTGCTTGAACTTGTAGGGACAAACCGATGCGTCTATGAGTGCCGAGTTGAGATAGGTTGCCGATGGTTGTGCCTATAGGGTCAGGTCATTTACCGGTTATGACATGAATGGATATCGCTTTCACACAACAAGCCACGAGCAGAGTCGGCCCAATCGAAGAACCACAAATACTGGAGTTTTTACACAAGGCTTAGATGGGGTTGAGTATTACAGAAAAATTGAAGAAATATACGAACTCATGTTTCATGGTTGCAAACCTCTAAATCCTGTTATATTCAAATGCCATTGGTTTGATCCTGAAGTAGTGAGGCGGAACCCTAATCTTGGGCTAGTCGAAATTCAACAATCATCCATCTTACTAGGAGACGATGTCTATATTGTGGCTCAATAGGCCATGCAAGTTTATTATCTCTCATACCCGTGCCAAACTATAGACCATCTTAAGGGTTGGGATGTTGTGTACAAGGTATTGCCACACGGTAAACTACCTGTCCCAAACAATCAAGATTACAACATAGACCCCAACACATATGACGGAGAGTTCTTTCAAGAAGATGGGCTCGAAGGGAGTTTGGAGATAGACTTAACCGAAGCTCAGGGTATGGAAATAGACAATGAAAGTGGTGCTGACGAGGACGCCGGAGACGAGGTTCGGAATGTGAAGGACTTAGAATTACTTTAGCAATTACATCTAAGCAATGACGGTGATGACGACATTCCTCCTTCATAGCACGGGGATGATTATATCGACATGCATGATAGTGATGATGAGACTTATGATCTAGCTAATCCCGACCATGATGATTATTTCTAATACATGTATGATCCGTGCTAATTGATTTATTATTTGTCATACCATGTTATTTTCTAAATATGTTTTGTTTGTTTTGCATCTATTTTAATGTATTATCTGTGCTAATTGGTTTACTCTTTTTAATTGTAGGTGATTGGACAATGGTGGGTGGTATAAAGAGGATAGCGTCGCTTTACTCAAAAGCGACAGCGACGCGTAAAGGGTCTGATGCAGCTAAGGGATCCGGGAAGAGACCTCGGGGTAGACCCAGGGGTCGAGGGAAGGGTGGAGGCAAGACGAGGCCACCGTCGCCTGTACCTTCATCGCCGTCTGAGTTACCTTCCGCTCACTCATCCTCTGAGGAGGAGGAGGTACAGGTGGAGGAGGAGGCAGGGGTGGAGGAGGAGGCAGGGGTGGAGGAGGAGACAGAGGGTACCTCTTCCTCTACTTCATCGCATGTGTGGTCGCGAGGTCCCTCGACCCTCCCGAGGCGACCGATACCTCTTGGGAGACACCTGCTAATTCAACCCGATGGAGACAAGTAAGTAACTTTATATGTTATCACTAAATTTTTGTTTGATATGTTCAAAATTACAATAGAAACTAATAATTTATCTTAATCACTTGGGCAGGGGTTGGAGGAAGGTCGGTGGGGGTGATCACGCACGCCATGTGAACGGCATCCTTGGTCTTTTGATCAAGGAAAAGTTCCCTGGCCTGGTGCAGTTCGGTGGAACTATCAAGCCGGCCTACACGTGGGCCCACTATACCGCCATCCCCGACGCCCCTGATCAGGATGGTAGGGTATTCGCCGACAAGGTGCAGCGTGTCAAGGCTGAGCTTTGGGTAAGTCTTTCTCACACTACATTGCTCAATACATCACATTGATTGGACATTCTTAAAATAATGACTAGATACATCGCGTCTATATACAGGATTTCTTTAGATGCGAGGAGGGATACGAGACCAAGGCGGATGATGTGGCTGACAAAGCCACCAAGAAACGCATCAAGGACATGCATTATGAGGCGCCCATCCAGGCCGTGATCCAATACCATGTGGAAATTCTTAGCGAGAGGAACCCTAAAAGGGCGGCAAGAACCATGAACCTGACCCTGGAATAATACCTGAAGGTAAATATAGAATATTAATACTTATTTTTTCTGAGATTAATTACGCTTAATTTCATCTTCTTATATGTCATATACTTGATGACGTAGGTGCCTCCGTGGTGGTGCGCCTACGATCTACAGTGCTGGGCCCGGATGGTGGACAGGTGGTGTTGTTTACACCAAAATTTGGAGGAAGGAACGCGGGAACTCGTAGGCTTCCAGAGATATGCCAATCAAGGAGTCGATGGAGTAAAGGTTGATATCTGCTGGAACGAATGTGACACTGGATCGATTCTTTCCGAATGATGTCAGCAGATGACGATGATGGGATATGACTGGCGTCAAAAAGATACATATCGGACTCTACAAAAGGGGAAAGATTAGAGTCCAAGTTATCTTAAGATAGGAATATTTCTTTATGCCAAAGATTGTAACAAATCGTGCTCGAGTAGGATTCATGTCTAGACTCCGGGTATAAATATCAAACCCTGGCTATTGTAAAAAAACAACCAATCAATCAAATACAAGTCAATTACTTTTTTGGCTCCAGCCACCCCTTAGGAGTAGGAGTAGAGTAGATCTCGATGAGTTCTCAGCAAGTACGGCTGCATCGATCCGGTCGACCTCCACTGCTTGTTGTAAGTACTATCATGGTTTATACCTCTGTTCGTATGGCTGCATCGATCCGGTCGACCCCCACTGCGACTCTGGTATAGGCTAGTTATCGACTCTTGCCTAGTTCAAGTATGGCCTATGTGATTCTGCCTCACACCCCACTGCTTGAACTAGATCAAGGTCAAGTTATCGGCTCTACCTTTGAATGGCAGTCTTTGGTAGATTCATTAAGTTACCGATATTGCTTATTGCTTTCATTGTTTATCTAATTACAGCAATATCACTCTGCCCGATTGAGATTGATCTGGATCGGACTTATATCTTATTTAACCCATCATTTGCTAATCTAAAACTGATCTAATCTACATCTTAAATGATGAGTTATGTTTTTATCGGCTGTTTTATATCAATCTTAATCGTGCATAGTGTGCGGTTAAGGCATGTTCGATCTTGAGTAGATCTATTGGTTAGCGAGAACCGTTCCATGGCACGTTATCATGGCCTGTGGGATTCTGCCTCTCACCCCACTGTTAGCACCGTGGAGTGGGGATCGTTAGTTGATAGATCTGTTCCTAAGAAGGCATGACCTTAACTGTGCGCTATGCCTGAATTCGCTGTTTAGCCAATATCGAATGCTTTCATGAACAGTTCACATCATGAGATCATTGAAGTAGAGATAAGTTCAAAGATATGTTAGCCCCATGATTTTATTATTGTATTACGGCCTGCATGATTTTGCCTCATGCCCCACTGATATTAGTAATGAGTTAGGGTCATCGAGTTTATTGTTGTTTCTACGGCCTGCATGATTCTGCCTCATGCCCCACTGGTCATGGCGATAGATGAGATCTAACATGTTCATTAGATTTATCTTTATTAAATGGTTAAGTGGTGTTGAATTGTTTCTTTATATAAAAAGGGGTTCGGTTACTTATAATCATTGGCTCAGTTTAAACCAATCATCATCGATATCTTATTGCCATTGATTAAATTATTGCTTGAATTATATCTATCTTGGATGATAACCGATTCTTCTTACACAACCCTATGAGCTTTAACCAATTTATTCTTATGAATATGCCGGAATCGACTATTTAGTCGATCTCCTCTCATATCGGCTCTTAGAGCCGTACATTCAGGACTGCCTGGCAACACCGGCATGTTCCACCCTTAATTACTGATAAACTTTCTCTCCTTGTCAATTGCAGGGTCAAATTGACTGGCACGTCTCAGGAGGATTGCGCAGGATCGACCACCCTTGCGTTGAAACTAGGTGGATCTGATCCATCGAGCGGACCCTTCCGGCTTGCTGCGTGTGTCCTCGGCATGGGATGAAATTCTGTGTCGACACATATTTCTGGCATGCCCGGTGGGACCCCACAATTGTCATGGCGCTTCACAACAATGACAACATCCTTATGGTACATTATGAAGACCTACCTGATGAAGATAAGGATGCCTTCGACAAAGCCACAGAAGAATTTCAGAAGAAGTGTCTGTTGTCCTACACCAAAACACGTGACAGCACCATTATTCAGAAATTTCCACTACCAAGAGTTCTACTACATGGGCAGACAGATACCGTCGAAGCTGAAGAAAGGCATTTCTTTATGGAAGCCATAGACAAATCTGTTCGGGATGCTTTATCAAGCCGCAATGAAGCTTTCGTTGACGCATTTCACAATGCTGTGAAAGAGGTGATTCATGGAATTCCAGTTAGTCAGGTTAGATCGACTTGTTACAACATTCCAGATCCGTTGACCTAAGAGACTAATCAAGTCAGCACCAGCCATCAAGAAGCAGCACCAGCTGGTAATGGTGACGTCCAGGCACTTCAAGGTTCATCTGAACAAACTCTAGGTGCTACTATGAATCAGATACCGTACAATCCTGAACCGTCGATACAGCATGTGCAACAGCCGGCGGGGCAAAGACAAAACCAGATGATCAATTTTGGCACATCAGGCCATATACCGTCGTCGGCTCAGAAGATAGCACCATCAATTCAAAGGATCCATGGAGATATAGATCCTTATATCTATAATCAGAGACTTCAAGCAGCAAGCCAGCAGAAAACCCCGCAGATTGAGATTCCACAAGGGTATCACTATGGCACAGATTATAACACTCTCCACATGAAATCCAGGATATCAAGGCACATGGGATTTCAACCCACAGATGGGTCGGCAGGTGCAGAGAACTCCAAATTCAAATGCTGATGAGTTGCTGCTAAGGGTGACCGAGATGATGAAGAATCAGTTCGGTCTGAAACCAAAGGGGCTGACCTTTTCGTACAAATGCCCATATCTAGAATGGTATGATTTGGTCGCTCTTCCAACAAATTACAGGCTCCTAGAATTCGCTAAGTTCACTGGCCAAGACAGTACAAGCATGATAGAATATGTCAGTCGGTATCTTACACAATTGGGCAAAGCATCAGTTGAAGACACCCATCGAGTTCGTTTCTTCTCCTTGTCCCTATTAGGGCCAGCCTTCACTTGGTTTTCATCGTTGCCAATCAATTCTATTGCCAATTGGGCTGACCTAGAGAAGAAATTTCATACATATTTTTACATTGGGACTGGAGAAAAGAAGATAACCGATTTGACAACCATGAGACAGAGGACTAACGAATTAGGCACTGAGTTTCTTCAGAGATTCCGAGAGACTAGGAACTTGTGCTTCTCATTGAGCTTGGCAGATGATCAGTTAGCTGCTTTAGCCGTCCAGGGAATGCTGCCAATATGGAAAGAAAAGTTGCTAGGGCAAGAGTTTGATAACTTGGGTCAGTTGGCTCAACGAGTAGCAGCGCTCAATAGCCAATTCCAGAGTATGCGTAGAGATACCCGATTCCAGAAGAGTACCACCGTAGCCGAAGCTTATGATCCATACTTAGTTGATGACGGCTATGAGGATGAAGAAGAGAAGGTTGCTGTAGCTAAATGGAATTGGGGCAAGAAGACAGTGATGGTGCCAAATCCTTGGGGAAGAGGAGTCGAGGAGAGCTATGACTTTGATGTCACGAAATCGGACAAGCTCTTTGACTTCTTACTTGAGAAGGGCCAGATCAAATTGCTGGACAACCACGTTATGTTGCCCCCTGAACAATTGAAGAATAAGAAGTTCTACAAGTTTCATAATGCTACTTCTCATTCCACCAATGAATGCAGAATTTTCTGGCAGCATATACAGAGAGCTATTCAGCAAGGGAGGCTCAAGTTTGATATGCCTCGGAAGATGAAAGTTGATGATAATCCTTTCCTAGGAGATCAAAATATGGTTGATGTCGGGCTATTCAAAGGAAAAACTAAGATTCTAACATCGGCCAAATCAAGATAAGCTAGAACAGCTGATCCCAAGATGCAAATATCGGCCGATGAATACAGAGAGATTAGAAAACGCCGTGATCAGTAAAAGAGCCGATATGAACAGGGGGGAGCGTCAAAGGATGGAGCGACAAAGCCGCGAGTTACATCTTGAATCTTGTTGAATAAGTGGCAGTGGCAGAAAGAAAAGGATTATCAGCGATGGTTAGAGGATCAAGAATACCAGCGTCAATTAGAAGAAGAGAGGTATGAAAGGAGACAAGCCGAATCACACTAGAATTGTCCTTTCTTCAGATACTGCTGGAACGAAGGTTTGAAATTGCCTACCAGACATGACTGTCCGGAATGCAGCAATCAATATTGGGAGTTTAGGCAATCTCAAATCAACCGCTGGTCTATCCATGCCCAGGATGCATATCACCATAATGACATGGATCGGCGCTTAAAAAATAAAAGTATTCATGATCGGCTAGGAAAAAGAGTTGTTGACCAAGACTGGGCTGATCATGAAGAAGGAAGCAACAAGAAAGAATACATTTGGTAGGAAGGCCAATGGTGCCCCAGAGGACTAACGAGGAGCTAGAAGAGAAGGGTGTAGCGCCTAAGGAATAGAGAATTGGAACAGGCTCAAGTATCCGGTATACCTCAAATATGGCGTGCCAAGCAAATAGCTGATAGAAAGCAACCATCGACTAATATCCAAATGGCTTTTCTATTGCCATTAGAGTTCAGAGCTCCAGCAAATCAAGAAGTTCATTCGGATTTCGATGAATTGGAGTATGAAGAGATGGTTGCCAAGTTGACAGCCGTGCAGCAAGCGATATTTAACAGACCCGTCAAACATCGGCACTTGAAGACGTTGTATATGAAAGGTCTTGTTGATGGAAAGCCAATGAGCAAGACGTTGGTGGACGGAGGTGCATCTGTCAATCTTATGCCTTATACTACTTTTCGTAAGCTTGGCAAAGGACCAGAAGATCTGTTGGAAACCGACATGATGCTCAGAGACTTCGGAGGTAACACGTCTAAGACCCGGGAGGCAATAAACGTCGAACTAACAATTAGAAGCAAGACTCTGCCCACTACATTCTTCATCATTGATGGAAAGGGGTCGTACAGTTTACTCCTCAGTCATGGCTGGATACACGCAAATTGCTGCATACCATCGACCATGCATTAGTGTTTGATTCAATGGCATGGAGATGATGTCGAATTGGTTTGCGCTAATGAATCTGTGAGCATTGCAACAGCCGATCTAGTCTTTTGGGAACTGGGAGATTTCGAATGTTTCTCTGGCAAGTCATGGGAAGGAGGCTTCATTAAGATCAGCAATGAAGGCCAACAGCCGATGCAAGCGATCGGCTCTGAGAGTTTGTTTTAGTAAAAAAGGTACCAAGCGGCTGAAGGAGGGAAATCAAAGGATTCTCTTAATAAAAGTCGTGTTTTCAGACTCACCTGGATTGAGATCAGAAGTCTGGGATCGAATGTTTTAAATCGGCTCTTTAGCCAAAACAAAAGATACAATGAGACAATAGGAAAGTATGGTCATACATGCATTGACTAATGAATTACAAGTCCAAGACATCCTGGATAATTTTCAATAGTTCCAGCCGAACAACGTCGACCTCTGCAATCTTTTGCTCGTACTCTTCGGCTGTTCCAGGAGTGTTCTCAAGACTGCTACGAATGACTCCACTTCTTTTCATTTTAGCCAGCAATTCCTGCTTCTTCTGTTTGACAGCATCAGGGATTTGAGCTAGAGTAAACTTGCGACGGTCAATAGCAGCTTTCATGCTTTCCAGTTCCTTCTCAAGTTCAGCACGTTTGATTTCCAGCTGGGAAAGCTCTGGATTGGTCCTGGAGGAAGAATTTTTCAGATCATCAATTAGCCGCATCAACTCTTTAGCCTCTTGCTTGTTGGAGCTATCCTGGGCCATCAAAGCTTCGCGGTTGGACATATTTCTCTTAATCCTTTTTGCCTTCAGAGCTTGATCTTTGAAAGAAGACAAATATGACAAAACTTTGGAAAGGGTTGGAGATGGATCACCCTTTATAGCCAAGAAGACTCTCTGCATCGAGTCAGTGTCTTGGATCAGATCGGCTACGTCCTTCTCGAGCATTGGCAATATGTGTCTTAGCCACTTTCTGGTCTCTTCCGACAAGGCTTCACTAGAAGAAGTAGCCGACGATCTGATTTCGTCCTCATCAAAATATTCCTCAAAATTGAGAGAATGGCTCTGGGCTAGAAGATTGGACGCCTATGTACAAGAGAAAACTTGATTGGAAAGCTTGACTCGGTTTATCACAAAGCGAACAACGAAGGGGATATGGCACCTTCTCTATAGCGGCCTCTATCGGAAGGGAAGGGATAGCTGATGATGCTCCAATAACATCCAGTTGTGTCAGTTCTAAACTCCCGGCATTAGCATCTGCAATGATAGGGAAAATTTTCAGTTCGTAATCATTGCAATGCAAAAATACGTATAGCTTTCTTACCATCAGGTGTGTGCCGGATTGGGGGATCGGCAGTCTGAACACCGGCCACAGGATTATTCCCTAAGTCAGTTGGATCATTGCCAATAGGTGAACTACCAGGTTCCTGTTCTTGCACGAATGTTTCATCAAAGGATGTCCGGAATAATGAATAGCTAAATAAGAGGTGGGAATAACAACGAATCAAGAAATCAAGAAGGATGCTCTAGCAAATTTCAAAGATGGAACTTACATTTTCTGTTGTTATGGGAGTATTGGTTATTTCAGCAGAGATCGGCTCCATTCGTGGATCAGTCGATGAGGGTTCAATTGGGGCTGAATCAAATGCCTAGGATAGCAATCCAGCGCCCAAAGTAGACTGTGACGCAATGCTCGATAACTATAAAGAAACGAGGTTAGAAAGTTAAACACCAGTCCGAGGAAAAGGCTAATTGATTACCTGAATAGCTGATGGTCTCATTCTACGCAGTCTCTTCCCAGTAGTAGCCTTGTGAGTTACCCCTAGAGACGCCTTGTGCTTTGGGGAGTGACGTGTCACAATTGTGGGAACAGCAGGGGTTCTCATCAACCACTTCAAGGAGGGAGCGGCTGATCCCATCCTTGAAACTAGACATGAGGGTTGGTAACCTATGGGACGCCCTCTCCTGTCCAGGCTTAGAGGGTCGAATTTGACGTCCTAAAAGGATCGATCAGAATGATTGGCAAAAGGATCCGCCAAGTAGTCTATCTAAAAAGGGAAATAAAAGATTACCTCGCTACCAGAAGCAAATTCCTCATCCAGAGCTATACACAGAGGGTAGACTGGCCCATAGAAAAGATGGGAATGTCATTCTTGCCACCAGATGTTGAAAAGGCTAGAAGAGAAACTGGCTATGACCCAGTCGTGCAAGGAAAAAGAAGAAAGGTCTGACCCCAATTGAAAGATCCTAGAAGCTTCCAGCACGTCGCTGACATCTTCTCTCGGCTTCAAGATGTTCTCAAAGAACAGGCGGGGGGGGGAAGTTGACCGAGGCCGAACTGACGGGCCACAAAAGAAGGGTTGTAGAACTCGTAGGTCGGAGGATTGCCCGAGGAAGAGGAGCCTTTGACCATTTTGCCACGACCAGGATGAAATTCAGTCAGAAGAACACAGGGCTTGATAAAGGTATTAAAGATCACGGCTGCTATCTCGTCCGAGCAGCCGGACTCGAATCAAAACTTGAATGGAAAGATCAGTTCATCATCCTCCTTGTAAGGTAGCCAAGTCAGGACGGCTACATCAAACCCTCTGTAAAGCTTTTTGAAGAGGTGACCAACATTGAAGTCAATGGTTATGGCCGATGCAGCCTCACCATAATTCATACACTGTCAGGTCCTTCCTTCTTCGCCTCTGTATTCCTCATCAAAATTGGAGGAGAGAAAACTCAGATTTCTGAGATCAGACCTTACCGACTTATGCATGTACAGATTGAGCCACAATTGTATCAGCCACCAAGGGCCGCTGATAGTCTGTATTGGTTCATTCTTCAGCAGTTGAGCAGCCACCTAGTACATCAGATGATAAGCAGCCCCAGCAGATATTTTCCAAGAGGAATATCCTTGCCTAATACCAGGTGTTCTGCCATAAGTTTGTGATTATAAGTCGGGCCACAAGACGACCCACAAAAGATAAATTTCTCTAGCCACATGTTCAGAAAGGCCACATATTCTCGTTCGTTGACAGATGATCCATCCTCAACATGATTCAGAATGTAACTCGCCCATCCAGTACAGTCTGCTATCTTGGCCAGTCTTTTGGAACCAGCACTTAAGTACTCATAAGGTTGCATTGGTCTAGTAGTTCTAAGGCCGGTCAACATGTATACATCGGCCAGGGTAATGGTCATCAGGCCATGGCCAAAAATAAAAGCATTTAGAGCATTGGACCAAAAATAAGAAGTAGAGATCAGGAGTGAATCGTTCCTCTCCATTTCAGACAACGAAAGTGTTAGACACTGGTTTAGATCGTTAAGCTCCCAGTCTCCACCCTTTTTAGCCGATACCCTATGGAACCAGTCCCTCCATCCCTTAGGCGCTTTAGGTCAGTTTCTGAAGGAATTTTTGTTCCAGGAAGATAAATCCACTATGGACCTTTTGAAGGGGATTTGGTTAGTTTCTTGGCAGATAAAATCAGATGGATCAGGATCACCCATCGGCCCAAGAAAGTAAGCATTAGGGACAACAGCCGATGGAATCAAGATCTCGTTCTTCATTTCCTAGAAATCGGATAAGCTAAATTCAAGAGGAGCAGAAATATAGGGTAATGGCTGACATCAAGAGAGAGGAAACTAAAAACATACCTTAGGAACATGATCATTGGTCGCCATCATGGCCGGAGCAAGTTCAGATCTAACAAAAATAGCCCAAATGACGGTTCGGCGGAACGGTGGATTTGCTAGGGTTTGGGTCCCCGGTAATGACGGCGTCGACTGTTGGAGTTGGCTCCAAAAAAAAGGGGAAGCAGAAAGGCCGGGTGCGTCGAAAGAGATACTATTGATGTTATACGGGCTCGGGCCAAAAAGTCAGGAGTTATGCGTATTTCTCGGATAAGGACGGTTACGGCGCGGTGAACCGATGAGTCAGAATTTTGGGATAAAACCATTTTACCCCAAAATTGGGGGGTATGTGTTTACACCAAAATTTGGGAGAAGGAACGCGGGAACTTGCAGGCTTCCAGAGATATGCCAATCAAGGAGTCGATGGAGTAAAGGTTGATATCTGCTGGAACGAATGTGACAGTGGATCGATTCTTTTCGAATGACGTCAGCAGATGACGATAATGGGATATGACTGGCATCAAAAAGATACATATCGGACTCTACAAAAGGGGAAAGATTAGAGTCTAAGTTATCTTAAGATAGGAATATTTCTTTATGCCAAAGATTGTAACAAATCGTGCTCGAGTAGGATTCATGTCTAGACTCCGGGTATAAATATCAAACCCTGGCTATTGTAAAAAAACAACCAATCAATCAAATACAAGTCAATTACTTTTTTGGCTCTAGCCACCCCTTAGGAGTAGGAGTAGAGTAGATCTCGATGAGTTCTTCAGCAAGTACCGCTGCATCGATCCGGTCGACCTCCACTGCTTGTTGTAAGTACCATCATGGTTTATACCTCTGTTCGTATGGCTGCATCGATCCGGTCGACCCCCACTGCGACTCTGGTATAGGCTAGTTATCGACTCTTACCTAGTTCAAGTATGGCCTGTGTGATTCTGCCTCACATCCCACTGCTTGAACTAGATCAAGGTCAAGTTATTGTCTCTACCTTTGAATGGCAGTCTTTGGTAGATTCATTAAGTTACCGATATTGCTTATTGCTTTCATTGTTTATCTAATTACAGCAATATCACTCTGCCTGATTGAGATTGATCTGGATCAGCCTTATATCTTATTTAACCCATCGTTTGCTAATCTAAAACTGATCTAATCTACATCTTAAACGATGAGTTATATTTTATCGGCTGTTTTATATCAATCTTAATCGTGCATAGTGTGCGGTTAAGGCATGTTCGATCTTGAGTAGATCTATTGGTTAGCGAGAACTGTTCCATGGCCCGTTATCATGGCCTGTGGGATTCTGCCTCTCACCCCACTATTAGCACCGTGGAGTGGGGATCGTTAGTTGATAGATCCGTTCCTACAAAGGCATGACCTTAACTATGCGCTATGCCTGAATCGGCTGTTTAGCCGATATCAAATGCTTTCATGAATAGTTCACATCACGAGATCATTGAAGTAGAGATAAGTTGAAAGATATGTTAGCCCCATGATCTTATTATTGTATTACGGCCTGCATGATTCTGCCTCATGCCCCACTGATATTAGTAATGAGTTAGGGTCGTCGAGTCTATTGTTGTTTCTACGGCCTGCATGATTCTGCCTCATGCCCCACTGGTCACGGCGATAGATGAGATCTAACATGTTCATTAGATTTATCTTTATTAAATAGTTAAGTGGTGTTGAATTGTTTCTTTATATAAAAAGGGGTTCAGTTACTTGTAATCATTGGCTCAGTTTAAACCAATCATCATCGATATCTTATTGCCATTGATTAAATTATTGCTTGAATTATATCTATCTTGGATGATAACCGATTCTTCTTACACAACCCCATGAGCTTTAACCAATTTATTCTTATGAATATGCCGGAATCGACTATTTAGTCGATCTCCTCTCATATCGGCTCTTAGAGCCGCACATTCGGGACTGTCTGGCAATACCGGCATGTTCCACCCTTAATTACTGATAAACTTTCTCTCCTTGTCAATTGCAGGGTCAAATTGACTGGCACGTCTCAGGAGGATTACGCAGGATCGACCACCCTTGCGCTGAAGCTAGGCGGATCTGCTCCATCGAGCGGACCCTTTCGGCTTGCTGCGTGTATCCTCGGCACGGGATGAAATTCTGTGTCGACAGGTGTGACCCCGCGTGGGAGGAGAATCACAACGCTTGCCAGGAGCGGCATTTGCTGATGCCGGGTGTACCACACCATCAAGGCAACCTCAACCTCTCAGAATACGCGGCTAGATAGGTACGTGAATTTATTTCTTTATTCTAACGCTCAACTCTGTATAATTTCTAACCTCAACCTCTCAGAATACGCGACACATGGTGGCGAGCCTTGCTCCTAGTTCATGGCATATGCTTTGGCCCACAAGGGGACGTCGCCTACAGCCCGGAGGACCCGCCCTCGGCGTACAACAACGAGTTCATCCATAGCCGCCTCGATGGATACACATCGATGGCAAGGGTGGTCCATGGCCCATAATACGATTTGAGCGCCCATGACCTTGATGGAGAAGTGGTCATGAGGGCGGGAGGAGGCAAGAAGCATGGCTGGTTCTGGATTGGCGACGGCACAATCGACACGGCCAGCACTCCCACTCTCTCCTAGATTCAAGCATGGAGCACGGGTTCCAGTCCGACGATACGCCCACGGCCAGACTCTACATGGTTCTAGATGAACATACTCTATGTTATTTTTATTTTATTCATCGTTCATTGATTTTACATACTTTTGCATTGCATTATAACATTGGGATGAAATATTGTAGGCTCAGCTAAAACAAGAAACAAGGCACTGGGAGGAGCTAGAGGCGAAGATGGAGGTAGAGCGGCAAAGGATGGAGGCAAAGCGGCAGAGGATGGAGGTAGAGCGGCAGAGGATGGAGCTGCAGATATTTGAATATATGAGGGGTGTTTATGCTGCAATCGGTCAACCTCCGCCACCTATGCCAGACCCTCCTCCTCAACTTGCTCCAAACACTGTTTCAGGCACTGTGAGTCGCTTTACAACCTTATAATCGTCGTTTCTAGTTTATGCTAAATCAATTTTACAAAGATGCCCAAACACTAGAAACTTAGTGACTAATGCTATATGTTTGTTACCAACTAGTACTTAAGCAATCATACTAGAGCACAATGCAACTAAGAAGATATTGCTGATAGTTGCAAGGGTTATACTAGTTAGGCAGCAGAGAGACCATACGTGTTGTTCAATCTTGACTCATACATACAATCTCTTCTCCTTTGTGCAGCATCAATCGGCGACATCGATTGAGCCTCATGACCCAGCGTGGCCGCAGTGGAACTCGTGGCCTAAGTGACTCCTTATGATTTTATTTGTATTTGCATTTGTGGATTACATGTGACTACTTGTTACTATTTGTGGTTGTGAATGAACCTACTAGTGATTCTGAAGTTTATTTGCATTAATGTATTGTCGATATATCTATATGAACTACCTGTGATGCCTATTGTGAACTATCTATGATGGATGTGATGTTTATTTGAATGTGGTACGTGGCTATGACCGAAACAAATAAACTCATAATATGTGGTAGCTTTACCGAGTGTTACACTCGATAAAAGGGCTATTTGTCGAGTGCCACAGAAATTATACTCGGCAAAGAGGGATACGTGGCAAAATCTGTGCATTATGGGACTAAAATGGCTTCTTTGCCGAGTGTCTGCGCTGTGACACTCGGCAAAGAAGCCAACATTTGTACGTTCTGGGCCAGTCTTTGCCGAGTGTTTGGTATTTGACACTCGGCAAAGAAGGCAAATTTGCCAAGTGTCAGGTATTTGACACTCGGCAAAGAAGGCAGGTTTGCTGAGTGTCCTAGAGTTAACACTCAGCAAAGAAGACAGATTTGCCGAGTGTCACAGAGTTAACACTCGGCAAAGAAGGTAGATTTGCCGAGTGTCCCGGAGTTGACACTCAGCAAAGAAGGCATATTTGCCGAGTGTCCCGGAGTTTGACACTCGGCAAACGCGCCGTGGCCGTCTCCGCGTCGTCGTGTTACTTTTTTCGTCAAGCGTCGGTTTCAGCTCTCGGCAAAGTATTTGCCGAGTGCCCGATAGAAAACACTCGGCAAAGCGACGTTTGCCAGCATTGTAGGTGCCGTGTGCTATTTGCCAAGTACTTTTTAGGTTTTGCTGAGTGCTCGTGGCACACGGTAAAGCTACTATTTTTTATAGTGGTGGTAACAGTTGGAGCCTCAACTCCCTTGGTACTCGATGGAATCTATATTGCAGTTTAGATTCTTTTATTGAGATCAACTGGAGTGTTAAATATGCAATACAAAGTTAAAGAAGAATCACGTCTCGATTATATGTTCACAAGTTGCTGTATATGGTCATTGCTTGCCATTGACAGCACAGCAAGTCCGTACCCGGTCCGCAGGCCATCACAGTCGTTTCCTACTTGGGCCATGTTTAGATTGCAAAAAATTTTAAACCGATGAATAGTAGCATTTTTGTCTTATTTGATAAATATATTCTAATCGTGGACCAACTAAGCTCAAAAGATTCATCTCGTGATTTCAAACTAAACTGTGCAATTAGTTATTTTTTTACCTACATTTAATGCTCTATGCAAGCAGCTAAAAATTGATGTGATGGAGAGAGTGAAAAAACTTAGAATTTAGAGGTGATCTAAACAAGGATTATTCCCGTGGGTACGTGGGTACAATTAGTTCTTTGTTTGGAAACCCATCACTATTTGTATTGGCACGTGGGTACATTGAATCTGTTAAAAGGAGCAATAATGCAAGATCGGGGACCTGAACATAGGATTGGCCAGCACATCGATAATTCCCGTCGTATCCTCGTGTGTACGCCAATGTGTACAGTTGATGCCACGTCACGCTTGAACTACTTCAGCAGTATTTTATAAAACGAATAGTATTTTTTTCTCACAACAAATCGATATAAACGTCAGCATAAGTTAAATTTTAGTGAAACGAACAAAGCCTAAAGATAAAGCCAGACCTACGATTTAAACCGTATGGTCTATTTAAAGGAAGGTAAATGATTGCTGAAGCCAAAAACAAACTTTAACACTCCCCCCTAAGTACAAAATCTATTTAAAGTTCTGAACAGAGTAATGCGTGTCCAGTTAAAATAATCTCAACATAAATTATTAAATTAGATGAAACTTTCGAACTAACCCAATTAGAATAACATCAATCGAATGTCTGGAGTTTGAGATATGAAAGTAATAAGCATGCTATATCAGTGATTTGTAGAGGCGACGGGGAACCAGAGCCGTCTCTACAATTTTATTTTCAGTGACAGTTGGACATTACAACTATCTCTATAAATTTATTTCTAGAGATGACTAGGAATAATAGTCGCCTCTATAAATCTATTTACAGAGCCGGCTGTATATTTCCAGCCACCTCTGTTATATTTCCCGTCAAGATCAAACTATGAATACATCCGCCTCTGCTACATTTTCCGCCAAGATTCAAGCTATGAATCAGCCCACCTATGGTACATATCCCGCCAAGATTCAAACTGTGTTTGTGACGACTTAATATATGTACACTTGTTCAAACATCAGAACGTACACTACATTTGGGAGCCAATGTGTTGAAACACACGCTCACTTGGATGCACGAGAACGTTTGATAGCATGAGATAGCACGTCGATAATAATTTAAATCAACTCAGTACAAAATAGTTGTTGAAGTACTGGATATATGGAAACCATCCAATTGCTTTAATCACTTAAGAGCATCTCTAGGAGTACCTAATATTTTTTTCCTAAAAATATAGAGTTTTACAACTCCCAAAAAAGTATTGGGAGGAATAAAGAAGGCCATCTCCAAGAGTTTCCAATAATCCACTTCTAAAATATAAAAGATAATTTTACATTAGAAATCTTATATTATTTATAAATTACCGTAACCACTTTTATATATTCTTTCTCTCTTGTACATTTGCCTCAGGAACTATTTCCTACTATTTGTTCTTTCCCACACCTTTAGATTGACCGACCGATATGCACGGAAAAGAAGATACATGCGACCTAGAGTTTGCAGATCTTTACGCAGGTGGGTTTTTTTTCAATTGCAAAAGATTAGGAGATGAGTTTGGGAGCTGTTGGAGGTCGAATTTTTTTCATTCTTCCCAAAAATCACGGATTGGGATGGATTATTGATACTCTGAGAGATGCTCACAGGCCCAAGAGGAGACATATCAGAGCATCTCCAAGAGTCTTTATCTCACTCTCTAAATCATCATTTGGAGAGTCATTTGCATAAAAATCGCTTTCTATATCTTTTCACTCTTCAACAATTTTTCTATATCTTATGCGCACTCTAGAGAGTCATTCTCATCTTCTATTTTTTGATAGCGAAAAATCTAGAATAGAATATAGCTATATTTGAATAACTATTTAGATAAGCTGTTGGAGGGTAGCATTTAGGAATGATATAGAGAGCCGCGTCGGTGTTTTTAGTTTTGTAACTTAAACAGCAGGCTAGTAGAAAAATCATATTTGATAATGGGCTCCCGTTCAAGCATATAGACGTAGGCCCATGTCAACTTGGCAGTTGGACCTACATGCTCTCCGCTTGGTGAAGCTGTCTCGCATCAATTGGCGTAGCGCATTCGCGCTGCTCCTCTGCCCCCATTCTCCCCGCCACATCGCCGCCGCCCCCGCCGCAAGGTGGCCTGCTCTCCTTGGTCCCTCCGGAGTTCAGCGGGGTAGAGATGGTACGAAGCTCTGTGATCGAGCATGTATTACTAGTTTGATTTGTGCGTCTCATCCCTCGATTTGTCCAAGAGGCTTAAACGTGTTTGCTGTTGGTTAATCTTGTTATAATTACAGGCGGGTGAAAAATCTTGGATTCCTGGCATGCTATAGATCTGATTCTTGATTGGTAGAAACATATGCGGATTCGTGTCTCAATTCTTATTTTGCTTTCGCCAGTGTCTGTTATACATTACCTGCGTTAGTCCTTTCTGCTATTATCATAGCAAGTAGAAATTTTACATTCCCTCACACACAAAAACAAAAACAAAAACCCCTAGAAATCTTACATACAAATACCTGGGGATTTTTCACTTTTACCATTATTACGGATGGCGCTTTCCGGTTTGGCACTCTTAGGGCTGGTCTTTCAAGTTCATCACTCTTAAGATTGGCCTCTTGCCGTTTTACCACTTTTTCCGACGTGGCAGTCCAGACCGCCCTGACACGCTGGATCCGTGGCCGGGCCCACACAGGAAAAGACGACGCTGCCCCTGCCCTGGTTTCACTTGGCCAGAACGGGCCGGCCAGGCTGCTCGGCCCACTCATTCATAATATGTGAATGATCAGTTGCAGTCCTTTATCATTTTGTGATTGTTCTTGGTTAATGACAGCAACAATTTGGAGATGGCAAAATTAGCATATTATGAATGACAGTCAAGGATCATTGAAACAACAACAAATAAACAGACTAGAGCAATAATGCACATAGGCATTACATAAGTTCATGATCCTGGCATTAGATAGTGGCTAACTAAGAGCCATTACATAAGTTCATGATTTTGATGTTTTTCACATCCAAATAGGGCCAAATGCTATCAATTTTGTGCCCATAACACAGATTACATGACAAAGTACTTCACACAAAGTTCAAAATAACAGGATTGGTCACTTGGCCCTGCCCTTGCCCTTGCCATTCCAATTGCCTCCTTTCTTCTTAGCTGGTAGAGTTTTCTTCACTTTGGTTGCCAACTTCTTCTTCTTGGGTGTCATTTTCTTCACAGGTCCAGCATGTAGCTCTTCTTCTAGGAAAAGTGCCCTGTCATGGAACAAAACTCACAGTAAGATTTATGGTCAGGAATAGTTCCAATCCAGTAGCCTAAACAAGATTGCATGATCACCTTCTTGCTGTTGCTGCAGCTATAGATGGATCTGGGGCAACAGTGGCTAAAGGGATCAGTGACAGCCCTGCTTCTTCTTCAAATGCTGCTTCATATTCATTTGTAGTAGCCTCAGCTAATTCCCTAGCTGCTGCTTCTGCCTTTTCCCTTGTTGCTGCTGCAAGTAGTTCAGCTTCTTCTGCATCCCTCCTTGCTCTTTCTGCTGCCTCCCTAGCCAGTGCTCCCCTTGTCCTTGGAGTGGGTGCATCATCACCATCTGCACTTGTCTTGGTCTTCTTCCTCCCAACCTTGGCAATCTTCTTCTTAGTTCTTTTCCTGCATAAGTTAATAAGCACTTGTTAGTTTAGACAGAAAATAAAAGGTTAATGCATGTTACATCTTACAGTGAGAGGGCACCTTTTCTTAGTCCCATTGAGGGGACACTTGGAGCTAGTAGCCCTGTGACCATACTCCTTACAGTTTGGGCACTGCACTTGCCTAGTAGCTCTGCCTCCTGTCTCACTTGCTGGTTTAATCCTATTTATCCTCAACCTTCCAGGCTTTTTCTTCTTCTCTTTCTGTACTGGAGCATGCACTTTGTAGCCCTTCTTATCTTCAGGCCACTGATTCCTATCAGTTATGCTTGGTATTATTCCAGCATAAGCTGCTTGGAACTTAGCCACTGAGTAGCAATTGTCCACATATGAGCCCATGTCAGGCTGCCTCATGCTTGTAATTACAGTCAGTGCATGTGGACATGGTTTACCAGTTAGCTGCCACTGCCTACAAGTGCAAATTTTCTGAGGTAAGTATACAACATGTCTCCTTACATCTTCATCTTTGTAAACCTCTGTCACTTCAGCTTCAGTTGGGTGACCTTTTGTAATGTTCATGTGTCCCAGTCCCCTAGAGGCAGCATTCAGCTGAAGAATGACAGCAGGTAATATACCCTGAGGCAAGGCTAGAGAAATCTTCCTTCTTTTGCCAAACAACACCATTATCTTCTCCCTTATAGCATCTGCCATGCAATGCAGAGGCAGGTCCTTATGCTCCTTGATCCAAGAATTCCAACTTTCAGCTAGATTGTTGTTTATGTAGTCACACTTGATGTCAGGTGAAAACTTACTTCTTGCCCAAAGAAATGGATGGTGCTCATCCAACCACTTCTGCACTCCTTGGCTTGCTGCCAACACCTTGTCAAAAAAATACTTGTGCTTGTGTGGAGAGTATGCTCTAGCTGCAGGCCACATGTTCTTGCCATATACATCACCACTATAGTACTTCTTCATGTTCTCCATTAAATGCCTGAAACACTCTCTCATCTCTGCTTGAGGAAAAACCAGCTTTACAGCAGACTCTAACCCCTTGCATGCATCTGTACAGATGGCTAGAGGATCCATTGGTCCAATTGCTTTTCTAAGTTGTTGCATGAACCAAACCCAATTGTCCTTTGTTTCTGATTCAAAGAACCCAAATGCAAGAGGAAACATCCAATTGTGTCCATCTAAAGCTAAGGCTGCTGGCATGTGGCCATTCCACATGCCATTCAAGGCTGTTGAGTCCATACTAATATAAGGCCTGCAGCCATTCACAAATCCATCTATACATGCTTTGAATGCACAGAAAAATCTACTGAACCTAACTTTGCCTTCTTCATCAGTTGTAGTGTCTATCTCTACCACACTACCAGGTGATCTCAATTCAATTTCAGCCTTAAACCTATACAACCAATCAAAAGAATCACTGATCTTACCAAATAACTTGTCAGATGCTCTCTTTGTCCCTTTGTACACTGTGTGGTAGTTGACATCAATCCCATACTTGAACTTCAACTCTTTCTTCATTTCTGTAGCCCCCATTCCTGGCTTCTTCTTCAAGAATTGAACTGCCCTTTCTGCTACCCATTTGATATTGGCCATTGTTATGTCCTCAACCCTTGTTGTAGATGCACACTTGTGCCCCCCAGTATTTATTTGAATCTGCAAAAAACAGAAAACATGGTACATTATAGTTAGGAACTGTTGGACAGACCATAATGAACTAAGATCAGTAAGAAACCAGCAATAATAACCATATCAGTAAGCAAGTCACTGCAGAAAATGTACCCTGCAACTTCCATCATGCTGGGTTTTACCCACAAGTCTCCATGGACAGCCACGAGCACCACATCTAACCCTGTATCTATCTCTATCTGAGTGTTCAGTTTGCAGCTCAAACTCTTTTTTTATAGCATGTTGCCTAACAGCTAGCCTCAATTCATCAATATTAGGATAGCAAATGCCAACACTCATATCAGGATTGTCCCTGTCCCATTCATACAAAGGCTCCTCATCAGCTGTATCATCAACATCCACAGCAGCTTCATTCATTTCTTGCTGCACTTCAGGAGGGATTGCTGGAATTGGTACCTCTTCTGTACCACCTTGTTCTTGTGTTGCCTCAGCCTGCTGGAACCCCATAGCCTCATATATCTGTTCCTCATCAACAAGCTGTGTAGCAGTACCATCATCATCAGGCTTCTCTTGTATGACTAGAGTAGTCCAATCAATTGCTACTGGCACTTCAGGAGGAGGAGTTGGGGTGCTGCAGGTATCACCAAAACCCTCAACATCTACAGGTTCTGTGTTTGGTTCATTGCCACTAGTCACACCAGAGACACACCTACCTCCCTTAGATGCAGCAGAGCTATCATTGTCATTGCACAGATTTTTGTTCACAACTTCCACATTAAGAAAAGCCAATCTGTCAGCCCATCTATCCTTGACCATTTGCTGCACATGCTCATCCCTCCTAAGTCGCCACTCAGAGCCAGTATCCTGATCTACAACCCACACTGAAAGTGTTTGAAGAGGCCCCCAAATGATCTTTGAGCTTAAATCCTCATGGAACTGAGCCAGAGAGTAAGAACTGTCCCTATCAAACCAGATGTGATGGTGCTGCTCTGACATGTCCACTAGCCCATATTCGCCATCAGCAACATATCGAGAAACCTTAACAACTAGCCTAAACGCACTGCCAGGATCGATCCTAGCATCATGATAAACAATCAAAACAGATAAGCAAATACATTCAAAGGCCTACGATGGACGGGGACGGGAGTGCCAGTGCATACCAAGGAGGGCAGTCAGAATCGGCCATTGCGGACGGGGGGAGATGACGACGTACTACATCAAAGGCCTACGAGGAAGACGAGGTCAGCGACCTTAACCACGCGGTGCCGGGGTGGCAAAGAAGAGTAAGGGCACATACCTTGATCCGTCGGGGCGGGTTGAACCGGAGGCCACCAAGGACAATGGTACCAGGTCGCCGTTGCTGGGAAGCGAGGCAGCCGGCAGCGGGCGGAGGAAGAAGACGATGGCGGCGGCGGCGGCTCACGCGCTGGGGGAGAAGGGGCGAGGCGAGGAGAGAATGAGTGGGCCGAGCAGCCTGGCCGGCCCGTTCTGGCCAAGTGAAACCAGGGCAGGGGCAGCGTCGTCTTTTCCTGTGTGGGCCCGGCCACGGATCCAGCGTGTCAGGGCGGTCTGGACTGCCACGTCGGAAAAAGTGGTAAAACGGCAAGAGGCCAATCTTAAGAGTGATGAACTTGAAAGACCAGCCCTAAGAGTGCCAAACCGGAAAGCGCCATCCGTAATAATGGTAAAAGTGAAAAATCCCCCAAATACCTGAGTAGCACGAACCTTGCCGATATGCCAGACATGGTTGATCCTGTATAATCGGCTACCTTTTCTATCTCATGGTTATTGTACTGGTGCTCTAGGCATTCGGTGTTTATGCAGTGCTCAATTCTTCTACAAATGAGTCGGTTAGGATGAACATGATCTGTCAAATGTTTACTAAGATTACTTCTTTTGCAGCCTTTACATGGTGGATGAGCCTTGCGTGCTCATGCCAAATTAAGACGATGCTAGGGATAAAAGGAAGAGAATGAAGAGCTCTTCAAACATTATATAGTACATATATATTTGACATGGGTGGGCATGAGCTCTTCACAGATTTGTACTTTTATCCTTCTCTTCAGAAGGTGCACACTGAATCTGTGATGGCATGGGTGGGCATGAGCTGGGTTCGAACAGTGGGATCTCTGAACAGGCTGGGTGCTTCTAAGATCTTTTCTGATGATAATAAGTTCACAGTGCTATTGGCGTTTTCAATGGATATGGGGAGTAAATGTAAATCGATATTAATGAAATTTGGGAACAAGTGATGTTACTGATCAGCTCTATCCAGATTTCTTCTATATGCTGCATGGGCTTATGGTTCGTACTGATAATTCGTTGAGCTTGGTCTTATAGATTGCACATCTGTAGGACTTGCTACTAGTTTCCTAGCTGCAATGGTCTGGTTTTTAGAGATATGAATGATATCATATTTTCATATGCTTATTCTGCTCCTAAGTCATTGTCGTTCAAGGCCGCGATGTCAAGCCAACAGTCATCAATATTTATTTACATTTCAATAATTAATACTGTAGAAAGCTGTTCAATTACTATCCTCTGTTTGTTTGGTCATCCCCAACTAACCTGTCACCAAAAGTCATTGTCGTTCAAGGCCGCGATGTCAAGCCAACAGTCATCAATATTTATTTACATTTCAATAACTAATACTGTAGAAAGCTGTTCAATTACTATCCTCTGTTTGTTTGGTCATCCCCAACTAATCTGTCACCAAAATTATGATTTTCCATGGTTATAAATAAGAGCTTGGAAGGGCGGACTTGGTGCAAGCTGTAGTCTTACCGCCTGTGACCGGAAGGTCCTGGGTTCGAGTCGCGGTCTCCTCGCATTGCACAGGCGAGGGTAAGGCTTGCCACTGACACCCTTCCCCAGACCCCGCACAGAGCGGGAGCTCTCTGCACTGGGTACGCCCTTTATAAATAAGAGCTTGACACATCACAGAAAGAACAGCACAGGCTAGAATTATAAAATATTCTTATGGATATGGTAGGATCCATTTTATTGCTCAAATTACACAGGCCTAAAAAGCATAAATTACAGCATAGGCTTAATTGTTTTTGGCTACTCCATATATGTAAGATAGAAGGTTTGATCTTCACATACAAACTATGGATTGGACTCAATACAACAGCTCTATCAAGACTCAAGGTCTGGTTTCAGTTTTGGCTGTGGCTTCCCCATATCACTATGACTGTAACTTTTTTCATTGTTTGTAACTTTTTTCATTGTTTACTTCCGCATCTATTTTGATAACATATTTCCAGATTTGCAGGGAAATATGAGTGATCTCCACATACAAAGTTTTGGAGCAATGTGTACGCACACCAATAAGAGGTGTCAAGAGTCAAGATTGCTTCCATCTTTGTCTTCCACATACCACTATAATGGTAATTGAAAAGCAGATGCCAAATCCCAAAGCAGTGAAGATGAAAAGCAGTACATCTGCAGGATTTTTCTCTGAAGCGAATGGTAAGCTTGTTTCTGTTTGGTTTATGCATTGATTGGACATTGGAGGTCCACACAAACCAGTGTTCCCAAGAAAAGAGCTATTGGAAAATGTGGAGAACTGAGATGACTCTGGTATCCGTCCAGACAACATGTTGTAGGATAGATTTAATGTCGATAGGAAGTTTAGTGATGCTAGCTCCTGTGGAATTTCCCCATATAACTGATTTGAGGAGAGGTCCAATGTCTCAAGGTTCTTCAGGTTGCCAAATTGAGCTGGAATTGAACCCCCAAGAGCATTGTGAGACATGTTGAGCCCGTGAAGGAGCACAAGATCCCCAATGGTCTCAGGGATAGTACCCCAGAATGCATTGTCTGAGATATCAATCAGCACAAGGGTTCTCAATATCTTTGTGATGGTGACATAACTCCCTTTGTATGTTATTGAAGCTGTGAACTGGTATGTTTGCCCATGATAGTATTGATTTTCCATGATTAATGTCTCGTTATCAGACCTGGTCATCATAGACTTGAGCATCATAGCCCATCGTACTGGCAGGGTGCCACTGAAGTTGTTTGAGGCGATATCAGCAATTCGCAGTTCTGTAAATTCACATTTGTTTGCTTCTTCGGTATTGTATGATGGATTCAATAACTTTCCAGTGAACTTGTTAGATTTGAGGACAAGAACTTGAAGTTTGGGAAGTGTACTCAACCAACATGGGAATGAATCACTAATCTGATTGCTTCCGATGTCAAGGAGCTCGAGGTTCCTGCAAGCAACTAGAGATCTGGGTATTTTCCCTTCAATCCAATTGTCACTTAAATCTAACACTTCAATTGCACAGCCTTTGCCAATGTGATCAGGTAACTCTCCAACAAGTTTATTTCCTCTTAGATTTAATACTTGCAATGCACTGACATCCTCCATTAAACAAGATGGGATTGAACCACTTAAGTTGTTATAAGAGAGATCAATGACTTGTAGACTCCAAACTGCACCACACATTGATGATGGAATATTGTTAGAGAGCCTATTTCTAGAGGCCTTGAAAATGAGAGTGCCATTGAGGTAAGTATATAAATCAAGAGGCATGGATGAGAACAAGTTGCTCGAGTAGTCAAGCGTGACACTGCCACCTCGTGGTATAGGTAGGAGCCCCTTGAAATTGTTGAAACTGAGATCAAAGTATTCTATGTGAACAGGAAGCAAAGGTTCAGACCCAATACTTGTAAACATATTATGTGATACATTCAGGAGGAACATGTTCGATCCACTCCAAGTTTCCCATGCCCAATGCGGTATTGCCCCATGGATTTGATTATCAGAGAGGTCAAGACCAATGATGCCATCAAGATGCCTCAAAATGTTGGGAAAGCTAGATATTCTGCAAGATGCTAAACGTAGGAATTCGAGTTTGGGAAAGGGCACGGTCGAAGAACTATTTTCTCCTTCCACAACATGCAGTTCATTGTTTGAGAGATTTAAGACAGTTAGATTTTGCATTTTTGAGAATGCAGATACTTGCACTGTGCCTAGAAAAGTATTTGACTGCAGCAGGAGGGTTTGTAACCTAGTCAAATTTGAGATCTGTGGAGGTATCTTCCCATAAAAGTTGCAACTGTACAGTGCTAATTTTGTCAATTCCCTTAAGCTTCCTATCCAAGAAGGTACTTGTCCAGATAATCCACAGTAAGAGAACTGGAGAACAGTCAGAGAAGTCAGGTTTGAGATCCACGACGGCATGGATCCTACTAGATGCAACCCAGACACCTCAAGCAACTCCAAAGATTTGAGCTCACCTATCGCAGAGGGCAGTAATCCAGAAAAGCCCCGTGCACCAAGGCCCAACATCTTTAGAGACTTTAGATTGCCTATGGAACTTGGTATTGTACCTGAGAAGTTTGTGTTGTCGACAAACAAATTCTCCAAGCTGCTGTCCTGAGTGAAAGTTGGCAGAACACCAGAGATCCCAATATTTTCAGAGATGTCAACTGTTTGTAACTTCTTGTGTTGGAAGATGACGGGTGGGAACCATCCTTCAAACTTATTAGTTGAAAGCTGAAGAACTGTTAGGTTTGAGAAGCCAGCCAAGAACTCAGGCACTGAACCAGACATGTGATTATAATGAAGTTCGATAATTCTGAGATACTGCAAGGACGACATTGACTTACATATGGAACCTGACAGTGAACAGTAAGGTAAGCTGAGAACCTGAAGGTTAGAAGTGAATCTGGCCAAATCGTTGCACCAGTGTGGTCCGTTGCCTGACAGATTCACCATGCCCAAATGGAGCTCCTCCAGGTTTGTGAGCTCGGCAAGCAAAATGTCCAAGTTTGGCGCTGAAAGCTGCCAAAAGGAATCTGAGTCGAAGTACATGGCACTGTTTTCATTGTCAAAATCAACAATATAGAAGCTTGTGGAGAGATCAAGATAAACTAGGTTCTTGAGGCGACCGATGCCAGCTGGCACAGAACCAGCAAAGTTGGTATCAGAGAGGTTGAGGTAGCTTAGCTCGATGAGCTGCTCAAAGCCAGTGGCAGGGAGATGGGCCATGTTGAAGTTGTTGCCGGAGAGGTCGAGATGATTGAGTGAGCTTAGGCTGAACAGTTCAGGTTCGATGCTGCTGGCTTGCAGCTGACGGCCACCCAAGTCGAGGAAGGTTACGCGGCCATCTGCCTTACCACAGCGGACGCCATCCCAACTGCAGCAGTCTGTGGCGGGGACCCATGACTGAAAGGTGGTGGAATCGCCACCCGTTGTGTTGAAGGATTTCTTCAGACGGAGGAGGGAGGATGCCTGCTCTAGCAGACAGGGAACCGGCGTTGTGGACAAAGAGTTGGTGCTGCTTGTCGACACAGCAAGTGTGTATATGGTGTGGATCTGTAGGAGAATAAGCAGCATGGTTAAAAATGGTTGGAGGTGACACAGATCAGTACTTACTAATGGAGGATGATCAGAGGATGGAACATTGCTTTGTTTGCGTAGTATATATAGAGTTATCTACCTACACTGTATTTTCAGTTTTTCACACATGTAGCAATGCAAATTGTCAGTAACCAAAGTCACGAGTCATAGTTGTCCACCTAACTGAGGCTGTCTTTGGTCGAGTTTCTGAAAAATGCTTTTGCTTTTGTGTTTTGTGTACTATAATTTTGGAAGCACCTTGAATCCTATTTTTGACTTTTGGCTTTCTGCTTTTCAAAATGATAGAAATGTAGAGTTGTTTTATAGATGCTTGAAGGGAGACAGTGAGAAGGGGTAGGTTTTATACTTGTTCTACCTAAGCAACTTGCATTCACAACAACTTTTTCACAGCTCACAACTCACATCAGCTTTTCCACAGCTCATAGTTAAACCAAACAAACCCTTAGTACCTAACTCGAAAATGGCCAAAATTGGACAAGCTAATAAAAGAATCCAATAGAAATACTAATAGAATATTAGACTGAATTATAAGATGAAAGAATCGCAAGATAAAAACATAATATGGATGCTTATGTTTTGATAGATTGAAAATAGTAATTACACTTGGTGAAGGATGATGTGGGTAGTTTGCATGAAATAAGATTGAAAGCTAGTGGATGAGTGATGTGGGTATTTAATGGCTCATAACGTGGATAGGTTGCATGTCGACATTAAAAACTAGTAGAGGAATGACGTGGCATTTTATAGGGATTATGTTGATAGCTTGCATTCTGAGATTGTTCCAAAGCTAGTGGAATTTGCTTTTATATGATATATAGATATAGATAGCGAATATATAAGAGAGGCCGAGTTTAGTCAAATTTTTAGGCTCTCACGATTTTCACATGAATAGTAAACAAATTTCATACGAACTAGTTCAGCTTAATTATAACATGAAAAACGTATGATTTAGGGTGAAAAACAAACGTTCCAAAGCAGCCAGGATGCAGATATAATAAGCATATCATTGGAGGCTTGTCTCCCCAATCACTATAGGGCACGCGTGCTCCGCTAACCGAAGCGGCGCACACAATGACCCCATGGCCGGAACTGAGGAAGAAGGGGGCGGGGGCAAGGGCGGGGGCAGGGGCAGGCGGTGGGCGGAACTGCCAGCGGCGAGGTCGCCATGGCCAGGTGGTGGATGAGGAGACGGCGGCGGCGGTTAGGGTTTCAGAGGCTCTGCTTGTAAGTAATGGCTGCAGCAGCCACGACGCTGCTGCTGCAGCAACTACTTCTACGTCTAGTGTTCAGGACTGAAAGAAAATAGTTACAACGCTGCTGAAGTAGCACAAAGCGAGCAGGCCGAGAGTTTGTGACCATCCATAGCCGGAGGTCTTTGAAGGAGGGATCCGAGGCGGTGGCCGGCCGTGCGGTAGTTGCGGGTTGAGGGGCGGTGAGCGAGGTAACGGCGGTGTCACCGAGCGGGCAAAGGAAGATAATCGGATGGGCTGTGCCGGCGGTGGGGGCGAGGAGTCGCTGGTGAACTCCTGGATTGGCATTAGGGAAGGGCGGGTTCGTTTGACGGGGGTGATAGGTGGGCGATGAGGTCGCTGGCGAGGTCGTTGGCAGCCTAGGTGGCGGTTGAGGTGGGTGGGGGTAGGGCTAGCCAGCTGGGGCTCCTTAGAAATAAGAAGAGAAGAATACCCGAGGAAGAAGAAAGAAGAAAGTGTGCGCTTGTATCTATAGTGGCACGTGCGTGTGAGAGGTAAGAGGATCGGCTTGTCTCTTCCTCTTCCAGGCTCCAGCCCCCAAGCACCTACGCTGGATTCCCTCTTCCAAAGCGGGCCTTAATGTTGAGCACTCATACTATGCTGAAGAATTATTTTATTCATTATGCAAAAATTATTTTGTCACTTAATGTACTTCTGGCCCCGTTCGCTTGGCTGAAATTAGCTGAAAACACTATTCCGGCTGAATTGTTGTAAGAGAAAAACGTTGTTCCGGCTAAAAAAAAGAAGCCAAATAAACCGGATTATAAGGTAAGCCGAACGGGGCCTCTGTGTCGTGCATATCTTTGCAGTATTAATAACGCGTAAAGAAAAGCAATTCCAATTGTTGGATGAAGCACGAATGCAGCAGCCAATGCAAGGATAAAAGGAAAAGAGAAATTAAAGGAATCTAATTAAAGGAACAATGGAAAACATACGGAAAGAATTTTGTGCAGCGACACTTACAGTCTTCATCTTTTTTTTTTTTTGATTTTTTCTGCGTTTATGGACTACAAGCATGATATATTCTGCTTGGGATAACAAAACCGTGAACTCTTCAACCTTCGTTTTCGTACGTTTAATTTGCAAGTATAGGTTCAGGATGGACAATAAACAAGATTTTTGCATTAGCCTAATGCTTGGCTCTTCCATTTAAATTCCAATTTCCAATACATTACAATGATCTCCATGGGGCTGAAATACCAGAACACGATTAGATACATTACAGCAAGATCAAACTACATTTTCCCAATGAGAATAATTCCACTTTTGGGGTTCATAATTCCCTCGACAGTCGTTGAGACATACATATAGAGGGAGAGATAATAACCGGCAAAGAACAACCAGGTATGTCTGACTATCTCTTGATGTTTGCATTTCTGAGCATTTATTTGGCTTTTAACGACGTTGAATGTATTATCAAACTACTAGAAACCTCCTCTTAATTTCAATGGAGAGGAGGGTCACTACTGGAATCTCGCATTTTTCTATGGGTGATAATTTTTTCTGTGTGTTTTTTTTCGGTACGCACAAAAAAAATTACGATTTTTCTGTCGGTTCCAAAATATCCCGACAGAAAAATACTAAAACCCACAGAAAAATCGTATAATTTATTTGTGCGTGACAATACACACACAGAAAAAATCAGCACTCACAGAAAAATGTAATTTATTCTGTCGGTTCTTTAAAAATGCTCCTTACTATCCTGTAGCCACTTTGAGTTACGATATTCTGTAGCCACTTTGGGTTACGATAATTACTATGTCAATTTACGAGATTATAGTAACTCCTTACTAAGTGGTTTACTATAACGTTATGGTAAATATCCTTTTGTGTTATATTTACCCAACTATCGTAAATATGTATTGACATTATCGTAAATTAGTATATAAAATTATCGTAAATGGAGATGGCTACAGAATAACTTATTTTATAGCCGGCTACTGAATAGCCTCTCCCTATATATATATATATATATATATATATATATATATATATATATATATATATATATATAACAAAAGCTATATATCTAGAAAAGCCAAGACGTTTTATAATAATTTGGAATAGAAGGAGTACTATCAAATCAAACCATTAAAAGTGTAAAACCTCCTCTTCATTTCAATGGAGAGGAGGATCGCAATGCCATGATGATTCGCCGGGCATAGTGCAAGAGGAGCATCGTAGGGCTCGTACCGGACGATGATTTGCGAATGCCATGGTAGACACCTCCGTCGCTAAGATGATCAGCGTCAGCGTGAGGAGGAGAAGGAACACCGGCGGCGACCAGCCAGTCATCCTCATTTGCGCCGCCGCGGATGCTCCACACTCCGTTCCGTCACGTCGGCAAGACCCCGGGGCAAGTGGCTAACTGATCTTGGCGTAGGCACAGGTTTTTCGCTATCGCTTGTGTGTCATGCATATATGCACATATGTATGTATATATAGAAGGCCGTCAGTCTAGCCATGCGTAATGAGTACCATTATTTTATTGCTTCACAAGTGGCAGCACCAAGTTAAAAAAGCCAGCTTCTAGATCATCTATATCATAGTCATCATTAGAGTTTGATACAGCTTAGCTGCAACCTAATATACACCCGTGATCATTAGACCTACATGTATATATGCACCCGTGATCATTAAGTAGAGGCCCGGCCAAGCCGCGTACTTTCTTCGTAATGTAGAGGCTAAGGTGCTGTTTGGTTGGCTCGTTCCCGGCGTGATCCGATCACATCGGCACAATTGTTTCCGTTGTTTATTGTTTGTTTGTGGCACCCTGTGATCGGTTGGCACAAGAATGGTTACAGCAACTTCAACAGTTCGGCTAAAATTACTAGTCAAATTTTATAGATTAGCTATTTTATAAAATAGAAAACTTCTCAAAAAAGAAAGGTCTGCAACAGCTTTGTTTTTTCTCATCTTCAGATAGCTAGCATCCATAGTTGGCTTTATATAGCCACATAAAATTAAGGGGCCGGGATAGTCAATTTTCTATTTTACAAAGTCAGATAGCACATCTATTGGAGTCAACTTTTTACTATATAAATTTTAAAATAGCCTCAATGCTCGACCCTTTTACGTCCGAACACGACGGGGAAGTGCTCGTGCTCTGCCTGCCGTTTACTCCGCTGGGACAAGAAAAAAAAAGAGAGAATCGATTCCCTTTCCATTACCGCCGTGGAATGGTTACCTTTGCATTGAAGTTGTCTTTCTATAACCAAACAGCATCTAAGACCTTCTGTGCCTTTATCTAAAAAAACAACCAGGCGCGTGTTGCGTCAACGTTGACTATTCATGCATATCTTTTCACACGCACGACGCAGAGTTGTGTGCCATGCTCATGCATGTGATTCATATGTGTGCATAGTTCCATCAACTGGACTGATTCGTCGCGCTAGCTAGCTATATACCTACTGGAACCTGCAGCGAATATGAACCTGGCAACCCCGGGTCGAGCCAAGGTTGACTGACTTCTAAGCCTGCTTCGACGTAGCTTCAGTACATGTGCCAGCGACATGTGATGTGAACCGGTCTGTATTCGACCGGAGCATGCACACCTGTATTATATACTTCCTCATACCAAAATAAATGTCATTCTCAGTTAAATATTTTAACTTTGACTAAACATATATAAGAAAATATAAATATTTAGAGTTCATAATTAGTATCATTAGATGAATCATTATATATATATATATATATATATATATATATATATATATATGATAATAATAATAAACTTATTTGTGGATATAAATGTTGTTTCTATTTTATAAAAAATTCAGTGAAACTTAAGAAAGTTTGACTAGCATGTATTTCATAGTGATATTTATTTTGGAACGAATGGACTATAATATTTTATATTTTATATTGTCCTGAAATGGTCACTTGAGGCTACAGGAACGTGTTATTTGTGTCAGAATCACATGATGACATGTACACACCCTTTGTATTGTTAAGAACAAATGGATCGGACACTACGCCAGATTCTCACACTAGGAACATGGGCATTTTTACTGTAGGGGCGGCTGAGGTTGGGGGCGTCCCTACAGTGGGCGTCCTTGAGCCTCAGCAACCCAGCCGCCCGAAGCCGCCCCTACAGTTGGGGTTGATCTGTAGGGGCGGCTCAATCACCAGCCGCCCCTGCAGTGCCCATTTGTAGGGGCAGCTGCCACCAGCCGCCCCTACTGATGGTGCACGAATAAATAGTAGTCACCCCCTTCTTCCACCTCATGACACACTCTTCTACAAAAAAAAAGTTGGGAGGTCTTAGGCTCCTCCTAAAAATTGCTCTACTAAGGGGGAGGTTTTGATCTCAAATCCTTTGGTGGAGAGGCTCTAAAAGGTAAGGAAATGCTTCTCCAACTCTTTATTTGAAGTTTAATTCGTTGGTTAGTGAGTAATTTGATTTTTGGTTTTCTCTCCCTTCCATGGAGCTTGAGCTAGTTATGAGTGAAATTGGACCCTAATTTTCACTATACTAAGGTAAATTAGGTAGGGAAGTAAGATTGCATCCTTTGTTAGTACATCTTTGTTGATTTTAGTGTAGTATTAGTGAAGTTTGGTGCATGTGTCATGAAACCCTATATCTAGATCTAGATCGAGGATTTTGTTTTTTTCTTTTTCAACTTTTTCTTTATGTGACTAGGGTTTGCATGTAGGTGAATGTGTAAGATTTTAATTGTTGCTAATGTGTAAAATATCCTCTACCATGGCTACTAATTATCATTTAATATTTATTTTGATTCCTTTCTATAATGTGTGTTTTTAATTAGTTATGGATAAATAGGCCATTAATTAATTATCCTCTACCATGAAATTGGAATGGAGTTTGCATGAAAGGTAGTGGATGAAATATTAAATGTTGCTAATTGTTTTCTTTGAAATTGTTTATTTGAACCAATTAATTTATATTTTAAAATATTTATGCATTAATAGTCAATTAATTAACTATCCTCTACTACCATGGTGTGTGTCTCAGGTATATATAATTATTCTCGAGTAATATTCTTTCTTTGGTTGTTTTGTTTCTATAAGATGGACTACAGGAACTCTTGGATGTATAGTTCGTTAAGACACGACGCTTTTTTCCGTGATGAGGTGGACAAATTCATCAAAGCCACAGAGAAGCATGCAGCGACGTTGAAAGAGAATAGTGACACGATTATTTGTCCCTACAAAGATTGTAAGAACCTTATTACATTTCGAGATGTGAGTACCATCAAAGAACATTTGATTAGGAGAGGATTTGTTCCGGACTACACAGTGTGGATTCATCATAGTGAAACAGTGGTTGTTGATGACAGCGACGATGATCTAGCTGATGAAGCTGAAACCCAAGCATACTTGTCCCGATTCACAGATGATCTTGAGCAACAAATGGATCGTGACTATGGCAATCAACAAGGTGGTGGCTTTGGCAATCAACAAGGTGATGATGATGCTGGTGATGCCAGCAATGATGGCGAAGCACGTGAGGGGGATGCAGATGACGGTGACAACTTGGACGAAATGCTTGGGGCCTTTGGACTAGAAATATTAGAAAAGAGCAAGAGAGGTCTAGAAAATCTTGAGAGGGTGACAAAAGCATCGAAGAAGACTGTGTATGATGCTGAGAAGGGCTGTCCGACATACTTTACACTGCTATGTTTTATGCTTGAGCTACTCATCCTGAAGGCTAAGTACGGCTGGTCAGACTGCAGTTTCGATGATCTATTGTGCCTCATGTCACGGTTGCTCCCACGGCCGAACACAGTTCCCGCCAACACATACCAAGCGAAGAAGGTTATAAGTCCACTCACATTGGGGGTTAAAAAATCCATGCATACCCCAACCACTGTATCCTTTTTCAGCGTGGCACATCATTCGAGACTTTAGATACATGTCCTAGGTGTGGGGCTAGTCGGTACAAGAACAATGACCTTCAAAGTGGGGTGGAAGCCTCCACAGGAAAGAGGAAGAAGGGTGGGAAGAAGGTGGTGCAAGAATCTCAGCCCCTAGAGGAAACTCCATTAGGCAACGATGCAAATAAGAGAAAAATTCCTGCCCTGGTTATGTGGTACTTGCCAGTGACCGACCGCTTGAGGCGTATGTTCCTAAACCCTAAAGAAGCCGCACTGATGACATGGTGGGATGATGAGCGCAAGATGGATGATGATACGATCGCACACTCGGCTGATTGTAGCCAGTAGCAAGCGTTCGATGCCAAGTACAAAGCAGAATTCCGTGATGACCCATGGAATGTACGGTTCGGCTTGAGCACCGATGGAATGAATCCCTTCAATGAGAGGATGACCGACCACAGCACATGGCCAGTCATCTTGACCATGTACAACCTCCCAACGTATTTGTGTCAGAAGAGGAAGTACCTTCTCCTCACCATTCTTATCTCTGGACCCAAACAACCAGGCATTGATATAGACGTGTTCTTGGAGCCTCTGATGCAAGAAATGGAGAGGCTATGGAGGTATGGGGAGCCGATGTATGATGCGTTCCAGCGGGAGGACTTCATATGCAAAGCAATAATATTTGTTACTACCAATGATTACCCCGCGCTGTTTGCCTTGTCTGGACAGTTCAAAGGCAAGACTGGATGCTTAGTCTGTTTGGATGGTACTAAATGGGTGTTCCTAGATGGATCTAGGAAGATAGTTTACATAAGGAACCGGCGCTTCTTAAAGACAGGTCACAAGTACCACAGCAAATTGTACCTAAGATACTATGGCAACATCCCAGAGGATGAACCCCCTCTAGAGAGACGTCGTAATGGAGAACATGTGTTCAGAATGGTCCAAAACATACACGTCATCTATGGAAAGAAGAATCCGGATGGAACGATCAGAGATAGAAGCACACCTCCCATCGAAGGTGTACCATTCAAGAAGCAATCGATCTTCTTTCAGTACCTGCCTTATTGGCCAGACTTGGAGGTCCCCCATGCCATTGATGCGATGCACGTGCAGAAGAATGTCTTTGAGAGTCTCATGGCTACCTTGATGGACACGGGCAAGTCAAAGGATGGTCTCAGATCATGGAAAGACATGGTGCAGCTGAACGTGATGCGGGAGCTTTAGCTGGTACAGTAGGATAATGGCAAGTATAGTCTTCCCGTGGCTAGCTTCAACCTAACCCTAGAGGAGAGGAGAGCTATATGCAATTTCCTTAGGGGGGCAGAGTGCCGACTGGGTTTTCAGCAAACCCAAAGAAGCTAGTGTCGATGAAGGACCTATCATTAACATACTGCAAGGCTCACGATTGTCATGTGATGCTGACAGTGTTCCTACCAATTGCAATCAGGGCTATAAAGCCAGAGTTCCTAAAGATGGCCATCACCCGCATGTGCTACTTCTTTTCGAAGATCTCATAGAAGACGATTCGCAGGCAAGAGCTGAGTGACCTACATGAATTCATGGTGAAGACCCAGAACCAGCTAGAGATGTGTTTACCTCCCGCTTTTTTTGATATAATGGTACATCTCATGATTCACCTGGTTCATCAGATCGAGGCGTTGGGCCCTAGCTTCTTGCATGAAATGTGGTCCTACGAGCGGTTCATGTCGGTTCTAAGCCGATACGTGCATAACCGAACACACCCAGAGGGCTCCATGATAGAGGGTTATAATTCCGAAGAAGTCGTCGAGTGCTGCCAAGAGTGGCTAAAAGTACAGAGAGGGATTGGTAATCCCGATTCTCGTCACAAGGGAAGGCTAGCTGGGAAGGGCACAAGTGGTAGGAAAGTGTTCCTCGATAATGATTACAGAGAGGTGAGTCGGGCGTATTATAGTGTATTGCAGATAATCAGATGGGCTGTGCCGGCGGCAGGGGCGAGGAGTCGCCGGTGAACTCCTGGATTGGCATTAGGGAAGGGCGGGTTCGTTTGACGGGGGTGATAGGTGGGCGATGAGGTCGCCGCGAGGTCGTTGGCAGCCTAGGTGGTGGTTGAGGCGGGTGGGGGTAGGGCTAGCCAGCTGGGGCTCATTAGAAAGAAGAAGAGAAGAGGACCCGAGGAAGAAGAATGCGCTTGTATCTATAGTGGCACGTGCGTGTGAGAGGTAAGAGGATCGGCTTGTCTCTTCCTCTTCCAGGCTCCAGCTCCCAAGCACCTACGCTGGATTCCCTCTTCCAAAGCGGGCCTTAATGTTGAGCACTCATACTATACAGAAGAATTATTTTATTCATTATGCAAAAATTATTTTGTCACTTAATGTACTTCTGTGTCGTCGTGCATATCTTTGCAGTATTAATAACGCGTAAAGAAAAGCAATTCCAATTGTTGGATGAAGCACGAATGCAGCAGCCAATGCAAGGATAAAAGGAAAAGAGAAATTAAAGGAATCTAATTAAAGGAACAATGGAAAACATACGGAAAGAATTTTGTGCAGCGACACTTACAGTCTTCATCTTTTTTTTTTCTGCGTTTATGGACTACATGCATGATATATTCTGCTTGGGATAACAAAACCGTGAACTCTTCAACTTTCGTTTTCGTACGTTTAATTTGCAAGTATAGGTTCAGGATGGACAATAAACAAGATCTTTGCATTAGTCTAATGCTTGGCTCTTCCATTTAAATTCCAATTTCCAATACATTACAATGATCTCCATGGGGCTGAAATACCAGAACACGATTAGATACATTACAGCAAGATCAAACTACATTTTCCCAATGAGAATAATTCCACTTTTGGGGTTCATAATTCCCTCGACAGTCGTTGAGACATACATATAGAGGGAGAGATAATAACCGGCAAAGAACAACCAGGTATGTCTATGACTATCTCTTGATGTTTGCATTTCTAAGCATTTATTTGGCTTTTAACGACGTTGAATGTATTATCAAACTACTAGAAACCTCCTCTTAATTTCAATGGAGAGGAGGTGGACAAGGATGTCCGGGAGGAAGGGGAGTAGGCATAGAGCAAGAAGACGATCCTGGAGGGACCCGTACCGGACGCATTGCGAACGCCATGCTAGACACCTCCGTGGCTAAGAGGATCAGCGTCAGCGTGAGGAGGAGAAGGAACGCCGGCGACCAGCCTGTCATCCTGATCTGCGCCGCCGCGGATGCTCCACTCCGTGTCGTCACACCGTCGACGATCGATCCCTGGGCAAGTGGCTAATTAATCTTGGCGCAGGCACATGTTTTGCTAGTTTGTGTTTGCCATGCATATATGCACATATGTATGTATATATAGAAGGTCGTCTGTCTTGCCATGTGTGATGAGTACCATTATATTATTGCTTCGCAAGTGCCAGCACCAAGTTAAAAAAGCCATCTGCTATATGCAACCAGAATATTAAATTTTTCTTAGTGTTTTGGCATTCAAAATTTAGTATAAATTTTTTCTACTAAATGACTCCTAGTGATATTCCCATGTGCTATAACTAGTGGTAGTGATTTACTACTACTTAAAAACACTAGGAGAATTCAATCATTTTAGTATCAGTAGAGTTTGATATAGCTTAGCTGCCAACTAATATACTCCCATGATCATTAATTAAACCTATATGTATATTTGCACCCGTGATCATTAAGTAGAGGCCCGGCCAAGCTGCGTACTTTCTTGGTAACGCACTCCTTCCATCTCAAAATAATTGATGTTTTATGTTTGTCCTTAGTGAAATCATTTTAAGTTTGATCAAATTTATAGAAAAGAATATCAATATTTATGACACCGAATACGGAAAATATAAAAATATATTTCATGATGAATCTAATAATACTTATTTGATATCATAAATATTAGTATTTTTTGTATAAATTTCGTCAAACTTTAAAAAAATTGATTTAGAACAAATGTAAAACATCACTTATTTTAGTACGGAGCGAGCCGAGGCTAAGACCTTTTGTTCCTTTATCTGGAAAAAACAACCAGCCTGGCCTATGGACGATGATCAATCGATCCAACAGGATGCGTGTGTTGCGTCAAGCCGTCAACGTTGATTATCCATGCCTCTTTTCACACTGCACGCACACGACGCAGAGTTGCGTGCCATGCACGACGCATGCATATATGCATAGTTCCATCAACTGGACTGATTCGTCGCGCGCTAGCTAGCCATACCTACTGGAACCTGCAGCGTATGTGAACCTGGCAACCCCGGGTGGAGGCAAGGTTGACTGACTTCTAAGCCTGCTTCGACGTAGCTTCACGGTCCGTTTGCTTGGGCTTCGGCTTTGGCTTTTTTTTGTCCAAAAGCCAAAAGCCTAATTAAAGGAATTGTTTTTGGAGGCTGTTTTTTTAAGAAGTAGCTGCTTTTCCGTAGTACATTTTTGAAAGCTGGTTTGACTCTATTTTTAGCTTTTGCCTTTCTGCTTTTCGAAATTGGTGGAATGAAAAGCTTTTTTATAGTTGTTTCAAGAGAGATAAAGATAGAAGGTATATTTTATACTTGTTTAACTAAACAATTTTTAGCTTTTCTACGGCTCACAGCCCACAACAGCTTTCCTATAACTTACAGCTCACAGCAGCTTTTTCCCACAACCACAGTTCAACCAAACACACCCTCAGTACATGTGCCAGCGACATGTGATGTGAACCGGTCTGTATTCGACCGGAGCATGAACACCTGTATTATATACTTTCCCATACCAAAATAAAATATGAATATTTAGAGTCCATAATTAGTATCTTTAGATGAATCATTATATATATATATATATATATATATATATATATATATATAATAATAATAAACTTATTTGTGGATATAAATGTTGTTTCTATTTTATAAAAAATTCAGTGAAACTTAAGAAAGTTTGACTAGCACGTATTCTTTAGTGATATTTATTTTGGAACGAAGAGACTATACTATTTTATATTTTATATTGTCCTGAAATGGTCACTTGAGGCTACAGGAACGTGTTATTTGTGTCAGAATCACATGATGACATGTACACACCCTTTGTATTGTTAAGAACAAATGGATTGGATTCTCGTCCATTTGGCCTAATTGGCTAAGCCCTTGTTTAGTTACCCCAAAATGCAAACTTTAACACTATGCAAAAAGAAGATTCCCCATCACATCAAACTTGCGGTACATGCATGGAGTACTAAATGTTGACGAAATCAAAAACTAATTGCACAGTTTGGTTGTACTTTGCGAGATGAACGTTTTGAGCCTAATTAGTCAACGATTGGATAATTATTACCAAATACAAACGAAAAGCTACAGTGCGCTACAGTGCTAGAGAATTTCAGGCGGCGCTAATTCGGCCGACAACTAAACGGGGCCTAAATAAAAATCATCGTCGTAAGCCAGCAAGGAAAGACAACGATTATTGTGACTAACAAATGGATCGGATTCTCGTCCATTTGTTGGCTAAATAAAAATCATCGTTGTAAGCTAGCTAGGAAAGACAACGATTGTGACGGACAAATGGATCGGATTCTCGTCCATTTGGCCTAATGGGCTAAATAAAAATCATCGTTGTAAGCTAGGGCTGCTTGGAGAAATTTGAAAGAATCTGGATAAATCTAGAGAAATTTATGAAAGAGTGAACAGTGTTTTCAGCAGTAAACACTAAATTCCGGAGGAATTTTGCACCAGCCGGACGCCCCCTAGATAGGAAAGACAACGATTGTGACCTCTTAAGTTTTTTATTTGAATGGATTGGTACATGCAACTTAATATGGTATCAAAAACAATAAATCTTGAGTTAACTAGTATAATAAAATAAAATAATTGTCGTTTATTCCATGTCAGAGGCCTGAGGGAGCCTCTCCCATCAACCTTATGTTGTCGTAAGAATCACTAATACAGCAGGGCTTTAGAGACGGCTGGCTTGCCTCCAGCTCTCTTATTCCGTCCCTACAAGCTGCCTCTAGAAATCGATTTGTAGAGGCGGTTGCATTTTGAGCCACCTCTACAAATCGTTGTCTAGAAATTACAAATTTAGGCAAAAAAAGGAGGGGCGGGGGAGCCGAAAAAAGCAAAATTTTTAAAATCAAAAGTCCTTAATTATTTGCACGCTGCACAGCCACCGGCACTCAAACTCACGATCTATTGTTTCGTGCGTTTGTCCTCTAACCACTCCACCCATACAACATTTATGTTTAAATGAGATATTCATTCTCCTCATTTTATCTTTATCCAGTTTTCAAATGAGTATTTGAGACCCTAAATGAATTCGAATGAAAACATTGTCAACTACAGAGTTGCATAACTTTTTGAGATCTACGACTTTCATTTTGGTCGTTTCTCCATCCGAGATCGTTTAGAAAATTCAAATTTCCAATGTGAGAAGTTCAAGCGTAATTTTTCACGCATAGATGATTCAAATAAAAAAGTTTTTAACTATAAAGTTGCATACTTTTTGAGATCTATAACTTTTGTTTTGATTGTTTCTCCATCCGAGATCGTTTGAAACATCGAATCTCAAATGTGAGAAATTCAAGCGTAAATTTCCATGCATAGATAATTTCAAATAAAAAAGTTGTCAAGTACAAAGTTGCATAACTTTTTAAGATCTACAACTTTTGTTTTGGTGGTTTCTCCATCCGAGATCATTTGAAAAAATCGAATTTCAAATGCGAGAAATTCAAACGTAATTTTTTATACATAGATGATTTCAAATAAAATAGTTTTCAATTACAAAGTTGCATAACTCTTTGATATCTACAACTTTTGTTTTGATCATTTCTACATCCGAGATTATTTGAAAATTTAAATTTATTATGCAGCTCCTATTTTTAAAGGCGGGGGAAATCGATTTCTAGAGGCAGAGGCAGCTGAAAATAGAGCCGGTCGAAAACAACAGTCGCCTACATGGCCCTGTTCGGCTTACTCTATATTCGGCTTACCCCATATTCGGCTTGTTCGACTTGTTTTTTCAGCCGAAACATTGTTTTTCTCTCATAACAATTCAGCCGGAACAATATTTTTCAGCCAGTTTCAGCCAAGATTCAGCAAGCCAAACAGGCCAACATATATGCACCCGTGATCATTAACAGGGGCGAAGCTAGGTGAAGGCATGGGGGTCGGCCGACACCGATGACTTTGCCGTAGCCTGTTAAAGCCAGCGATTTTTCACCACGTTGGACCCCAATAGAAAATATATTGGACCCCAGCGAGTTGGCAGCCTAGCGGTTCGGCCCATCTTCTGCTTCCTAGACCTGGAACGTGATTACATTACGTGAATGTAAATTGCAACCAGATACTGTACACGCAGCAGCCCAGAAGGCTAAATGTTTGCCTCCAGCCTCCGCTACAGCCTGGAGCCCTAGACTGAGTAGTCGTCGTTTCATCTTCCGATCTCCATTGTTCTAGCATTTGGCAAGCGGCGCCGGTGCCCAGCGCCCAGCGGCCGCTCATTCGTTCTCTGTCTCGCGTCTCAAAGACGCTAGGCGCAAATCACACTGACGACTTGCTGGTGGCCGGCGGCGATAAACTCTCTGTCCATCTTCTGTCTGCCTGTCCAGGTACCCCAAATACTCTATTCTGCAATTGCTAATTAAAACAATCTAGTCCGAAATATGAGGTCCGAAATATGAGCATCTTACTGTCCTCAAATGAAAAAAAATTAAAACTATAAAGTTGTAGATCTCATCGAGGTCTACAATTTACATATAAAAATTATCTTCATCCGATATCGTATTGAAGGGTTTTTTATTTTTTGAAATTTGAGTCTCATCACGCGTGAAACAATTTTGTCGCGTGATGAGACTCAAATTTCAAAAAATAGAAAACCCTTCAATACGATATCGGATGAAGATAATTTTTATATGTAAATTATAGACCTCGATGAGATCTACAACTTTATAGTTTTAATTTTTTTCATTTGAGGACAGTAAGATGCTCGAAAAAATAATATAAAATTTCAGCACCATATTTTATCGCGTGATGAGACTCAAATTTCAAAAAATAGAAAACCCTTCAATACGATGTCGGATGAAGATAATTTTTATATGTAAATTGTAGACCTCGATGAGATCTACAACTTTATAGTTTTGAGTTTTTTCATTTGAGGACGTTAAGATGCTCAAAAAATAATATAAAATTTCGGCGCTCCCGAAAATATCAAAAGTTACTGTTCATCCGCGAAACCGTCCAGAAGGATGAAAGTTAAACTTTTTCGTGAGTTGGAGTACCAAAGTTGTCCGGTTTTGAAGTTCGAGGTTGAAATCCATACTTTGATGAAAGTTGGAGGGTGTAAATTATACTTTACCCTATTTATTTTGGAACGAAGGGACTATAATATTTTATATTTTATATTATCCTGAAATGGTCACTTGAGGCTACAGGAACGTGTTATTTGTGTCAGAATCACATGATGACATGTACACACCCTTTGTATTGTTAATAACAAATGGATCGGATTCTCGTCCATTTGGCCTAATTGGCTAAATAAAAATCATCGTCGTAAGCCAGCAAGGAAAGACAACGATTATTGTGACTAACAAATGGATCGGATTCTCGTCCATTTGTTGGCTAAATAAAAATCATCGTTGTAAGCTAGGAAAGACAACGATTGTGACGGACAAATGGATCGGATTCTCGTCCATTTGGCCTAATTGGCTAAATAAAAATCATCGTTGTAAGCTAGCTAGGAAAGACAACGATTGTGACCTCTTAAGTTTTTTGTTTGAATGGATTGGTACATGCAACTTAATATGGTATAAAAAATTATAAATCTTGAGTTAACTAGTATAATAAAATAAAATAATTGTCGCTTATTCCATGTCAGAGGCCCGAGGGAGCCTCTCCCATCAACCTTACGTTATCGTAAGAATCACTAATACAGCTGGGCTTTAGAGGCGGCTGGCTTGCCTCTAGCTCTCTTATTCCGTCCCTACAAGCTGCCTCTAAAAATTGATTTGTAGAGACGGTTGCATTTTGAGTCACCTCTACAAATCGTTGTCTAGAAATTACAAATTTAGGCAAAAAAAGGGGGGTCGGGGGAGCTGAAAAAACCAAAATTTTTAAAATCAAGAGTCCTTAATTATTTGCACGCTGCATAGCCACCGGCACTCAAACTAATGATATATTGTTTCGTGCGTTTGTCCTCTAACCACTCCACCCCTACAACATTTATGTTCAAATGGGATATTCATTCTCCTCATTTTATCTTTATCTAGTTTTCAAACAAGTATTTGAGACCCTAATTGAATTCGAATGAAAGCATTGTCAACTACAAAGTTGCATAACTTTTTGAGATCTACGACTTTCATTTTGGTCGTTTCTCCATCCAAGATCGTTTAAAAAATTTAAATTTCTAATGTGAGAAGTTCAAGCTTAATTTTTCACGCATAGATGATTTCAAATAAAAAAGTTTTTAACTATAAAGTTGCATACTTTTCGAGATCTATAACTTTTGTTTTGATTGTTTCTCCATCCGAGGTCGTTTGAAAATTCGAATCTCAAATGTGAGAAATTAAGCGTAAATGTTCATGCATAGATAATTTCAAATAAAAAAGTTGTCAAGTACAAAGTTGCATAACTTTTTGAAAGCATCTAGGCCCCTAGTTGGGTTTCGGTGATTAATGACAATACGAAATTACTATGACTAACGTGTATTTTGCAGAGGCAATTAAGTTAGGTCATGGTAATAGCAATTGATTGGGCAATCATGGTTGTCATGCCCCTACGATGGAAATCGTTTCGGTCTTCAAAGGATGGACGACAAAGTTAAGGATAGACTAGTTCTAAGTGTCATTTGGTGTTGAAGAGACACTTAGAGTAGTTTAGGACTTTATTTTTCCTTTGGCCGTACTATAAAGAGGGTATGGACTAGAAGCTTGACCTGGGTGAGTCTAGTCGGTTAGGTGTGGTGCACACTTGTCAAATCTAGCACTAGGTAGCTCCTAAGTTGCCCTAAGATCAATTGGAGAAAACTTCATTCACATATGTTTGCGAGTTGGAAGTAAATGGAGGGTCAAATGTTGACCGGACGCTGGTTCCGGTGTGACCGAACGCTGGCGGTAGAGTCCGGTCAGTTCATTTGATCAAGCAGATGTTGTCTGGTGGGACCGGACGCTGAGTGAAAAGCGACCGGACGCTAGGTGTCAGCGTCCGGTCAACTCCATTAAGGTTCTAGAGAGGGAGAATCCTGATCGGACGCGTCCGGTCAGTGCTGACCAGACGCTGGTCAGGTTCCGGCTACTGACCGGACGCTGAACAGCGAAGCGACTGGACTCTGGCTTCCAGCGTCCGGTCAATATCAGTAAGGTTCTAGAGAGCAGTTTTTGTGACCGGACACGTCCGATCAGTGCTGACCGGACGCTGGTCAGAGTTCGGTCACAACTTAACTGCTCGGTGGTGGGGAGAACTGACCGGAGCGTCCGGTCATCCCGCAGTGGCACATAACGGTTCGTTTTGAACGAGGGTATATAAATACTTCCTCTATTCATTCAAGGGAGTACTCTTGCCCATTTCAATAGCTGAGAAACACCCTTGAGAGTGCCAAGGAGAGCAAGAGCCTAGTGAGGTGATTGAGATTTAAGAATCCAAGATTAAGGCCTCATTAGCAAAAAGAGAGTAACAAGTGTGCATCCACCCTTCTCATTAGGCTTGTTGTGGTCAAGTGAGAGTTCTTGCTTGTTACTCTTGGTGATCGCCATCACCTAGACGGCTTGGTGGTGATTGGGAGTTTGGTGATCATCCGGTGGAGCTTGTGGATGACCTAACTCAAGTTGTGAGCGGTTGTGGGTGATTCACCACGACAGAGTGTTGACAAATCAACCCGTAGAGAGCACTTGATCCTTGTGCGGATCAAGGGGGAGCTACACCCTTGCGCGGGTGCTCCAACGAGGACTAGTGAGGAGTGGCGACTCTTCGATACCTCGGCAAAACATCACCGCGTTCCTTCTTCTCTATTTACTTTAAGCATTTACTTTGAGCAATTCAATTCTTGTCTTTACATTCATAGAATTACCATGCTAGAGTAGGATTGGAACTTAGGTTGCAAAACTTTTGTGCGGTAGAACATTAGAAACACATTCTAGGCACAAGGGGTGAAGTGGGCTAAGTGTAGGGTTTAATTATTGCAAAGAATTTTAGAATTAGCCCAATTCACCCCCCCCCCTCTTGGGCATCTTGATCCTTTCAATTGGTATAGGAGCCTCGTGCTCATGTATTTAGGCTTAACCGCCTAGAGAAAGATGTCCCACGGGGATGGACCACCTCCTATCTTTGAGGGAGATGCTTTTCCGTATTGGAAAATCCGCATGGAGGCGTATTTAGAAGCTCTAGATGTTGGAATTCTTAGAGCCGCCTCTTAAGATTTCCCAAAACCTAGGGATCCCACACACCTTCAAGGCGATGAAGTGAACTATGAAAAATGAAATACAAAGGCTAGAAACACCATCTTTAGAGGCCTTTGCAAAGATGTGTTTAACCGGGTGAGGAACCACAAGGACACCCATGCACTATGGTTAGACATTTGTGCGCTCCATGAGGGAACTAAGAGCGAGCGTGAGGAACGCTATCATCTTGTAATGAAAAAGCTTAATTCTTTTGAGATGCTTCCTAAAGAGAGTGCTAATGAAATGTACTCATGCTTGAATGTTCTTGTAGAGGAAGTCAATGGGATCGGACTTACACAAATCCAACCATCCTATGTTGTAAGAAAGATCTTGAGTGTCCTCCCCATTAACAAATATGGGCACATCTTCATTAAGGTGATCTTTCCACCACTACACCAACTCAAATCTTGGGAAAGATCAATGCTCATGAGATGTACATGCACATCACACCACAAGATGGCTCATCCTCTACCAAGAAGAAAGACAAAGACTTAGCATTCAAGGCTAGCCAAGAGAAGGGCAAAGCAAGAATTGAGTATGAGAGCTCAAGTGATGATGAAGTTGATAATACAAGTCTTGCTCTCATGGTGAGAAGAACCTCCAAGATGCTAAAGAAGCTCAACAAGAATGGCGTTAAGTTTGATGGGAAGAAAAAGAAGTTCTTCACTAGCACTAGAAGGAAGCCAATCTCGGAGATGGATTGCTACAATTATGGAGAACTTGGTCATCTAGCACATCAATGCACCAAGCCCTCGGCGTACAGCAACGAGTCCGTCCACAGCTGCCTCGACGGATACACATTGATGGCAAGGGTGGTCCATGGCCCATAGTACGATCCGAGCACCCATGACCTTGATGGAGAAGTGGTCATGAGGGCGGGAGGAGGCAAGAAGCATGGTCGGTTCTGGATTGGCGATGGCACAATCGACACAGCCAGTACTCCCACTCTCTCCAAGATTCAAGCATGGAGCACGGGTTCCAGTCCGACGATACGCCCACGGCCGAACTCTACATGGTTCCAGATGAACATACTCTAGGTTATTTTTGTTTTATTCATCGTTCATTGATTTTTACATACTTTTGCATTGCATTGTAACATTGGGATGAAATATTGTAGGCTCAGCTAGAACAAGAAATGAGGCGCTGGGAGGAGCTAGAGGCGAAGATGGAGGCAGAGCGGCAAAGGATGGAGGCAAAGCGACAGAGGATGGAGGTAGAGCAGCAAAGGATGGAGCTGCAGATGTTTGAATATATGAGGGGTGTTTATGCTGCAATCGGTCAACCTCCGCCACCGATGCCAGTCCCTCCTCCTCAACCTGCTCCAAACACTATTTCAGGCACTGTGAGTCGCTTTACAACCTTATAATCACCGTTTCTAGTTTATGCAGAATCAATTTTACAAAGATGCCTAGACACTAGAAACTTAGTGACTAATGCTATATGTTTGTTACCAACTAGTACGAGGAGCGCCGGATCCTTTGCTGGATCTGTCCCGTGGGGGAGATGAGGAAGATGAGAGGGGAGCGGATGGGAGGCGGCTGCTGAGAGGAGTGGCTGAGGGGTGTCTGGGAGAGGCGTCAGTGTGGGATCAGGCTAGGGTTTGGGTGTTATTTTATAGATCGGAGCATTGATCTCAGCCGTCCAGTCATTTGTAGGGGTGGCTGGTGATTGAGCCGCCCCTACAAATAGCAACACCAGAGGGCGGCTGGTGAGTGAGCCGCTCCTACAAATAGCCACCCCTGCTGTTCCATTTGTAGGGGCGGCTGGTCTCTGGGCTCCCGAGCATGCTACTGTAGGGGCGGCTCCATCACCAGCCGCCCCTACAAAAAATTTGTCCCGTTGCTACAAACCATTTTTCATGTAGTGCCACCTATGGTACATATCCCGCCAAGATTCAAACTGTGTTTGACACGACTTAATATATGTACACTTGTTCAAACATCAGAATGTACACTACATTTGGGAGCCAATGTGTTGAAACACACGCTCACTTGGATGCACAAGAACGTTTGATAGTATGAGATAGCACGTCGATAATAATTTAAATCAACTCAGTACAAAATAGTTGTTGAAGTACTAGATATATGGAAACCATCAAATTGCTTTAATCACTTAAGAGCATCTCCAGGAGTACCTTACCAAGTCGGCACATTTTGTACCGGTCAACACACTGTATAACATTGGGAAATACGCCGAGCTATTTGTTTCTCAGATCATGAGGTTACATGGGGTACCAATGATCATAATCTCAGATCGAGGACCATAGTTTATAGCTCACTTTTGGGAACATTTGCATAAGGCTTTGGGAACTAAACTAATCAAAAGTTTAATGTACCATCCACAAACCTCTGGGCAGACTGAACACGTGAATCAAATCTTAGAAGACATGTTGAGAGCATGTGTTATATCCTCTAAAGGATCGTGGGAGAAGTGGTCACCTTTTGTGGAATTCTCTTACAATAATAGTTATCAAGAGAGTATCAATATGGCTCCTTTTGAAGCACTTTATGGCCGAAAATGTAGGACCCCCTTGAACTAGGTTGAGCCCGGGGAAAGGAGGTAGTATGGTGTTGATTTTGTTAAGGAAGCACTTTATGGCCGAAAATGAGAATTCATCGCTTTAAGCGAGTTCTCCTTATTCTTCCTGCTTAGTTACAAATACTCCTCGGATTGCCTATATTGCTTGAAGTCCTTCTGCTTGGTGTACTCTCCACCATCCCAATTTGGCTCTTTATCCTCAAGGATAGATTTCTTATATAATGCCCCCTTGAAAGTCTTGAAGCATGTCCCCATGATTTCTTTTGCTTTTTTTCTTGACTTGCTCCTTGTCATAGTCCTATGGGAAAGTGAAATATTGTGGGATCCATTTCTCCCATATGTCATCCTTCTCACTTTCAGGAACCCTCCAGGGTCATCATCTTTCTCAATCCACTTCCTATACTTAATTGGGATGTAGTGCCTTACAAGTGCCCCGATGACAGTCTTGTATTTGGCCGTAGCTTTTTTAGGTGCGAGCGGCTCACCGACTTGGTCAAACTCAGTGATGTGCCAGCGTGCATTCCTACTAGTAGGAAGCTATGACACGCCTCGCTTGGTTCTGGCCTTGCTGCTAGCTGAACCATCTGGCTGCTTGGTCGGCTCAACCTCCTGCTAGAGACACCAAGTAAGCTAACATACTCTCAATTAATTAGCATGTGTGGCTACCTAGTCACATGATACCTAAGTTACCTGGTCATCTTGGTCATCTTGATCTAGCTCGAGAAGAGTGGTAGGGGTCCATGGTACCTCATTCTCACCATCCTAATTGTTACCGCCACCGTTTGTCGGATCATGCTGCTCTCCCGTCCTACCGATATCAGCCGCTTCTTGTTGCCTATCATTTCTTGGGTGACGAGTTAACGGGTGATGACGAGTCATGGCTGTGACATGATCGTGGTCAGTTTTAGCTGCATACAACTACTAGTAGCATTTGTGCATATATATTACCCAACTAATAGAGATTTACTACAAAGTCTAATAATAAGTCCACAAATAGTTCACGTACAACAAATACCTTGTTTGATTGGCTCCATACGACAAAGTCCACCTACTATTCTACGAAACAAAGCCTACATCAACTTCCAAATAAGAAAAGCAATGACCATAGCCATAAATGAAAGCATGGCATCTTTCCAAGACCAAGGAGCAATTCTCCTAATCTTCATATCTCCGGTGGGTGGCTCCTCTTCAATCTCCACTACCAGCGGATGGCCATGGTTTGCACTCATTGGACCATAGTAGGCCCTCAAAGCTTCAGCTTCTATGTTGTATTTTTTGTACCAATTACCTGGGTATCGATTGACTTGAGCATAGCAATGTTCCCAGGTAAGGTAGATCCTAGGCATCTGACCAACATGCACTACCTTTCCTAGGTCATATATTATCTGAAAATAGAATCTCTGTAGACCCGTCTAAGGTGCAAGAGGTCATGGACTAGAAAGCCCTGACTTCGGTTCATGAAGTTTGGAGTTTTCTAGGGCAGGCAGGCTACTATCATCGTTTCATTCCCGATTTTTCCAAGATATCTAAGCCCATGACCAAATTATTTCAGAAGGATGAGAAGTTTAATTGGACTCCGGAGTGTGAGGCTGCTTTTCACACACTATGGACCTTACTGACAACAGCTCTTGTTTTGGCAAAACCTGATATAGAAAATCCCTTTGATGTGTTTTGCGATGCATTAGGGACCGGTCTTGGTTGTGTGCTAATGCAAGAGGGCTAAGTCATTGCCTATGCTTCCTGGCAGTTGAGAAAACATGAAGTCAACTATCCTATGCATGATTTAGATCTTGCCGTAGTTGTTCATGCCTTGAAGATATGGAGACATTACTTGTTGGGAAATATATGTCGCATATACACTGACCACAATAGCCTCAAGTATATCTTCACTCAACCAGAGCTGAACATGAGACAATGTAGATGGTTAGAGGCCTCCCGCATACACAGCAAGGTTACGACTCGATATGGGTCATTATGGATCACCTTACCAGGTCGGCACATTTTGTACCGGTCAACACACAGTATAACATTGGGAAATACACCGAGCTATTTGTTTCTCAGATCATGAGGTTACATGGGGTACCAATGACCATAATCTCAGATCGAGGACCATAGTTTATAGCTCGCTTTTGGGAACATTTGCATAAGGCTTTGGGAACTAAACTGATCAAAAGTTCAATGTACCATCCACAAACCTCTAGGCAGACTGAACGCGTGAATCAAATCTTAGAAGACATGTTAAGAGCATGTGTTATATCCTCTAAAGGATCGTGGGAGAAGTGGTTACCTTTTGCGGAATTCTCATATAATAATAGTTATCAAGAGAGTATCAATATGGCTCCTTTTGAAGCACTTTATGGCAAAAAATGTAGGACCCCCTGGAACTGGGTTGAGCCTGGGTAAAGGAGGTAGTACGGCGTTGATTTTGTTAAGGAAGCCGAACAATAGGTTCGAATTATACAAGGAGATATGGAAGTAGCCCAAGTATGGCAAAAGAGTTATGCTGATAAAAGAAGAAGGCCACTAACCTTTGAAGTGGGAGATTATGTGTATTTAAGAGTTTCGCTCATGAAGGGTGTGCAGAGGTTTGGAGTAAAGAGGAAGCTTGCACCCAGGTACGTAGGATCGTACCAGATTATTGAACAGAAGGGAAAGGTAGCCTACAAGTTGCAACTTCCCCAGAGATGAATGCGATTTTCAATGTTTTCCATGTTTCTCAACTAAGAAAATGTCTTCACGTACCTGACGAAGCCATTGAACCCACCAATATTAAGCTCCAATCCGACATGACTTATGAAGAGAAACCAATAAGAGTTTTGGAAGAAATGGAAAGAGTAAACAGGAGCAAGGTCATCAAGTTCTACAAGGTGGTGTGGAATAACCACAGTGAGCAAGATGCTACATGAGAACGAGAGGATTACCTACGTGAAGTTTACCCCGCCTTTTATGAAGAATGGTAGGTCAATCAAATCATGTGAAGAGATTTCTATAAGGGGGAGGGGCTATAACACCCTAGTGTTAAGCATGCATTTGGCACTTGCATTTCATGAGCACAAGCATCATCCAAGCATTCATGAGCATGAGCATATGAAGTTTCATTTCATTCACCTTATCTATATCACATGTGATGTTGATCATATAGATGCATATGCTTGTGATCATGTGTGACCACTACAAGAGATGGTTGTGAGGTCTCAAAAACACCTTAGACAGGTCTAGGATGTTAAATGGAACAATGTTTGTATTCATGACATGGGCCAATTTTGCTTCTAATTCCTAGTTTACTCAAAACTTCCATTTTCCTGATGCTACTTTGACTAGAGTTGAACTATAGTCTAGATTGTTTGCATGATAGTGCACCCTTAATAAAGTTGTAGTTCTTGGTATGAGTAACAAACTTTGTTTAAGGGTCATGAGCTGATTCAGTGCCTAACATGGTCAAATAGGCCCCCCACAAGAAGCCATAATATGCTGTTTGGGGACTTAAAAAATTATCTGTGTAAAAGCTATTTTCGGTTTCAAAGTACCTCACTTTGGAGCTCTATAGTTTGAAAACCATAGCGATTTCGGCAATGCTTCTTAAAGCAAAGTTGGATATCTCATGTAGCCCTTCAATTTCTATTAATGAAGTTTTTGCTAAATCGCTACGGATTAGGAGTACTAATGACCTGAAGTTGCTTTATCAGTCGGTTTCATTGGGACTGAACCGGCGCCGCGCGCATGTCGTGGCTGACCGGCCATAGGCCACGGCCATCGCGTGGAGGCCATACACCAGCGTTGGGCCCGCGTGTCAGGCCAGGGCGAGGGATAGGGAGCACGACGCCGCTGCCCTCTCTCATTTCACTCTCTCGCTCATGCTCTGTTCTCTCTCTTGCCCCCCAAAGCAAAGCCGAGTGTCGCGCCATCACCGCTGAGCTCCGCCGCACTCGCACGCCAACCGCCACCGCGCCACCATCCAATCCATCACATGCATAGCTTTGCCGTGACTCGCTCTACCTCCCTAAGCCACTAGCACAACCAATCGAGCAGGGTAAGGCTATATTGCGAGCTCGCCATCGCGCCATGGCCGCGATGCACCTCCGCGAGCAAGCTTGCCCGTGGCTAGCCACCACCGTAGCATCTTTGACCTCTCTCTCCCTTATCTGGTCATCATCGTAGGGTCTAGTTTCTAAGGCCGCAGCTGGCTTGACTGCTACCGCCGCCGTCACGTAGTAACGCGCGACACCATCGTGCGCGTCCGCCATGGCCGCAAGCACGTGCTCACCGCTGCCAACTTCACCAGCCACCCTGAGCCTACTCTGGTGCCCATTACCGAGTCGTCTAGAGTATTAGTGCCTTCCCCAAAGTCGGAGACTTGCCTTCGACCGCCATATCATCGAAACAGCGACACCATCGCCATGCTCTGTGCGTTGCCGCGCCGCCATGCACGCGGCCAGAGCACACCGCTGTTTCACCATGCCCTAGACCTAACTCTAGAGCGTCGCTAGGACTCCCTAATGTTGTAGCATCACTTGCCTAGCCATGTCATTGCCAGAGATGATGATCCTACCACCGAGCACCTTTGTCATGCCACCATTGCCGCTGACGAGGTAGCTCCGGCGAGCCGCTGAGCCAACCAAGGGCACTAGTCAACGTGGGATGTCGAGTAGGTCACACTGGTGAATACGCTACCATCGGCGCCGCCCTCTGCTCCTGTCTCACTGACGTGTGGGCCCATTGACTCGATGGGCCCAGCCGTCAGTCAGGGTTTTGAATTTTTCTTTATTTATTTTTCCAGATTTTGTTGCAAACTTCAAAAATTCATAACTGGAGCTAGGAATGTCCAAATTCAGTGAAGCAAATTTTGTTGGATTCATCATAAAGTGTACTATTTGATAAAAATATGAAACCTATTGTTTGGAGATTTTTTCTAGGGGAATTAAATCAAGTTACATAAGTGCTTGTAAATTAGTTTCTATCTTATAAAATGCATAACTTGAGCTAGAGAAATGCTCAAAATGTGATTCCAATTTTGTTGGTCTAGTGTTGATATGCTCTAGCTAGGAAAAATATTGAACCTACAGTAGGCATACTTGAAATATGGTCTTACTATTTAACCTAGAATAATAGCTAGTTTCTGGTGAAATTAATTGGGGTAAATATACATAAACCATGATCATGCAAATTTTTACAGTGTTCTTGTGCTAAAAGGAAAGTAATAAAAATATGAAATCTGTTGTTTGACACTTTTCACTTGACTAAACTATTTTTGCTAAAATAAGCCTATGCAACTTGTCATTTTTTTAGAGGTGACTATACTTATCCAAATGAAATGAAATTTGTATAGTAGATGATTGGGGTCATGTGTAGGCTACTATAATTTTCTCAGAATTTATTGAGGACTAGAAATATTTACCCTTCCAGTCACCTTATTATATATGGAAATTAATAAATGCATGTAAATAAGTTATTGGGCTTAACCATGATGTTTTCTATAGTGCATGTAATGCATATGGTATGTTGGTATTGGTAGTATTGGTAGTTATACTCAAAGTTAATTGGTTATAGGCAGCTAGTTAATTATTGCTCTATAATTTAACTAGATGGCTGCATGTGTAGTTTCTGTTGTGGTGACAATTTCGTGATTGATAATGATCACTTCTGTGAAACTTGTTGATAACAAAGTTGTAGCTAACGGACTCATCTGTATTGTCCTAAAATTTCATCGTTATAGGATAAATGGTTTGAGAGTTATAGCTAATAGAAGTTAGCTAGCAGAGTTGCTTATTCTCTGGACATATCTTAATGATTGAATTGATTGACCTAGCTAACTCTTGAATCACCTTATAATGATTATAATAAAGTTGTAGATAATTTTATAAGCTTTCTATAAAGTCCAAGATCATATTATTTGAATGTGCAAAACTCCCGTTAAGGTCAAAACAAGTGGCTGTTGTCTTGTAGTCCAGAAAATACTTTAAATGGATGTTTGATTAGTTACTAGAGAAGAAATATGCACCTACTCAGTAAAATAGTGTGATCGCTGCGGTGGTTGCCGTTGTACTTGTGCTCTTATAAATTGGTCGGTTCTGCCACACGCGTGGGTAGCATCAGCAGCGTGTTGTAGCTAGGACGTCGCCTCATGGCCCATCGCATTGACATGACATGGTGATGCCGCACCGCCAAACCATGCAAGTGTCTCATTGCTCGTTGGTCGTGGGATGGTCGACGACCCACGAACTATAACAGCAGAGACAAGGAGCGAGAGGGAAGGCTCTTCAGAGCTCCTAATTCAATTCCATCCCAAAGCTTTTGCCCTCCACCCTACTGCGCCCTCTGTGCTACCGACACCCCCCGTAGGGACAATGATGGAGTGGACAATGTCGTCCATTGACCGGGCGGCATTCGACCAGTTGCGAGAGAGACCGGTGATCCCGGACGCCACCGGAGCCTCGTTGGCCCTAGAGCCGGGTTCTTTGTCCGTGGTCACGCTCAAAAAGCGTTCCCATGAGGCATCCGCCGATGGGGGCAGCCACCGGCAATTCCATTAGATTGGTTAATCATTTGCCTTCTAAATCTGATCACTCTCTCCCTTATTATCTGGGCTCGAACTTGGCTTGCATTATTGTGCAGTGATTCCTCCATGGCAGTGCCATCCCCCATCGTGGGGCTTCCCACCAGTGGTGCCAGAGAGTCATCCCATCACCGTTCACCATCACCGAGCCCATCTGTCCCCACACAGCCCTCTAATTCTGAAGTGGGCGAATCGTCAGAAGAGGGCGAATCTTCAAGCAACGAAAATTACCATAAGTTATTGAAGGATTACCACGAGGTCCGAGCATTGTTATGTTCGTCTAGACTAGACGCCAACATGCTGCACAGTGACTTGGTGGCCGCGCGTGCTGCACTTGACGTGGCCCAGCAGGAAGCCATCGAGGCACGAGAAGACAAGGGGGCCATCTAAGCGGAGGCCCAGAACAAGACGCAGCGCTTATGGAAATGAGCAGGCGGCTCTGGAACCTACATCTAGACACGACTGCCATCTGTTACACCGCCTTCCCCATGGAGATATCGGACCATCCGGTCACCTCAGCAGAGTGCCTCCACGCCCTACCGGCCGGCCTTCGGGCCGTGGTGTCTGAAGCCATTCGTAAAGGGGTTGCCACGGCGCTGGCTGTTGCCCAGCTTCAGTTTGATGAGGCGGTGAACGTTCGAGTGGTGGAGCAGGATTTTCCGCCGAGATCAAATGATAATGAGATCGATGATCTCACCGAGAGCCTCGAGCTAGCCGCCAACGCCATCTTAGCGAAGCTGAACATGGAGCAGATCCTGCACGCCCATCTTGACCCTTGATCTATGGGACGTATCAGTAGTACTAGTAGTCATAACTAGGTTTGATTTGTGGGACGCCCTTGCAAATATGTTAACTCTTATTTGCATGTCTGTGTGAAGTTTTGCTACACTTTATATTAGGTGGGTTAAACTCTGTTGAGCGTGGTGTAGTTCAGGTCGTTTGGTCATTTTGTAGCTAGTTTCTAGCCCCTGTTGGTTGCTTTTCGCTGCAGATTTCTTTCTGGTTCTATTTGATCTGAAACTTAATTTGCTAAAGATTCATGGGTGCCTTTGATCTTTGTTGAAGCCAACTCATTTCTTTGATAAAATTTGTTGAACTTGAAAGAACCATGCAGCGAGTTTATCTAAACAAGTCTCACCTCGATTTAATGCAGAACAGAGGTGCCATAGCTGTTGACTTTTACTGTGAACGCAAGAAAGTCCGCCCGCTGCGTATTTGATCTACTAGGACAGTATAGAGTGTCGTAGCAATCAGGGGGTGTTTGAATCCACGGCCTAAAGTTTAGGGGTGTCATATCAGGTGTCACATAGGGGTGTCACATCGAGTGTTCGGATAGTAATAATAAAACAAAATTACAAAAGTCCTCAGTAACCCGCGAGATGAATTTATTAAACCTAACTAACATGTCATTAGCACATGTCTACTGTAGCACCACATTGTTATATAACAGACAAATTAGGCTTAAAAATTCATCTCACAAATTAGTCTCAATCTATGCATTTAGTTTTGTAATTAGTCTATATTTAATACTCCATGCATATGTTCAAACATCCGATGTGATAGGGACTAAAGTTTAGGAGAGGGAAACAAACACAGCCTCAGTCTACCCTCGACTGTCGTGACTGCTTGGATTGGAGTGAAATAAGTATAGAAAAGAGCTATCACAACCGCACAAGGCATTCAAGTCTCAAGCGTGTCATGGTGGTCAAAAGCTCTTTTTTCGATTCACTTGTTGTGTCCAGCTTTCCTGCCGCCCACCGTCTCCCTCGACGATGTCGCTCTCGGTGCACTCCACTTCATCGTCGTCGTAGGCCGCCTAGCCTCCTCTACTCTTGCTAGGCCACGTCACATGCGGGTCTCATGTAATGTCGCGCTCCCGATCGCCGTCTATCGAAGATATGTCCGAGTGAACTACAATAGCAGAGACAAGGGAATAGAGACAAGGTACGGACTAATAACACAACTAATTGGCTAATTATTAGAAAATATTGGGTACTCTTGGAGAAGCTCTAAGCACCCAATCTTGAAGAACGACCACCTCGCAAACTTGAAGCACCCCCAATCAAGTATGGAACGCCTGAACTGGAGAGAACCAGATGATTATAGATCTTCTGTTAACACAAGATCTGCAATCATCAAGGTCAAGCTCCTGTTCAACGGCAGCACCTTGCAAAGGATCGAGAAGGAGCACCTCACAAAACTTGCACCAGCATCTCAGTGAGGTGCTTTATATTCCATAATCTTGCTACCTCTGAGGCTCAAGGGATGCAGATCTGCATCTCGATGCTCAAGTACAACTAGATTATGGAATCTAAAGCACCCAATCTTGATGGCCTTCTCCAAACACTAGCATAACTCACGCTGACTTTACCACCGATAGACCAAATCTTTACCTTGCCTTGCCCTAGAGTCCCTATGATGGTCCGAACATTGTAAATCTGACCGAGCTAGACACATCTCATTCCTCACTCTTTAGTCTGCCCCTCGACTATTATGACTGCTTGGATTGGAATCAATTAAGTACAGAAAAGACCTATCACAACTACACTAGGCATTCAAGTCTTAATCGTGTCAGAAGCACTTTTTCTCGATTCACTTCTTGTGACCAGCTTTCCTGCCGCATTCACTTCACTCTAATATTTTACTATGCTTGTAAGAAAGTATGAATGTGGCACATTTCATCTCGTTGGACACTATACAGTACAGAGCTATGAGTAAAACTATTCCCTATGGAGTGCACTCGGTCACAACATTTGTATCAGTAGTAGTAGTAGTAGTAGTAGTAGTAGTAGTAGTAGTAGTCATGAGTGGCTTTCCCCTTCCATCGGTTGACACTAACCGAAATCATGCTTACAGATGGCAACTAGTTACCATACCACGGATGTGTACTCTACAACAAACGATCACAACTTTTCCCCCAACCACGCCCCTCAAGTATATTCGACAAAATAACATTTACCTGTTTCTTGTAAACCGTATACTCACCTGATAGTCTGAGCAGTGTAAATTTGAACGGGCCAGACATGTAACTAGTTTCAATTTCATTTGTTTCTATAGGAATTCAATGAATGTATTCGTACAAAATAGGTTTCCCTCTATAACGTGAGATGTGCCTGGCCTGGTCAGATTTACAATGCTCGAACTTTCCTACGTGTGCTGTAAAATTTGAATAGCTATGTGGCTCCTCCGTTAGGCATTACATCGACACGAGACTTGATCGGATGAATTACATTATGCATATTTACCATACTACAGATTAGAAAGAGAATCAGAAAGAAACCTATAGGTAAAACCAACCAACAACAGCTAGAAACTGGCTACCAAATGATCAAAGGACCTGATCTACACCATGTTCAACAGAGTTTAACCGACCTATTAATACAAAGTTCAACAATATAGTAAACACAGACATGCAAATTAGACTTCACAAATCAAAATCTCTATACATTTGAACGCATCCAACATATGTCCTCATCATTGTTATCAACGTCGTCCTTGTCAGCGGTGATGTAGTTGGCCACTAGCTCAACATTGGCTCGAACCAGGTTGCGCCGGTGTTTCTCAGTGTTGTGGGCGATGCTGATTCCCTACGTCATGATGCTAGTGTCGAAGCCATCTATCTATCTCTGGTAGCAGGCGAGGATGTACTTTGTGTTGTCTGCGCGATTCTTGTTTAGGTAGGCAGGCAATTCTTTCAAGACATCAATGAGTTGGTGAAAAATGAAGACGTAACTTCTCACCTTTTCCTCCCGAGGCGGGTTGAGGGTGCCTAGACCGGTGTTCTGTAGCACGGGATTGATCTTCAAGAAAGCCTTCATCATGATGCCAACAGCCCAATCGTATCTATCTCCATAGGGAACCATTGGAGCTTCATCTTGATTCACCATGGGCACAGTGTCATCCTCCTTCACCACAGGCATGGCGTCATCCTCCTTCACCACGAGCATGGCGTCATCCACCTTAACCACAGGCACAGCATCATCCCCCTCTCACGCACACTTCATAGAAGGCTCGCCCTTCACCATGGCGGTGGCTAAGAGTGAAGTAGGTTTGGAGAAGGAAACCGCACGTTCCGGGCAATTTTAGATCTGCAGCGGGAATGGGAGGGCTCGAGGAAGGAAGGAAAACAAGCGGAGTTGCGGAAGAGATCACGGCGGTTAATATATCACTACTATAGAGGAGTCATTGGTGTATTTTTCAAAACAAAGAGGAGCCATTGGTGTTGAAATGTTACTATAAATGCAAGAAAGTCCAACCTCTGTAGGTTTGAACGCGTCTGACACACTGCACATACCTTAGCTTATATTACAGACAAGTTAAAGTTGCTACAAAATAATGACAACATCCATCCAAAAGGAAATTAACATGTCCATGGACAATCAAACAACATTGATCCATTTAAACATGTCATGACAAAGAGATACATCAAATGCAGCTCTTTATTTACTACTTTGCTAATGACTCCAACTCTAAGAACAAGGGAACATAGGGAAGATAGTAAGGTCTGCCAATGATTTCTAGCAGGATGTTACGTCTACCATACTGAATGTAATGTGTATGAATGACATGAACTTTCCTGTTGTCCATGTTATATGCGATGACGGCTCTTTCCACCCCAACCCCAACAAAGAAAATCAAATTCCATTCTGGGTGAACTATAACCGTTGTGTAGCACGACTCAAAATCAAAGTAACCCAATTATTTCTTTGTCTTTCCAAACAACTTACGTAGGCTGATAGTATGCTTCAATGTCCATTTATTATTAGTACCATAGTCTTCAAGGATCCAGATTGAAAGCTTGGACATATTGCGACCACCAATAGTACAATGACACAAGTAACCCTGAGCTTGATGGACGGAGTGTGAAAAATCACACGGTCTGTTAGGAATTTCTCTCTATGTCTTTCCCTCCATATCCACAGCATGTATACGATGGTAACCCTCGCAGAACCCAATATAGTGTAGACAACCGTTAAGAAACACATTTGCTGATTTCAAAAATGTCAACTCAATTTTCTCATCCCATTTAGATTCCTTAAAGATCCATGCTGCAATTTTAGACGAGTAGATGTCCACACCCACGCACAAACCATCCTCCTCCATATATTCAAACACATGGAAGTGCGAGGAGGCTGTCGGATCGAACCCCAATCGAGCCTCACCAATAGAATGGATTCTAGGCGGTAGTACCTTCAACTTATGGGTTGCCGGATTACAGACAACATAGCGCTATCCATCAGCCCCAAGACACCAGCAAAGGATGAGGCCATTGCAGCAATCTGAGATAGCGACATTGTTCATGGTGAAGAGCAAGAAGGACAAGGAGGGGTAAACACTGGTGATGCTGGTGAAGTTTTGTTGGCCGTAGATTCCATCATAGAAGAAGCCGGCCATAGTCTGGGGCATTAGCTTATGGTTGTCTGAGATGAGGCATTTCTAGGAGTGATAGGCACATTTGCAGCAGAACAAGTAGTGGGCTGGGAGACGGTGGAGGATCTCGACAAAGACATCGTCCATGAGGCTGGCTAGTGCATTCCTCTTGTTGGGGGCCTCCTCCATTTCGTCACTGTGTAGTAGGATGAGATCTTGATCAGTAATAAGATCACTGAAGAGGAAAATAATCCAACAAAGATCCATCAGTGAAGTCCACAACTCATACCAAAGTGCAACTTTAACTACCATTAACATTTTTTATGGTATGACCTCATCTAAATTTAGAGTAGCACCACATAGATATATATAACTCAAACTAGAGTAGTAGTTAATGGAGCTGTAACCATTACAATTCTAGCTAAATCAAGTCTAACCATCACACTTACAATCAGTACACGAGCTCAGAACTTCTTGCATAGGAGACAGACAAAGATTAAGAGGACTACAATTACAACAATTTTGAAGGAGAAAGAGGGTTGAGCAGCTGTTGGGTTTTGAAGACAGAAGTCATCATCAGGAGCTAAGGGTGGATTTGAGTTGGTTCTTGACTTGAAGGCAGCAACTCCATCTTCATAGGACTTGTACTTTTTATAACAAGCACCACGAAACCTATGAACTTGTTCCTGGTAGTCAGGCCAGTTGTAGTAAACTCTTGGCTCATGGCCATTGAACACAACATAGCAGGGTTGACTCATCTCAAATTTGCACAACCCAAATAGGCTGCCTCAGTTTTCACAAGTAGAATGTCAGTGCACAAGTGGTAGTGATCATCATTGGCATCAGTAGCAACATGTGTAGCTTAAACATTAGTGGCCTCAGTCATGTGAATGATGGACACAAAGCATTGATTAGCTTTCAATGCCTTCCTCTTGTTTAGAACCAAATGGATAACTTGGTTGTCAACAAGGAGAAGACGCAGAAAGCAAACATATGAGCTGTATCCTAATACATCCAACAGCCATGTAGACATCATTGGCATAGAAATGTGGCCTTAGATATATTACAAGTTCAAAATACCATAAGGACTCACTGGTGGCACTGGGGCATATGAAACAAAAATGTAGAATCAAGCAAGCACTAGACAGAAAAAATAGTTTAACGTAGAAGCGAAGGGCCTGTTTGTTTGCCTTGACAGATTGGTATAATCAAGCAAGCACTTGACAACTGACAGGCCTAGTTGCACACAGGCATTTAGAGTAAGAACACTGAAGATATGCAGAAAACCAACCAGTGCCACCTCCTAGTTCTTTTCATCATCATTGGCCTAACCAAATCTGCACAGATTTGTTTTCACTTGTAGGGGATATATCCAATATATAGGTCAACCTGTCCACACAGAGAACATATACTACAATGAGGGCTCCAAAGACATGTCAACACAACCAGGCGTGTAGCGCAATGGTGAAGACAGTCTATTCCTTACTCTGGGTCTTGGGTTCGACTCCCAGGTCTCATGGTTTTTTTTGAATTTAAATTTATTAAACCCTGGCGGCAACAAGTGACACGCAAGCCATCGGGTCCCACAGGTCAGATGGAGATAGAGAAAGGTCCCATAGGTGCACGTGACATGTAAGCCATCGGGTCCCACAGGTCGGATGGAGATGGAGAAGGGTCCTACAGGTACACGTGACACGTAAGCCGTCGGGTCCCACAGGTCGGATAGAGATGGAGAAAGGTGCTATCGGGTCCCACAAGTCAGATGGAGAAGGGTCCACAAGCACAACTAACACGCAAGCCGTCGGGTCCCACCGGTCATATGGAGATGGAGAAAGGCCCCATAGGTACACGTGACACGTAAGCCGTCGGGTCCCACAGGTCGGATGGAGAAGGGTCCCACAGGTACACGTCGCATGGAGAAAGGATCGAGCGGAGACTTTTATGACGAATTGCAACCATCACGAATGAGTAACTGCTGGTCCCACAGGTACACGTCGGATGGAGAAAGTACCTATAGAGATCTATGATGAAGCGTCGTTCATTACAAATCAAATATTGTTCGTCACAGATGTGTAGTTAGTTCAATGATGAAGCCATGTTCATCACAGTATTAAAGAAGATCGTCACAGATGAGTCACGCGAGTGATCTGTGATGAAACCATGTGCTCTTCTATGACGTTTCTTGTGACGATATCTGATTTTTTCATAGATAGGGAGGGTTTGAGGATCGTCACCACTGATCTATGATGAAATATAAATATTCGTTATAAAAAGCGATCTTCTACGGCAGTTTCGGAATCGTCGTTAACATTGTGGATATTTCTAGTAGTGTGAGGGTGGCAGGGGCGGGGGTCGGCGTTAGAGAGATAGAAGAGAGGGATAGGGAATAGATTATTTCTCTTGCTTAAGATCGAATGATTACATAGCCCTTTATTTATAGTCCTGGGAGACTTGATCCTTAAGCAATCTAATTTAATTGAAAGAGTCCTTATAGATTTGGACTGCTTTCATAACAAGTAACTATTTATTTTCCTAACAAAATCTCACTCTATTTTTCCTAAGCAAACCTCTTACGGTTACTATTTTACTCTAATCCATCCCGGTTGCGGGGTTTGCCCAAGGCGATGGCTGCTCGCCTTGGCCGCGCCCTCCTCTAGTCGCGCCGCCCCCTCCTCTAGCCACTCGTAGGAGGCGCCGCAGGCCTGACATCGCCGTGCGCTGAGTCTCGCTCGTCCCGCTAGGCCAGTTATCAAAGGGGGCCACATTGGGCGCATGACAGCCGTCTTCCCTTACAAACGAAAGGTACACACCACGTGATCCAATCTATTGAGGTCGTTTGCCATGCTATGTTGATCATGATAATCTTCGTTATGTCGCTGCTAATCTTGTCCAATCTAACTAGTATGTTAGGGCTCTACATGCTAGTTTATGAGATTGTCATGATTTATATTCTGGTATTAATCTGGAAATTACCTCATTTTTCAACGGGGTCATCCCATGAGAATGACAAGGCATGGCCACCGCGGCATTGATCACGATCATGGCCCTAACTTTCTCAAGCCACAATGGGAACCTTGGGGAGGAGAGGGGGTCGTTTTTGCAAGCTCAATCACCGCAGGACTCATGGCACGAACACCGCGCAGCAGGGCTAAGGAGGCTAAAGAGAATGTCTACAATGCTACGTTTGGGTTGGATGTCTTGGACATATTTAGGCATAAGTGAAACACATATATCTTTTATGGATTCATATATCCACGTTATATCGTGTTCTAGAAAATATATATATACAACCGTTCCAATACAAACACACACATATCCAATCAATACATTCACATAATGCTGAGCCATACTATTTTTAATTTAATTAAAGGTAAATCATAATATTCAAATATAACTTCAGCAATACATTACAAAAGACTGTATCTATTATTGTGATTACATAAAGACAAACAATACCCGGCAGAAAAGACACAGCCACATGCGTGCCGTCCTTTGATCGAGTACGAGTAATACGTTGGCATATTTTTTGACGAGTTGCTATTATATATATCTTAGTGCTAACTAAAACCCAGGAGCGAACACTACAGAAACAATTAACAGAGAGACTTAAGTGGCTCAAATCATTTTCAAACCCTAGAGCCCCTCGTTCCCATCTTCCATATCTAGAAAAGTTATGAGAGATTCAAAGGGAGGCTCTATTGTGGCAAAGGCAGCTGTAGGAGGGCAAGGGACAGGATCTGAACATTCCATTCCTAAGCAACATTGCTGCGGTGAGGCGCGGCTGTACGTCTTGTACCAATTCCCTGGCGAAGCTATGGTGGACACCGCATGTAGCGCCGTCATCAAGAGGACCAGAGTGAGGATGAGTAAGAGGAATGCCGGTGACCTGCCGGTCATCCTCTTCGCTGCCGACGCTCCTCTCGCCGCCATATCGGACCGGTGAGGCCACGAACGCATAGGCTTGCTCATCGTCTGCTACTTGACTGACATTAACGCTGGCGATTTGGCTGTAGTGTTTGGTCCCAGAATGATTCACAAAACATGCCTATTTTCCACGGACCAGCGCAGACGGACAAATCTTGGACTTCACTTAAAATTTCTCTTGCAACTCTATGTGGTGAACGTGTATTATTGCTCTATAACGTCCCTGTACACAATGCCAAGTTGCCAATCACGCATGGGAAACTGCCAAATTGGGACTAGAAAATTGGAGGTTGCTGCCCCCTGATTCACGATGGAACTCACGCAATCGTTGTCGACATGCGAATGGTGCCAAGCAGCTTGACGTGGAAACCTAGACCCTGGCGGCCTGGCATACTTCGACCAGCATCATAAACTGACTCACTATTCAACATGGTCTTGCCGGTCAGCAGATGCAGATCTGGTGTTCAACATGGTCTTGTGTGTACAAGTGTAAACGCATGCCTTTCCCGCTTTGCTTTGCAGCATGTGTACGTGTAATGTCTGAATCTGTAACTAATCTCGTGTAAACTGTGGACAACATGGACTTCCGCCATCTCTAGGTAGGCCATGGCCCTTGTGAAACTAACGGAACCTAGGCACCTAGCTAGTTTTAAAATACCGCGAAAATACAATGAAGTGCTCATGAACAGAGACTCCTTTATTTCCCCAGTATGCAGGCTTTTCAACAAACTTGTGATCTGTGGAGATGGAATGGTAAGTCCAGTCTACACAACACAAACCTAGTTGAAGAAACCGGACAGCAAGCAATTTGGCAACTTGCATACATAATACTCGTCGCTACAGTTAGTGCTTGAATGATAGGCGTTGCCGAACACCGAGTTGGGACGTAACGTGTGTCTATATATGGACGATCCTTTGGACGAACTAATCTATGGACGAAACTCGGCAATCTACCACCACAATGCAAATTCAATTCAGTTTCTATATATTAGAGCCCATGCAAATAAAACCATCGCATGACGATGCACTAAAAACCAAAATAAAAGGCATTGTTATGTGAATCAAATTATAGGATCTACTGACATTAAGACAGGCAATTACACGGAGTCAATGAATGTGAAAGCTAAAAAGAAAATTTAAACTAACACTGTACAGTTTACACTAACACTGTACACTTGCTGAAACTGATCTTGATATAAAGTCTTAACTCTGATTGATCTCAAACTTTATCAGAATAAATTATATAAAATTCGCGAACTACCAAGAGGTACGCAAACCTCAACTCTGATTGATCTTGAAATAAAACCTTAACTCTTATTGATCGTAACCACTGAATGAGCAAGAGGTATGCAAACCTCACCAACTAGGCCTAAATCTAGAGCAAGCCTTTTTAGTGGTGATCTAACTAGCCTAAGCACTTCACAAATCACCTACACAAATCACCAAATGATTTCACTAAGCACTACAGTGGTAAGAGTTGGAGCCTCAACTCCCTTGGTACTCGATGGAATCTATATTGCAGTTTAGATTCTTTTATTGAGATCAACTGGAGTGTTAAATATGCAATACAAAGTTAAAGAAGAATCATGTAACACCCCAGGGTGCTACTAAACAACACAAACACTAGTTGGACATACTAAATAAAAAAACGGCAGCACCTCCTTTGTAAATATAAGCAACACGGAGGTGAGAACAAAGATAAGACACATATAGACCACACTAGCATAAAATAAACATCCACAAAAACTAATTATCACAACTACGTTATTAAGTTTACGGAATAGTCTCCAAATGAAGGTGTGTGAAACGTGCAGCTAGCTCCCTTCCCATCCGAGCAACTATCAAGTACCTGGGAAGAATAATGCAAGGGTGAGATGAAAACATCTCAGCAAGTAAAATTTATATTTTTTTTGAGCTATTCAAATCACAAGTTGTGTTAAGCAGCGATTTAGTAAAGGATTCCATCTCTGAATAAGCAACATATAAAACCAATGTAAAGAACACCTCCAAATAAAACCACAGAGAGGTGATACACCTTCAATATTATATTAGCAAGGTCATGTCACTTCAAATATGTTTCATAAATGCATATGAGTGCAATGCAAATGACTCCTGCCTGCATACCCAACAAGGTATGGAGCTGCATCCCATGATGCTGTACCGGTACGGTCGTGACCATAGGTCAACGATATAACTTCCAATGCATTCGAATGATGCAATGCATATGACATGCTACAATAATAGCAATATAACTTCACCTTCTCCAAAGCCATGTGATTTGACCACATGAACCGTGCTAGCATCAGTGCATCACAACCACACCATATATAAAGAAATAATGCATCCAATTACGATTGAGAGAGGAACATCAGAAAGGTTCAGTTCACAGTTGTTATGACATGGTTCCGAACATTGTGGTGTAGGTGGTAAAGATAACAAGTCAAAACAGTAGCGAACCACTGCTACATTCACTTGCCTTTTTACCGAAGAAGGTCAAAAAGGACTAGGGGCGATCCGAGGCACTACCACCTGTTTTAAAACAAAGAACTCAGTACAAATACCCCGAATAACACTTGTAAACAATCAACAAAACGGCCCTACGTCCGAACAAGCAATCGATGAAAACAACCCCCCACTTGACCCCGATAAACAGCAGCAGTGCTGCTCGTTCTTTTTTTTTTTGTAACTCTGAAACCGTAGCAGTTGTGATAACAAATAAATAGCTAACAAGCATCTACACTGAATAAGCTACAACCTTGGTATTCAGCAGAAATTAAAATTTCAACATCTACTATTTTTAATGCAGCCTACAAAGCAACAGACTACTCTGAGTTTCTAGAGCAGCAACTCTGTCTTCAGAAAACCATACCTCCCAAGCCGTTGATCCTAAAACAGAGTTTAAATACTCAATGAAAAGTTCATACAAAGTACTACAAAATACTCCATAGCGCCCTGGACCAAAATGGCCTCGAAAACTTCTAAAACGATGCTGAAAACTGGAGTTCGAAACGGACCCCGACCTAATAGAACTGCAGTAACCATTGGCAACATTCAGAAAGCCATAACTTTTGCTATGCTCAACGAAAAATTAAGCTTAAATACTCGTTGGAAAGGTCTTCAAATGCCCTACAACTTCCGTTCATATGAAATCCCCTAATTCGGCCAGTAAATACCTCAAAAACAGACCGATCTACAGCTGTACAGGGAGAGAAGGAAAACACTGAAACCCTAATTGCCTGTCCACCCACTGCATGACCAAAACGAAAACATCCCTTAAACCCTGCTCTAATCCCTTCTCCTCCTCGACTATTAGGCATCCAGAACACCTCTAAAACTTGCACTTTACATAAACTCAAGTCTCACCTAGGGTTCCCTTGAAGATCCCGCAAGGAGAACGGTGGGAGAACTCCAATCCACACCTCTCCCTGCTCCTCCCCTGCTCCCTAAACTGTTCCCCAACTTTTCTTCTTGATTTAGGCTCTAGAGCAAGAGATCCACGGGAAACATTTGCAAGAAGAAAGAAGAAGGTGCGGCCAGGAGAGGAAAGGAGAAAGGGGTGGCGGCCAGGAGAGGGAGGAGAAAATGGGGAGGCGGCACCAGCAGATGGGCCTAGGCCCATCTAGCTCTCTCTCTCTCTTTTTTTCTTTTTTTTTTGGGCGTTACAAATCACGTCTCGATTATATGTTCACAAGTTGCTGTATATGGTCATTGCTTGCCATTGGCAGCACAGCAAGTCCGTACCCGGTCCGCAGGCATCATAGTCGTTTCCTACTTGTTCTTTGTTTGGAAACCCATCACTATTTGTATTGGCACGTGGGTACATTGAATCTAGTTAAAGGAGCAATAATGCAAGATCGGGGACCTAAACATAGGATTGGCCAGCACATCGATAATTCCCGTCGTATCCTCATGTGTGCGCCAATGTGTACAGTTCATGCCACGTCATGCTTAACTAATTCAGTAGTATTTTTCAGCGTACGAACACTGTTTTTCTCTCACAACAAATTAACATAAGCATCAGCATAAGCCAAATTTCAGTGAAATAAACAGGGCCTAAAGATGAAGCCAGACCTATGATTTAAACCGTATGGTCGATTTAAAGGAAGGTAAATGATTGCTGAAGCCAAAAACAAACTTTAACACTCCCCCCTAAGTACAAAATCTATTTAAAGTTCTGAACAGAATAATGCGTCTCCAGTTAAAATAATCTCGACACAAATTATTAAACTAGATGAAACTTTCAAACTAACCCAACTAGAATAACATCAATCGAATGTCTGGAGTTTGAAATATGAAAGTAATAAGCATGCTATATCAGTGATTTGTAGAGGCAGCTCGGAACATAGCCGTCTCTACAAATTTATTTTCAGTGGCGGTTGGACACTACAACTGTCTCTATAAATTTATTTCTAGAGATGGCTAGGAATAACAGTCGCCTCTATAAATCTATTTACAGAGCCGGCTGTATATTTCCAGCCACCTCTGTTATATTTCCCGTCAAGATCAAACTATGAATACATCCGCCTCTGCTACATTTTCTGCCAAGATTCAAGCTATGAATCAGCCCGCCTATGCAATGGTACATATCCCGCCAAGATTCAAACTGTGTTTGTGACGACTTAATATATGTACATTTGTTCAAACATTAGAACGTACACTACATTTGGGAGCCAATGTGCTGAAACACACGCTCATTTGGATGCACGAGAGCGTTTGATAGTATGAGATAGCACGTCGATAATAATTTAAATCAACTCAGTACAAAATAGTTGTTGAAGTACTGGATATATGGAAACCATCAAATTGCTTTAATCACTTAAGAGCATCTCTAAGAGTACCCAATATTTTCTTCCTAAAAATATAGAGTTTTGCAACTCCAAAAAGAGTATTGAGAGGAATAAAGAAGGTCATCTCCAAAAGTTTCCAATAATCCACTTCTAAAATATAGAAGACAATTTTACATCAGGAATCTTATATTATTTCTAAATTACCGTAACCGTTTTTTATATATTCTTTCTCTCTTGTACATTTGCCTCAGGAACCCTTTCCTACTATTTATTCTTCCCCACACATTTAGATTGACCGACCGATATGCACGGAAAAAAAGATATGTGCGACTTGTAGTTTGCGGATCTTTACGCACAAGTGGGGTTTTTTCTCAAGTGCCAAAAGACTAGAAGATGAGTTTGAAAGTTGTTGGAGGTGAATTTTTTTCATTCTTCCCAAAAATCACGGATTGGGAAGGATTATTGGATACTCTGGGACATGCTCACAAGCCCAAGAGGAGGCACATCAGAGCATCTCCAAGAGTCTTTATCTCACTCTCTAAATCATCATTTAGAAAGTCATTTGCATAAAAATCGTTTTCTATATCTTTTCACTCTCCAATAATTTTTCTATATCTTGCGCGCACTCTAGAGAGTCATTCTCGTCTTCTATTTTTTGATAGTGAAAAATTCAGAATAAAAGATAGCTATATTTGATAACAATTTAGATAAGCATTCGGAGGGTAGCATTTAAGAATGATATAGAGAGCCGCGTAGGTGTTTTGAGTTTTGTAACTTAAACAGCAGGCTAGTAGAAAAATCCTATTTGATAATGGGCTCCCGTTAAAGAATATAAACGTAGGCCCAGTCGGCCCATGTCGACTTGGCAGTTGGGCCTACATGCTCTCCGCTTGGTGAAGCTGTCTCGCATCAATTGCCGTAGCGCATTCGCGCTGCTCCTCTGGCCCCATTCTCCCCGCCACATCGCCGCCGCCCCCGCCGCAGGTGGCCTGCTCTCCTTGGTCCCACCGGAGTTCAGCGGGATAGAGATGGTACGAAGCTCTGTGATCGAGCATGTATTACTAGTTTGATTTGTGCGTCTCATCCCTCGATTTGTCAAGACGCTTAAACGTGTTTGCTGTTGGTTAATCTTGTTATAATTACAAGCGGGTGAAAAATCTTGGATTCCTGGCATGCTACAATTCTTGATTGGTAGAAACATATGTGGATTCGTGTCTCAATTCTTACTTTGCCTTCGCCGGTGTCCATTATACATCACCTGCGTTAGTCCTTTCTGCTATTATCATAGCAAGTAGAAATTTTACATTCCCTCACACACAAAAACAAAAACCCCTAGAAATCTCATACAACTAAAAAGAACAAAGTATGGATATTTTTTGGTGCGACATTTATTTTGGTCCGTCCGTCTGCCCACGCCTGCGATCCCACGACATCTCCCGCATACACATTGATTACAGGTTAATCTTAATTACTAATTGATCGTGTCATTCTCCTTGATTGAATATTGCCTGTCATGTGATAGAGGAATCACGGTAAAATAGGAAGTAGAAAATTATTGTGCTATCTATATACACATTGCATGTTTGCATGCACCAGCATACATGGCAACGAGGAAAAGGAAAGAGAATTAACACAGAAGGAAAGAGAATTAAGACAAAAAAAAACATCTTTGCATTTCTGAGAACCTTGCCAAATCTGCCTACATTTAATTATTTCCCCTCTTTGTATTTGGAAAAGGGATAGCTTTTTCCTTCTTTCATTTGGTTTCACGCTCATGTGTTCCATCGCCCTCACTTGTTGTTTCTTGCTGAACTTGTCCTTGGGTCCGTTCATTTTGAATCATTTCCCCATATCCCCGTTTCCCAATCCATGGCCCATCGCGACAGTAGACACCAAACACCATTTCTTTTTGGATTAAACTAGGTAGCATGCCCGTACATTGCTACGGGATAACTAACAATTTATACTAAAAACACACGGATCGCACGATAAGATAACAATACCGTAAAAAATATCAACGTTAAAGTGACATTTAATCCAAAAAAGCAAAGTTTATGAATTTAACACAGTCGTGGAGTGCGCAACGTCGCAGACTCACAAACTCTACTTTATAGACATTTCCGTGATGCGGCTAAGATAATGTTTTATATTGACAGGAAGAAATCTCCGACATCCATTTCTTTAATTGTAATCCATTTATCTGGACAATGTTTGAGGTGAAGGCACGGTTACAGTTTTTAGTAGCTTTGCGATATTGTCCGAAGTTATGGGATGATCGATGTCTTGCAATGATCCTTTCATTAATTTAGTTTTCTATCTATGTTTAATTGTTTATTCAGTCTATTTTATAGACACGCCGGTAGATAATGGATGACAAAATTTAAGCATCCATAATTTATCTCTTTGACTTTGAGTATGAGTTTTGTTTTTATTTTTTAATTGATATATTGTCCTTTTGTTTTTACCGTAGCGTTAGCACGGGTATGCATGAAAAACGAAGATGTCTTTACACTGTAGAAATCTTTCAAAAAAATTATGCATAGATTATTCTTGTATTGAATATTATATATATACAATCACCTAAATATTCTAATTAAACTACAAAATTTTGAATTAGGATACGAGGTAAGACATGCAAATAGATATTTCAAAACTACTTGTAGAGTCCAAATAACTTAATAAATAAATCCTTCTGGAGGCAAATCCTCTCTAATCTTTCATTTGGTGTAGTTAGTGTTATCATAGTACCCGCGTATATTCATGGGAAATAAATCGTGGACACTTTTTGGTGCGATATTCTAACATGGGTCCATCGTCCTGCCAATATCATTGAGACAGATCACATAAAGGATGAGAGTCCCTCTATGAAATTGCTCACAAGAGACTCAAACTTATATCTGATCATGGTAATATTGAATTGCTTTGCATCAAAAGCATCGGCAATGATAAACGGGGACATAGGTTTTAGTATGCATAATGGAGGAAAACTCAACCTTAGCCTTCTCAGCAGTTTTTTTGAGCCTTTTGCAGTGCTAACTTGTTCTTACTCAGATAGTCAAGAGGTGCACCATAAAATTATGCACCACTAACAAAAATGTCACAATTGGTTGCCTTGACCTGAAAAATATGTCGAAATTAAGAATTACAACACCTAATTCAACATCTTGGAATAGACACTCAAGTGAATACCTTATTCTACAATATATGTCTGTGTGGAATAGTCCTAAAGCCACACATATTTATACGGTGAGTATAACATACTTTGTTTTAAAATTTTATGAGAGATTTTTTAAGACACGCAGTATTATCCATGTGACAGCCACTAATATTTACATATATACTCGAACCTGTGTGTACAGGATTATATGGAGATGCAGCGGAACTTATTCATGGATTTATTGGCACATGAAAGAAATGGATATCGGAGAATTCTTTCTGCCGATATAAAATATTATCTTAGCCATATCACGAAAAAGTCTATACAGTAGAGTTTGTGAGCCTACGATGCCGCGCTCTCCGTGATTGTGTTAATTTCACGAACTTTGCTTTTTGAATTAAATGTCACTTTAACGTCGATATTTAATTTAACAGTATTGTTATCTTATCGTACGATCAGTGTGTTTTTAGTACAAAAAATTTAGTTGTCCCGTAGCAACGCACGGACACGCTACCTAGTCTTACATACAGATACCTGAGTAGCACGAACCTTGCCGATATGCCAGACATGGTTGATCCTGTATAGTCGGCTACCTTTTCTATCTCATGGTTATTGTACTGATGCTCTGGGTATTCGGCGTTTATGCAGTGCTCAATTCTTCCATAAATGAGTAGGTTAGAATGAACATGATCTGTCAAATGTTTACTTAGATTACTTCTTTTGCAGCCTTTACATGGCGGATGAACCTTCTGATGCGTGCTCATGCACAAATTAAGACGATGCTAGGGATAAAAGGAAGAGAATGAAGAGCTTTTCAAACATTATTCAATATATATTTGACATGGGTGGGCATGAGCTCTTCATAGATTAGTACTTTTATTTTATCCTTCTCTTCAGACGATGCACACTGAATCTGTGAAGGCATGGGTGGGCATGAGCTGGGTTCGAACAAAGGGATCTCTGAAGAAATCCTTGCTGGGCTCCAATAGCTACCAGATTCAGTGTTGGGTGCTTCTAAGATCTTATCTTCTGATGATAATAAGTTTGCAGTGCTGTTGCCGCTTTCAGTGGATATGTGGATGAAATCGATATTAATGAAAGTTGGAAAGAAGTGATGTTACTCATCAGCTCTATCCAGATTCCTTCTATTTGCCTCATGGGCTTATGGTTCGTACTAGTCTTATAGGCTGCACATTTGTTTGGACTTGCTACTAGTTTCCTAGATGCAATGGTCTGTTTTAGAGATATGAATGATATCATATTTTCATATGCATATATTCAATCACGTTGTTTTTGCAGCATGCTATCCTGCTCCTAAGGGCATGTACGACGGGTCCCGTAACCCCGTCTCTTCGACGCAAGGAATGTCCCGTGCTCCGAGGCGGAGAAGACGGCTCCAGCAGCGATGTACGGCCCGCCTCCTCAACTCGTCGCTGCGCGGATCCCGGGCGCTCACGCGCGCGGTTGTCGTTTGGGCGCGCGCGGGAAGGTGCTATTGCGGTTGTGGCGTTGCGCTGCGATGGCTGGACCCTGTTGACGGCGGCCATGGTGACCGCGGCCGTGGCCACGAGCGCCCCGCCGGAGGCCTTGAGCGCCGGAGTCCTTTTGTTCAATTAAATTGGATGGATGGTGGTGATATTTCTGTACTGTTAAGTTTCATTTAGACTTTGTTCAATTAAATTGGATGGATGGTGGTGATATTTCTGTATTTTTGTTCAGTTTAAGTTTCTGAATGTCCTGAAAATTTTCTGAATGATGGTGTGCTGATTTCACTGCCATATGCCGGTATCTGCACGTGCTGGTTTCACATGTTTGTTTATTCCACTGCCGTTTTTTTATAACAAACTGCATGTCTTCCATTAGTAACTGCAGCACCAGTAAGTGTGAACTGCAGCACTAGTATGGGATATTCAATAATCAATCTAAGTGCTACAGCCTATGAACCTTACTGTTGTTTGCCAATTTTTAGGTTTCTTATGGTCTTGCAAATTAAAGCTTTTTATGTTATTTGGATTAATTATGTCGATCATGTAAGGTACTGAAGTGAGCACTTTTTATTGGCCAAGAATAGAGTGTGCATCGCCACCTATAGAGTTTCAATTAGCTGCCCAGTTTCACTTACAGTGTTATAGTGTGTTTCAGTTATCTGAATCTTTGTGTGAACTGAAACTGCATTGGTACAATGAGGGAGCTAAGGAATGCACGAAAAAGGAAATCATTTACCATATAGGAGATAATGAAGAAAATGATCAAACTGAAGAAGAGATGCCAAAGCGACCAATATTGCAAAAAAAAAGAGAGAGAATGTGTTAGAGCTTCTCTGAATGTGTTAGACTAAAATAGCTTCTCTATGCATGTTGGAACGCTGATTGCTACGAAGGTGATAGGAGTGGGACGTGGAGGGGCAAGGCGGCGGCGCCGTGCTCGACGCCGAAGCTAGGGCTGTGGACAGGGCCGTCCCTGGGGGCGTGCAGCATGTGCGACGGCGCAAGGCCTCCAATTCCCACAGGCCTCCAAATATATAGTTCATTACCCATACAGCTAAGCAGTAAGCATAGAAGCCTTGGCCCAATAGCAACATCGCCCATTAGCAAGCCTATTAGCCCAATAGAAAAATGATTTCCTGGCCGCTAGACGGACGGTCGTTTTGTCTCCCGATTGCTGCGATCCCAAGTCTCGACTTGACGTCTCCTATCGCCCTGACGCCCTATCGGCCGCGTATCGCGTCGAGCGTGCTGAACTGACCTGACAGCGGCGAGGCGAGGCGAGGCGCTGAGGCCCTAAAGGTAAATAGTAATCATTCGTATTTTTTTTCAATTCATTCACAATCACAACAAACTATATAGCGAGTAGTGGGTCGATCTTTAAATTTTGTTCTTTTCATCTAGACACCTACTACAATAGTGTTCAAATATTGAAGCCATGTCGTCTGCAAATAGGTCTAGAAAATTTGAATCGGGTTCGGAAAAGCGTAATGGGTTTTGATCTTTTCTCAAGCTAGTAGGCCTCAATTTTTAGTTTCGTACAAGGCCTCGGATTTCCCCGGGACGGGCCTACTGTGGACGAGGGTGTGAGCGCTGGGGCGCCAGGGAGCGAGAGAGATAAATCTCAATCTCTGGCTAATCTCATTAATGAATAGTGTTCCACACTCATAACCAAATGCTAACAAATCTCTCCTCACTCTAAGGAATAATGAAACAAACTCCTAAACAAACTCCTAATCTCTCTGAGGGTAACAAACCAAACCAAACAAACTTCTGAAGACTCGGTTGCCGTGAACAAACTGGGACGCCGCGACGTGGTGACTGCGCGCTGGTGCTCTCCTGCCACGGTCCGCCTTCAGCCACTAGCTTTGTCGTGGCGCTGGTATACTTTGCCGACCATAACATCACTCCCCCCCTCGACGAACAGCTCGTCCTCGAGCTGGAAGGAGGGGAACTCTGCGCGAAGATCTTCAAGCAGCTCCCATGTGGCCTCTGCTTTCGGAAGGCCTGCCCACTGGACGAGGACATGCCAATTGCCACGATGAAGCTAAGCCCGCAAAGCACACTCCGGCTGCTGGAGGCGACAACCGTGGTGCAGTGGAGGTAATGCCAGAGGCGTAGTCAGTGGGGTGCCCCGGAACGGCTTGAGGACTCCAATGTGGAAGACTTCGTGGATGCGCGCACCCTCCGGAAGCGACAGGCGGTACGCGACATCGCCGATGCGCTCAGTGATCTGGAACGGCCCGGCGAACTGCGGGCTCAGCTTGCCCCGCGGTCCAGGCAGCAGCGACTGAACTGGACGGTGAAGGACGCGCAGCCATACCCAATCGCCAACAGCGAACTCTAGCGGGCGATGGTGGTCGTCGTAGTAGCGCTTCGCATATTCCTAAGCCTAAAGAAGACGCTCCCGGACGTCAGCGAGGAACACGTCACGATCCTAGAGCAAAGCGTCCACGGTGTATGTACGAGCCAAACCTGCAGTGTAGGGAATCAAGGCCGGTGGAGGCCAGCCGTCCACCACTTGGAACCGAGTGGTGCGCAGGGCGGACTGGTATGATGTGTTGTAACAATACTCCACCCAGGCCAGTCACTCAAGCCACGCGTGGGGGCGATCACCGGTGATGCAGCGGAGGTACATGGCAATGGTCTTGTTCACCGCCTCCGACTGGTCGTTCGTTCGTCTGGGGATAGAAGGCCATGCTGAGGCAGAGCTTGACGCCTGCGAGCTTGAACAGATCACGCCACACGTTGCCGGTGAACACGGGGTCCCGGTCACTGATGATAGAGTTAGGGAACCCGTGCAGGCGAACGATGGCTTTGAAGAATGCCTTGGCAACCGTGGAGGTGGTGTAGGGATGGCTCAACGTGATGAAGTGGGCATTCTTGGAGAAGCGATCCACCACGGTCAAGATGACACTCTTGCCATGGACGCGGTTAAGCCCTCAATGAAGTCAAGGGAAATATCAGACAACACATGTGAAGGCACCTTCAGGGGTTGCAGCAAACCCACCGGCTGAAGGGATTCCACCTTGTTCCTTTGGCACATGGCGCACGCGCGCACAAAGTCACAAACCAGTGCACGATCCTACTCGACGAAGAACTCGGTGCGTAGTCGATGTAGAGTTTTCTGGAAGCCCTCATGGCCGACGGAGTGGACGAGCTCGAGGACAGCAGGCAACGTTGCGGACACCGCCGGGATGAAGACGCGGGCGTCATGGAGGATGAGACCATCCACAACGCGTCAAGGTGCGCCCCGCTTAGTGACGACTGAGTCCTGGAGGGCGCGTAGGTCGGCGTTGTCGTTGAGCTCACAGCATAGGGTGGTGAAGAGGTCGATGCCCAGGCCGGACATGGCATTGAGGCGATCGTCGGTCTCGTCCTGGCGCGACAAGGCGTCCATGGCAATGTTGAGGCACCCCGGCCAGAATTTGACAGCGAAGTCATAGCCAAACAATTTGCTTACCCATTGATGTTGCGGCAGTGTGGACAGGCGTTGATGGAGCAGGAACTGGAGCGCATAGTGGTCGGTGCGCACCACGAAACACCTGCCCCATAGATACGGTCGCCAATGGCGGACCGCTTGCTCCAAGCCGATTAGCTCTCGTTCATAAGCGGCCAGCTTCATGTGGCATGGCGAGAACGGACGACTAAAGAATGCGATCGCGCCGGTGCCCTGGTGGACGACCGCGCCGAAGCAGGAGCCAGATGTGTCACAGTCTACGACAAACAACTGCTCAAAGTCCGACAGTTGGAGGACAGGGGCCGCGAACAGCGCCTGTTTAAGGGAGGCGAACACGGCCACGGCTGCCTCGGACCACAGGAATGAGTCCTTTCGCAGGAGCTGCGTGAGGGGTGTAGCGATGGCGCCGAAGTCCTTGATGAATAGGCAGTAGTACCCCACCAAGCCGAGGAAGCCACGGAGACCCCGCACTGAGCGTGGCGGCGGCCAGGACATCACCACGTTCACCTTGTCTGGGTCCATCGCCCCGCCGTTCGTCAAGATGATGTGACCAAGATAGGCCATGGATGACGACGCAAACGAACACTTGCTGTGCTTGAGCACAACTAGTGTTTAGGCAGCGCCGTGAGGACTGCTTTGACATGTTAGAGATGTGTCGTCCACGACGGGCTGTAGATTAGGATGTCATCGAAGAAAACCAAGACAAACTTATGGAGGAAGGGCTGGAGCACGGTGTTCATGAGGCTCTGGAATGTTGTCGGCGTGTTCATGAGGCCGAACGGCATGACCAAAATTTCGAAGTGGCCATGATGAGTGCGGAAGGCCGTCTTCTCTATGTCGGCTGGGTGCATCCGGACTTGATGGTAGCCCGAACGTAGATCCAACTTGGTGAAGAAGTGGGCGCCCTTGAGTTCATCCAAGAGCTCCTCCACCACACGGATGGGAAACTTATCCTTGGCTGTGTGCTCGTTCAGGGCGTGATAATCGACGCAAAAGCGTCACGAAGCATCCGGCCTCTTGACAAGGAGTACCGGCTAGTTCATCCTTCTGGAGCTGTGGATACCGATACGGCCAGACTGCTACTGGCACGGTGTTGGGCTGGAGATGGATCCGATGGTCGCAGGCATGGGCGGGTGGCAAGCCCCGTGGCTCGGCGAAGACGTCGTCGAACGATTGGAGCAGGCGGTCTAGCAGGGCCAGCCCATTATTGAGGATGGCATGGAGGCGCTGTGTAGACTGAACGTCATGGCGCGTGGAGCCGATGCCTCGCCAAAACACCCAGCGTCCTTCGTACCAGAACGCCATGCAAAGGTCGTCAAAGTCCCACAGTATGGGCCCGAGCGTGCGGAGGAAGGTGACACCCAAGACCATGTTGTAGCTGTCGATCGGGATGGAGTAACAGTTGATGGTGAATGTCTCGTCGGCGATGCGGATTTCGACATCGCGGGTGAGGCCGCGGCAAGCCACGTGGTCACCATTGGCCACGATGACCCCCGCGCCCGGGCACAGCTAGAACTGGAGCCTGACTCGGCGTGTGACGTCGCCGTAGACAAAATTGTGCGTGGACCCAGAGTCAAGTAGGGCGACAAATTGCTCGTTGCCGATGGTGATGTACAGTTGCATAGCATCCTCTGTGCGAATACCCGTGATGACGTTGAGCAAGATCATCGGGGCTTCGGGGTTGAACGACGCCGGTTCGATGGACGGCTCCTCCACGGGATCCTTCGGCTCTTCCACGATATAGTGCGAGACCTCAAGAAAGAAGAGTCGGGAGCACTTGTGGACGCGGACGTATGGCTCATCACAATTGTAGCAGAGGCCCTGCTTCCGGCGCTCGGCCATCTCCTCCGACGTCAGGCGCTTGAAGGTCGAGGAGGAGCCAAAGACGAAGCTGGTGCCGTCCCTTATGTGCCGGCTGCAACTGATGGTGCGAAAAGGGCACTGGGGGCGCGGCAAGCCGATCTGGTAGGCGGAGCAGGCAGGGCGAGGAGGGCGCCGTGTTGCGGCGCTCGTACGCGCGCGCAAGCCGCATGGCGCGCTGCAAATCTTGCGGGTCATAGAGCTCGACATCGACTCGGATATGGTCCGGCAAGCCGCCCGTGAAGAGTTGCGCCTGCCGGTAAGGCGTAAGGCGGCCGGCGTGCGCCATCCTGGCTTGGAACGCATCCAAGTAGACATCCAACAACAACGTGAATGGCAGACGCGCCAAATCCGCCAGGTGATTGGTGCTCAGCGGCGGCCCAAAACGCGGGTGGCATAGCTGCTTGAACTCATCCCACGACAGCACGCCGACGTCGCGTTCGAGCACGTAGTACCATTGCTGCGCAGTGCTAGTGAGATGGAACGAGACGAGCCAAACCTTGTCGACCTCGCGAGTGAGCTGGGCATGGAAAAAGCGCTCGTAGCGATTGAGCCAGCCCAACGGATCCTCCTTGCCGTCGTAAGTCAGAAAGGATAGCTTATGGTAGCGGGGAACACCGGCGGCCCCAGCTTCCGGTGGTTCATGCGGCAGGGGAGGAGGCACATGCATCGCAGCCGACGACGGGGCGTTGGGGATGTTGACGATGGACGAAAAAGATGGCACGGGTGATGGTGAAGGTGGGGAAATGACGTGGGTAATGGGCATGCCCATAGAGGGCTACGTCAGCTGGCGCGGATGCTGGCATGGACGGCGCGACTGCGGAAAGGGAAGGCATGATCGGCGGTGCGAAGGACAGCTCCGAAATGACAAGGCCCGAGGCCGGAAGTTGGGGGAGGCCCCCGTAGCCCGGAAGTCCGTACTGCACGAACGGCGGTGCCGATGATGTGGGACGCCCATCGATGGCCGCCATTCGCGTGGTGAGGTCCCCCACCTGCCGCTGCAGCCCGTAGATGGCGGCGGTCAGCGCATTGAGGGCGTCAGTGGGAATGGCGGTGAGTTGTGGCAGGGGAAGTGGTGTGGTGAACACAATGGCGGCGCTGGTAACTGCAGGGGTTGGCATGGTGGTGGTTGGTGCGGTGGTGGGAACAGCGGCGGCGGCGGCGGAAGCTCCAGAACCAGACATGGCTGATACCAGGTTGTTGGAACGCGGATTGCTACGAAGGTGATAGGAGTGGGACGTAGAGGTGCAAGGCTTGAACGCCCGGCGGCGGCGCCATGCTCGGTGCCAAAGCTAGGGCTGTTGACGAGGGTGTGAACGCTGAGGTGCCAGGGAGCGAGAGAGATGAATCTCAATCTCTGGCTAATCTCATTAATGAATAGTGTTCCACACTCATAACCAAATGCTAACAAATCTCTCCTCACTCTAAGGAATAATGAAACAAACTCCTAAACAAACCCCTAATCTCTCTGAGGGTAACAAACAAAGCGAAACAAACTTCTGAAGACTCAGCTGCCGCGAACAAACTGGGACGCCGCGACGTGGTGACCGCGCGCTGGTGCGCTCCTGCCGTGGTCCACCTTCAGCCACTAGCTTTGCGCGGTGTTGGTATACTTTGCTGACCATAACAATGCGCAGGATGGCATTCTTCTTGTATGTTCTGGACTGCATTCTACTATATTGAAGTCCCTTTTGTTCAGTTGAACTATCACCGTGAAGGTGTAATGAGATGGACATCATTAAGTTTATTTTAAGTTTCAGTAGTGTTCAGTTTCTGCTTAATTTCTGAAACTGAATGGTGGTGATTCTGTACTGTCAAGTTTCAGTACTGTTCAGTGTCAGTTAAATTTCTAATAATTCGATGGATGGTGTAGTGTCAACTTTTGATTCTGTAATTTTAAGTTTCAGTTAGACTGCAGTTTCTGCATGTGCTCATTTCACATGAAGTGTGCACTGCATGTCTCCCGTTAGTATGTACTAGTGAGTTTTCTGAATGCTTCTGGTCATTCCATCTTAGTTATTCTTGAACTGTCTTTCATCAAACAACCACACAATCATATACAAATTGATATTCATGATTGATCTTGAGCCCATGCAAAGCATTAAACTGCTTGTAGACGACCCTCCGTCTCTGGGTTGTATGACATGTCTTTTTAATTGTCTCTATGTCAGATTTTAGTATCTTAGAGACGACCCTGTCTCTGGGTTGTACATGCCCTAAGTCATTGTCATTCAAGGCAGCGATGTCAAGCCAACAGTCATCAATATCAATATTTTTTTTACATTTCAATAATTAATATTGTAGAAAGCTGCTCAATTGCTATCCTCTGTTTGTATGGTCATCCCCAACTAACCTGTCACTATACATACACTAAACTTATGATTTTCCATTGTTATAAATAAGTACTTGACACATCACAGAAAGAACTTTGCTATTAATTATAAATAAATATTCTTATGCATATGCTAGACAACACCTTATTGCTCAAATTACACAGGCCTGAAAAGTATAAATTACAGCATAGGCTTAATTGTTTTTGGCTACTCCATATATCTAAGATAGCAGGTTTGATCTTCACATACAAACTATGGATGGACGCATAGAGAATCAATACAACAACTCTGTCATGATTCAAGGGTCTGGTTTCACTTTCTGCTGTGTCTTCCCCATATCACTACGACTGTAATTGAAAAGAAGATGCCAAATCCCAACGCAGTGAACATGAAGAGCAGGACATCTTCAAAGTCATTGTCTAAAGCATGTAGCGCGTTTGTTTCTGTTCGATTGCTGCATTGTTTGGACACTGGAGGTCCACACAAGCTAGTGTTCCCCAGAAAAGAGCTCCTGGAAAATATGGAGAACTGAGATGACTCTGGCATTCGCCCAGCCAACTTGTTGTAGGACAGATTCAAAGTCGAAAGGAAGTCCAGTGATGCTAACTCCTCTGGGATCTCACCAGAAAGCTCATTTGAGGAGAGGTCCAATGATTCGAGTTGCCTCATCACTGCGGCAGGGGATGAGGAGCGCGGAAGGGGTAAGGGCGGGAGCAGAGCATAGAGAAGCCAGGCGTGCAGGAGTTGATTTTGTCTTTTTAGGCGAGGGGCGCATGCGGCATGGAGTGGAGCGAGGCGTCCGGCCTTCCGGACGTCTTAATAGTGGCATTACCGATATGACCCAAACTGCAGCCTTAAAAGGTCACTCCCGTGGATTCAGAATTTCAGAGTATCCCTGCTCTTCTAGTTTCTATTGAGCACTGACCTGGGCTACTGTGACGAGTCCTGAGAAGTGAGGTGAGAAGAACAGAAAAAACAGAACAGCCCCTCTCATGTCAAGAGTCCTATCGGAAAACTAAGAGCAAACAAACATCTCATTGAAGCTTCGAAATTACTGGCTTAGCCGAGTTAAAGAATCCCACCTGGATACAACCTACTCTAACTGCTGCCTTTTTCTAACAGAAAAAATATATAACTGCTGCCGACTTATACTCATCTTTATTCGCCCAGTGGAAATTGTGAAACAATTTCGGTTTCTATCCAGTGTGTGCGCTCTAAATTTTATGGGCCGGCTATGAGAGGTCTCATCATGAGAATCATGGGAGCTTTGACCTCGGCAGTTGTGTTCAGACTTCTGAGAACATGCAATGGAACTACTCTCCAGATACTTAAGTGCCTTGGTCTTTACCATCCACGATCATGACCTCTATCAACTCTAACAGGCATTTGTCACGCGACCCCAAATACACTCTGACCGGCAACAAAAGGAAAATAGCACTGAACAGAACGGATGATTTTGACTCTAAGTCAGATTTTTCTATTTTTGTCTTTCTTTCAGCCTTCGTCACATCTCCGACATACCGCATCATCAACTCATGGCGGGTTTCTGCCGTACTACTGGCTTCTACTGCCTCTGCTTTTATTTTGACGACCTTGACTTTGGGAGTGTTTCTTTCAGCTTTCACCAGCGCATGGCACGTTTAATTTCTACAGTTTGACTGGCTTTCATATACTAACCAAAGTTATCATTAGACGACCTTGACTCTGACAGGGGCTTTTGATCTGTTCTTATTTTTCTTTTAGCCTAAAACACATGCATGTTTGTTGTTTGACCTACCGCCTCATCAGCGCCTGGTATGTCTCTGCCGTATGACTGGCTTTTACTACTCTTGCTTTTATTTTGTGGCTAATGACCATGCCAACTCTGACAGGCATTCCAATAAAAAGCTCAGACAAGTGACCTTGACTTTGAGACGGTCATGTCTATCTAGTCTTTCTTTCCCTGCTGATCATGAGCTTAATTAGGTCCTTGGTCCACATCTCTCTTTCTTTAATAATTTTGTGGCGGTAAAATGTGCCAATCCTGTATTCTTTCTTTAATTTAGTATTAGATAACACACAAATCTGTCACATACACAGAGTTCACTAAGATAATACATAGTAGCTCAATACATCATAGGTTCGTAGTTTGGTCCTTCATGCTCATATGAAGAACACAACACAACTTACACAAGAACTAAAGCAACAAGTTAATAGCTGACATCTGCTAGATAAACCAATTCCTTCCATATCTTTTATGTAATGTTGATATAGGTTAAAAGCTTATTATTTAGTATTGTAGCCCTTTATTATGAATCACTCATGTTAAGCATGATTTAGTATGTAGTAGTTTAGAACGGATATGGACCTCTCGTGCATCCACATTTCATGTAAGTAACAAGGGTCCAGCGCACGTATCTGATGAAGCATGTGAACAATCAGGTGTGCCATTATGTCAAAACATGATGAAGGGAAACAAATCTCAAGTTGGGTAAGAGTCTATAGCCTGATTCCCATAGAGAACCTAGTCCATAATTATCAATCACCTTATGTGAAATCTTGGCGAAGAAGTAGCAAAACGAAGTGATGAGCAACTTTACTATATTGACTTTTATAGCCCTGATTGTTATAACTAGAAATATCATTGGTGTCACATGGCAATCATGAAGATGGCAGCCGGTTACCAGAAACTCTTTCATCATGACTAGTTTCTTAATGTTGGATGAGAAACCAATCAATTCTTTTACTTCTCATAAGCACTCGTAGACTACTTTTTAATATCTACTGTCAAGTTGTGACTAGTCGTGGGACGGTAGTATTTTCTATGCTACTTATCTACAAGGTGAAGGTCTGGTTTTATCTTAAATAAATTCATGTAAAACGTAAAGACCGCTTAGAGAATTGGGTCATGAGAGAGCACAATCACCACATGGTACAATGCAAAGAGCTTAACCTACCAAATGGAGAAACAAAAGATGAGACAATGATCAAAATGTTGGCTTTGGGCCATCAAGGCAGGTCACATCATGGCAAGCATATGACATTAATTAATGTGTACCCTTTTGTAATAACACAAAGGACAAGAAGAGTGGGTCCAAAAACTATGGCATTTGGATTGAGGTCATCGACACAATGGGAAAAAAGATCTCATACTATGCCTTCATAGATGGTGACTAAGGATTTAATCTACTAGTCTCCAGTGGGTCAAACACCAACAATGTGTGGAGGAGGACAATTACGAACTCACATATGTCAACCTTAGCAAAGTACGTTACAAAGATTACCCTTGGTACTCGGTTCACCTATTGCACAAGTTCTCTATGTAATCTAGCTACCCCAAAAGTGAGAAGCTTCTTAAGAAATAGAAACATGTAGTTGTCTTCGTAAATCAAATAATTATAATAGTTCGTGTTGTGAAGGATGTCGAGGAATACAATTAGTACTATTAAATAGAGCTCTTCGCAAACCTACACTAGTGGAGAAATGGCCTTTAGTCTCGGTTGGGAAAGGGCATTAGTTCTGGTTTCCAACCGGAACTACAGATCTGGGACTAAAGGGCATGCCAGGCAACCAGGACTAAAGGGTGTGCGGGCTAAAAAAATAATTATGGCACAACCGCTCAACTGTGCCCTGTGATTCGTGGAACTCGAACTGTAACACCCCAACCCGTTAGTAGCCTATAGTAGTTGTGAAGTTGGCCCATGTGGCTCATGAGGATTGTTGTTGGTGGGTTTAGTACCACCTTGGAAATTTAGAAGGATGAGGGTCAGCTTATAATATTTGTCATTCAAAATGTAGCACTTCCGGGTTAACCCTTTTACACGAAGCGAGAACAAAAGTGTAAGAGATGTGCTACGCTAGCTATGCTGGCCCGTTACATGTGCGGAGCTGGGTCATAGAAGCAATTTTAGATGGTGGGGTGTTACACGAACCAAAGACGTCATGTATTACCCCACACGTAGTTTTCCACCCCACCTACACAACACATGTGACTTTGGATGAGATGCTTTCTTTTTGAACTGTACTGTGAAGGACCCTTTAGTCCTGGTTGATAACACCAACTTTAGTACCCAGTTGGTGGCTCCAACCAGGACTAAAGGTCGGTCCCCTCTGTGCCCTAGCCATTGGACCCGGGACTAATGATGATATTAGTCCTAGCCCCAGACAATCGGGACGACTAAAGCCAAAATCCGAAGGTCCGTTCTCTACTAGTGCTACATCAAAGGATTAAGGATGTACAAGCAAGCATCAACATAAATGAATGCCCCTGGGTACTCAAATCAAAACATGTAAAGCATAGAAACCATCATAATACAAAGCAAATTCAATGGTTAGGAAGAGAACCCCAAATGTCGAAAGAAAATTCAATTGACATCAATTCCAAAACTAAATAACATCAACTTTGTGTGGCGTACATATGAACGCTACGCCATGGAACATGGATATACAACAATTTGCATTGTATGGTTTATATGAAAGAAAGCATACAAGGAAAGTAAACAAACATCTCCATCGATATCAGAAATGATACATTTGGGGAAATAAGGATTAGAAGCAAGTAAAACTAGAGCTTCCAGCAATAGCTTGAAGTAATCTTGGCATTGGGGGTATGTTAATTTCAAGTAAACCCTCAAGGGACTGAACCACCTCGGCCATTGTTGGTCTATTAGACTGATCATCTTGAATACACCAACATGCAAGCTTGCAAGCTATTTCGACCTGCTTTGAATTGGCTTCACCATTTAATCTGTGGTCCAGCAAGCTCATTACATCTCCCTCAACAATTGTCCGTGCGACATGTACAGGGTAATAAATATCATGATTGCTGCTACTGCAAGAACAAGAAACAGATGTATTCCTTTGTCCAGATATGATTTCCAATAGAACCATACCATAGGCATACACATCAACTTTTGGTGTAATAGCCACTCCAGTGATCCATTCAGGTGCAAGGTATCCTATAGTTCCCCTGAAAGTAGTTAAGACTCGGCTAAAATCCCTCCCCAAGAACTTGGCCATCCCAAAATCTGCAATTTTTGGGATAAATGAATCAGAAAGGAGAATATTTTCCGGTTTAATATCACAATGTATGCTGCAGTCACAGCACACCTCATGCAAGTAGGTCAATCCTCTGGCAACTCCCAATGCTATTTGATACCTAGTGCCCCACTTCAATAATGTCGCATGGCTCTGGAAAAGATGAATATCGAGAGAGCCATTCGGCATGTGTTCATAAACAAGCAACCTTCTAGCACCCTTGCAGCAAAAACCAAGTAAATTGACTAAATTAATGTATTGGATTATGCCAATTGATTTCACTTCAGCTCTGAATTGCTTCTCTCTGTGATGAGCATAATCAAGCCATTTCACTGCTATCGCTGTTGAGTCACTCAGGAACCCCTTGAATACAGAACCAAAACCACCTTGCCCTAGCTTTTCTGAGAAATTTTTAGTTGCATGGTGTAAATCGATGTATCGAAATGTAATGATTCCATTGCAACCTTGGGCAGTTTGTGAGATTCTGTAAGAGCTCTTCCTTTTGTTTCTCCAAATCATTATGAGCATGATGAATGCAAACAAACATAAATCAGCAGTACTAGTACCAATGGCAACTCCAATAGTAAATACTCTTTTGTTTTTATCTAAACTTTGCACATCTTTAGCCGCAAGGCGAAGGTTAAGAGTTTCTCCATTTGAATCTGCTGTGGTACCACATTGTATTTGCCTTACGTTTAGCAATTCTTCATGCCAAATAAAGCATGTATTGTTACTGAAGGAATATGCAGTGCAAGAGCAATTGCCCAAGCAGACTTGAGCACATTCACCACTGCTTTTAGCATCCTCTGTTTTGCGCTCACTTTGTGTAAACTAACACATGGAATAGATAAGAATTTATCCATGGATCTTATTGAACTTTCATTTGAAAAATTGCAATCTAATGCAGTGTTCCTCGAGCATCCATTGCTTCGATCATCTAGCTCCCAATCTTCAATATATGTTACAGTGAACCCCTTCATACAAGTGCAATGAGGCAGAGCATCATCATCGCATATTGTGAAAGGTCCACAGGCTGCATACACATCGCATTGAGATCTAGGTTCGGAATGGGCACCCAATCTTGTGAACCTTCAGGCCAAATGAATACGTTTATCTGACCCGAGACACCCAAGTTATAATAAATATTCATTTCATCTGACACATGGTATGTATGATACTTCTCATGGTTAGTCTCTACAAATGACAGGTAACCAACGTTCCTTGACACTTCCGGCGACGAGTTAAATCTTTTTCCATTCCACACACCACTGGACAATAAGGTTTGGAGGACTTGAGTGATGCAAGGACAATTTGGTTACCTGTCTCAAAAAACCCAAGGGCGTACCTTCCATTCTGGGAGACGAGCTTGTCGTGAATGGACAGTGCTTGGCCATCTGAGATGGTGTCCCTCACCGCCGCCGTTGTCAGTTTGAGCCCCCTATAGGCTCTCTGCAGTTTGACGGCGTTAGAACCCAAACTGACGGCAGTGGCATGGAGGGCACAAAAAAGTTAGAGCAGTGGCGCTGAAGACCGCTGAACTTTTACAGGGACACACAGGGCATTACGATATTTTTTAATGGCACACAAGGAATTCCCCCTTATTTTTTAAGTAAGTAGAGATACCAACGCCTGCGCTTGTGGTTTCTGCCATTATCATCCTAGCCGGAGTAGCAAGTAGAGTGGTTACATTTGAATATCTGAGTAGCACGAACCTTGTCGTTATGTCATATATAGATATGATCCTGTATAATCGGCTAGATTTTCTATCTCAAGGACGTTATTGTACTTGTGCTCTGAGCATTGGGCATTTATGCGATGCACAGTTCTTCCATAAATGAATTCGTTACAATTAACATGATCTGCCAAATATTTACTTAGATTACTTATTTTCTAGCCTTTACATAGCGGATCAACCTTTCGATCCCTGGTCTCACATAAATGAAGACGACGCTAGGTCTAGGTTGAAGGGAAGGAGAACTTCATAAATGTATATTGATGCCAACAGAGTACCCCAAAAAATGTCAAGAATAAGAGAGAAAATAATGACAATCTCTTTGACCTCATGTGTTGCTACCGTTGTTGGTTATTTCATACATGTGTTTGCTGATGACGAAGCAGAAGAAGATATGCATTCTGCTTTTGTAGAGAGAGCTTCTGATTATTTGGCATCTCTCAAGGCACAGGGTGGGTGTGACCTGGGTCCTAACCGCTGGGCTCTCTGAAGAATTCCTTGCTGGACTCCAAGAGCTATCAGATTCAGTGCTGGGTGTGCTTCTAACTTCAGAGTTATTATTCTCTTCTGATTACAATAAGTCACAACATCATTGGCCTCTCCAATAGATATGAAGAGGAAATTGATGTTTTTTTTTTGCGAGGAAAGAGGAAATTGATGCTAATGCAACTTGGGAAGAAGTGGTGTTACTGATCAACTCTATCGAGTTTCATTCTACTCGTGTCACATGGTCTTATGGTTCACACTGTGTAAAGTCTAAAATATTTGATTGATATGCTAGTGTCCACTTAACTGCTCAAATTACAAAGGTCTTAATAGAAAAGTTACAGCATAGGCTTAATCTTTTTTCGAAACTCCAGATAAGATGGCAGGGGTGATCCTCACATACAAACTATGGATCATTGCATATATAGCATACAGACTCTCCATACAGAAACAGCTCTGTTAAGATTCAGGAGTCAAGTTTTGCCTTCGGCAGTGGCTTCCCATATAAATTACAGCATAAGCTTAATTGTTTTTGGCTACTCCATATATATATATAAGATAGCAGGTTTGATCTTCACATACGATCAACTCAGACATACTCAATACAACAGCTCTGTCAAGACTCAAGGGTCTGGTTTCACTTTCTGTTGTGTCTTGCCCATATCACTATGACTGTAATTGAAAAGAAGACACCAAATCCCAATGCCGTGAACATGAACAGTAATACATCTGCAAGGTCCTTCTCTGAAGCATTTGGCAAGCTTGTTTCTGTTGTATTGCTGCATTGTTTGGATACTGGAGGTCCACACAAACCAGAGTTCCCCAAAAAAGAGCTATTGGAAAATGTGGAGAACTGAGATGACTCTGGTATTGGTCCAGCCAACATGTTGTAGGACAGATTGAGTACCGAAAGGAAGTTCAGCAATGCCAGCTCCTGTGGGATCTCCCCAGAAAGCTCATTTGAGGAGAGGTCCAGTGACTCAAGTTGCTTTAATGTGCCAAATTGAACGGGAATTGGCCCTTCTAAGGCATTATGAGACATGTTGAGACTACGAAGCAGCAAAAGATCCCCAATATCCTCAGGGATGGTACCATAAAACGAATTGTTTGAGATATCTATTAGCACAAGCGCCGTCAAGATCTTGGAGATGGTTCTGTCGTACCCTTTGTATGTAATTGCAACCGTAAACTGGTATGGTTGCACATGGTAATATTGATTTTCCATGACTAATGTCTCATTATCAGATCTGGTCTTCATGGACTTGAGCATCTTAAACCATCCTGCTGACAATGTGCCACTCAAGTAGTTTGAGGCCAAGTCAACAATTCGCAGTTGTGTAAATTCACATTCATTTTGGTCGTGTGTATTATTTGAAGGATCCAGCAACTTCCCAGTAAACTTGTTAGACCTGAGAATAAGGACTTGAAGTTTAGGAAGTGTACTCATCCAGCATGGGAAAGAATCACTGATTCGATTGCTTCCAATGTCAAGTATCTCCAGGTTCCTGCAAGAAACTAGAGATCTTGGTAATCTCCCATCAATCAAATTGCCACTGAGATCTAATGCCTCAAGTGCACAACCTTTGCTAATGTTGTCAGGTAATTCTCCAACAAATCTGTTTCCTTTAAGACTTAATACTTGTAATGCACTGGCATCCTCTAGTAAACAAGATGGGATTGAACCACTTAAGTTGTTATAAGAAAGATCAATGAGCAGTAAACTCCTAACCGCACCACAAATTGATTGTGAAATATTTTCAGAAAGGCTATTTCTGGAGGCCTTTAGAAAGAGGGTACTACTGAGGTAATTAGAGAAATCAGGCATGGATGAGAACTGGTTGCTCGAGTAGTCAAGTGTAACGCTGCCATCTCTTGGTATAGGTATGGGCCCACTGAAATTATTGAAACTCAGATCAAAGTATTCTATGTCAACTGGAAGCAAAGGTTCTTCAGATCCCACACTTGTAAACATATTATGTGATACATTCAGGAGTAAGATGTACGATCCATTCAGTGTGTCCCATATCCACTGAGGTATTGCCCCATGGATTTGGTTATCAGAGAGGTCAAGACCAGTGATGTAATCAAGATGCCTCAAGAAGCGGGGGAAACTAGACATTCTGCAAGATGCTAAACGTAAGAATTCGATTTTTGGGAAGGAAACAGGTAAAGAACTATTTTCTCCTTCTACCACGTGCAGTTCATTGTTTGAGAGATTCAAGACAGATAGATTTTGCATTTTCGAGAATGCAGATAGTTGCACCATACCTACAAAATTGTTTGACTGAAGTTGCAGAACTTGTAGTCTAGTCAAATTTGATATCTGTGGAGGTATCTTCCCTGAAAAATTGCAACTGCACAGTGCAAGCTCCGTCAAGTCACTTAGGTTTCCTATCCAAGAAGGTATCTGTCCAGATAATCCACAGTAGGAGAATTTGAGAACTCTGAGAGAAGCCATATTTGAGATCCATGACGGTATGGAACCTACTAGCTGTAAACCAGACACCTCAAGCAGGTCCAAGGATTTGAGCTCACCTATTGAAGAGGGAAGTACTCCAGAGAAGCCACGAGCACCAAGGCCGAGCATTTTTAGAGACTTGAGATTGCTTATTGAACTTGGTATGGTCCCTGAGAAGCTTGTGTCATTGACAAACAGATTCTCCAAGCTGCTGTCCTGCGAGAAAACTGGCAGAACACCGGAGATCCCAGGATTCCTGGAGAGGTCAATTGTTTGTAACTTCTTGTGTTTGAAGATGATGGAAGGGAAATATCCTTGAAGCTTATTTGTTGAGAGCTGAAGAACAGTCAGGTTGGATAAACCAGCCAGGAACTCTGGCACTGGACCAGACAAATGATTATAGTGAAGCTCGATCACTGTAAGTGATGTCAAGGCTGACAGTGATCTACATATAGGACCTGGTAGCAAGCAGTATGGTAAGCTGAGGACCTTGAGTTTAGGACTGAACCTGGCCAAATAGTCGCACCATTGGGCTCCATTACCAGACAGATTCACCATGCCCAGCCTGATCACCTCCAGGTTTGTGAGGTCTGCAAGTAGGGTCTCCATGTTTGGCACCCAGAGCTGCCAAAGGTTGTCTGAGGTGTAGTATGTCAACCTGTTCTCATCGTCGAAATCATAGGCATAGAAGCTGGTAGAGAGGTCGAGGAAGATGAGGCTTTTGAGACGGCCGATGCTTGCTGGTACTGGCCCCACGAAGTTGGTGTCGGAGAGGTCGAGATGGGTGAGCTGCGTGAGCTGCTCAAACCCAGCGGTAGGGAGCTGGGACACGCTGAAGTCGTTGCCGGAGAGGTCGAGGTGCTTCAGCCAAGTTAGTCTGAACAGTGCAGGGTCCAGACCACTGGCTTGCAGCTGCCGACCACTCAGGTTGAGGGAGGCTACACGGCCACCGGCGCTGCCACAGCTGACACCGTGCCAGCTGCAGCAGTCTGTGTCGGCAGTCCATGTCAGGAAGGTGGTGGAATCACCGCCAGTAGTGTTGAACGACTCCTTCAGCTCGAGGAGCGCCGAGGCCTGATCGAGGAGGCACGGAACTGGAGGCGCAGACAATGAGGTGTTGTTTATCGTCGTCACAGCAAGCATGTATGCAGTCTGGATTTGTAGAAGTATGAGCAGCATGGTTAGCAATGGTCCAAGGTGTGTGCGCAACTCTAATGGCGGACGAACTAACCATTGTTAAAGTAAAGATGGGAGTAGCATCAACAATCAAATTGGAACAGATGGAGAGGTCAGGCGAAGGTTTTTTTTTTCTGTTACCACTGATGTTTATCTTCTTTGGAGATTTTTCTACGTAGTGTCAAGTGTCAACATCATGTGCTTTGTTTTTTTAAGTAAAGAAGTCATAAAAGTCTAAATCATTCGTAGCGTTCCACACGTGTGAGATTTGGGAGTAAAACTAACGACTTTACTCTTGACACAATAGTTTTAAAAAATTCATCCCATGCGATTATGAGTAATGACCTCTCCCATTGCATTGATTTTAAAGTAGAAAAACTCAATCTTCCTATTGGGGCGAAGCCTCACGCCCAAGGTTCGCTAGTGGTGATTGCTTCTTACTGCTCAAACCCTGCGGGTGTAGGTACATAGCGAGGTCTCCGAAGGTTGTCTGCGGAGGCCCCAAGAAGTTGGATTTGAGGCCGGCCGCGAAGATCCTGTGAGACCTTCGCCCAATGTCAAAGGACCTAGCCTTCGGGCCAAAGGCTCGGGTCAAAGGTGATCGATGGAAGGCTGTACATGGTTAGGATCACCGACCATGTGTTGTGCTTGCTGCTCCTCTTAGCAAATGGACTCATCCCATCAATATTCAATGCAAACCTTACCATTCCAAGGTTCCTTTGAAAATTCTGGGTATGTGTCATTGAAATTTTGTCATTGCTTGGCATGGGCTGGATGTCAAAGCTTTCCATTGTCTTTGTGCTCATCAGCCAACACATAAGTTCGACATCCCAGAGTTTGTGAACAAACACCTCAACTGATCAATTACGGGGAGGTACCACACCACCAAAGATCCCAGAGTTTGTGAACAAACACCTCAACCGATCAATTACGAGGAGGTACCACACCACCAAAGCATGACTTCTTCTCTATGCGTAAGAGTCTACTTCAGGGGTAGTGGTTTTTGGGTCTTTTTTCGCTTCTTCCCTTTCGAATGGCAGGCTCCATTCTCTTGCTCCTAATAATCTTTACTTGTCTTGTACCTACTGGAACCAAAATTGGAACATCTTTCTCTAAGACTTCATAATCCTTACCTCGATATAGGATACAATGATTCTAACACACGTAGATCTTTTGAAAACCCATAGTCAGCAGATTGATTTGCTTATTTTGTATGGTATGTGTTAGCAAACACTTTGTTCTCCTTTGGAAGGAGGTTTGCTAGAACATGCAACAATTCGTTGAAGGTAGCATCAAACCAACCAAATCAAGCTTTTGGCATCAACAATTGAAGGACAAATCGCAATGTCGTGAATTCTTTGGTCCAACCCTTAGATTATTTGTACAACGGCTCTGTCGCTGCCTTCTTCAAGGTCACCGCACCTTTCATAAAGAATATTGATGGCTCCGAATAACAACGGTGCAACAATGCCACGAAAGATTTTCGCTTGTTCATTTTAATCGACGTGAATTTCGACTCATTCACCATCATCTTCACTGCCAAAGAATTTAATAGTAACATCCGAGATAACAGGATTAGTTTAGGGGCAGTGGTGTTGTGTCTCATGTACCTATTTGTTCCCTGAACTATCTATATTTGATCCCTCTGCATGCATATTACATGCCTCAACAAGCATATAGTCCCTCGACATCGGTGTTAGCTGGGTTGCCAATTGCATAAAGCACGGAACTACTCTCTCCATGTTTTGCCCAAGTCAAGTAGCCCTTCATAAAACCTAGGCAAACCAAATGAGAAATGATATGTTGTGTGTCATCAAATACAACAATATTTTTGCAGCCTATGCACAGACAATATATGTACTTTGCCTTCTCTCTGCATGCATACCTCTTAGTGGTATCAATAAACCTATGAACCTCCAACCATTATGATGGAACTAATCTTGATAAGTTGTACATCCATGAGCTTTCCATCTTGAGCCCAAAAATTATATAAAGATAATATGTGATTAAATATAAGGTAAACATAAAAACCACTATCTTATTTAGAGAGTGTTATTTCAAACAATTTAGCAATAATTTCAGAAAATTGAATAATTATGTTTTTCTATAAATGTGCATGTCGATCTCTTACTTATTTTAATGATTTCAACAAACATTATATCACTAACCAATAATTTAACAATCTATTTTAATGAACAAATTTACAATCTAAATCTTGATAACACCATTCCCCATTAATTTTTATGCATTTACTTGGATGCATAAATTATGAAATTGATGATTGATGAGACATGTATATAATGGAAGGAACATAATGAGCCAAGTAATCTAAATGTTGGGATAATCACTTTGTTAGATTGAATTGCAAAAACCATTCTCTCTCTCTCTCTCCAAACACAATCATGAAGGCCTAGATCTAATTTTACCTCAAATTGAGAAGGATTGATGTAAAAAGAGATATGAGAGGCATTAGCTAACCTTCTTGAGCTACCTCCTTCAAAGAAATGACAACCAAAACCTCTCCCATTGTATTTTGGAATTTTTGGACCTCCAAGTTCGCCACCAATAGAAGGTGGCTGGGATGTACAGTTCTGGTTGGGAGAGGAAGAAGGGGCATTTATGGGTGTTTTCGGCACACTATGTAAACCGCCAGTGTAAAACCTAGAAACTGGCGATTTACTTAAGAAACTGCCAGAGTAAATCTTATATTTACACTGGCAGTTCCTTAAGACAGTTGCTAATATATATTATTTTTAGAGGCGGATTTCTTTATTTTACCGCTAGGATTTACACTAGCCGTTTTCTATTTACTCTGGCGGTTTTTAGCCTTAGGCCCATGTATTTTTTCTACCGGCGCCTTCTCCTTACAAACCGGCTGTGAAGAAAATCGCGCGCATTAGGAAAATTCGATTCTGTATTAGTGATAACAGCAGACTCCGAAAATCCTAAAACTCTCCAAAAGAAAAACAGGAATCAGAACGAAGAATCGGTCGATCAAAGTAGGCTGACGCGGGGGCGGTGACCTGGACGGATGAAAAAACCATGTGGAAAGAAATTTTCCTTCTTTAATAATACTAGCTAATACGGATGAAAAACTATGTGGAAAGAAATTTTCCTTCTTTTACAATATACTAGCAAATGTGTCTGTTTGTTGCAATGAAACTTAATACATATTGAAATCGGACTACGTATCATCGCTATGCGCCAGTTGTTGTAACTCGTATAAGCATGGCTCAAGAGTCCGGGTCACATACGAAATACAGAGGGCGTGACTTAGTATGCCTCGGAATCGGAGTGCGTATATATCATCACTAGATGCGAGCTGTATAACTCATTTGAGCACGAGTCATACGAGTTTGGGTCACATACGAGACATGAAGAGTGTAATTGAGATGGAAGAAATTTTTACTGTCGGGTACTTTGGGGGAGGTCGAACAATAAAAAAATCGGATGAAATTTTGGCTTTTTTATACTAGGTATAGAAGTTCTCCATCCGTCCACAAAAGAATGTAATTCTCATTTTTCGAGAAGTCAAATAGTTTGAACTTTGACTGAATTTATAGAAAAAGATATTAATATTTTTTACATAAAATTAGTATAATTAGATTAGTTATAGAATATATTTCATAATTAAATTATTTGGAGACATAAATGCTAATATTATTTATTATAAACTTAGTTAAACTTTAGCTAATTTGACTGCCACGATTCCCATAATTGTATTCTTTTATAGACGGAGGGAGTATTATAATATATAAGTTGGAACAAACTTCGGATTACAACTTCTCACTCATTAAACTATGGAGCCTGATAATCTACTTCATTAAACTTGGACCCTGAATGTACTGAAAGTAAATTCACAACACCATGGGAACGTCCACGATGCATCACCATGAAACATGAATGTATAATAAGAAAACAAAAGACAGTTCTTCTGAAAACATATATATATATATATATATATATATATATATATATATATATATATATACTTAAAAACTAATATTGGTCGATTACTGGAATTTTGACGTCCAGTTAGTATCATGGGAGGACCGGAGGAGGGCATTGCCTAGGGGCGCCGCTGCAGCGGCCCTGAGGGTCCCATGACGGTGATGATGCGGTGGACATCCCATGTCGCGCACCCGAGACGATCAGCGCGAGGACGAGGAAGAGAGCGGGCCACCAGGCGATCACCCTCCGGGCCATGGCCACGCCCATGGTACTAGATGTGAGTTGTGACGTCCTAGGTGGGTAGACGGCTATAGTGCAGTAGTAGTAGGCAGGGAGAGGAGTTGGCTGCTACGATGGGCTTTATAGAGGCGTATTAGCACGAGGGCCTATTCCGTGTCTAGTTTATTTATTTGTTGACCCATTCAACTCAGATCAAATTGAGAAAAAAGTAAGCAAGGATGGGATCGGTGTCTCGATTTTTTTCCACGGATACGTATGTATGGGCCTTTTGACTATTTGTTAAACTTTGGACTCCTGGGCACAAGAGCAACTCCAACAGCTTAGCTAAGATTAGTAACCAAATTCCATAGTCTAGCCATTTTACTATCCCAGATCAGGACATCACTATCGGATCAAAATCCCCCTTCACTGTCGGATTTTGAACCGGCAGTGGCATACCAGTAGTGATGTGGGGTTCACATCACTGCCGGTACTCACCGGCAGTGATGTGCAGGCAATACTATCGGTTCCTGGCACCAACCGACAGTGTCAGTTGAGCCAACACTGCCGGCTTATGGCTCGAGCCGACAGTGATGCTCAAGCAAACACTGTCGGCTTGTGGCACGAGCCGACAGTGATGCTCAAGCCAACACTGTCGGCTTGTGGCTCGAGTCGACAGTGATGCTTAAGCCAACACTGCCGGCTCGTGGCTCAAGCCGACAGTGATTCTCAAGCCAACACTGCCGGTTTGTGGCTCGAGCCGACAGTGGTGCTCAAGCCAACACTGTCGGCTTGAGCTTTGAACCGGCAGTGTTGCAAAAGACATCACTGCCGGCTTGACATGCAAACCGGCAGTGATATCTTTTTCACATTTTATTATTTTATATAATTTATTTTTTATTTTTTTTGGTAGAATCGGGTTTCGTTTTATATTCGCTACGTAGACGACCGGTCCATCAACATTAAACATTACAAAATATTATGGTTATAGTTCAAATGTATTTATGAAGCTCTCGATCCCTTGAAATAAAAAAGAAATTACAATAGTCTAGCGAGCCGCTCTGGCCCGTACTACGCCTTATACTTCACGGACTGTGCAATGGAGAATGTTTCTTTTTTTTTCCAAGCACTCCGATACGATGAAGGGTGCTAGCTCCGATGACAGCACTATGACTTCCATTTCCAACAGCCTATTGTGTTTAAATTTCTTGCGCTGTCATTCAAAAACCGGTTTCGAAAGGCAAAAATATTAGAGAAATAAGTAGATTGTTTTGTTGAATTAACAGATATAAATGAAATGGGGACTATACACACCAAAGCATCTGCCGCCTCCGATTTTACGCCGAGGTAGCGAAGCATTGCGCACATTACGTAGAACCCGCATTCATTGTTTCCCGCCGGCTGGTCTAGGGTCTCCAAGTGCATTGGTGCAACCTGGAATGGGACCTTCGTCCCACCAACCATTCTTGTCTGAACACCGTGCCACATTATAAAGTGTGAAAAAGGGCAACCTTAGAATATGCTACGTGCGATTAGAAAATAATATGTTATTAGGTTCGCTTACGCATTAAGCACTTCGACTAGGGGATCGAGCAAAGAAAGTGGCTTTTACTTCGAGTCCCACACCTTGATACGATTTCTTTTAATATCGACAACAATGAAGACAAAATTGTTGCTGCAATCACAAAACCCTAGTTAACGAATAATCGTAACTTCAAAAAACAAGCCTAAAAATAAGAACAGAGAACACATACTCACAGTTGTAGGCTAGAAGTATTTCGGTTTTATTACTCATCTTGAAATTTTTGAAAATGGCAGTCAGTGTCTTCGTCAGATCTTCCACTTTATTTCCATGCATGCCTCCGCATGTTCTCTCATTGACTAGCTCGGGGTCCAGAAAAGACATATGAGCATACTTTGTTTTGAAGCAATGTTTTGCTACACACCTGCATAATTCATGGGGAATGTGCAGCCGTTAACTATTTGTGTATCGAGAGAGTAGTTAATTATAATATCGTGCGAGTAGGGTACTTACATAGTCCACAACATCAACATTTGTGTATCGAGATTGCGTCTCTAGAATAGCTGAAACAAGTGATCCCAACCGACAAAGTGCTTCTCTTCATTAGGATAATAGAAAACATGCGGCGGACAGATAATATATTCGAAACCCGCCCGGTCCATCTCAAGTGCTTGGGCCATATAATAATCATGCAAGTCACGCATATATGTTGTCAAATTTTTATACCCCTCCTCGTCCACCAAGAAATTGCCTCTTTGAAACTGCATTACCGGTCTTGCCGTCTCATATGCTAGTGAATCATAATAGATGTTCGCGGCATCATCCCTGCTTAATCCAGGGTTGTCTTCGACAATCTTGTTTGTCTTCCTTTGAACTTAATGGTGTATTTCTTTGACTCTTAATTGATTGTGATTACTCTCTGTTTGCCTATTGAATTCGGACTGCACCCTCCACTTAGGCAATGAGGCAAATAGATTCTAGAATCTAACTTTGTCTTCCTTGGAGGCTACTTCTGGCTTTTGTTGGTTCATCAAGTTTGTAACGCTGCCACTCATCGTCCTTTTCTTTTTTTGTTGGTCCACTTTGGGAGCATTAGTGACTGAAACCGAGGACCTTTTCTGTGACTGCGAGGATGCCTTAGATCTTATTTTGGGCTGTTGTGGAGGAGGAAGAGGACGAGAGGAGGAGGAGGAGTCTTCTCTTTTCTTGGGGCTGAGAAGATGGAGGACGAAATTATGTCTTCTCGGGGGTGATGGGAAGGAACCAGGGAAGGTAGTGTGATCTCCTCAATTGGGAGATGGTGAGTAATCATCTCTGGGCGGTGAAGATTCGCCGTTGTCCTCATCATCATTCAAAGACAACTGGTGATCAAGCTTAATGAAGCGCTTGCGCTAGGCCACATGAGCGCCCTTGTTCTAAACAAGGCGTTGCCTGTCTTCCTGTGCGGGGTAATCAATGTGCATCTTGTTATACTTCTTATCAAGTATAGTATCAATGCTAACATGGGCATACCCCATTGGCATTGGGTGGCCATTAATGGTCCCGTATCATGTAGGCTAGGCCTAGCCAACCGCCACCTTGTCAGTTGTCCATTGCTGACGGATGTACAGCCTGACATTGACGGGTTCGATGATGCTATCCACCAGATGAGGCGCATTCACGTCTTCATCGTTGAGTGGGGTCGATCTGCAGCTGCTACGACCCCTGAACTGTGGGCTAAAGCTAGTCGGAAGAGGTTCTTTTTGGTACTACTCCTGATCCCATGGACGCCATAAGTACATTCACTTTTTCTTGAACCCTCTCATCAATCCATTTTTCGAATTTGTCTTCCATATCTTTCAGAACCTCATATACTCTGCCTCTTGTGCCACTCTACCCCTCGAGCAGTTCTGATAAGTGGAAGATTCTTCCTCGAATGCTATTTTCCAAGGAATAAGACCGGCTTCTGTAGGGCGACTAGGGTGCTCCTTATTTTCGAGTGCTTGGGTGAGCACATCATTCTCCCTATTGGTACTGCGGGTCTCTTTCCTCACCTCATCATTTACCTTGGAGATCCTCTGGACGAGGCTGCTCGTGGCTAGATTTGTGGAGCTAAAGCTCCCGTCCGGGCCGTGGTGTATCCCTCTCGTCATACAGAAATATATTGATCTAGGCTCCCAATTGGCAGTCTTAGGCTCAATGCCAAGGTGTTCCACCTTCTCAAGTTCCCTTTCAAATGCATCCATCTTACTGGCGTAGCCACGAGAGCCGAGTTTATGGGGATTCGTCGCTTTAAGTGAGTTCTCCTTATTCTTCCTGCTCAGTTACAAGTACTCCTCGGATTGCCTGTATTGCTTGAATTCCTGCCAGAAGTCCTTCTGCTTGGTGTACTCTCTACCATCCCAATTTGGCTCTTTATCCTCGAGGATAGATTTCTTATACAATGTCCCCTTGAAAGTCTTGAAGCATGTCCCCATGATTTCTTTTGCTTTTTTCTTGACTTGCTCCTTGTCATAGCCCTATGGGAAAGTGAAATACTGTGGGATCCATTTCTCCCATATGTCATCCTTCTCACTTTCGGGAACCCTCTAGGGTCATCATCTTTCTCAATCCACTTCCTATACTTAATTGGGATGTAGTCCCTTACAAGTGCCCCGATGACAGTCTTGTATTTGGCCACAACTTTTTTAGGTGCGAGCGGCTCACCAACTTAGTCAAACTCAGTGATGTGCCAGTGTGCATTCCTACTAGTAGGAAGCTATGGCACGCCTCGCTTGGTTTCTGGCCTTACTGCTAGCCAAACCATCTGGCTGCTCGGTCGGCTCAACCTCCTGCTAGAGACACCAAGTAAGCTAACAGACTCTCAATTAATTAGCGTGTGTGGCTACCAATGTTTTCCTAAATGGTAAACGGTCTTTACACGGTCGCCCTTCGTTTAGCGTTTAGGCTGTTTACACGGTGTTTAAAAGAAGTTAAACGGTCTAAACGGTTTTGTACTTTAAAAAAAATACATATAATTATATATGTGCATGTAAAAAATCAAGTATTCTAGCATTTATACATATTTATCTGAGTAAAAATTAATTATTTTGGTATGTATATATATTTATGCTTGTGAAAAGAATCAAATGTAGATATTTATGCATGTAACATATCAAGTGTACACATTTATAAATATAATAAACTTAAGTATATAAATTTATTCATACAAAACTGAACTAGATTTACCTCGTGTTCGCCTAAACAACCGTTTAACACAGCTGTTTAGCCCATTTAATGCTGTTTATCTCCATTCTGTTTAGGCCGTTTAGGCTATTTTTTCCCATTTTTTGATCGTTTAAACGGTCAACCGTTTAATTTTCGTTTACCCCCTAAACAAAATAGTTTACCACCGTTTACCATTTACTGGCTGTTTAGGCCGTTTAGGCGAACACTGGTGGCTACCTAGTCACATGATACCTAAGTTACCTAGTCATCTTGATCTAGCTCGAGAAGAGTGGTAGGGGTCCATGGTACCTCATTCTCACCGCCCTGATTGTTACCGCCACCGTTTGTCGGATCATGCTGCTCTCCCGTCCCACCGATATCAGTCGCTTCTTGTTGCCTATCAGTTCTTGGGCGATGGATTAACGGGTGACGTCGAGTCATGGCTGTGACATGATCATGGTCAGTTTTGGCTACGTACAACTACTACTAGCATTTGTGCATATATATATATATATATATATATTACCCAACTAATAGAGATTTACTGCAAAGTCTAATAATAAGTCCACAAACAGTTCATGTACAACAAATACATTGTTTGATTGGCTCCATACAACAAAGTCCACCAACTGTTCTACGAAACAAAACCTACATCAACTGCCAAATAAGAAAAGCAATGACCATAGACATAAATGAAAGCATGGCATCTTTCCAAGACCAAGAAGAAATTCTCCTAATCTTCATATCTCTGACGGGTGGCTCCTCTTCAATCTCCACTACTGGCGGATGGCCATGGTTTGCACTCATTGGACCATAGTAGGCCCTCAAAACTTTAGCTTCTATGTTGTATTTTTGTACCAATTACCTGGGTATCTATTGACTTGAGCATAGCAATCTTCCCAGGTAATTTAGATCCTAGGCATCCGACCAACATACACTACATACCATGCCATGGTTGTCTATACATGTAACCAAATTATATTGATAGTGCTATGTCATTCAAACATGTTGTAGACTAAGTTTAGTGTATCGAGCAAAGTTGTAGACTATATTCAAATATTCAAACTTCAATTTGCAACACATTTAGCTAGGCTTCATCCCATGCATATTGGACATGAAAGTATTATGGTAATTGGCAGTACATATAAGACATAAGAAAACAAATATGAAGATGCCATGTTCGACTGTCTTCCAGTGAATCAGCTTCTAAGTGACCTATGTTAAATATTTTTCTCTGGACTACTTTGTTCATTCCTTTTTTAATACATTTGCATTGAAAAGATACGTGCATAGGTGTTGTCATGCTATGTTAATTTGCTATTTATCAGGAACTTTAATTAATTTGTTCATTTGCTAGCAATTTTTGGAAGATTCTACAACCTAACAAATTAGCAATTCATGAATACACATAGCAGAGCCCATCCAAATAGCAAACAGTAATAGTATGCAGAGCACGGTGAAGTGGGTTAGCGTTGTTTACCTCGTGGAGAAGAGCCTGTCCGAATGATGGTGACCTTGGTCTTCTTGCGTCGAGGAAGATGAGGGTGCAGGCGACGGTGGTACTCTGGCGGCGTCGAGGAAGACGAGGCCACTGGCGTGCCAGGGACAGCGTCTGGCGTTGAAGAAGAGGATGGCGCAATGGCTATAGACAGCGGCATGGGTGGCGGTGTAGCTCGGTCGGCATGGAGGAAGACGACGGTGTCGGGCATGGCTAGGATGACAGTGATGGTTAGCGGCAAACCGTCGAACACCTAAGGGGCGCAGTGAGGGAGGTGCTCACCATGTAGCGTGGTGACGCTGCTGTCCGTGTGCTCCTTCAAATCCAAGCTGTGTGAGGTGCGGGGGTGCGGGACGTCGGCGTGGAGGACTATGGGGTAGGGGACACCTGTGTGGACGACAGTAGGGAGGGGGATGCCGGGGTGTAGGACCATGTGTGGCGCCACAGGCCTTCCTCACTGGCGTGGGTCGCACGGGGATGCACGAACATCGGTGTTGAATAAGGCTAGGGCGATCGGGCTGCGGACGATGGCGTGCGGGGTGGTGGTGCTCCGTTGGCTTGGAGGAAATGGATGGCGCGGGCTTCAAATGACTTAGAAAAATTTTAGCCCACGCCACCAGCTTATATACTCATGGCACATCACTGCCGGTTCTAGAGGCAAACCGACAGTGATGACATAGCATCACTGCCGATGCCAAATCCAACCCGGCAGTGATGTGCACTACCACAACCGGTTGGAGCGCAATGTTAAAAACATAAAAATAACCTGAGCTAACGAATTCCCTATCCTAGCGCAGCGGTTAAGGCCGCGCACTTACGACCCTGCGACCCACATTCGAATTCCAGGTGGGCCAAACTTTTTGTTTTTTCTTTTAATTTTGAATCACCTAACTGCACTATGTATAAATATATAAAAATAAAAAACTAATCCTAATGCAATTACATAACTAGCGCAGTGGTCAAGGTTGTACTCTCTGGAGCCCGAGACCCGGGTTTGAACCCCGGGCAGGGCAAAATTTTTTAATTTTGTTTTATTTTTGAATATAAACTAACTACACTATAACTAAATAAAAAAATAAAAAACTAAGCCTAAAACAATTACTATCCTATCGCAGCGGATAAGGCACTACACTCTGGAGCCCGAGACCCCAGTTCATACCCCGTGTGGGGCACAATTTTTTGAAATTTTTATAAAAAATATATCTATCACTGTCGGTTTTCTTTTCAAAATGAAATCGACGGTGGTAGTTGTCATCACTGTCAGTTTCTGCCCATCACTGCCCATTTTTTTAAGCCGATAGTGATGATTATATATATTTTTTTCTTTTTTAAACTAAATAAATTCACGCATTTATATTCCTATTGCATCTATGTCCAAATGGCTTCAAATTTTTTTTGCAACCATGTACACCCAAATTATGGCCCCACACAAGATATTAGATTTTTCTAATTATTTTCTTTATTATTATATTTTTCTTTGTGCTAAACGGGACAAAAGAGGCCCAATTACATGTTGGGCACACTAGAATTTGCATCCATCTCGACCAAAAATTGGTTCCTAGGGTACATAAGACCCTGTGGAAAAGTTTGGTACCATTCCGGATCATTTTGGGTAGGCTCAGTTCAACCTCTAATTAATCGGTGACGTCGCACGTGAAAATTCAATTAAATTAGAGAAAGTACCAAACCATCACAGAAAAATCCTAAACTTGGTGTTTCATTCACCCGTGGCACGTGCGAGCTTGAGAAAAAGTTTAAGACCAATATGACATCGGAATGCATATGAACCACAGAAATCTTGAGAACCTAGCTGTTTAGTCATTGTAACATGAGACGACTTCTATAGGTTTGTGAAGCAGGTATGTACCGTCTATGTCCAAATGGCTTCAAAAATTTTTTACAAGCATGTACACCCAAATTATGGCCCAACACAAGATATTATGTTTTTCTGATCATTTTATTTATTATTATATTTTTCTTTGTGCTAAACGGGACAAAAGAGGCCCAATTACATGTTGGACATACTAGAATTTTACATCCACCATGACCAAAAATTGGTCCCTAGGGCACATAAGACCCTGTGGAAAAGTTTAGCACCATTCCGAATCATTTTGGGGTAAGCTCAGTTCAACCTCTAATTATCGATGTGTTGCGTGGAAATTCAATTAAATCGGAGAAAGTACCAAACCATCTCAGAAAAATTCCAAACTTGGTGTTTCATTCACCTATGGCACGTGCAAGCCTGAGAAAAAGTTTCAGACCAATACAACAATGGAATTTAGAGTTCTTATTTCACAGCACATGAATTACATGACAAACACAAGCCGAATTAAATTTAAACCTTGCAAATGGAACCTAAACAAACACTAATTCGGGGGTGGATGCGTAGCACCATACATTTGCATCCCAGCATGGTAATTGATGTCATGGATTCTGTAACCACAACCATCGATGAAGGCCAATGCCCGTACGATTGCACTCGTGCCTCAAAAGACCGGTGATATGGTTGTCCATAGATGTATCCTACTAAACCACCATTGACCCCGTTAGTAAATCTTATGTAGAACTGGCGTCCTGCAGTAGTGTGCTGGCCGAGGTTCCTAGTATAGTACTCCCAGTCATACCCAAGTCTCTCCGTAGCTTGGTCTAGAATGGCCGACGCGCCTAATGTAGCTTAGTTAATGTCATGGAGCACCACCTGCAAGCGGGCAAAAAAATGAGCGATTGTTATTACAATAACAATACAATAAATAATCATGACTCGGGTATCAGTGACGTTGACTTTACCACATCCATTTGGTTGTAACTCGCCCAGTATTCGCTTACTTGTGGAACGGGGACATCACCAGCACGCAAAGCTTCTATCTTGAAGTGCGAGAAATCGAGCACATGATAGCAAATGTGCTGATGTGCCACCAAACAGTTGCGCACGGTAGAGAACTGGGCACTTCTCCTGCTAGGCATTAGTGATCCCGTCCGTCGAATAAATTATTGAAGCCCTGATGGTAGCCTCGAAGGGATGTAGAAGCTTAGTTCATACGTCCAAGTTTGACCATCATCATTAGATGCCGTATTCTCAATGATGTCCGACACCATGAGCAGGCTAAGTGCTGCTTGCAGCCACTCTATCGGGGCTATCGTCTACGACATATGCAACAATGATATTATTTGAATGAGTTCATACATATTATAAAACAACACTTATTACATAATTTAAACTACAATTATTAATTAATTAGCATCCAAAAATAAGATGTTGGAAAATATTTCATATAATAGCTGGAATAGGGTGGTTTGGAATAGCCACATCAGGATCGAATGAAGCATCGCCAGGGTGGAAACCTGGTTCATGTGGTGGGGGAGGTCCGTTCATCCCACCTAATAAAATTCAAGAAATATGACTATAAATATATATTTCATTTATATAAAATGTGCCAAGTAAAATGTAGCAAACTAAATAGATATAGATCGATGCATATATATACATAGCTAGAATATGGAAGAGGAGAATATATATATTACATTGTACCTAATAAAATTCAAGAAATATGAATAGAAAAATATATATTGCATTATATAAAATATGCAAGTAAAATGTCGCAAACTAAATAAATATAGATCGACGATGCATATATACATAGCTACAATGTGAGAGGAGAATATATATACGTGCAATGAAATATCTAGGAGCGATGACCACATAGAGTGAAAAAGAGTGAGAAGTGATATTACATGAAACTGAGAAATGAGAGTGAAGTGAGGGTGCGTGCGAGTGTATGTTCCTGGTGCCTTTTTATAGGGGGGAAGACACATCACTGCCGGTTTTAAAACAAAACCGACACCGATGGTGTCCATCACTGTTGGTTTAATAATCAAACCTGCAGTGATGTAACCTTATCACTGTCGGTTTTGTATGAAAACCGACAGTGATGTGGCTGACAGCACATACTTCTATGCATGCATGGATGCAGCAATAAATGCATTGTTGCATGCTGCAATAAAGATCATTACTTACGAAAAATAGTAATCCTGTGATCTTTACTTAATGCTCAAATAATGTCCAAAAATTTTGTATCAATTGCCTAATTTCATATATGGGTACAAAAACACCGTCGTCCACCCAAAAAATGCTAGATAATTAATTATTGGGGCACCACATATATGTAAAATATCCATACATGTATTGCCATTTGAAGAGACAAACATCGATATATATATATATTTCGGTTACGGAAATACAACATAAAATAACAGAAACCTTGAAATAAAATTACATATACGATAACAAAGACATGACAATAAAATTAAATCTACGATAACAAAATCACTATTTCTGTCTAGGTTAATGTTACAATTGAAGTGTACAAACATATTATAAGATAATGCCTAGGAATCTAGGAAGGCTTAAATATCCGCCAGATAACGCTAGAGATGGATGACGAGCTACGCCTTCGGGAGACAAGTGGAGAGATTGCCGGGCACTGTTGAATCCATGCCTCTCCGGACTGATAATCCAGAGCACATGGAACGGTTGCCGAGCAGCAATAATCCATGCTGCTCTAGTCAGACAGTCCAGAGCACACCGGATAGGATGACTCTGTCAACCTTGCGGTGTTCCCAAGCTTCGGCATTGCAATATCTTCAGAAACATTCTTCTATTACCTTTTGTGTGCACCATTCTTACGGATTACCATGCTTATTAAAATTTGTATGTGGAGGGCTTTCTTTCACAGAGAGGCCATAGATGTATATACTAGCTAGAGAGAATGAAGTGAGAAATAAGCAGCAAGAGGGTGGCAAGACTTGGCTGTTGAGAGGCTAGGTCCCGACCGAGGGCCATTTTATAGGGGCCAGTAGTCGTGGTACGTTTTTGTTTTTGAACTAAAGCTGTCGGGGTAGGTGGGAGCAGTGGTCCTGCTGTGGTGGTCAGCGGGAGCACTGTAGGCCCGTGAGGAGCATCTTTAGATCACTGTCGATTTTAGTTAAAAAACCAATAGTGAAGGTGCTCATCTGTGCCGGTTTTGGGAACCGGTAGTGGTAGCTTGTATCACTATCAGTTTTTAAACTGAAACCGACAGTGATGGACTCTGCCATGCTGCAATGCTATAGTTGGTCTGCCTACCGTCTCTAGGATAGGGAGTTCAGTTTGTTTTGTTTTATTTTATCTTTTATCTGTGCGCAATATTAATTAATAAAATAAAACATAAAAAAGTTTGGCCCATCTAGGGCTCGAGCACGGGTCTTAGGGTTTAGAGTACGTGGCCTTAACCACTGGGGTAGTATAGGGAGTTCAGTTAGATTGTTTTTTTTTGTTTTATCTCGCACTAACGCACTATTAATTAATAAAACAAAACACAAAAAGTTTGCCCCACCTAGGGCTCGAGCATGGGTCTTAGGGTCCAGAGTGCGCGGCCTTAACCACTGCGGTAGTATAGGGAGTTCAGTTAGTTTGGTTTTATTTTTTGTTTTATACCGTCCTAACACACTATTAATTAATAAGACAGAAAAATGTACTCGAAATTAGTTTATATTCTATTTTCTTTTATTTAGACACACTATTAAAACTTTTGTTCAATTTTCTTTTATTTAGACTAGGATTGATTTAGTTTTTTCTTTTATTCGTTTATTGTTTGTAAATACAGTTAGTTTATATTCTAAAATAACATAAAAATTTGTGTCTTGATTATTTAATTCTATGATAATTAATTAATGGTCTATAATTATCAAGTAATAGTGTTTGTGAACATCATGTCAATATTTGATTACATAGTCAATAATTAAATTATAGAGGTGTGCACAAAATATAAATTAGATATTCAGTGTGAATTACTGATACAACTGATTACATAGTTAATAATAATCTAACTATCTTCATCGGGTCCAACAATGAGGGCCTCATCGTGATCATACTGGTCGTTAGCAGGTTCGTCACCCTCTTCAAGGATAGGTAGGGGTACGTTCGCCCTGAATGCAGGCATTTCTTACCCCTATAGTCTTCTTCGTCTGTCACTCCATCGACACCGATAATCTTCCTTTTTTTCTTCCAGGACTACTTTTAGCTTTGCTTTTATCTTGTTGTCCCCTGCATAGAAGATTTGCATAGCGTCTTTTGCAAGGACGAAAGGGTCATCTCTATATGCGGTCTTGGTGAGATCAACGGTAGTGAACCCTTCTCTATCGATGGTGATTTCCTCGAGCCAGACCCACTGGCAGCGAAAAAGAGTTGCCTTCAACCGACCGTAGTCTAGGTCTCATATCTCCTCTATGAAACCATAGTACGTCACCTGCACGTTGCCGTTTTTGTCATGAGCATCAAAACGAACACCACTGTTTTGGTATGTGCTCTTTCTATCTTACTTTTTTGTGTAAAATGTAAATTCATTGATCTCATACCCTTGGTACTTGAAGGTCCCTTGGCTAAGATATCCGGCTGATTACCCAATGTTGTTCCAATCAAACGGCATGGCAACCAGTTGATAAATTCCTCCTTATGTTTTTATCAAGCCAAGCCTATGACCTGCTCGGATACAATGTTTGCAGCGATTGCCTATGCTCGTCAATGTATGGCATCACATCCTCTGCTTGCTGGAGAACAGCGAACTATGCCTGTCTGAAAGAAACGGGGTCGTCTATTGTGATAGATTTCTCCCCGATCGTTCCTTTGCCACCTAGTCTTCTATAGTGATGAGATTCTAGAGCTCTGACCCTATTGATGTCCAGATAATATGTGCAGAACTCAATGGCCTCCTCCATTGTTCATCCTTCAATCATGCCCAATTCTGGCCTAAATCTGTTCCTAACATACCTCCTAAAAACTTTTATCAACCTTTTGAAAGGGAACATCTGATGCAGGTACATTGGGCCAAGGCTCTCATTTGGTCAACAAGATGAACGAACGGATACACTGAGATATCAAAGTAAGTCGGTGAGAAATGCATCTCAAGCCTAACGAGAATTTCGGCTATGTCTTGCTACAGCTGGTCCAGCGTGGACACATCAATGACCTTTTTTGAGATCGTGTTGAAGAACGAGCACAACTTTATGATTGGGGCGCTGAACTTTGGGGGGAGGATACCATGCAGGGCAACAGGGAGCAACTGAGTCATAATGACATGATAGTCATGGGCCTTCATACAGCCATAGTTGAACTTGAGTTCTCTCATGTTCATTGGCCTCTTTGAATTCGCACAGTAGCCTGTCGGGACTTTGAGTTTATTGAAGAAAGAAATAAACGCACGCTTTTCTTCCTTCTTCAAAGTCCATGATGCAACCGAAAGTTCAAACTGTCCATCCTCTAGCGCCATGGGATGTAGCTCCTTCCTGATTCCCAAGTGTTGCATGTCTAGGCGTGAGGCTAGTGAATCCTTCGATGTCCCCCCGGTGACCATCAAGGTGTTAAGCGTGTTACCACACATATTTTTAGTAATGTGCATGGGATCAAGACAGTAGCATACACTCAGCACTGGCCAGTAAGGTAGTTTCTAGAAAACCGATTTTTTCTTCCAGATGCTCTCATCAGGCGCTGCTACTGCATTGTGCCCCTTTCCAAAGACAACCTATAGTTTGTTGACTTCTCGAAGTATCACATGCTCGTCTCGATATTTTGGAGGTAAACGTTTCCTAATAGTCCCATCAAAATCTTTTCTATTCCTGCGGTAAGGGTGATCCTTAGGTAGGAACCTACGGTGTCCCATATAAACTATCTTTGAGTTCTTTGGCAGATGTACCGCATCGGTGTCGTCCAAGCACTCGACACATCTAGTATAGCCCTTTGTCTTCTCTCCGGACAAGCAACCTCGACCTGGCAGGTCGGTGATTGTACCAATAGGTATTGCCTAGATCGTGACATGTTTCTTTTTGTACTCGTCCCAAATATCCTCCACACCCTTTTTAAACATCTCCACTAGTTCATCGATCACTGGTTCTAGAAACACATCGATGTCATTCCTAGGTTGTCTTGGCCCTTGGATTAGTAGTGGCATCTGGATGTACGACCGTTTCATATAGAGCCAAGGTGGAAGGTTGTATATAAAGAGCGTCACTAGCCAGGTGCTATGATTGCTTCTAACTTGGTTGAAAGGATTCATCTCATCTGTGCTCAAACCAAACCAAAGGTGCCTTACCTCTCCACCGATGTTCTTATAGAACATAGTATTGACTATCCTCCAGTCCTTCCAATCAATGGGGTGTCTCATCATTGTATCTTTCTTACGCTCTTCACCATGCCAGCACAACAGCTTGGTTGACTTTGCACATACAAACAACCTATGCACCTGGGGAGCTATAGGGAAATACAAAACGACCTTCATGGGACCTCCTCTAGTCTTGGTACCCTCATCTGACGGCCCTTCCTTGTACCATGGAGCTTCACACTTGGGGCACACATCCAAATCTTTGTATTCGTCTCCACGATACAATATGCAATCATTGGAACACACGTGGATTTTTTTCAACCTCGAGGCTAACGGGGCAGATCATTTGCTTGGCCAGGTATGTCTTTTCTGACAACTCATTTTTTTCTAGGAGCATTTTTCTTATTATACCTAACAACTGATCGAAGCCTTTATCGCTCAATCCGTTTGTCGATTTGAACTCTAACAGCATGATGTCGGCTTCCAATTTACTCATTGGACAATTCTTATACAATGGTGTTTTACCATCTTGTCTCATTTTCTCTAGCTTTCTTAGGTGTCTTTCACTAAGACATCCGGTCTCTACATTAGGTAGCAGTTGAGAAATGCCATCGTTATTCTCGGTGTCGTTAGCTAGTGTGTTTCTAAACACATCATTAACTGTGCCCATAGGTTCCGTGTTGATCCCGGGTTCCACGTCAGCATCGTGGATGGCTACGTCAGGCATGGCCACATCAGGCACGGCCACATCATCATCATTTTCCTGTGGAACATTCACACCAACCTCGCCATGCATAGTCCATATCGTATAGTTTAGCATGAACCCCCTGGTAATCAAGTGCATTCGTACAGACTCAATTTGAGCCCATTTCCTTTGATTCATGCAATGTTTGCATGGACAGAAGATAGGGTTCCCATTTCGAGCATGGGCTTTGGCATCGGTGAGAAACTTGCCGACGCCAACCATGTACCGCTTGTCCGTTCTGGACCCATACACCCACTCTCGATCCATCTCTGGACAACAAAATATTGAGACAGTAATTACAGAGAAATTAATAATAAGTAGAGCTTCATGAACAACAATTGTTGCTCGAAACAACAATTTATTCTACACTTATTTAATTTAGTCATCCCATTTTTGGAAAACATTATTGTATACTAATTATTGGAATATTGAAATTGGTAGCCTCAGCCATATAAATTGAAAATAGTAGCACCATTAAAAAACAATTATTTCACAATAATAAAGAACAATTATTCTACTCCATGCTACATAAAAATAGAGACACTAATTAAAAAAAACTAAAATTAGAGATATGATCATGAACAACAATGTAGCTCCAAACAATGTGTTGGTAGGTGGCACATGGATTAGTTTGCTCACCAAAATTGTAAAAGAATCTGCTCTACTCCTATCAAGAACTAATTATAGCATCACATACTAACAATGATCTTGACCACCTTGTAATTAGCTAGGAATTTAAATGTGTTCAAAGACACCAACCTTTTGGATGATGGATTCACCATAATTTGCTTGCAATCCTTGCACAAAGTCCAATTGAAAAAGTGCTCTCTAGAATGGAGAAAGAACTAGAATGAGAATCAATCAATGTAGCTATCAAAATAACGCCAATTAAGCAACAAAATCAAAGGAGCGGATACTTGTTACTAACCTTAAAGCAAGAAGATCAAGCCATTCTTCTAAATCCAAGAGCTAGCTTCAACGTCCAGAGCAGCTACGATGGAGGGAGCGGCCCAAACGCGCGCCTTTATGCTCGGGATAGAAGATATGAGGAAGGAGAGGACGGCGCTAGCTTTTTGTATTGTGATGTTATCACCGTCGGCTTTTGTCTAGAATCGACAGTGATAGCCCAACATCACTGACGGTTCTTGACTAGAACCGGCAGTGATAAGTAGACGTCAAGCCACTACCGGTGCAAGCCACAAACCGGCAGTGATGTGGATCTTCACTGCCGGTTTTGGCCCAGCTCCAGTCATTTTCTGATTTTCAAGCTCAGAACGGGCAGTGAAGGGACATCACTGCCGGTGCACCCTAATCCGGCAGTGATGCGGCCGGCAGTGATGTCCAGATATGTAGTAGTGTTTTGTAAAATAGAAAACTACTAAAAAAGATGAGGTCCACAACAACTTTGATATTTCTCATCTTCAGAGAGCTAACGCCCATGGTTGGTTTATATGGCCACCTAAAATCAACTGATAGCAAGTTTTATATTTTATAAAGTCAGATAGAACTGGAATCTATATTTTACTATATAAACTATAAAATAGCCTCAAAACAAAAATGGTCGAGCAGTTGGAGTTGCTTTAGTTATTTGACATCATGGGACAGGGAGTTTCCTAATGCAATATACTGACTCAATAGGCGTACGGGGGCAACACTGTGTGGTTGCTTGCTTGACCGAGGGTCTTCCGCTCGGCCCGTCCGTGTGTGCTTTTTTCAGTTGGAAATAGGGACAGGGAGTTCATATTTGACCAAAGGACGCGGTTAAGCCGTGACCCGTCGCGCAGACGGGTACCGCGCGACCCCCCCTCCCGACATCACTGGCTCACTGCATGCATGTACCGATCAGTACGGCTCTTCTCGCCATGCTCCCTTTCCTATCCATGCTAGCTGACACAAAACAAATTTTTTGTTTGAATTGCTATGATTTTTGAATGTTATATTCGTTTTCAATTCCGTCTACACCGATGTGTTCTACATGATGAGACGAACAAAACTAGACCCCATTTGCATATGTTTCAAAGAATTTTTTTTGTAACAATTTATGTGTAATACAAGATATAAGATTTATAAAAGAAGTTACTACCATATAATACTAAAGTTGTTACTCCAAAAACATACTAAAGTTGTTACGTAGTATGCGCAAGCTTGGGGCAAAATATCAAAAAGAGTTACTTCCATGTAATACTAAAGTTGCTACTATGTAGTACTATAGTTGTACAACATGAGGGGCAAATTATTAAAATAAGTATAAAATAAGGTGCCAACAGGGGCAAGTTATTATATAACCAAATCTGCGACTCCTAATCTAATACTTGCTACAAATCCTAATCCTAATACTTGTTGCGACCCCTAATCCGAACCCATTCTGCCTTGTATGTGTATGTGCATTTCTTTTGTGGCAACTTATGCATGCAATGGCTACCCTTTTGTGACAACTTATACATTATTGGGTAAGGCAACTAATATACAGGATTTTAGAAGACATTCAAACCTAAAAGGGTGACTGAAAACTGAAAGTAAAAAACATTAAACTGAAAAATGTAACTAAAAAACACTGAAAAAACTTAAAACTAAAAATAAAGAACATTGGAAAAAAATAATAACTCATTTAATTGAAACTAAAAGACACAACAAAAAATCTGAAATAATGAAACTCAAACCTCAAAAAACTAAAAAATTAAAAAAATCAAAAAACAATAAACTGCCGCAAAAGAAAAAAGAAAGAAGAAAGAAAAAAAAAGTAGGCGTGCAGGATTTTGGAAGGCATTCGAACCTAAAAGGGTGACTAAAAACTGAAACTAAAAAACATTAATAAACTAAACTAGAAAATTAAATATTTTTATTGAAAATGAAAATGAACAAAAATACTAAAACTAAAAGATAGAATCACATAGCTCATTAAATTGATATTAAAAAACTGAATCACATAATTAAACTAAAAGAAATATTTTGACTGAAAATAAAAATGAACAAAAAACTGGAACTAAAAGACTGAATCTTAGAACTCATAAAACTGAAACTATAAGATTGAATCTAATAACTCATTAAAATGAAACTAAATGGTTGAATCTTATAGCTGATTTAATTGAAACTAAAGAAAAATGGAAGCTGACAATAAAAATGAAAAAAACAACTTGTAAAACTAAACCACTGACAAAAGAACTAAGTAGCAACGAAGTAGAAAATATTGAACCAAACACAACTACAATTGTGGTGCTAATCACCCCTAATCAGTATGCCTACCGTAGATCTAATTGGTATGTGTATTGTAGGGCTCCTAATCAGCATAAAGTGAATGACCATGTGTAGCTGAAATATCAACATAAATTGTTACCACTTAATACATAAGTAGCTACTATATATAATATAAGTTGCCACTATATAAAAATTGTTACAAAACATATGCATCATGGGTCTACTTGTGTAGATCTCATCACAAGAAAGGCAATGGTGCAAACGAAATTAAAAAGTAACATTTTGTAAGAAAGTTATTCTATTTTAAATAGTTGGATGGCTTAGTTTAAGGCCTTGTTTAGTTGGATGAATTTGGATTTTGGGGCTACTGTAGCACGTTCGTTTTTATTTGGCAAATAGTGTTCAAACATGGACTAATTAGGCTCAAAACGTTCGTCTCGCAATTTTCCCACCAAACTATGCAATTAGTTTTTATTTTCGTCTACATTTAATGCTCCATGCACGGGCCGCAAACATTCGATGTGACAGGTACTGTAGCAACTTTTTGGACTTTGGGGTCCAACTAAACCAGGCCTAAAACTCCAACTAGCATCTTACGTCAGCATGCGCTAGTTGCGGCTCGTTCGCATGTGGTCTCCAGTGACGTGGGATCTAATAAATATTACTCCTAGTTAGGAGCTAGCCATGCAAGAAGACTTGATGTCCTGCTGGGGACTCAGCTTTTGAACGGCCTACTACCGGCACGTCATGCATGTACTTGGAGTTTATAAATGAAAGAAAAAAGAAGTGAGCAGCGTGGCTGCTTTGGACCAAAAAAAACTGCTAGCTTGTGCTATTCTGTTCGTGTGTGTTCATCCTTGTGTCAGAGATTAAGCGAGTGTTTGTGATAAACACCTCTTGCTGAGTGTTTGTGGACTCATATTTGTCGTGCCGCGCGCGGCTGCGCCTGGTTCTGGTTCAGTGCATCGCAGATAGCCGCCTTGTGCCGCCCGCAGATGGTGTAGTGCAGTACTCCGAGCGCACCGATACATGATATGCACACTGTGTGCGGTAACCAGTAAGGACGACACACGTGGTCGTGGCCCCAACCCACCGGCGACGACGACGACCTTGACTCGAGGCAAATATGAGCCTGCGATCGCGAGTGCGGCCATGAGTGGTCGCTGTTCAGTGTTCATCGTCGTGTGTTCAAACCGTACATGACCTCGATCACTGTCGCGTCTCTCTCATTCACACTCTCTATTTGTCACCAAGTCCAGGGGGTCCCCCTCGAATGCTGGTGACTTATCAGACGACGACGACGCGACGAGGACGAGCGAGTATGCAGGTCAGTCCACTCGCATCTATCGGCGTGACTCCCACGACCGCGCGCGACGACGACGAGTATGCAGGTCAGTCAATTGGCCTGGCTGGCGTACCTGTGGCGCGACAGCTGCGACCTGGTAGACGGACGGTGTGGCGCAGCGCGGACAGCAGAGGTGGCCACTGGCCAGGCTTTCACGGAGTATGAGACTCTACTTCCCGCTCAGCTTATTTTCTCTCATAGAATACTATTTAACCAACCGAAATAATCCAAAATTCACTATTCCACCTACCAGCCGAACGAGCGAGGATGACGCATGCCTTCAGTCGGTCTGGATAAGTGGATATGGAATGTCTGGCTCGTTCGCATGTGGTCTCCAGTGACGTGGGATCCAACTAGGCTGCCTGCCTTGCCTCTCTTGCACGTGACTATCGAGCCAGGCCAGGCCTGGAGCCTGCTTGCGCGCTGGTCGTGCGATCAACGCCGCGCGCGATCGGTGGTAGCGCGTCGTTAGAGTTTGCGTTGACGAATACTTATTTGCCAGCCACGTCAAAGGAGCACACATCAAAGGAAAGATAGGAATAAGATCAATAATCAGAAACCAAATTGGAACAGGTGGCGAAGTCAGGCGAAGGATTTTTTTTCCTGTTACCGCTGATCTTCGTCATCTTTGGAGATTTTCTACGTCGAGTCAAGATCATGTGCTTTGTTTAAAGTAAACAAGTAATAAAAGTCTTCCTACTTCGTAGCCTTCTAGACGCGTGTGATTTGGAGAGTTCATGTGACTTTACTCTCGAAACTTTATGTTCTAAACTTTTCATGATTATTTCAGCACGGTTTATGACTTCTCTCATGCACTGATTTTAAGGTAGAACAACACAACTTTATTGAGAGATAGTGTCCAGGTGATATGGACATGCCACCGTTAACTCCACCATTAACTCAAGTTACACATAAAAAAACAAGTGCAAGACCGGTTATGCCGAACCAAGCATCGGATACACCCACGGATGTGTATAAAGGACTGGTTACACGCAACCATGCAAAGTAACTCCAACAAGAGGTGCATGCTTTCCTCTCTGTGTTCACTACAGCAGACGCGTGCTTTGCCGAGTGCAATTGTACTCGGCAAAGAAGGCTTTGCACTCGGTAAAGCCTTTGCCGAGTGCTGCACTCGACAAAGAGCTGTCGACATATTCCTTCACGACAAAGGCTTCTTTGCTGAGTGCTTTTTGTCGGACATTCGGCAAAGCCTTTGCCGAGTGCCAGAAAAGCACCCGGCAAAATGAAAATGCGAAAAAAACCCAAAAATAATAGTAATTTTTTTTTTCGGGGGAGGCCGCCACCAGCCAGCGCCCGCCCGTCTTCATCAAAGTCGGTGCATTTTTTGCGCTAAATTCACGGCTAACGCGGCCGGCGGGATTCGAACTCACGACCTCTCCCTCGCGTGTCTGCTGCTCTACGACTGCACTACGCTATCACTTGTGTCTAGATTCCGTTATCTATCCTCATATATTATACTAAACCGAGAGTAAATTGCTTGTTTGAGGCCCTAAACGAATTCAAATCAAAAAGTGGTCAACTACAAAGTTTCATAACTTTTCGAGATCTACAATTTTCATTTAGGAAGTTTTTCCATCTGAGGTTGTTTGAAAAATTCGAATTTCAAATTTGAGAGATTCAAACGTAGTTTTGCATGATAAGGTGATTTCAAATCAAAAAGTTGTCAACTACATAGTTTCATAACTTTTGGAGATCTACAATTTTCATTTAGGAAGTTTTTCCATCCGAGGTCGTTTGAAAAATTCGAATTTCAAATATGAGAGATTCAAACGTAGTTTTGCATGATAAGATGATTTCAAATAAAAAAGTTGTCAACTACATAGTTTCATAACTTTTGGAGATCTACAATTTTTGTATAGGAAGTTTTTCCATCCGAGGTCTTTTAAAAAATTCAAATTTTAAAATTTTCAAATTCAAACGTCGTTTTTGCATGACAAGATGATTTCAAATCAAAATGTTGCCAACTATAAAATTTCATAACTTCTGAAGATCTACAAAGTTTATTTTGGTCATTTGTTCATCTAACATAGTGGTAGTAACATTGTTCACAAATCTTATATATCTCTCTTCTACTTTCATGAAATTAATATGAGAGATATGAGAGATGTAGATTTTATGAACAACGTTATTGTCGCTTTGTCAAATGAAGAAATGACCAAAATAAACTTTGTAGATCTTGAGAAGTTATACAACTTTGTAGTTGAAAAGTTTTTCATTTGAATTCATTTAGGGCCTCAAAAAGTGTTTTGAAAAACTGATTTGCCGAGGGCAAAAAAAAAATGCATACGGCAAAATGCCTCTTTGCCGAGTGCCAAAATAAAGGCACTCGGCAAAATACATATTTGCCGAGTGCCAGAAAAAAGGCACTCGACAAAGACGCATTTTGCCGTGTGCCGAAAAATAGCACTCGGCAAAATACATATTTGTCGAGTGCCAGAAAAAGGGCACTCGGCAAAGACGCATTTTGCTGTGTGCCGAAAAATAGCACTCGGCAAAATACATATTTGCCGAGTGTCAGAAAAAAGGCACTCGGCAAAGACGCATTTTGTCGATTGTTTTTTTTTTGCTGAGTGTATTTTATTTGGCACTCGGCAAAGACCGTCTTTGCCGAGTGCCCGATAAAATACACTCGGCAAAGCCTCCGGCACTCGGCAAAGCGCCAATTTCCGGTAGTGGTTACATCCTAACATTGATGAGAACTGTATACTACCTGAGTCTTGTCCCCTAATGTTACTCAGGTTTACACAAGAGGAAACACTACCGGGTTACATGGAGGACGCAGGGGGTTACGCCATGGACACAAAGGTTGCTGCCCAAGTTGAGAAGGGTTACGTGCCAAGACCTAGGGTTACACTATAGAAGCCTCAACTTCTGGTGCAAAACAGAACAATCTCAGGAAGAGACATGATTCATAATATACATGGTTGGAAACCTCATCAAGTCTAGTTTCCAACGCATCCAACGACATGTCATTCGGACATCTGAGCAAGGAGTAATGACCATTGTCATGAAGACTGCACAGAAGGCCATGAGACCCACGGGAATTGAAGACCACTTTGGGGATGCTTCACTAGTTGGCCTTCCACCTTGGAAACATGGAGACTTCAGTTCATAGCTACCGAAGAGACTTGTTCCTCGTATAAATAACACATGTATGCTACAAGAAAAGGTCTTTTGATCATTTGAGAAAAACCTGATATGGTATTGCAGCCGAGCTACGCTGAGTGCCCTACACACCTTTGTTCTTGCGAGTTCTTCTTGGGCTTGTGAGAGATCTCCCTGAGGTTCCCTACTTCATGCTCTATGGCTTCTAGTTAGGCTGCGCCGTATTGTGCGGATTAGTCCTAGTTTTTGGTTCTGCGATCGTTCGGAGATCGAGTCAAAGTCCTCAAGGTTTCGGTGTCTCTCTTTCCGTTGTTTGATCGCATCCAACCTTGATCAGGTATAAAGCTAGTTACCTGTTGTTTTCTACAACAAATTATCCTTTGTTCTTAAATCTACTGTTAGGAAGAACGGACCATACCCTTGCCAATTCATATTGGTACTTATCATGTGGTATCAGAGCTATCGTTGTCACGGTAGGTTTTGTTATCACCCACTTTTCCTATCCTATAGTTTACCATCTATTACTGTTTTCATCCATCACATATATTTGTTTTGCCATATCTTATAGTCCACTAAAAACCATACACAAAAATCCTATAGCCTTTTGTTGGTACTGTTAATCTCGTGTTGTTTGCATTCATCAAGTTGTTCGTCACCTTTTTTTGTTAGAACCGTGTTCTTTTCATTTCATTATCCACACCCCATATTTTGTTATCTTGTGTTTGCTAAAAAAATAGAAAAAAGTGATTAGAAAGAAAGATTGAAAAAGGAGTAAAAGAAAAAGAAGAAGTTGAAAGGGGTTATGTTGTGGATTGTGTAGCTGCAAGTTTTAAATTCAGAACGTCAAGTTGTGGTGCTTGTGATAGCAACATTACACATCTTTTGAGTGGTTTACGCACTTTAATTTCCAGTATCATAGCCTTCCATGAACAACCACCTGTAGCCCCACAAAAACCTGAAACTAGATCTCTCATCTTGTAATCCTTTCAATCACGTAATCAAAGCTACGGTACTGCCACTTTAGCACACTCACTGTCCTTGAGAACGAGTAAGAACATTAGTAACTAAGAGGTGAGATTGTGTGATTCCACAAATTTTTCCTATTCCACTTATCTTGCAACCTCTCTAACATGATAGGATCTGATTCGTGTGTTCGTGGTGGTAATCATGGAGATGAAGAACCCCCTATTGCAACGGGTGAGTTACGCCAAATGGCAAACTCGCTCTTGGAGGCAATGGAGAGGATGTTCAATGAACATCGTCCCACAACGGGTGGTCGAGGTCCACATCGTCAACATGAAGACAATCACCTTGAAGAATTTGGTGATGAAAATTCTAGTTTTGGGAATGGTTTCCATGACCATTTCGGAGGTTTTGCTTGTATGCTAACCTTGCCAAGTGCACCTTTTGCACCGACAAGGTTGTCTTTCTTGGCTTTGTTGTTTCAGCTCATGGTGTGGAGGTGGATGAGGAAAAGATCAAGCTGTTCGAGAATGGCTGTCCCCACAAAATGTGAGCCAAGTACGAAGCTTCCTTAGACTTGCCAGTTTCTATCGTCGGTTTGTGAAAGATTTTAGTTCTATTGCTGCCCCAATCAACGAGTTGACAAAGAAGGAAGTACCATTCCACTAGGGTGAAGCACAAGATAAGGGTTTTGAAGAGTTGAAAAAGAAGTTGACAACAGCCCCATTCCTTGCACTTCTAGATTTAGGTAAGACCTTTGAAATTGCAAGTATGCTTTCATTCTATTTCCACTCCTATGAGCTCCACACAAGCCTTAGTTGTAGGAAGAGAAAAGGCATAACATCATTATTGCCTTGGTTAGAATCCACAAATACCACATATATTAAGAGACTTGAGAGTGTCATACAATGGAATCTTTGAGTTTTATTTTGAAAACTTATTAAAACTCTGGAACAAAGGTAGAACAAAGAACTTGAGACATAGTGCTTGACTTGATCGCTATGTCTTTCAATTGCTCAAGACCCATGTGAAGGCTAAGAAGCCCCAAGGTTGAAGGTAATATGGGTAAGTTTGAAAGTCAGATCAGTTTATTCTAATCCAGAGGAGAATTTTTATTGAACGCATATGTACTTTTGAGGAGTGAGAACATTGATGCAACTCCTGATCCATTGTTGAGTTTAGCATTGCTCAGGGACAAGCAAAGGTTAAGCTTGGGGGAGTTGTTGATGGAAGTTAACACTCATTATAAACCATCAATATAACTTATATAAATGCATAAAAATGATCACCAACATAGGTTTAGGAGTTTAAACTAATAAATTTCATAAGTTTTGGTGAATCTATGTTTGCAGGAAGATTTATTCAGAAAACGAGCAAGGTGGACCCAATAGTCAGATCAAATCACGATTATCCACGATGAAACCGACTTAGGAAGGATCCAGAATCATATAGAAGACAATACATCATGACCTGATCCGAGAGGCTGATGGGTGGGGCCGACCGGCTCCACCTGTAGGCCGGTCGGCCTAGTGGTCCCACGTGTCATCCTCCGCTTCGAATGTCGGTTCCCCACCGCCTCCTAAGTTCAATCTACAATATTGCTCAAGGTCAGTTCATATCGAGGGCTTAGATTTGACATTGCCATGGATTCATGGGCCCATAGGACTCCTGGTTCCCCCTATAAATAGCCCCCCATTCCTCCTCTAGAAGGGCATCTTCATCTTCAATCAAGGGCTACCACAATTATCCAAGAAGATTAACCAGAGAGAATAGGATAGATCTCCAATCCCTCAAAACTTTAGTATAGTCAAGTTAGTAAGATTCAAGTAGACTTGGGCTACTGCTCAGGATTCTAGATTTGTTATGTAGAGGCTAGTATAGCCATTGTATCCTTTATATTCATGACTCTGCTTAATCTATCTTATGTTTCTATCTATCATGTTCTTAATTTACTTTGGTGGTATGCTTGATATAGTCATAGTTAATACTAAGTTTATGCATAGGTTCGCAAAAGCTTAGCTCAATACTCGAGTGGGTTAAGTGGTCGACATTATGTAAGTGTGGTGCTTATATGTTGTTTACCTACGGATGCACCCTACATTCCGATCGTGTGGTAGATCGCGAGAGTGACAGTCTTGTTGAGTACTTTGTAGTCCACCTCTCATTTGTAGGCCAAGTAGGATGTGGTTGCGAAGGAAGTCAAGCTTTGTTCTTGATCTTCCTTAGTAATGTACCTTATGCGTAGATGAAGAGTTAATTATGCTATAGATGAGAGTATATATGCTTTGGTGTACATAAGACTTGGCAAATAGGAATGACTTAGGAATCTTTTTTCTCTTGTTTTATTACTTAGTCTAGCTATACTACATTTATGAGTATCTAATTCTATCTCTGGATTATTATCATTGCCTTACACTTGCCATTTATATATCATTTGGTTTACCCCTGATTACAATAAGTGTTTAGTTAATGATCTCATCATAAGTATCATGTTTATCAATATCTCTAGCCACCGCTCCTCCTTGTGGTAAAAATATAAATAACGATACCTAGAATACTCTTGGGTGAAGTGCTACAATGGTATATCTGTGCGCTTGTAGAATTCCTTATATATAAATATATTCTTTCTAAGTCACAAGTGTCATTATTAGTAGTGATGCTAAGAAATACCAACAGTCAGGTTGCTGGCGATGAGAGCAGCACCAACACATTTAGGATGACCTCACGCATCTATCTAGGGTACAGGTTGATCGTCTAGGGTTCCATGGCAAGCTTGACACCAGCCATGGGAAGGACATCTATGCGGTCCCCATCCCCATACGAACACACCTACACTATCGGTTGATCAGTTAAGGGCTTCACGCGAGCTTGCCTACGGTCATGGTGGCATGGCGGGGCAGAGCACACCAACACGACGGCTCAGAATTGATGCTACCCCCTATATATAGCAGCCCCTACCCCTCTCCCTGGAGCCATCCTGGAAACCCTAATTCATACCTCTCATCCAAATCAACAAACACCAGGAGGATTAGGTCTAGAACTGTCCAATGTAGTAGATTAGTAGCTCGGGAGTGAGGGTCGAGTTGGGCTCATGATCAAGTTCTGGATCTAGTCTTGGAGGCTCGATAAAGCCTTGTATCTTCACTTCTACATCTTGTAAGACTTATTATCAATTTATCATATTCCTATCTACATGGCTATGCTTACTTTGAATATATATCTTACTTAGTTGAGGTTATCTTCACTTTTGTGTGTGGGTTCATAGAGCGCTTAGCCTGCTAGTTTATCAATTGGGCTAAGTAGCTGGGGCTCATGTAAGCATGGTCCTTATATGATGCTCTGCCTATAAGTACACCCTGTTCTCTGGTTGTGTGGTAGCAGCGGGAGGTGACAACCCTGTCTATCCTCTGTAGTCCACAACGAATCGAGCATGATCTTAAATTATAGGACCATAGTCACGTCAGTAGTGTTATCTTTGCAGTGCTCTACCGTCTAAGCGGCGTCCCGAAGTGCACAAGAGTAGAGTGAGTCTTAACTATAGTTGGGTATATATATTCTTAATCCTGTAATAAGAATATCATAGGAATCTACCTCACCCTTTGTTCTCCTAAGTTAACTAGTTTACATTATCTTAATGATCTATCCCGTGAGTGTCATTATGCTTAATTCCTATCATTACCTCTACCCCTTGCTCTAGCTATGATGGTATGTTGACTGATAGATACTACTTTGATATTCAATAATGATACCTGGAATACTCCCGGTAAAATGCTACAATGGTATTCTGTGCGCTTGCGGAATCCTTCGTATTCTATTTGCGTTAATAAATACCAACAAGCATTTTTGGCGCCATTGCTGGGGAAACAATTGGCGTAAAGATTTAGATCATTAACATACCACTAGATTTAGTAGGATTACCCCTGTTCTTTTGAATTGTGGAATAACACACGACAACAGATGTCGTTTCAACCTTTCGGCAAGCTTCCACAAGAAAAGAAGAAACATTGAAGAACCCCAGGGTGCCTGAACATTCAAAGATCGATCAACACTGGAACCCTGCCATCTCACAGGTTTGTATAGACATATATATATTCTCTAACCATTTGTAGATTGGAGAAAAAGGTCATCATCACAAAAATTCAAATCACATCTCAAGTGATGGAAATAGACGTTGCACTACTCACAAATTTCATCTTGTGAGTAATGGTAAGTATGATCAAGAAAGGTGAGATAGTCATGCTCATGGTATGAACCTGCAAATCCAGAAATCACTACTACAGTTGTAGAAGTGGACGAACAAATCGGCATGCTATGAGCAACATCAAAGACAACCTAGCATTGAGCCTTCCTAAGACTGAAGCTAGAATGCTTATAAGAAGCAGGATGCAACCCACCTCATATTAACTAGGATATGCCTACTTCCATCACCTTTGTAAAAGACAAGCTCACACGTCGACAGCAAGGACTAGGATGGTAAATGCCACTGCATCATGACATGCATCCTTGTATCAATAGACATAAGAAATCAATGGATGTCTGTCGATGGTTTCTCATATGGCCGCTACCAAAGTCAAAAGATAACATCCCTATGACATTGAAGATGAAGCTGATGTTCCTTCCTTGACAATCAAGACGACTGATGTTGGGCCCCTAATTTAGGGTCCTCCGTGTATCATGTATCAGTCCCTGGATCAATAGCTGATACACACAATTCAAACAAGATTGATATAAAAAACCATACTTTTATTGCTAATAGGGAAAGAACATATTACATGGTTCGGGTTTACATAGCTTGGGCCATTGGCCTTATATCGTATATTAGAGTTCTAAGACAACGGTCTTATGACAATGTGGCTCCATTCCTACAGGCAACTTGGAGTGCGGACGTAACCCTAGACTTATTTCTTAAGTGTATTCCTATATCCAACATCGTATTCCTAGTGTAGCTCCTTCGTGTAGTCATATGGCTCCGTCTTCGAGTATACTCTGGGTATTCTATCCTTGCAGGGTCCTCGATAGCTCCATTGTCGTACGTTCTCCTGTCGTCCGATCCTTGCGTAGCTCCAACAGTTCCATCCTAGTTTGTGCTCCTATAGCTTCTCTCCTAAAACATAGAATGGAGGGAGTTGAGTACATAAAGTACTCAGCATGGCCTAAACTTTGGGTGGTGCAGAGGTGGAAGGGGAAGGCTATATGTGGAAGAGGTTATGGTGGTTCAGGCAAAAGTGGTAGGGTAAAGTAGTTATAATTATAGGTTGGATCCTGGCAGAGTATTACCATTCACCCCAGTTTCTAGGTTCATTATAGTTTACCAAATTGGTAAAATACATCTTACCAGATTATCACACTTGTAGAAGTCTAATCATAGTATCCTCTCCTAGCATTTTCCCATTCCAACGACATGGCTGTTCGAATAGATTTCATAAAACTCTAGAGAGGTGTACAAATTTTCCCACATCATAGACATAGTTCCTAACCATGCGCGGTGGCAGGAACAAGCCCAACGAGAACCCATACCCAAAAGTACGCGACCTTAGATGTCCGTATAACTCTACCACGGCTTCTCAGGGGTTGGAAAACACACTAAACTTGGGAGGATACCAAATCATCCCATCTCATAATCCTGGATAATACCACATCATCCCATCATATAATCTCAGACGATACCAAATCATCCCAACATAATAGTGCCGATGATACCAAATCATCAATAATATGGGCTCGAACACGGCCAAACATACAATAACATGGGCTCGAATGCGGCCAAAAATCAAAGGGCTTAACGTGAAGGATCACATAGCAACCACGCAAACTGGGCCATGGAAGATCACATAGCATCCGTGCCTACTCCTGATATTCCGCTGCAAACACCGACCTCCTAGTAGAAATTATACTTCTATCTAACGGGGTATGAGATCAAGTCTACCCATATCAGACATGTGGCTATACAAAATATCTCACTAGGCAAGAGGGACTACGAACTAGTCCTTATGTGACCGAGGTAAGTATCTCCCATAGGAACTCTCTCCAGGCGCTCCTGCCAAGGTAATTTACTTCCATAAATTACCCCCACTCGCCCCCTGTCGGGGTTTAGTCTAGTTTTACCAGTTTTAAGTTCCATAGTTATTAACCTCAGGTTAATAGAGCTCATCTCATATCAAGGTAACCATTACCTCATCACAATATCATAGTCAACTTATATCATATCAAGACAATTATCATCAATGTTCACAATATCATAACCGAGCTCATGACCCATTATAGTTCATTAATTTACAAAAGAGAATTTAGGTATTATCATTTAAGTTTATGAATTTGGTGGGGATAGGGTATGGTGGATTTATGGTGGAGGCTAGCAAAATCTGGTGGTGGAACCGTTGATGATTATATCCTTCTCCGATTCCTATGTCTGTTGTTCCTATCTTCTGGATTCCATCGGGTTCTCTCCTCATCTTCTATCCTATGCGGTCTAGCGTCGACAAGCAAAACACAAACAAGGAAAATAACAAGCAAGGCATGTAAAACAAGCATTGGTAATCAAGGTGAAAGAATTGATCCTACATGGGTTGGTCCTATTGGGTGATGGGTCGTTATCTAGGTTATCATTATTATGTCAATTTTAGGTAAGGTTTGGATGAAGAGATTTCATCCACAAGGTATGGTTCCTATGGGTTAGGTTAAGGTGGTGGTGATTATCTATCGAAGACCAGACCACATTATTAAGCTTCACTATTATGTGAACCTGAAAGAGAAAGATGATCTGGTTAGGCTTTCTATAGGTCCACCAGGTTAGTGACACATATGCACATGCATATGTATGTGCCTCGAGTTAGTTAGGTTAGAAAAGGGCAGAAGATAAAGTTAGCCATACATAGACGTATACCAGCGTATCGAGCATATCCATGTATGTATAGATATCCTACTATTTCAGGTGGCGGGTGTGGATATATTCGAATATGTGTCATGGTACATACACATACGTGAATATACAGGGTTAACTACTACTACGGCGAAGGGTATTACTATAATTAGTATTAATTTAAATGTAGAAAAGGAAAAACAACCAAACTACAATTTAATTGGTCACCGAATAATCAAGCAAAGGGTATGAATAAATAGAGCTTGAATTTAGAAGATTTTTTGTGGAAGAATCATATGATTTGGAGTTGGGATGGAAAAGTTATGATTTATCAAAGTTGTAATAGGGAAAAATCACGAGGAATATAAGCTTGGGAATTACTTCTTCAAATTGGAATAATGGAAATGAGATGTAAATGCTTAGATAGGATCTGGGGTGTACCTAGTTTATTTAGGAATTTTCTAGGAATTTTTCTATGCAGGGAAAATGGGTTTCTACTCCTCTGTGTACACTGCTCGGGTGTACCCAACAATTTCTCTCTTGGTCAGGGGCTGATGCGTGGGTTCTGTGCGGGCAGGGTTAGCTGCAGGTGCTGTATGGTGCATCAGGTCTGTACTGTGCTGTGAAATGCTCTTCTCCCGCACTGGTTCACATGGACCGGGTTCACCCAGACAAGGAAAGAGAGAGAGAGGCAGTGTGGCTAACACATAGGGTCCAGGACATCAATGTCATGTGTCACTGACATGTGAGCCATCCTTGGCCTCCTCACTCAGATAGACGGCGATGGCGTTCTGAGTCCGGCCCACCTGACAGAGAGCGAGGGGGAAATGAAGACGACACGGCGTCCATGTTGGCATCGGCGTGGTGACGGAGCAGAGGTGGTGTGGCGTCCATGGTGACGTCGGTGCTCGTAGCTCACCCCCAACTACTTGTCGGTGTCCTAGATGTCCACCCACAGTGGTTGGAGTAACCCTCAGTGACCGCGGGTGCTTGCGGCGGTGATGGCGACTCGCCAAGGCTGGGACGATGGTGGGGCGACAAGCCGATGCATTGTGGCGCGCTTTGGCGGACAAAGAGGAGGTGGCGCATGATTACGGTATGTTCATGAGTGTGTAGAGGAGGTCTTCAAGTCTAGTCATACCTTGCCAGTGGAGAATGACCTCAATGGTGGCACGGCGGTGGCCTGCTCCCACTGGCGGAGTGATGTAGAGGGAAAGAGTGGGTTAGAAGCGGTGGCGGAGGTAGAGGAGGGGTTGGGGAGCTTGCCATCTAACCTAATCTACTTATGGTGTAATAGGGAGGGAGAGGGAGCGGAGCTCGACTCCATGGTGACCATGGCGGCCAATTGGGTAAAGTTGAGCTAGCGCTCGGGAGGCAAGAGGAGAGGAGCGAACAAGGGGGAGATGATTTGTTCCTAACCCTGGTGAAGCTCTCAATGGTGATGGTTGAAGTGGAGGGGCTCGTGGGAGGCCTATTTATATGTCACCAATGTCAGTTCGTGGCACTAAGATCTTTTCTTCGGCGGCAAGATATTTTGGCAGCGCACCATGGATTCCTTCTTCCCACGCAAGCGTTCAAACTACAAAGCCCGTTTGCAACAGTGCATCCTCATCCATTGCTTGGCTATAGTGAGCTAGGTCTAGGGCGCATCCATGGCAGTGGCAACATTTTAATGCTGAGAAGCAGCCACGTGGCGAGAGAGGAGCGTACAGAGTCGCAAGACTTTGGTGGGGACCATGGCGCCTCCAATCTTATCTGCCTCAACGCGGGTAAGGCGGTGCTGTGGCTACGGGCTCAAGGTGGTAGTGCGAAGTGGTAGCTATGTCGTCGTCTTCAGGTAGAAGACGATGATGATAGCTGGGGCCGCTGTGTCAGTGAGGTGAGGAGAGGGAGGAGAATAGGAGCGGGCTTGTGCCAGAGATGGGCCGAGTGGCCAGGCTAGCCCAAGGGAGAGGAAGAGGGCTCACGCGCACGCATGGGCTGAGCCCAAGCGGGAATGGAGGTGGAGCCAGTGGGCTGCGATCACGGGCCAGGAGGGAGGATTGAGCTAGAGGGCCATTTAATGCAGACAAGGCTCGATCTTTCGATAGGTATGATAGCGTCGATTGGTGGAGACTCAATGTTCATGATCTAGGCTTCGAACCAAGACTGATTTGGACCGCCACAACTATTACACCATAGCTCTGTTGGTTATCAATCATGCGAACGCGATTGACCTCGCCGAGAAGGATTTCCTACAAGCAAGTCGAGAACACAAGCAAGAACGGGATGAACGCAATCTAAAATTACAAATAAATATGAGTCTTATGATAACGAGAAGGAGTTCAAGTCTTTATTCGAAAGGACTAATCGCCACAGGCGAACAAGATCAAGAACCGGGGCCCTGGTTCACAGCAAGCGGCCTTAGCGGCACAGTTGCAGTAAAACGACGTCTGTTTCACAAGGAAATCAAGAACTAAACAAAACCCAAAACCTAAGGAGAGCGACGGCTGCTAATTATAGAGCCCCAAACGTCACCCCCTAGATGCGCCCCTAATGGGCCCAAACACGATACACGGTTCAACGGACCAAAAGACGGTGTTGCAGCACCCTGGCAGATTCTGGACGCTGACTTGTTTTGACGATTCCTGTTGATTCTGAAGGGTTTTTGACATGGGACCACTTGCATTGGGTTTCTTATCTAATTAGCTTTCCATCCATATGTGGATCGTCGAAAACGGAGCCCGAACGCGCCTGTGTGACCAATTTTATGATAGACTGGTCCCAGAACCCGAGATGGGCTCGAACTTGATTTGGGCCTCCACCTTGGTGACTCAAACCGGATGAGCTTCGGCCCTCCTTCCCGGTTAGGACACCCTCTCTGATCTCCTCATCCTCTATCTCCAAGCATGGTCGTATGCATGGAGCTAATGTCCTTATCACCATTTCCTTTTTATGAATTCCTTTTCCTTTTCTAGAAAATAACTAGGCACAATTGAAATGAATTCAAGTGGATTTCAAAGAGGATTTGAAATGTGGTGGGCTTGGTAAACCAAGGAAGAGGTCAAAGGATTATTTGGATGGAGGATGTCAAGGGTAAAATATCAAGGAGGGTTATTTGATGCCAAAATAAATTATAGAGCACACTGATGAAATCACACAAGCAAACAAGTCAAACAATTCAAGCAATCAAGCAAGCATTCAATCACTCAAGCTTCCTAGTCTAAATGCATGTGGTGAGTTTTGATGCATGGTTTTGGAAAACATTATTTTTGAAAATGGTTTTGCAGAAATTAAACTAAGCAAGTTTTTAATTTGCTGTAAAGTTTTAAAAAGTTCAAATTTTTAGTGGTTTTTATCATGATGCAAAAACACGGGTGTTATAGATCTACCCCACTTAGAAGAATCTTGTCCCCGAGTAAACTAGAGAGGGAAACCTAAAGATAGGGAGAAAACCTAGAGAGGGAGGGATTTCTTTTGCCTTACTATGCTATCTTCAGGAGAGTTCATCAATCTGCTTGTTGTACAACCTTGTCGATAATGAGGTAGTACTCTTCTCGGAAGGAGTATAACCCTGTCGCCTTGCCAGGGTGATTACCGCTCGGTTTGAACAAGAAAAATACCACCCTGTGACTATCCTGTCAGGAACCACCTTCTGTCGAAAGGAGGTATACCTCTTGTCCAATGAGAGCTGCTCGATCTATTTTTGCCTTTTGTACCCCTTTCTTGAATCATCTTCTAGCTATCTGGTCTTTGGGAAATTCCAATTCTTCTTCTTGCTTTAGGGCCACCCTACTTAGAAGATTTGATCTCCTAAGTATTCTTTTTATTTTCTTATGTTCATCTAGTTGTAGAGCTGCTTGAGAGGTCTTGGTCTTCTGGTGTCTTCCAATATTCATATCACCCTTTGTCTTGAGCTGTAGAGCTATCCATCTTAGTCTTCTTGTGATGCACCCCTTCTTGTAAACTTCTTGAGCTTAATTCTTTCGGGTTTGTGGTGCCAATCCTCTAGTTTTGCTTCTTTTTAGCAACAATCACAGTGTTCTTAAGATTCCATTTTTCATCCAAAAACTTGCATCTTTAGTTGTTATTGTTTTCACCCTGTCTGATTAGTAGTTTCCTCTTTTCCTTGATTCGATGTCCAGATCTACCCCACTTAGAAGATTTATCCTTAAATCTTCTATTATCTTATTTCTTAGATCCGATTACTTTTTGTGTAGGTTATTCTTTATCTGGTGATCACCCTTACTTAGCTTCTTAGTATGTGACGCTTTGGTTATATACACTCTGTTTACTCGATTTTTGTGGGGAGGTGAGCATGTGAATGCTACGGGATCAGAAGCTAAGCATAATGCTTCTGATTACAGTGGGAGGATTACAACATGCAGGGGAGGGAGGTGCTAGGCTACGAGTACATCTCCCTAGGGAGCACTAATCTACTTCATCATATGGGGCGGCTTCGCTTCGGTGCTTCTGGCGTCCTTCAACTGAGCTAGGCTATGGGTCTTCTTCTTCTCTTGGAAGTGGTTGGGTGAGCGGGATGAGATGCTCGATCTCAAACACTTCCATAGGCAGTGGTGCTGGCGGTGCTGCAAGGTCCATCCTTCTTCTTTCTAGAGGGTAGACAGGGATTCCTTCTAGAATCATGGGCTCTTGCCCGGGTGTGGCAAACATCCTTCGCTTGGGTCTGGTGACAAGGTAGGCGTTCTTCAACTACTGGGCATGGCAGTCTTCAGCTTCCTTCAGGGCTTCAGCAATGGCAGTCTCACGGCTTTCTACGGCGGCTGCTTGGGCATGTGCTTTGGCGAACTACACGTGGAGCTTCCTAGCATAGATCTTGGCTTCTTTGGCTTGGTGGATGCACTTCCTCAACTCAGAGGTTTGCTTGTCTTGTTGCTCATCGAGGGCTAGCAGGTAGGTGATCATATAATTCATGGGGGTTGTCTTCTTGTCCTTGCAGGGCTTCCATGCAGGCAATCCAGGCTAGGCAGTTCTTCTCTCGGGGCAGGAAGAACCTCATGGGTGTACGAGCGATGGGCTCTTCATAGATCCGGCATAGGTGTTGTAGATCTTTGCGGGCGATGGCTTGGTAGGTGTTGGTGAAGCAAAATCCGGTGGCAGTTGTACTCTAGGCGTCGGTGAGGTCAGGGAAGCCTTCGCTCTTGGCAATGTAGAAGGTGACTTCACAGCGCTCAGTGCCGTGTTCTTCATACTCTCAGCCTTTGTACTCGGGGCGCTCTTGGATACCAAGTCTCTACATGGTGGCATAGAGAAGCTTGGGGAAACCTTTGGTGTGGAGGCAGTAGCTGCCGATCCAAACTCCTTCTACCATTTGTGGGTGTGGGAGGAATTGGCAATGGTGGTTTGTGGGTGGATGGCTGAGGGTGCAGCTGCTTTGCTTTTGCTCAAGGTGGGGAAAAGCTGGCGATGGGATTCTTTAGTGGGCGTGGGTGATGATGAGGGTGGAGGGGTTCCTTCTCTTATAAGGTGTCGAGGGTGAGGCTTCCTTTGGATGCTTTGACCGGTCTTGACCAGTGCTTGAGGTGTGCGAAGGACGTGGAACATGGATGGTTTTCACTATACAGTGGGACATTGTGGCGGTGGTGTAGTCTTGATTACCGTGTGGGCGTTGGTCTTTATCGGGTTGCGGGGTGATGTAAATTCTAGAATAATGGGGTGACTTAGGGGCTTCTTGGCTTTTTATCTCTGGATAGTGGTATTGACTGCACTATTTTTCTCTTTCTTCTTTTCCTTTTTGATGATTTGAGCCCAAAAATTTCAAAAATACATTTGGCACCAACAAAATCTCTAGGATTTTTATTCCATCCTTCTGATTTCAACAATTAGCTCATGGCCTTTCATACGGTAGTGGGCGCATTGCATGGATATACAAGATTATTGATCCTATCAGCATAGGAATCAGGATAGCAAAGATGAATTTAACTAGTTCATCTTCTTCTAAGCACATCTTGGGGCTTCAACTTCTGGCTTTCGATAGCGTACTTCTTCTTCGGCAAATCTTCAGCTGGCGACACTTTCTTCTGGCTTCTCTTCGGATTGTGGGATTAGGTTGGCGCTAGGATAGGGGATTTATGTGGGTGATTAGTGTCGAGAGCGGGGTGTTTTGTTTCTGAAGGGGTAGCTAGCAGGGCATTTTTATAGGTGATCAGCGGTAGGGTTTAGAGGAGCGGGCGTGCGCCTTTATCGGCGACATTGAGCAGCATCGGTTGCCGAGGGAACCGGCATCATGGGGGAACAACAGCAGTAGCTTTCGACAGTGAGGTGATGGAGGGGATAGCATGAGCGGCGGCGTCAGTCGTGCGGTGCTGGGGCACGATAGTGCGCGGGCAGTGGAGGGGACAGCGGTGTGGTATGGAGGGGACTGCACCCGTGCACGAGGTGAGGAGCACTGGCGCGGGTTCAACAACTTTTGCAGGCGGTCTTCGTAGGTTGCATGGGTGTAGAATGGGTGTAGAACATGTATAGTTGATTTCTTTTCTGTCTTCATTCTCTGATGGTTTGTATCTTCTAAATACCTCAGGTGATCTTCTTTTGTATTATCTCCTACTAGTCTACTCTAAGCAGCAAGTGGATGAGAGGGAAGAGCACAAGATAAGAAAAAAGAGATCTAATTCTAGAGAGAAGGCACAAGGAGAGAAGAGAGAGACATATAGGGGTAGTTGTAACTAAAGCAAGCAAGGAATCAATCAAGCACTATCAAGCCTAAACGAGGTACGGTTTCAACTTTCGCGTTTCTACCGTGGAGGGTTATTTTATGACCTAATCTTTATACTACCCTATTTCTCCTAAATAAGACCTAATCTACCCTATTGTTACTACTCATAATTTTGAAGGGGATAAGAAGAGAGAAAAGTTGTTTTTGAAATAGAAGGTCAAGGTAAGGTAAGAGTCAAGGGTTATAAGCAAAGATTTTTGAAAATAAATTTTTTAGAAAAAGCATTCTTATCTAACAACCATGCTAAGGTTTTGTCCTATAGTCCAAGTACAACTCTAATACCACCCTATAAGACCCCTAATTTAGGGTCCTCCATGCATCATGTATCAGTCCCTAGATCAGTAGCTGATGCGCACAATTCGAACAAGATTGATATAAAAAACCATACTTTTATTGCTAATGGGGAAGAACATATTACATGGTTCAGGTTTACATGGCTTGGGCCATTGGCCTTATATCGTATATCAAAGTTCTAAGACAACGGTCCTATGACAACATGGCTCCATTCCTATAGGCAACTTGGAGTGCGGACGTAACCCTAGACTTATTCCTTAAGCGTATTCCTATATCCAACGTTGTATTCCTAGCGTAGCTCCTTTGTGTAGTCATACGGCTCCGTCTTCGAGTATACTCCGGGTATCCTATCCTTGCGGGGTCCTCGATAGCTCCATTCTCTGTCGTCCGATCCTTGCATAGCTCCAACAGTTCCATCCTGGTATGCTCTCCTGTAGCTTCTCTCCAAAAACATAGAATGGAGGGGGGCTGAGTACATAAAGTACTCAGCAAGCCCTAAACTTTGGTTGGTGGAGAGGTGGAAGGGGAAGGCTATATGTGGAAGAGGTTGTGGTGGTTCAGGTAAAAGTGATAGGTAAAGTAGTTATAATTATAGGTTGGATCCTGGCAGAGTATTACCATTCTCACCAGTTTCTAGGTTAATTATAGTTTACCAAATTGGTAAAATACATCTTACTAGATTATCACAGTTGTAGAAATCTAATCATCCTATCCCATCCTAGCATTTTCCTATTCCAATGACGTGGCTATTCGAATAAATTTAATAAAACTCTATAGAGGTGTACAAATTTCCACACATGATAGACACAGTTCCTAACCATGCACGGTGGCAGGAACAGGTCTAACGAGACATTGTACCTGAAAGTACATGACCTTAGATGTCCGTATAACTCTACCACGGCTTCTCAGGGGTTGGAAAACACACTAAACTCAGAAGGATATCAAATCGTCCCATCTCGTAATCCCGGATGATACCACATCATCCCATTATATAATCTCGGACGATACCAAATCATCCCAACATAATAGTGCCAATGATACCAAATCATCAATCATATGGGCTCGAACAAGGACAAAGATACAATAACATAGGCTTGAACGTGGCCAAGAATCCAAGGGCTTAACGTGGAGGATCACATAGCAACCACGCCAACCGGGCCATGGAAGATCACATAGCTTCCGTGCCTGCTCCTGATATTCTACTACCAACACCGGCCTCCTAGTAGAAATTATACTTCTATCTAACAGGGTGTGAGATCAAGTCTGCCCATATCAGAGATGTGGTTGTACGAAATATCTCACTAGGCGAGAGGGACTACGAACCGGTCCTTATGGGACAGAGGCTAGTATCTCCCACAGGAACCCTCTCTAGGAGCTCCTGCCAAGGTAATTTACATCCATAAATTACCCCTACTCGCCCCCTGCTGGGGTTTAGACCAATTTTACCAGTTTTAAGTTCCATTGTTATTAACCTCAGGTTCATAGAGCTCATGCCATATCAAGGTAACCATTACCTCATCACAATATCATAGTCAACTTATATCATATCAAGATAATTATCATCAATGTTCACAATATTATAACCGAGCTCATGACCCATTATAGTTCGTTAATTTACAAAAGAGAATTTAGGTATTATAAGTTAAGTTTATCAATTTGGTAGGGATAGGGTATGGTGGGTTTATGGTGGAGGCTAGCAAAATGTGGTGGTGGAGGAAGGGGAGTAGTTAAGGGATGGTAAATAAAGTGGAGGGAAAAGGGATAGTGGGTGTTAGTTCTTGCCTCCATTCGCTGATGATTATATCCTTCTCCGATTCCTGTGTCTCCTGTTCCTATCTTCTGGACTCCATCGAGTGCTCTCCATGTCCTCTATCCTACGCGGTCTAGCGTCGACAAGCAAAACACAAACAAGGAAAATAACAAACAAGGCATGTAAAACAAGCATTGGCAATCAAGGTGAAAGAATCGATCCTACATGGGTTGGTCCTATTGGGTGATTGGTCGTTATCTAGGCTATCATTATTATGACAATTTGAAGTAAGGTTTGGATGAAGAGATTTCATCCACAAGGTACAGTTTCTATGGGTTAGGTTAAGGTGGTGGTGATTATCTGGCGAAGACCAGACCACATTATTAAGCTTCACTATTATGTGAACCTAATAGAGAAAGATGACCTGGTTAGGCTTTCTACACGTCCACCGGGTTAGTGACACATTCACACATGCATATGTATGTGCCTCGGGTTAGTTAGGTTAGAAAAAGGTGAAAGATAAAGTTAGCCATACATAGGCGTATACCCGGGTATCAAGCATATCCATGTATGTATAGATATCCTACTATTTTAGGTGGTGGGTTTGGATATATTCAAGTATGTGTCATGGTACAAACGCATACGTGAATATACAGGGGTTAACTACTACTATGGCAAAGGGTATTACTATAATTAGTATCAATTTAAATACATGAAAGGAAAAACAACCAAACTAGAATTTAATTGGGCACCAAATAATCGAGCAAAGGGTATGAATAAATAGAGCTTGAATTTAGAAGATTTTTGGTGGAACAATCATATGATTTGGAGTTGGGAAGGAAAAGTTATGATTTATCAAAGTTGTAATAGGGTAAAATCATGTGGAATATAAGCTTGGGAATTACTTCTGGAAATTGGAATAATGGAAATGAGATGTAAATGCTTAGGTAGGATCTGGGGTGTACCTAGTTTATTTACAAATTTTCTGGGAATTTTTCTATGCAGGGAAAATGGGTTTCTACTCCTCTGTGTACACTGCTTGGGTGTACCCAGCAATTTCTCTCTCGGTCAGGGGCTGACACGCGGTCCTACGCAGGCAGGGTCAGTTGTAGGTGCTGTGCGATGCACCAAGTCTATACTGTGTTGTGAACTGCTCTTCTCCCGCACTGGTTCACTTGGATCAGGTTCACCCAGATAAGGAAAGAGAGAGAGAGGTAGTGTGTCCGACACATGGGGTCCAAGACATCAGTGTCATGCATCACTAACATGTGGGCCATCCTTAGCCTCCTCACTCAGATACATGGCGATGGCGTTCTGAGTCTGGCCCACCTGACAGAGAGCGAGTGGGGAAATAAATGGAGATGGCACAACGTCCACAGTGGCATCGGCATGGTGACGGAGCAGAGCAATAGCGAGGAGCTCGCCGGAGTGGCCCATGCTAGTGACGTCGATGCCTGGAGCTCACCCCCAACTACTTGTCGGTGTCCCAGAGGTTCACTCGCAGTGGTTCCATTGGCAGATCTAGGATTTCGATCATAGGGGTACGAACTAAAGTGATGTAGTTTATCGATATTAAAATCATATAATTTGAAAACTAATATAATAATAAAACAGTTGTAATGATATATAAATGGAACAAGTTATATGTTTTAATTACAAGTTTGCAACTAAATCTTATAAATTATTATAACAGAAACTAAATCTTCACAAGCTACTCTGTGATTTTTGGAAGCGCTTATTGACATCTTAATCGCTTACACATAGGAAAAAGTCACGAGCTCAATAAATGTGATAAAAAAATCATTCAAAATTTAATCACCATGTTGTTTCAAAGCTTGGTCTTCACAAGGTTATTGCTGAAAATACTCAATACTTGTAGGAGCCATAGGAAGGATAAAAAATACTCTCTCAACACTTGCTGAAAATACTCTCTCAACATGAGTAATTTTAGCAACAATAATCAAGTTTAAAGTGATTGTGCTTGTTTGTCTCAACAAGTCTGAGACACTAGGATCCTTTGCATCTCATAACCTTGTGTCGTTACATATATCAACAATAATAAATACACTAAGTTTCTAAGAAAGTTGGGCCAGATTTGTACCCGAGAAATCTTGAGGATAAAACTTTGCAACTTTAATAAGTTTTTCCTTGTCATAAAAAGCAAAGGAACTCACTAGATTCAAAAGCATCAATGCAAACAAGAAGCTCTGTTGAAACTTTGTCGGATGAACTAGCACTTAGGCATGCTACTTAACAATATATTATACATATATAATGGATTAAAGGGTATATATACTTAGTATTTTTGCAGAAATTTTGGGGGTACAGCTGTACCCCCATGCACCTACTGTGCATCCGCCCCTGAGTGGTTCGAGTAACCATCGGTGACCGCGGGTGCTTGCGGTGGCGATGGTGACTCACCGAGGCTATGACGACGGTGGGGCAACAAGCCGATGCATTATGGCATGTTTGGGTGGACGTAGAGGAGGTGGCGCATGATCATGGTATGTCTATGAGTGTGTAGAGGAGGTCTCCAAGTCCGGCCATACCTTGCCAGTGGCGAATGATCTCAATGGTGTCACGACGGTGGCCTGCTCCCACTGGCGGAATGATGCAGAGGGAAAGAGTGGGCCAGAAATGGTAGGGGAGGTAGAGGAGGGTTGGGGAGCTCGCCATCTAACCTAATCTACTTATGGTGTACTGGGGAGGGAGAGGGAGTGGAGCTTAGCTCCATGGTGACCATGGCAGCCGATTGGGGAAAGTTGAGCTAGCATTCAGGAGGCGAGAGGAGTGGAGCAAACAAGGGGGAGATGATGTGTTCCTAACCTAGGTGAAGCTCTCAGTGGTGATGGTTGAAGCAGAGGGGCTCAGGGGAGGCCTATTTATAGGTTGCCAATGTTGGTTCGTGGCACCAAGATCTTTTTTTTTGTGTCGGCAAGATATTTTGGCAGCGCACCATTGATTCCTTCTTCCCGCGCAAGCGTTCAAACTACAAAGGCGGTTCGCAATAGTGCATCCTCATCCATTACTTGGCTAGCAGCGTGCAAGGTCCAGGGTGTGTCCACGGTTGTGGCAACAGTTGATCGCCGAGAAGCAGGCATGTGGCAAGAGAGGGAGCGTGCGGAGTTGCGAGACTTCGGTGGGGACCGTGGCGCCTCCGATCTTATCCGCTTCAACGAGGGTGAGGTAGTGGCATGGTTGCGGGCTCAAGGCAGTAGCGCGATGCGGTAGCTACGTTGTCTTCTTTAGGTAGAAGATGATGACAGCTAGGGCCGCTGTGTCAGTGAGGTGAGGAGAGGGAGGAGAATGGGAGCGGGCTTGTGCCAAAGATGGGCCAAGCAGCCAGGCCGGCCCAAGGGAGAGGAGAAGGGCTCACGCGTGCACGAGCTGAGCCCAAGAGGGAATGGAGGGGGAGCCAGTGGGCTATAGTCATGGGCCAGGAGGGAGGATTGAGCCCAAGGGCCATTTCCTTTTTATGAATTCCTTTTCCTTTTCCAGAAAATAACTAGGCACAATTGAAATGAATTCAAGTGGATTTCAAAGAGGATTTGAAATGTGGACTTAGTAAACTAAGGGAGAGGTCAAAGGATTATTTGGATGAAGGATGTCAAGGGTAAAATATCAAGGAGGGTTATTTGATGCCAAAATAAATTCTAGAGCACACTCATGAAATCACACAAGCAAACAAGTCAAACAATTCAAGCAATCAAGCAAGCATTCAAGCACTCAAGCTTCCTAGTCTAAATGCATGTGGTGAGTTTTCATGCATGGTTTTGGAAGACATTTACTTTTGAAAATGGTTTTATGGAAATTAAACTAAGCAAGTTTTTAATTTGCTATAAAGTTTTAAAAGTTCAAATTTTTAGTGTTTTTTATCATGATGCAAAAACATGGGTGTTACAGCTGATGTATCACTCTCCGCCATGCCGCTAGAAGACAAAGACAATCAAGGAGGAACTTGAGTTGCATCTCCAATGAACACCAATTCATCAACCAAGAATCAACAAAAATCAAGAAGGGTTGACGAGGAACAAGTAACTGTCCAAATGGTACAAAGAAAAGGAAAGGTCCTGTTCAACGGACTACAAGCCTTTACTCACACTCATAGGAATGAAACAATGAGAGGAGCAGAAGGTCCAAACATAGTGCTGAGATCCACAAAAGAAAGGACAAAAGGATGGCATGACCAGAGGATGAGAAAGGAGTGCGACATAGGAGACAAGATGCGCATGAACAACTCAAGATGCAAGGCTAGTCAAGCAAGGAAAGTTTCAAGCAGAAAGAAAAGATCACCACAAGTCATCTACCCTTTATCACATGGTGCCATCATACTCCAATGATGAAGTTAACATCTTAAGGTAAGTGGTCATTATTTAACAAAGAACTTTCCTTTGATCTTGGTATTCACATAAATGAGGAAACATACATGTCTAAGTTACAATTTTGCTTGATCCAACCTGATTAACTCAACATGTCTTGTTCCTTAAGTTTGTTCATAGAATCACTTTCTTGATCTCATAGTCTTAACCAAATGAGCTAAAATATTACATATCTTATCCTTGGAAGATAGTCATAATCATGTAAGGTTTGATACATTATAGATAGTCGTTCTGTAGGTTAAGCAACTCCACTCTTTTTTTACAAATGTATTCAAATGCCACATTAATACTCATCCTTCTGATCTTATCACCCATGTTGTAAGAATGAATGCACATATGTCAACTGTAACATTATTCGATGTGCCTAAGGCTAGAGAAAAAAATATATAGTTTTGGTTCTGTTGGTGTTTTTCCACCAATAGAGCCCATGGACTTGATCTCTACCTTGTCTTCATGAGCAGAACACACTTTGAGCAAAGTGTGGGGGAATCGATCCCTCAAATTTTACAAGTGGAAGTTCTAAACCAAGTATAATGATGTACTCAAGATGTCACCATCTTCTACTACTAAAATGTTGAACAAGGAGGAAGAACAAATCAAGAAAGATGAACCAGTCAAACCAAAATCAAATTAAGACCAAGAGGGGTTTGGCAAAAGAGGGTGGCACCACCATTGGAAGCGCCACTACTGGAGGCACCACCACAAGAATCCTCATCCTCGAGAGCAAACCAAGGTACTCGATCAATGAAACTTCATAAAGAGGAGTCCTATTCAAAGGACTTAAAACATCGAACCCTCGCCAAAAGGTAACTCGGTAGTTACCCATATTTATTCATTGCATAAATTTTATTTAGCATTTTCATTCATGTCTTGCATCTAAAAAATGATAAAAATAGTAATTGCATAATCATATAAACTAGATACATAACTTTTAAACTTTAGCATATTTAATTCTGCATAGCATTTAGAAAACATGTATGCATGGCATATATAAAAATAAAATAAAAAAGTTATAACTCTGCATAATAGACTTAGTTTAGTTTCATTCTAAGTTTTGCATCAAGAAAATGTTTAAGCCCCATATGAGCAACCTTATGGTGTGTAACAACCCATATGAATGTTCATTGTGGTGGCAATAAAAAATAAAATAAAATAAGTCAAAAGCCAGCTTAGGGGAGATACATCGCCATGAAGAAGCTAGCTTGGGAGCCGCATCTCCAATTATCCAGGTAAGTATCTTCTCACTTCATTTTACTTTTAAGCATTTCTGGCAATAAGATAAAATAAAACAAAAGGTAATATTTTTGGTTCCAATAAAATAAAATAAACATAGTTGGGAGTATAAGACTTTCTCTTCAAATAAACTTTTGATGGACATGATGAATAGTTGCTCTGTTGTAATTCCTTTCAAGTACCTAGTTTTCAGCCTTGAATTCTCTTGAGTTTTGGATAGATTGTTTTGATATAAGGATTTACTCTGAACTTGAAACTCATGGGTAGCATATGCTTGATCTAAGTCTAGGTAATTGATGGATATGATCTGAGAAGGTCTAAGCAGCTGTTTATCTTGTTCCAAGTGATACTAAAGTTCTAGAGATTTATCTTTTGAAAAACACAAAAATATTACATGATCAGTTCCTATATGACAAAGCTTGAATTCCCACCAAAGCCATACATGTTATATAGGCTAGAAAAACTTCCACTTATATGCTGCTTGTTTTGCATTGAGTTTTGTCAAGCTTTATTGACCCTTATGAGAGGTTTGTCATGCTCTTAAAATCAAAATCATGTACACACCACATATACCTCCTGCTCCTACATTGGGAGTACGCACAAACATGCTTTCCATCTAGATCCACCCAAAAATGATTTACCCTTACACTGGGAGTGAGCACAAAAACATGCTTGATAGGTTTTTCCATCCACCAAATAAATGCTCCAAAGTTCTTGTTGCTATCTCTCAAGAGTTTTGTTACAGAGAAGAGGCATGGGCTATGCAAAAGTTATTCATAAAAAAAGAAAAAAAGTTGAAAAATGGACAAGTGTCCGAGATATTGAAAAACAATGGGTACTTAGATGCCCATCTGAAAAAAGAGAGATGAATAAGATAGCCCATGTTCTCTTGCAAAAATGTTTCCAAGTTTCAAAAGAGAGATGTTTTCAAGGAGCAAAATAGAATTAGGTTAGACACCACATATATCCACCTCACATATCAACACACATGCACATCTTGATTTGATTGTATGACTCAACTCTCTTTGGATCCAAGGTTGACTTTACAATATATGCATTGCAAGTATGCTCTAGCTTTTTCCCTACCTATGAACTCCACATAAGCCTTAGTTGTAGGAAGAAACAAAGGGCATCACATCATTACTGCCTTTGGTGAGGATCCACAAATATCACATATATTGAGAGACTGGAGAGTGTCATACAATGGAATCTCTGAGTTTTATTTTGAAAACTTACAAAAATTCTGGAATAATGGTGGAACGAAGAACTTGAGACATAGTGCTTGACTTGATCATTCTGTCTTTCAATTACTCAAGACCCAAGTGAAGGCTAAGAAGCCCCATGGTTGAAGGTAATATGGGTAAGTTTAAAAGTCAGATCAGTTTATTCTAATCCGGAGGAGAATTTTTGAATGAACACCTGTGAACTTTTGAGGCGTGAAAGCATTGTAGCAACTCCTAATCCATTGCTCAAGTTTAACTTTGCTCAGGGACTAGCAAAGGTTAAGTGTGGGGGGAGCTTGTTGATGGTTGTTAACATCAATCATAAACCGTCAACATATCCTACATATGTACTTAATTCCATCACCATACATAGGTCTAGGGGTTTTAACTAATAAATTCCACGTGTTTTGGTGCATTTGTGTTTGTAGGAGGATTTAATTAGAAAACTGTCAAGGTGGACCCAATCGTCAGATTAAATCACAATTATCCATGGCGAAAACAACTCTTGAGGACTCTAGAAGACTCCAGAAGGCAAACCACCGAAGCAGAGGGTAGGTGGCTACCAGGTGGGGCTGATCGGCCCCAACTATAGGACAGTTGGCATGTGGGCCCCACCTGTTAGCCCCTCCTTCAAATGGCGGTTCTCCACTGCCTTAGGGTTTGCATCTACATCGTTCTTTCAAGTCGGTTTGATCTGTGGGCTCAAAATTAATGCTACCCCTACCCCCTAGAGCCATCCTAGAAACCCTAATTCATACATCTCATTTGGATAAACATACACCAGGAGGATTAGGTCTAGAACTCTCTAATATAGTAGATTAGTAGCTCAGGAGTGACGGTCGAGTTGGGCTCATGCTCAAGTTCCGGATCTAGTCTTGGAGGCTTGGCAAAGCCTTATATCTTCACTTCTACATCTTGTAAGACTTATTATCAATTTACCATATTCCTATCTACATGGCTATGCTTACTTTGAATATATATCTTGCTTAGTTGAGGTTATCTTCACTTCTGTGTGTGGGTTCATAGAGCACTTAATCTGCTAGTTTATCGATTGGGCTAAGTAGCCGAGCCTTGTGTAAGCATGATGCTTATACGATGCTCTACCTATGAGTACACCCTATTCTCTGGTTGTCTATCCTTTGTAGTCCACCCTGAATTGAGCAGGTTCTTAAATTGTAGGACCGTAGTCGCGTGAGTAGAGTTATCCTTTGTGGTGCTCTACAATCTAAGTGGCGTCCCGAAGTGCACAAGAGTAAAGTGAGTCTTAACTATAGTCAGGTATATATATACTTTGATCCTGCAATAAGAATATCATAGGAATCTACCTCACCCTTTGTTCTCCTGAGTTAACTAGTTTACATCATCTTAATGATCTATCCCCTGAGTGTCATTATGCTTAATTCCTACCATTACCTTTACCCCTTGCTCTAGCTATGATGGTATGTTGACTGATAGATACTCCTTTGATATTCAATAATCTTTACTCCATTGTTTCCCTATGGTAAAATATAAATAACGATACCTGGAATACTTCCGGTAAAATGCTACAATGGTATTCTGTGCGCTTGCGGAATCCTTCATATTCTATTTGCGTTAATAAATACCAATAGGCTTAAGACGATGAGGCGAGGCATGAGCGAAACATCCAAGCGTGGCCAGCAACTGCTTGACATTGCCACCACGAGTAGGTGCGTGTCCACGCATGGGGAAACAGCGTGAAGGCGGCGGGCAGCCACCAACGGTGTGCAGCTGAGCAGGCAGCTGAGCGGGCAGCCACCAACGGTGTGCGTGTTCACCGATTGAAACCCTAACTTTCTCCTCCCTTTTTCTCCTGATTTCTCTACTAAGCGCGATGAGATCCCTTAAGCAAAATTGTTCACTGATCTTAGCTCTCCAACTTTGCTTAATTGATCAATATCAAAAGATTGATGGTTTTGAAGATCAAGGTGGACCAGTCTTGACATTTCTTAACATCACTTTCTACTAGGTTGTCATCCCTAACAATGATGCTAGAAATGTTTGTTGGTATTTATTAAGAACACTTGTAAATTTATAAAGAACATATATGTTGATGTAATCCACAAGCACACAGATAATATACCATTGTAGCATTTCACCCGAGAGTATACCAGGTATCATTATTTATATTTTTCCACAGGGAGGAGCGGTGGCTAGAGATATTGTCAAACATGTATACTTATAATGAGATCATTAACTAATCACATGCTCCAATAGGGGTAAGCCAAATGATAAATAAACAATAAGTGTAAGGCATTGATAATAAACCAGAGATAGAAATAGATACTCACAAATGTAGTATGGCTAGGCAGGAGATTAATTAAGAGAAAAGATTCCTAAGTCATTTCTTATTTACTAAGTCATTTGTATACCCTAGTATATATACTTTCATTTATAGCATAATTAACTCTATATCTACGCATAAGGAACATTACTAAGGAAGATCAAGAACAGATCTTGATTCCCTTTGCAACCAAGTCCTACTTGTCCTACAAACGGAGAGTGGACTACAAAGGACTCAACGAGAATGTCACACTTGCGATCTACTATATGGTCCGGAATGTAGAGTGCATCCGTAGGTAAACAATATTTAAGCACCACGCTTACATAATGTCGACCACTTAACTCACTCGAGTACAAAGCTAAGCACTTTGTGAACTTATGCATAAATTCATTATCAATTATGACTATATCAAGCATACTACCAAAGCAAACTGGGAACATAATAAATAGAAACAGTGTTAAAATAGCACAAAGTTATGAAATATAGGAGGTACAATGGCTTTACCAGATTCTAGATGATGAATCTAGAATCCTAAGCAATAGCCCAACTCTACTTGAATCTTGCTAGCTAGCCTATACTAGAACTTGAAGAATTGGAGATCTATTCTATTCTCTAGAAACCCTAATTTTTGATCTGATCTTGACTTATGCCTCAGAGAGGGTAGGGACTGATATGTATGGGGGGTAGCATGAATTTTGGACCCTCAGATCAAACCAACTTAGAAGAACGGCGTAGATGCAATCCTTAAGGCGGTGGAGAACCGACGTAAAAAGATGAGGCTGACATGTGGGCCCAAGGGGCCGGCCGACCTGCAGGTGTGGCCGACCGACTCCACCTGTTTGTCTCCTGCGGTCTACTTCATTGGGGTGCCTTCTAGTGTCCTCTAGGACCTTCTAGACTTATTTTCATCATGGATAAGCGCGTTTAATTCTGACATATAGGTCCACCTTGACGATTTTCTAAATAAACGCTTCTAAAAACACAGATTCACCAAAACTCGTGGAATTTGTCAGTTTAAACCCCTAAACGTATGTTGGCGATCATTTTCGTGCATTATATTGATGGTTTATGAAGGATGATAACTACCATCAACAAACTCTCCCAAGCTTAACCTTTGCTCTTCCCTAAGCAGTGCTAAACTCAGCAATAGATTAGGAGTTGCATCAATGTTTTCACTCCTCAAAAGTATACATGCGTTGAATCAAGAATTCTCCTTCGGATTAGCATAAACCAATCTGGCTTTCAAACTTACCCATATTGCCTTCAACTATGGAGCTTCTGAGCCATCACTTGGGTCTTGAGCAATTGAAAGACAGAATGATTAAGTCAAGCACTATGTCTCGAGTTCTTTGTTCAACCGCTATTTTAGAGTTTTTGTAAGTTTTCAAAATATAACTGAAAGCTTCCATTATATGACACTCTCAAGTCTCTCAATATATGTGGTATTTGTGGATCCTCACCTAGGCAAAAATAATGTTATGCCTTTTCTCTTCCTACTACTAAGGCTTATGTTGAGCTTATAGGAGTGGAGAAAACATGAAAGAGCATACTTGTAATACATGTATTGTAAAGCTAAACCTCATATCCAAAAAGAGTTAAGTCATACAATCAAATCAAGATGTGCATGTGTGTGGAATATATGGTGGCTAACCCAATTCTACTATGTTCCTTAACTTATCTCTCTTCTGCAACTTGAAAATATTTGCAACAAAACATGGGCTATCTTGTTCATCTCTTCTCTTTTTTTAGGCAGGCATCAAAGTACCCATTGTTTTAAATTTCTTGGACACTTGTCCATTTTTTTATGAATAACTTTTGCATAGTCCATGCCTCTTATCTATAATAATTTTTTTGAGAGATAGGAACAAGAACTTGGAGCATTTATTGGTGGATGAAAAACCTATTTGAAATATTTTTGGTGTTTACTCCTAGTGTAGGAGTAAAACATTTTTGGGTGGATCTAAATGGAATGACATGTTTTTGCGCCTACCCCCAGTGTAGGAGTAGTGCATATGTGGGTGGTGTGTACGTGATCTTGATTTTAAAAGCATGACAAACCTCTCATAAGGGTCAACAAAGCTTGACTAAACTCAATGCAAAACAAGCAGCATATATGAGTGGAAGTTTTCCTAAACTAAATATCATATATGGCTCTGGTAGGAATGCAAGGTTTGTCATACAGGAACTCATCATGTATCCTTTTTATGTTTTCCAAAAGAAATCTCCAGAATTTTAGTATCACTTGGAACAAGATAAATAGCCGTTCAGACCTTCTCATATCATATTCGTCAATTACCTAGACTTAGATCAAGCATATGCTCCCCATGAGTTTCAAGTTCAGAGTAAATTCTTATGTCAAAACAATCTTATCCAAAACTAGGTACTTGAAAGGAATTATAACAGAGCAACTATTCATTATGAGAGATCATCTTCAAAGTTCTTTTTATTTATTCAGCTCTTAAAAACAGAAATTAAAGCAAACTTTATACACACTCTTTTTATTTTGTTTTCATTTTTTTAGATCACACATTACTAATATATATAAAAGATAAAGATAACTTTTTATTTTGTTTTTAGTTATGCATCTTTCTCTTTTTTAATATATAAGACAAACTAAAAAATAAATAAATAAAAAGAAAAGAAATGAAGTACTAGAAAAACTTACCTTAGATAAATGGGGTATCCCTTTCCCCCAAGCTAGATGTTGCTGTAGTCGTTCAGTATGGCGGGTCGATATTGAGATTCTGGAACAAATAGTTCCAGTTCTCATTCTGTTGCTGCTAGTTCTGTTGGATATTGGTGATTGCATCCCCCATGTCTGCCTGCCATTGAGAGTGCTAATGAAAGGTGTTGCGTATGCCATTTTGCTGTTCTTGTCATAGCGGAGGTGCTCCATCTGTTGAACATGGTAGCCTCGGCAAGAGAAAGACATATGTCTCCCCTGGTGGTCACTTGATACTTCTTCATTGGGCTGTTGCCGGTAGTTGTTGAAGTTTTTGAAGTGCCACTACTCACTTGAACCTTGTTGCCAGGAGCTTTCAGAGTGATGAGGGGATGGTTGATGCCATCGTTGCTCAATCTGGTACATGTGGGAAGATCTCGGTTGATCCCAACCCGCATAGCCGGTGCATGCCAGCCCTTCAGGATTTGGGTCAGCACCACGATAAGGAGGCTACGGATCATGAGTCAGCCTTATAGAAGCACTTCTACGAGGTGCTGCATCCTTAACCTGCAGATCGAAAATGAAAGAATTCACAGCATACAAACCGAGATCCCGGTTAGGTAATAGAATCTCATTTGTATACCCAAGATACATCATGATAGGCTATCCATGATTTCTCTTTTTTAGCATATGGGCTTGATAGAAATATTCGAAGTCTATGTACCAGCGTTCTGTATCAATATAAGAAAGCGAAGCATTATTTAATAGGCCTAAATTTCACGCAATCCGAGTGACCATGGAGGTGCACTCAACATCACCCGTGAGAGAAAACACTTCCAAACAATGGCGCATCATAGATTTGACAAGAGAAACCTTTCTCCTTTTGACCAAACCATACAACAATTTAAGATCACCCACTCTTACCGTACAAAAATCTGGCCTAGGAAACAAAGTGATACCTAGCCACTTATGCATGACCCGTAATGTAGGGTGATGGATATCATTAGTACGAGGACGGTATGTTTTAGTTTTTCTTGAAATTTCTCTCCAAAATTTTGACTTATCAAAATCTTGTAGAGCATGGTCTAAATCAACTACACACTGTGAATTGAATCCTAGAAGCAAACTTAAATCTTTCTAGGGATAAGAAAATACTTTCCCGAAGAGCCTAAATTTAACCCCAATATCAGTGATTCGCAGAGTGCATAGAAATTCTGATGTTAGAAGTTTAGACCCTTGCTCGACAACATTCCAAACACTTTCCCAACCAATTGTTCTAAAGATGAAATCAAATGCAACATCCATACCTATTGCCTAGAGAAGGGCGGGATCATATGCAGACATGTGCACAAACCTTATGGTCTTCAACTCCTTGAAGGCATCCTTCTCTTGATTGTTCCGCAACTTGAGGTGCTTCTCCCCCAACAGGACGTTGGTTGCAGATGATGAAGCTATGGGAACATCGACTTGCTTGTCGGCGCTTGCCCTGGAAGAAGAGCTTCTAGTAGAGCGGCCTGATCCCGAGCAGGTGATCTTGCCTACTAACTTGTTCATCATCCTGAAAAAATCATTAGAACAACAAAAACTTGTGGAACAGGTTAGAAAATAAAATAGTTAGCTGTTAGCCGTCCTGTAGTTAGCCGTTCGAGGGTTAGACGTTCTGATTGCTAATAATTTTTTTCTAAGCAGAATTTCAGCAGAACTTCTACCCTGAATATTTTTACCTCTTTCTAATTTTAGTAGCACTTCTACTAAGTGAGCTATTAATCTCGGAATTGTGATTTGAAATTTTGAACTTGGGGGCTTGTTTGCAGCTGTGGTTGAGGCTAAGAGTAGCCAGGAGCTTGGAATTTATAGGGGGAAGAAGCAACAGGTCGGCCGGCCAAGTGGTGGGACCGGTTAGCCCCACCATGGGCCCACTTGCCCTTATCCTCCACTAGATGGTGCATTGCTTCGAAGCTAAGCAATATCTCTTTGCTTTCGGTGGATACGATCTGAAAATTCGGTGCTAATGCATGGTGGAGGTGATGGTGGGTCCCAGGTGTCTCCTGTGGGTCCTAGTTCCCTGTATTTCTACCGTATACACATGTATATATGATATGCAAAAATATTTTATGATACTATGAAATATAAGTAGAAGAATGGATGGTATTTTTAAATTTTTATGCCTCCACGATAAAATTTTCTTACAAGTTTTTACACACCGTAAAATTATTTACATGGGGCTTGAAAATATTTTAGGATGCAATGATGAAATTTTTAATTTTATTTTCTAATGCAATTATTGAAAATAAATATGCCAAAATAAAAATGCAATGTAAAAAGTAAATATGGATAACTACCGATATTTACCTTCGAGCGAGGGTTCGAACTTTTAAGTCCACCGAACCAGACTTGATCAATCATGTTTATTCCTTGGGTGCATTAGCTGGTCCCGAAGATGGAGACCCTGATGGTTGCATTTGCTTTTCACGCCACTCCAATTTACACTACTACACTCACACCTTTCACAGCCATGTCGTAACCCATATCGCAGTCCAATTTTAGCCTCGGCGGTAAGCTCTCGACAGTGATGGTCATAGCCTTCACCATCGGCATTTGGGATCGACTACAGTGTACACTAACACTGCCGATTGGCTTATGATCCATCCGTCATTAGGTCCTTACTTTCGTCGCATTGGAGCATGACTCGGCTGTGGATGTACACTAACACCACTGCATTGGCAAATGATCTACCTGTGTCAAGGCTGTCAGAATCATCGTGTGGGCACATCAACCTTCTATGTAGTAGTCACCGGCACCGTCACCTTGTAGTTTGACCCGACTATCAGTGGTGCGGGTTCACTGTTAGTTCGACGGCTGTGATGCCTGTGTAGATGTTAACACCACCATCGCTTTAACGTATGATCCGCCAGTACAAAGGTCATGGTCACTATCGCCTTGCACCATGATCTGCCTTTGATGATCGTTTTGTCAGTGTCAGGTTACTAAAGGATTCGACGGTGATATTTTTTTGATCCTAGCCGCATCATACGTATAACGATGGTGGCAGAATTTCATTCGGTTTCACAATAGTTACTAATTCAGCTGGGCCCTTAATAGCTTCATGAACACAAATCATATAGATATATAATCATTACATCCATAAATCATGTTCACAAACAAGAGTACTTTTTACAATAACAATTGATGCTACCATAACATCTTTCTCAACTATTGTCTTAACACAAGCGATACATAGAGCATACTAAAGGTACTGATCTATACAGACTTACAAAACAAAAACAACATAGTTGTGCTCCTTCTATGTGGCACTCCTGCTTGCAAGGCAAAATGAATATAATTAGTGCATCCTTCGAATTGGTAGCCAATGCACCATGGAACCCCTCTTATTCATCTCTGGCTAAGCGGTTCTTTATTAATTTATGTGACTAGGAAGAATAGATATGAATATATATGAAAGGAATCTACAAGTGCACAGATAATTATACCATTGTAGCACTTCACTTAGGAGCATTCTTGGTCTTGTTATTTATATTTTTACCACAGGGAAGGTCTAGCAGGGACATGTATTGATAACTTATACAACTGATGGAGAAATAAACCATAACCAATGTTCTACTAATAACATGGGTTAGTCATAGGATAAGATTTATAATAACTATTGACTAATAATAATGATAAATCACTTAGAGTACTCCTTTCTATGGCATTAGCATGGTCAGGTAGAATATTAGAGGAATAATTCCTAAGTTATTCTTAATTATAAGTCAAAGCATACATTGATTAGTGCAATAATAGCTAGTAGTCATTGCTAAGATCATCTTCATATCTACACATAAGGGATATTACTAAGGAAGATTAAGAACAAAGCTTGTCTTCTGTCCTACCATATGACTTGGAATATAGGGTGTATCCGCAGGTAAACAATGTATAAGCACCACGCTTACACAATGTTGACCACTCACCCATGGTACCTTAGACTGAGCGCTATACGAACTTATGCGTGAACATCATGATAATCCAACTATACTAAGCATATAATCAAAGTAGACGATGAACATTATAACAAAGAACATGAATACTAATATTGTCTTAGCAATTGTAACTAGCATATAAAAATAATGGAGGTACAAAAGATAGGGGGTACAAAAATTATACCAAACCACGCTCTTGACATGATCGTGAATCCAAGCGAATCTTGCTTGCCTCCCTCTAGACCTAGCCTAACTAGCTATGTCCTAGAATATGGTGGAGCTTTGAGGATGATTAGGGTTCCTGTCTTCTCAAATGACTTGATGACTGGAGTTATGGTTATGCCTGGGGTGGCAGGGGCTGGGATATAGCCCGGAGCGTCCAACGTGAGCCCTTGGATCAAACTGACTTAAAGGATGGCACAGATGCAACCTAGGAGGCGGTGGAGAACCAACATTTGAAGGAGGGGCCTACATGTGGGCCCATGGGGTCGGGCAGCCTGCAGGTGGGGCCGGCCGGACCCACCTGGTAGCCTCTGCCTCTCTGCCTTGGCGTGGAGTCCTCTCGAGTCTTCTAGTGTCTGTTTCGCTGCGGATAACCATGATTAAATCTGACATGTAGGTCCACCTTGACGATTTTCTGGATAATCCCTACAGAAAATACAGATTCACCAAAACTCGTGGAATTTATTGGTTTAAACCCCTAAACCTTCGTTGGTGATTGTATTTATGCCCTTATGCATGTTATATTGACGGTTTATAATGGTTGTTAACTACCGTCAACAAACTCCCCCAACCTTAACCTTTGCTAGTCCCTTAGCAAAGCTAAACTTCGTAAATGGATCAGGACTTTAAGGATTTTGAAAACATCGACGCAACTCCTCAAAAGTACACATGCGTTCAAACAAGAATTCTCCTCCGGATTAGAATGAATCAATCTGACTTTCAAACTTACCCATATTACCTTCAACCATGGGGCTTCTTAGCCTTCACTTGGGTCTTGAGCAATTGAAAGATAGAACGATCAAGTCAAGCAGTATGTCTCAAGTTCTTTGCTCAACCATTATTCCAGAGTTTTTATAGATTTTCCAAAATAAAACTCAGAGCTTCCATTGTATGACACTCTCAAGTCTCTTAATATATTTGGTATTTGTGGATCCTAACCAAGGCCAAAGTGATGTTATGCCTTTCTCTTTCTACAACTAAGGCTTATGTGGAGCTCATAGGAGTGGAGAAAGCAAAAAAGAGCATACTTGCAATACATACATTGTAAAGTCAAACCTTAGATCCAAACAGAGTTGAGTCATACAATCAAATTAAGATGTGCATGTGGGCGGATGATATATATATGGTGGCTAACCTATTTCTACTATGCTCCTTGAAAACGTATCTCTCTCTTGAAACTTGAAAACAACTTTGCAAGAAAACAAGGGCTATCTTATTCATCTTTTCTTCTCTTTTTTTTGGCGGGCATCTAAGTACCCATTGTTTTAGATATCTCGGACACTTGTCCATTTTTTCTCATCTCTTTTTTTTTTCTTTTTCTCTCTTTTTTTATGAATAATTTTTGCATAGCCACATGCTTCTTTTCTGCAACAAAACTTTTGAAAGATAGCAACAAAAACTTAGAGCATTTATTTGGTGGATATCCTATCAAGAATATTTTTGGTGTTTACTCCCAGTATAGGAGTAAAACATTTTTGCGTGGATCTAAATGGAATGGCATGTTGTTGAGCCTACCCCCAGTGTAGGAGTAGTGCATATTTGGGTGGTGTGTAGTGATCTTAATTCTAAGGGCATGACAAACCTCTCATAAGGGTCAACAAAGCTTGACTAAACTCAATACAATGCAAGCAACATATATGTGGAAGTTTTCCTAATCTAAATATCATATATGGCTCTAGTAGGAATTCAAGCTTCGTCATACAGGAGCTCATCATGTAACATTTTTATATTTTTCAAAAGATAAATCTCTAGAACTTTAGTATCACTTGGAACAAGATAAACAACAACTCAGACCTTCTCATATCATATTCGTTAATTACCTAGACTTAGATCAAGCATATGCTACCCATGAGTTTCAAGTTCAGAGTAAATTCTTATATCAAAAAAAGTCGTATCCAAAACTTGTGAGAATTCAAGGTTAAAAACTAGGTACTTAAAAGAAATTACAATAGAGTAACTATTCATCATTTCCATTGTAAGAGACTATTCTCAAAGTCCTTTTATTTAGCTCCTAAAAACAGAAAACTAGACACACACTTTTTATTTTGTTTTCATTTTTAAGATCACACATTACTATTATATATAAGACAAATGCAAATATAAATTTTTATTTTGGTTTTAGTTTGTTATGCATCTTTTTATGACTTAGAAATAATAGAACAAAAGGGAAAGAAATACTTAGCTCGATATATGGGGGATGCTTTTTCCCCAAGCTAGATGTTATCGTGGTCTTTCTTAGATTGAGTTTACCAGCAGAAGACTTTCTCATTCGTCCAGAAGTTGTAGTCCTCGTGTAGAGGGTGTAGCGACAGTTCGAGAAAATGTACTTCAGACGGATGGCTTTACTTTTGATCATCCAGCAAAATACTCCAACAAGAACACCAAAACTCATGGCACGGTTTGGGAAAACGTAATTAAGACATGTGTTGTCCTTGGGGTTTATACAAATTTCCTAATTGGCAAAGTTCTAACAGAATGTCTATTTAATATTTTTGGATTTTCTTATTTATATAATGTAGAAAGAAAATATGCATGCATGGTATATATATTTTTTATGCCACCACAGTGACTATTCCCTTGGGCTTTTACACACCGAGAATTTTTTTCACATGGGGCTTAGGCTTTTTATAATGTGACGATGATATACAGTGATGAAACTTTTTATTTTTTATGTGTACAAGACAAACTAAATATGGATAAAGTGAAAACTAATTCATGCAATGCTAGAAAGTAAATATGGATAACTACTGATGTTACCTCGCGGCTAGAGTTTGGATTTTTGAGTCCTCCGGACAGGACTTGGCTGGAGAAAAGTTCTTCACTCTTCTGGTGCATTATTCGGTCTCAATGATAGAGACCCAGATGGCTGCACATCTTGTGATGGTGTCTCTGATGGTGATGTCACCTTCTCTTTCCATACCTGTTTGGTCTATGGACTTGATTTAGGCGGAGTAGGTTCATCTTTTACGACTTCTTCAGGTTCCTCATCTTCCTCCTAACTTTTCTTTGGGATTGATTCTTTTGGTTTCGGGATGATCGACGTCTCCTCCTGGAGCGGGTCTTCTTGGGCTATTCATAAGTGGTATAACTATTAAAATAACAGCGTACCTTCTCTCTAGGGAATTAGAAGTGGACTTATCTAGATCCAACGTAGATGATTGCGTTGGTAGTGTTAAGGAACGGTCTTCCAAGGATGATGGGTGTATCTTCTTCTTCTTCTTCTCCCATGTCTAGAACCATGAAGTCGGCATGGGCATATTGGTCATGTATTCTTACCATGACATCTTTTGCTATTCCCTCCAAAAATTGGATTGATTGGTCTGCCATCTGCAATTGCAAATATGTAGGGAACAAAGGTTCATCGCCAAATAAGTATTCATACGTTACCTTGGACATTATGTCAACACCCGATCCAATGTCACAGAAAGTCTTGTGGAAGATTCTTTGTCCAATGGTACACTCGATCGTTGGTATGCCTACATCATCCTTCTTAGCAAGGGATGGTGAAGCGACGAGGTGGTCGTATCTGATCAGAGTGTGTTGATCATGTTGACTGATTCTTCTTGAGGCTGCTTGGACTTGTTCTTCCTCCTTCTCCTATTCTTCTTCTTCTTGGTCACTGTTATCTCTTTGGGCAGGTATGATGTTTGTGGATGTCTGACAGATCGTAAGATGCGATTCTTGAAAGAAAACTTTTCCTTCCTATCTTTGATTGTGAAATGGATCTTGGCACTGTCTGCATAGACGATGGCGTTTGCCATGCTTAGGAATGGTCGGTCCAAAATAATGGGTGCCCTTACATCTCCACCTGTTTCCAAAACCACAGAGTCTACAGGAACAAATGATTGTCCCATTCAAACAATGGCATCTTCAAAGAACTCTCTTGGAGTAGCAGAGTGACTAATTTGCAAGTTGCAAACACATATTTATGTACAACAAAGTATCTCCATTAATTTGATCATAAATTACCTTAGGCACGATGTTGACACTTGCTCCGAAGTCGCAGATAGCTTCTTGAAAAATATGAGGTCCAATGGCGATGGGGATGACAGGTCTCCCTGGATCGCTCTTCTTTTCTAGCAAGGTATAATCTATCCACCTTCTCGTCGATGGTTGTACACAATAATATGCAGCATTGTGAATACTGACAAGATTTGTAGTTTCTAGATCTTCCGGTTGCCCCCAAAATCTTACCTTTGTCCTACGAAGGAACAGCAGCAGCCAGCTGAGCTATTTGTGATTCTATTATTTTATTAAAGCTATGTTGGTTCTTAATGGCAGAAGGAAAGCTATCCGTTCTATTATTTATGTTCTCTCGAATTTTATCATTGGTAGCTACCTTTCTAGATAATCCCTCCATAAGTTTGGATTGGCCATAAATCAATTCTCTCAAGGGTGGTTGATTGAAATTATTAAAATTATTACCTTGACGGTTACCTTGGTAATTACCTTCGTAGTTTGGCCTCTGTTGCTGATTCCATCCTTGACTCTATTGAGGACGAAAGTAGTTGTTGTTGTTGACAAAGTTCACATCCTCTTGGGTTTCAGGATAGCTATTCCCTGAATGCCTAGTATTTCCACACACATCACATGTCATGCGAGAATCATGAATGTGCATGACTTCTTGCTTCTCATTGGCTCGATCTTCAAGCTTCTTCATAAGCAGATCCATCTTAGCAGACAACATATCTATCTCCTTAAGTTGATGCATACCTCCACCTCTCTTGCGGGTCTAAAGATGTTCTTCATTCCAACCTTGGTTGGAGGCCATCTGCTCCACAAGAGCTGTTGCAGCTGGTATGGTGAGTGACAGGAATGCACCTGTAGCAGCAGCATCCATAGTCTCACGGGTACTGTTGGTCAACCTATGGTAGAAAGTCTACATAAGTAGACAATTCTCCATCCCATGATGAGGACATTCTGATATGTAGTCTTGAAAGCGTTCCCATGCCTCAGGGACAAATTCATCATGTTGTTGCTAAAAGCGTGAGATTCTCCCACATAGAGCATTGGTCTTGCCTGTGGGAAAGAACTTTGCTAGAAAGGCAATGGAGCAGTTATCCCATGTAGTATTTCTATCTTTGTTGGCATAGAACCATTGCTTTGCCTTCCCTAAGAATGAGAATGGGAAGAGGCAAAGTAATATGGCATCTTGGGTCACTCCTTTGATGGTGAAAGTGCTACAGATCTCTAGGATGTGTTGGAGATGTGCACTCGCATCTTCATGTGCCTTTCCACTAACCTGGCTTGCTTGCACCATGTTGATGAGGGCTAGCTTGAGCTGGAATCCATTATCTCCGACATTGACTATTGGTCCAGTACGGATGTTGGCCATAGTTGGAGCAATGAATTCACGGAGAGTCCTGTTAGCCATGGCTTCAAATTCAGGTGTTAAGCTTCGCCTTATATGGTTGTCTTCTAATTTTAAAGCTGGAACTTTATTGAGTTTAGCTCTAGTCCTCCTGATCAATGCTTCTTTATCTTCAACATAGTTTGTCAGAAGGTCAAAACCAGTCATACATTACCCTGCATAAGATACACAAGTAGACAAAACAAGGGTAAGCTTGTTTGAGCAGAGGTCAATGGTTATCTTTGATCACATCAATAAGTATAAGTTTATCAATACTTCCTTTGCCTAGCTACCTTCCTCGGCAGTGGCACTAGAAATGCTTGTTGGTATTTATTAACTTGTCACTTGTTTTAAGTAGTCACCTATAATATGCCTGCATCTCCTAGCATCACTTGTACTAGGTTGTCATCCCTAATGATGGTGCCAGAGATGCTTGTTTGTACTACATAGCATTACTACTAGAATAATACTAAGTGGTTCTTTATTAATTTATGTGACTAGGAAGAATAGATATGAATATATATATGAAAGGAATCTATAAGCGCACAGATAATTATACCATTGTAGCACTTCATCTGGGAGTATTCCAGGTATCGTTATTTATATTTTTACCACAGGGAAGGTCTAGCAGGGACATGTATTGATAACTTATACTATTGATGGAGAAATAAACCATAACCAATGTTCTACTCATAATAGGGGTAAGTCATAGGATAAGATATATGATAAGTATTGACCAATAATAATGATAAATCACTCAGAGTACTCCTTTCTATGGCATTGGAATGGTTAGGTAAAATATTAGAGGAATAATTCCTGAGTTATTCTTAATTATAAGTCAAAGCATACATTGATTAGTGTAATTATACCTAGTAGTCATTGCTAAGATCATCTTCATATCTACACATCAGGGATATTACTAAGGAAGATTAAGAATAGAGCTTGTCTTCCGTCGTAACCGCATCCTACTTGCAAGCCTATATTCGGGGAGTGGACTACAAAGGACTCAACGGGAGTGTCACATCCGCGATCTACCACATGACCTAGAATATAGGGTGTATCCACAGGTAAACAATGCATAAGCACCACGCATACACAATGTCGACCGCTCACCCATGGTACCTTAGAGTAAGCGCTATACGAACTTAAGAATGAACATGATGATAATCCAACTATACTAAGCATATAATCAAAGTAGACGATGAACATTATAACGAAGAACATGAATAAGATGAATACTAATATTGTCATAACAATTGCAACTAGCATACAAAAATAATGGAGGTAGAAAAGAGAGGGAGTACAAAGATTATACCAAACCACGCTCTTGACACAATCAGGAATCCAAGCGAAGCCTGCTTGCCTTCCTCTAGACCTAGCCTAACTAGCTATGCCCTAAAATATAGTGGAGCTCTGAGGATGATTTGGGTTTCTATCTTCTCAAATGACTGGATGACTAGAGTTATGATTATGCCTGGGGGATGGAAGGGGCTGGTATATATAGCCTGGAGTGTCTAACATGAGACCTTGGATCAAACTGACTTAAAGGATGGCATAGATGCAACCTAGGAGGCGGTAGAGGACCGACATTCGAAGGAGGGGCTGACATGTGGGCCTAGGGGGGGGTAGCCTGTAGGTGGGGCCGGCCGGCCCCACCTAGCAGCCTCTGCCTCTTTGCCTTAGCGTGGAGTCCTCTTGAGTCTTCTAGAGTCTTTAGGTGTTCGTTTCGCTACAGATAAGCACGATTAAATCTGACATGTAGGTCCACCTTGACGGTTTTCTCGATAAACCTTGCAGAAAATATAGATTCACCAAAACTCATGGAATTTGTTAGTTTAAACCTTTAAACCTTCGTTGGTGATTATATTTATGCCCTTATGCATGTTATATTGATGGTTTATAATGGTTGTTAACTACCGTCAACAACGGGCATGGATGACATGAACCTTTCTACGGTTCATGTCATATGCAATCAATGTTCTATCCTTCCCAACAAGGAAAATAAAATTCCATTCTGGGTGAACTATAACCACTATGTACTCCTCATCACAAAGCTCAGAACCAACTTTAATATTCATGCATCCAAATAGTTCCTCTGTTTCCACAACACGCTTCAAAATCTAGTTATCAATAGCATAGTCTTCAAGTATCCACACTAAAAGCAAGACCTATTGTGAAAATCAGCATAGCACACACATAGGTGACCTTGAGCTTGATGGATGGACATTTCAGCACCACCTGGTTTATGAATTGCCCTCCATATCCACAGCAACTATCATAGAGTACTCAACCATGTGCATAAAACCATTAAAAACACTTCTTGATTTTGAACATAGAGCAATACTACCCTCACCCCATTCAAATTCCTTAAAGATCCATGCTGTCGTTTTAGATGAGTAGATCTCCACACCTTCGCACGCACCCTCCACCTCAACAAATTCAATCACATGGAAGTGCAAGGATGTTGGGTCAAAACCTAAGTGAGCCTGACCAACAGAATAGATGCTACGTGATAGTACATGCCATTTGTGGGTCATTGGATTGCAGACAACATAGTGACATAATCTATCAGGCCTAGCGCACCAGCAAAGGACAAGTCCACTGCAATAATCTGAGACTAGGACTTTTTTAAGGGGGGGGGGAGGGCAAGAAGGACAAGGAGGGCCGTTCACCGGTGATGCTGGTGAAGAGTCGATTGCCCTTCCACCAGCTGCCATCGAAGAAGCCAATGACAGTCTGTGAAAGCTTCTTACGTTGATAGGAGTCAAAGATGACATGCCTCTAGGAGCGATAGACACACTTGTAGCAGCATAAGGACCGAGCACGGAGGTAGCTAAAGATGTCAGCAAGCACATCATCTAAGAGACTGTCCACTATGTTCCTCATATTGCAGGCCTCCTTCATCTAGAAGGACACCACCAGCCAAAGAGATGAGGCCACCCTGCCATGGAATTGCATCAATAAACATTAGTAAGGAGATGAGTTTTGAGGAGAAGGGACGGCGATGCAAGTAAGGCCTTATTATAGTTGCCTTTGGATCTAGTGGTGGTGAGCATGAGTGGCAACACCGATGATAGCAGCAGCTTGTGCGCCGGTGGATCTATGCGGGCAAGCCAGCGATGTGCATTGGCGCAGAGCAAGAGTTGAGCAATGGTGATGAGCACAAGCAGTGATGACAAACAGCTGCAATGAGGACAACAAAAGCTATGTGTGTGTGGGGGGATGAAGGGGGCGGCATTAGGGGGGATGTTGGTGTAGGGGTTCCTTGCTCTCTATGTAACTTCTATGGCACGCGGGAATCAAACTTTCATTAGTTTCATGTGGGAGGGTTCAAACACGAGATTGGAAATTTTGCAACTAAGCGGCGGTGAATGCACAGTACCATCACTGACGGCTAGGTCCTATTACCACTCAGAGACCTCCGTATGATACGGTGATGAACACTAAGGCACACAATCTTAATGTTTGGCATTGAAACAAAGCAAAACTATGCACTTAGAAAACTAAGAAAAGCACCATTCCAGTACTCAGATTGAAAGGAAGCCAACTTGAGTTTGATGGTGAATAATAATGCACACATATTTACATTGAAAAAAAGCCAAACTATGCACTTAGAAAACATAAGGAAAGCACAATGCAAGTACTCTTAGATTGAGAGGAATCCAACTTGAGTTCCATACATTCATACCAAAAAAATAGGTTGACACTACCAAGCTAACAAGCATGCCGAAAGCTAAAATGTAGATACTAATTAGGCCAACACTATGCAAAAGTTAAAAGGCCTTCATATGTACATCATTGGTTGCATAATTAATCACTCTTTAGGCAGATCCTAGTCGACGTCCATGGGATCATTGTCAATCTCCATGCCATCCCAAGCCTTGACCACTATAACCCTATCCACATCCATTGGTACACTTTCATTTAGCTCATTGACTTTGTTCACAAAGTACTAATTTGGTGAACCAATACTAAGGACAATAAGGCTCACAAGCTACACTCCACGGAGGTAAAAGGCCACAAAGTCTAGTATGAGAAGATGCATTTTCATCTGCAAATCCAAGAAAATTACTGTAGCTAGGTTGGAGGTGAAGGAGCAGAGAGCACGATAGAGCACTAGAAAGGAATATAGAATCCAATGAAGGAGTAGATCCAGTGCAATTACCTTAGATCTAGATGGAGCAGAGAAGCAGGGATGGCACGCTGAAGATTTGTGTGCCAGCGAGGTTAGAGGTGAAGGAGCAGTGAGCACACGAGAGGTTGCCTTTCATCCGATGCTAGCAGGCTAAAGTAGAGCAAGGGAGCACAGTGTAGAACGGATGGGAGTAAGGTGTGGTAGGACCGTTGGAGAGTGTATATACAGTTCAATAAATTGGTTGCCCCTGTACCAGGGCCTAGTGTCCAGGGAAGTAGGATGCCTCCAACACATCAATTGATACTTGGATCTACTATCATTTACCGTTCAGTAAATTGAACATCTGGTTAATCACCTTGTACTTAGTTCAACAATAGTTGTACAAAAGTGACATATTTTAGTCTAACACATCAATTGATACTTGGATCTACTAGCATTTATAGCTCAATAAATTGAACACCTGGTTAATCACCTTGCATTTAGTTCAACAATAGTTGTACAAAAGTGTTATATTTCAGTCCAATATATAAATTGATACTTGAATCTACTGCGGTGAACTAAGCAACTTGCCAATGAACATGCCAAGAACTAAGGTAAGTACAAAATAGGAGAAAGAAGAACAGGAAGCACATTTCTTTCTCAAAGGTATGAAATCTTCCATCATCTTCATTGGAACCCTAGCCATTTCTTCAATCTATGGCATAATCTCTTCTCTTACAGATGTTCTTCATTTGTTGTAACATTGGCCTCCGCCTTCAGCTCCCAAATCTTGTTACGTAAATCCAAAATTAAAGTCCTCAGAAATTTTCCATATGGGGATCGTGCCACTTCAAGAACCCGCAATCCAAGCCGGGCTACAAAAAACAAATTACCATAAGTACAGTGGGATTTCAGCATTTGCATTGCGATAACAGAATGAACAAGAAAGAAATCGAGTTACATTATTTGCCCTGCAACATTTGTGGTACCAATGTCCTAGGTTGCCATCACTCCACGAAATCCATCAAGGCATTTTCAAGCCACAGCGACACAAAAGTGGTGGTTGGTATGCGTAGGGGTGGTCCTCGACATGGCACAGGATGGGCAGCCCCCTCCCATTGTAGCCTCCTCCGCTGGAAGCCAGTGTTCTTCTCGCGATGGCTCCTTGGGATGGTGCTGACCACTGGGAGGAGTTGGAGCTAGATGCAGCCATAGAGCAGTCAGGGTTCAAAGTGTTGCACACTCTAAGTGAAGAGGTCGGCCTAGGTATTGTCTATGCTTTTGCCTCTCGCCAAGGCGCCAAAACATCCTTGAAAACCCTCACACTCCCGCTAAGGAGAAATGTTGTGTCACTAGCGGTTTAGGGTACTATTCACCTATAGAACAAGGCATGTTTTGGATCCTCTATGCTTGCATAGAGGTGTAGACGTGGATCAAAATCAAGACCAACTGATTCAATTAATATTTCAATCGAAGTAATAGTTCAACGATTATGCACTACTCATACATACTAATCTAGAGGCTTCATCAATACATATAAACTTCATTAACATAAAAGTTTCATAAATTCTAAGACTTAATGTTGGATGGGTAGGCAGTTGCTAAGGTACTCAATTGGTTGATGTAGTCCCAAAAGTTAGAGGTAGTGAATCATAGCGAAGATGACAGCATCACCATCCACGTTAACATTATATCTATAAAGTATGTCTACTTCTTATCCAGTCCTATAAAGCACAAAAATCTCTCCACAAACAAAGTCTTGAACGATTCTTGTCAAATTTTGTGGTCCGAGAAGGTGTTGAACAGCGGCTTCAACAATCAACAATCGGTCTGGGTGAATGCTCCATCCCCAAGTAGCAAACAACATCATTTGGGGTCCTGGTGCCACCCCTAGCTGCGAAAACGCAAGGTTGCTCGCATTGAAAAGGCTTCTTCCGAAGTAAGACATCTGTTGCAATGAAGAAATTTCTAATATGAACAAAACTGATACCGAACCCAAAACCAATTGGAACCAAATGCAAACAGAGGGGTGACTGAATCCATCTAACCTTCACAGGACGTTGTCCACGATGACAATGCAGGGTGGTCGAGGCAGGGCAAGTACAGGCGACGGGTCAAAATGAAGATGAAGCAATGGGTGGGGAGAATGAAGATGAAGCAACAATGGGTGGGGAGAACTAATGGATTCGTATTGGGGGTTTTTAGTTGGTCAAATCACCGCCAAGGCCGACAGGGCCCGAGGGAGTTGGGAACAGGCCGGGCGCTTCTAGGTTTGTTGCCAAATGGACGGTCCAAATTGATCGATAGCGAGAACGGATGGCATGGGATAAGTTAAACAGTGTTTGTATTAAGTCGACCATTGTCACGCTAATCCAATGCTATAATATAGTGATTGTAAGCGGTTAAACTGCTTTTAGATTCTCCTAAAGTAGTATTGGAAAGAACTTGATTTGCATTTCATATAAAAAAGGTGGCATTGAAGAGATCAAATCTGCGCGAATAGAATTTTTTCATTGATTCATTATATATATCTAACATATAGATACAATTTGGACGTATATGATTGTACTCGTTTAGAAGCATAATAACTAACCTAAACTATTAAAACTACTTATACTAACTATAAACTACTCAAGCCTCGCTCACTTGGGAGGAGGTGAGTCAAAGTAAGAGTCATCGTCGTCGTCGTCGGAGTCATCATCGTTGTCGTCGGCATCACCTTTGGCGTCATCCTCGTCCTCACCGTCCTCCTCCTCTGGGTCCTCCATCTCGAAGCTCCATGGAGGACTATAATTAGACATCTAGTCATCGGAGGACACGTTCTCCTTGGAGGAGTGGTGGGAATGCAATTCGTCCTTGTTGGACAATGAGCTACTTGGAAACTTGATGGGGCTGTCCGACATTTTCTATGTAGATTGGAAGAGAAGGGGATGATGGTTGAAGAAGAGGGGTCATTTTAGAGGGCATAGGGCTTAAAGTATATGTAGAGTAGTGGATACGTGGCTCTTATGCTTCAGGCAGCGGAAGTAAAGGTGATTTAACAGCCTTGGAAGTTGAGGCAATTCAACACTCATGCTGAATTTACCGCCGGTTGATCAAATGCTACTTTAGGGCCGGCGTGCAAAATGCGTATCCTAGTTGGCCCGGTTTTTCATGCGATGAAGCAAAAGCAACCCCAATACCACTACTGCATCTATCATTAACCCGTCAGTGGTAGAAGTATGAACTGCTGGTTTCCTTCCCAAGAGGCCTCGCTACGTTCCAACCGACAGTAGAAATATCACACCGTCGCTTCTATCGCTATGGCAGTGAAAGTGGCGACAGTGATAAATCAATCTATAGTAGTGTTAGAGCATTGTTCCAGTCTTGGTTTGAAGGCGAATTGTTCTTCCTTCTCATTGATGTGGAATTAGATTTCTCCAACTCCAACATCAATATGTGCATTTGTAGTGCTCAAGAAGGGTCTCCCAAGTATGAGGGGCATCTTCATGTCTTCCTGCATGTCAAGCACTACAAAATCAACTGGCACAAAAAAGTTTCTTATTTTTACTAGAATATTCTTTGTGATTCCTATAGGATAGCGGACCGATTGGTTGGCTAGTTGCAGGCAGCGGCGAAGCCATAGTGCATGTGTCAGGGTCATGCGACCCCGATAACTTTGTACGAATCAGAGGAACCCCGCGTATTCCGGCCAGCTACGACCCCATCAAATTGAGTTCATGAATCTGTGCGACCCCAACAGTAGTTTAGTCTAGATTCGCCGCTGGTTGCAGGCACATCAATGTTGGTGTGAGTGTTGAATAGTTGAGCTTGTAAAAAACCATCTTGGGCATGACACTAATGCTAGCGCCAAGGTCACACAGGGCATGCTCAAAATTCTGGTTTCCAATCGAACAATCAATAGTGGGACATCTTGGATCCTTCTTCTTTACTGGAGATGTATTAAGGATGGCCGCACTACAGTCCTCTATTAGCTTAATTACTTAAGTGGTGGGCAGTGGTCTCTTATTGTTCAGAATGTCTCTGAGGTACTTTACATAGGTAGGTACCTGTATGGCATCTAGCAGAGGGATATTGATATATAACTTTTGAATTACCTCTATGAACTTACCAAACTGCTCATCCATTTTAGCGTTTCAATTTCTACATGGAAACGGTAGGTGGGTGGTGTCATGATAATCTTGCATCATCTCCTGTGCTTGTGGTCCAAATTCTTAGCTTCTTCTCTTTCTTCCTCTCGTATTGCTGCTGGTGTCTTACCTATCTTTGTCAGATATGGTGGATCATGAGTAGACTTGCCACCTTTTGTGGTTATGTCATTGACCTTTTCAAGGTTAGTCGCAAAAGGCATAGCAGCGGCCAACTGAGCTAATTATGATTCTATCTTTTATTATAGCTGAGTTGGTCTTTTATAGCAGAAGAAAAACTATCCATTTTAGTGTTTATGTTTTCTATAACCTTATCATTAAAAGCAAGCTTTTTAGGAATAGTCACATTAATCTTGGCTTGTTCTAAAATCAAATTTCTCAAGGATGGTTGTTTGGGACTAGAAGAATTATAGTAATTACCTAGATACTTACCTTGGTAATTTGACTATTGATGTTGTTTCCCCCATCCTTGTCTCTATTGTTGTGGAGCAGAATTGTTGATGATGATGTTTACATCCTCTTGATATTCGGGGAAATCAACCCTCAAATATTCTCGACATATGTTTTGGGCATTATAAGAATCTTGAATAGCTTGATGATCTTTCTTGTAATTGGCTCATTGTTCGAGTCAATTCAATAGTATGTCCATCTTGGTTGAAAGTGCACACACCACTTCTAGTGCTTCTTTGCTCTTATTGCATGTTTGAATATTGCCTTGAGACTAGCTTTGATTAGAGGCTATCTTCTCCATGAGAACTTCAGCTTTTCCAATGGTGAGTGACATAAATGCTCCTCTAGCAGTAGCATCAAGTTGTTCATGAGCTTTCTGAGTTAATCCATGGTAGAAACCTTGCATGAGCAACCAGTCTTCCATCCCATGATGAGGACAATCTAAAATATATTCTTGAAAGCGTTCCCATGCTTTTGGAATGGTTTCTCCTTTATGTTGCTGGATGTTGGAAATTTTTCCTCGTAGGACATTGGTTTTGCCCATAGGGAAGAACTTTGCTAGAAACGCCTTCAAACATTTTTCCCATGTGTTGATGTCATCTTTATTGGCGTAGAACCACTGCTTCGCCCTTCCCACTAGTGAGAATGGAAATAGACAAGTAGTATGCTGTCTTGAGCAACGTCCTTAATGATGATTGTACTATTAATCTCTAGAAAATTCTGGAGATGAGCACTAGTATCTTCATGTGCCTTTCCACTAAATTGGGTAGCTTGCACCATGTTGATGAGGCTCGGCTTGAGCTCAAACTCAAGGTTATTGGTATTGAGTGTTGGTCTAGTGCGGATGTTCTCAGTGCTTGGGGCAGAGAACTCACGCAGAGTCTTGTCAGCCATAGTTTCAGAAACTGGTGTTGAGTTGCCTTTTGATTGGTTTGATTGTGATTGATGGGAGTTGTTGGTGAATCAAAACCAATACTGCAATACCCTATATAAGATATGAACAAAAGCAAACAAGGGTAAGCCTACTAAAGTAGAGGTGCATAGTTATGATATAATCAGTAAGTATTTATTTGATCAATTCTCTTTTAGCCCGTGCCCTCCCCGGGAACAGCACTAGAAATGCTTGTTGACATTTCTTAACATCACTTTCTACTAGGTTGTCATCCCTAGCAATGATGCCAGAAATGTTTATTGGTATTTATTAAGAACACTTGTAAATTTAGAAAGATCATATATGTTGAAGTAATCCGCAAGCACACAGATAATATAACATTATAGCATTTCACCCAGAGTATACCAGGTATCACTATTTATATTTTTCCACATGGAGGAGCGGTGGCTAGAGATGTTGTCAAACATGTATACATATGATGAGATCATTAACTAATCACATGCTCCAACAGGGGTAAGCCAAATGATAAATAAATAATAAGTGTAAGGCATTGATAATAAACCAGAGATAGAAATAGATACTCATAAATGTAGTATGGTTAGGCAGGAGGTTAATTAAGAGAAAAGATTCCTAAGTCATTTCTTATTTACTAAGTCTTTTGTACACCCTAGTATATATACTTTTATTTATAGCATAATTAACTCTGTATCTACGCATAAGGAACATTACTAAGGAAGATCAAGAACAACGCTTGATTCCCTTCGCAACCAGGTCATACTTATCCTACAAACAGGGAGTGGAGTGCAAAGGACTCAACGAGAGTGTCACACTCGCGATCTACCACATGGCCCAAAATGTAGAGTGCATCCGTAGGTAAACAATATTTAAGCACCACCCTTACATAAATGTCAATCACTTAACTCACTTGAGTACTAAGCTAAGTGCTTTGCGAACTTATGCATAAATTCATTATCAATTATGACTATATCAAGCATACTACCAAAGCAAACTAGGAACATAATAATTAGAAGCATAGTATTGAAATAGCACAAAGTTATGAAATATAGGAGATACAATGGCTTTACTAGCCTTGAGATGATGAATCCAGAATCCTAAGCAATAGCCTAACTGTACTTGAATCTTGCTAGCTAGCCTATACTAGAACTTGAAGAATTGGAGGTCTATTCTATTCTCTGGAAACCCTAATTTCTTATCTGATCTTGACTTATGCCTCAAGGGAGGTAGGGGCTGATATATATAGGGGGTAGCATCAATTCTGGACCCTCAAATCAAACTGACTTAGAAGAACGGCATAGATGCAATCCTTAAGGCGGTAGAGAACCGACGTAAAAAGATGAGGCTGACATGTGGGTCTTGGGGGTCGGCCGATCGATAGGTCACGCTAGTTGGCCCCACCTATCTGTCTCCAGCGGTCTGCTTCATTGGGGTGCCTTCTGGTGTCCTCTAGAACCATCTGCGGTTGTTTTCGTTGCGGATAAACGCATTTAATTCTGACGTCTTGGTCTACCTTGACAGTTTTCTGAATAAACCCTGCTGAAAACACAAATTCACCGAAACTCATGGAATGTGTCAGTTTAAACCCCTAAACCTATGTTGGTGATCATTTTCATGCATTATATTAATGGTTTATGATGGATGATAACTGCCGTCAACAACCAGCCAGCTACTCCAGAGTTCTAGGTGCCGATCATCATTAGGCTAGCCATGTCTTCATCGATGTTGTAGTTGTTGATGAGAGTGATGTCAAATAGTTGTTTGCATTTGTGTCCTTCGGTGAATTGCTCATCGCAGTTGAAGCATAGTCCCATACATCTGCGTTCTATCATCTCCTTAGGGGTGAGTCTCTTGAAGGGCCGAGGTGGCATAGCTGGTGTTGATGATGCAGTCTATGTTGTTATTGGTGGTGTAGGACTAGCTGCTAGTTGTGGTGCCTTGGCGTGGAGTGCAGGGTGTGCTGTTGGCCATATTGTTGTTGTTGATTTGTTGGAATCGGTGACAATGGTTGCCCTTCGTTCATAAGCTCATGACAATGACATAGCCATCTCCATATCATGTTGATTTTGGAGTTCCACATCTGTCTTTAGTGATTCAAGTAGTCCTGCGATATAGATGTTGACTTGTTGTTCATTGAGGGCGCCGGTGCGAGCTACGTGCGCCAAGAAGCACTCTATATAATCATCGACGGTGCCTGCCTTTCGCAGTGACGCCAATTCTCCCAGCGGATTGCGTCGTGTTGGCGGGCCAAATTGTTTGTTGATGCAGTGGGTGAAGTAATTCTAGCCTATGATTGTGTAGACTTGTGTGCAGCGCATGAACCATTTTTGGGCTCCTCCGGTCAGATGATAGGAGGCATACCAGACTCGATCGCTTTTAGGTGTGGTCTATCCTCTGAAAAATTGCTCACAATGATTTATCCATGGTAGTGGGGCCTCCTTGTTGTTGGAGGATGGGAACAACATCTTGTGGATCCATGATTGGAGGATTGGTGGGGCACCTAGCTATGGTCCTTTGAGGGGTGGTTAAGGATGTTCTTGTGGTGGTTGATTTTTATACTCTATGACAAATAGCTTGTTTGTGATTTCTTCCACATTCTCTGGGATCCCTGATGTGTTTGTTGTTTCCTTTTCACCTTTAGGAACACTCGGCCAGCTGCCTCCATGGCCTCTTTGGTTGCTTTCTTGAGTTCACTAGCGGCGGTTTCGTGTTCTATGCGAGCTTTCTCCGCATCCTCATCTATTTTGTCCTTAGGGCCTTCTTGTTCCATGTTTATCATCCGGGTGTCAATCAACGTTAATTTGGTGCTAAGCTCATCGTGTCGTTTATCCATGATGCAGATCAAGCTATTGAGGATCTCACGGATCTCACTAACATTGTTGTTGTCTCCCATGGATGCGATCTAGTCTCCGGATACTAGGTGTGGTGGTCCTGCTTGGGCTAGCCGGCTAGGGGGTGGCCTAGGGAGGTGGTGCGGCGGAGACAGGGGGCAGTGGTGCTGCTACACCGGCTGAGGGTGGTGGTGGCGGGGGCTCACCCTAGGGCAAGGCAGCGGCGTGCAGTAGGAGGCACTACTAGGATTATCCACTTCTATGATGAACAACTTTCATTACTGAAGGAGCCAAATTTGTCATAGTTTTAGTTTTATGACGAATTTATGATGAAAAACGGTTTGTCATAGATGTCGCGTCACATTTGAACTTCTGTGATGAATCCAAAAACATCGTCATAGGAGTGGCTTGATCTGTGACGATAAACAAACCGTCATAGAACTATTTTGGCATGCGTAGCAGGGGGTTGCCATGCCGCTGAGCGCTTCCGTTGGAGATGCTTTCCACGTGTGCATGCTATAGCCGGTTGCATTGGAGATGGTTCAGGTACGTGTCACCTTCTTATTGCACAACGTGGCCATCTCTGGTTCTTGCACGTATAAGGTTCTTACTGGACCATGTGTCGGGTCCCTATTGTTCAACATGTCAATTTCTATTGGCACATGTGTCATGTTGCGGTTGGATCATGTGTCACTTCTTCATTGGACCATGTGTCATATTTTTATTGGTCCACGTGGCCATTTCTTATTTGACCACGAGTCATGGCATAGTCCGTCCATGTTTTGTATTTTTATTTTGCCACGTGTCATGTCTTGGCTATTTCACGTGTCATGCACTGGTTCGTCCACGTGTTGCATTTTTATTTGATCATGTGGCATGTCCTGGTTCTACCATGTGGAGTACAATCAATTCATCATAGAAGTAATTCGAGATCGTCACTACTACATAGATTGACTACATAACTATTTAGCTGGACGATGAAATAACAGCAATTAACATTTCACACGTCGGCAGTGAACCACTAACAGAGTATCACCACATCAAACCGGCATATGAGTCCACACATCAAACTGGCACATGAGTCCACATATCAAACCACAAATGTTCACTGCATCAAGCCGCAAGAGTTGAACACTGAGAGTTACCAAAAGAGCTGAAGCGCATGCATAGCTCATGGAGATTGTTATACGCCTCCTGTTGCCATTTCTTGTATTCTTCAAACTCCCTTTTAGTCTTTTCTATCTTCCTCTTCAGTTCATCCACTTAATCGATGAGGGTAGTGCAACTTTCCTGTTCAGTAGCAAGCTGTTCCCGAAGCATTCTCTTCGCCGATGTCTCTGTTCTGGTGGAGCTTGTCTATCTACTAGCATTCTTCAAAAAAAGGTTGTTGCCACTTCCCTAGGAGGGGGTCTTTCCCTGGTAGATGTAGAGAACCTTGCAAACAACATCTGCACTAGTCATTGGTTGCTGCCCATCAGCAACAGGTTCTGCTTGCATAGTTTCCATAGCTTGCTATGAAATTCAATCAGTAAAACATTATGTTACAGATAGTGTAAGAGGACTTTAATTGAAAACCCAAGAGGTTGATTCATAACAAGTAATGCATAGGTCTTCCTTAGCCTACTGCTAATATAGATTATATAAGTTTTAGTAGATTTTAGTAGATTTCCATAACACTAGGCTCCTGCTACGCTTCCTTCTTTCATGGCAATGGCTTCGGTAGATTTCAAGGGAAGCAAAAGAAGGTATTTACAACTACTGCCCTTGCATCATTGCTCAAGCCCTTTTTGCTACTGGTACGGAAGCCCCTGAAGACTTCCATAGCATTAACATCTTCATCAGGTGGACCATGTTATTCTTCAAGTTCTTGATTGTGTTCTGCTGCCTTCCTCTTGTTCTCCTTCTGTTCACATTGCACATGAGTTTTGGTTTATATTTATACAAAGGCAAGAGTAACAATAAAACACAACCATCACTTACAAATTTTTGTAGCTAAACAACATAGGAGCGAGATCCTGTAGCCTAGTGGTACTACACTTTTGCACGGTTTCGCTTATTCTTCCAGATGTTTCCTATAGCTTCATTTGTGTTAGACTGCAGCACAAGTAGACCATAGCAAGACTAGATAGGAAATCAATGGGCTCACACACCTTGTTCTTAGCACTAGACCAAATCATGACAAGCTCACACCATTGTGCATCATTCATGGATGAGACAGGAGAGGTCATATGGATCTGATCATCAGCAGGGATGCCATTGAATTATTTTTTTTCTTCAACCTATAGCGTGCCTGCCATACCATAGACTGCATTACATTCTGGCAAGCTTCTTTTGTTGGTGGGTGAGCACCGTTAACGTGCAACCTTCACTGCATACAGTAGTGTGAATGAAAATTAAATCCGTTAAAGTTGCTTAAAGCAAGGTAGAATGTCAAGAGGGGAACCCATACATTCGTTTAGCCGGCGCTGGGCATCTCCCCTTGTATTGTCTCTAATGCATCAAAATTGGTACTTCATGCCTGATTAGTACACCAGCCTCTGAGGCAAACTTGGCAGCTTGCACTGGATCATGTGGCCTTCTATTCCCCTCGGCAATAGAGATGCGCATCCCCAATCCTCCTAGTGATTTGCTCATTATGTCAAGCATAATTCCACAAGTTCGAGGCCTCGGCTACCTCGCTCTTCCAAGTAATGGTACTTCCAATTTTTATACATTTAGATTATTAGAAAAGATACATGGATATCAAATAGCTAGTGCAAATTGATTAATAGACATCTGTAAGGTAATACCAACCTTGACAACTTTCATCGTTCTACGGGTGGGGGAGATGGGAGTTTACTGTGAGGGCTCCTCTTCAGCATGGCTATCATCATCTGGCCATGAGGAGTCTCCCACAGGGCTAGGTAGGGTGCCATCCCGACAAATGTCTCTAGTCAATTCATGAACTTGGAATTGATCCCTAGGTGTCGGCCGTGATGGAGAATTATGTTTACCTACTGCTGATACCTCCACCCTTTTGCCAGCGGTAGACCTCTGAGTACAAACTCCATGAGCAGCCTGTTCTGATGGTGTTGACCTCACTCGCTTGGAGAGCCTTCGTCCAAGACTCATGGCAGCGCTGCCTTTTGTCCTGCTAGCAGAGCCTCCTCTATGGCTTCTTTGACTCGGACACTGAAATTGGAGATACAAACTTAAGCAGCAAGTATGTACAAATTCCATTGCTATCCTAATAGTAAAGCATTGCATGGCTACCTACACCCCCTCCCCCTCTTAACTAAATATAGGATAGAACAAGCACCTCAATTGATAGGGGCACTTGCTCATCATCTAAATCTGAATCTGTTTCATCTGTATCATCAAATCCCTAAACTACCTCCCCTGCTTTAGGGATATATTCCAAATCTTCACCGTGTCTACCATTTGTGCTTGACTTTTTTGCCTTTGCAGACACAGGTTTTGGGCCCACACGTATTCCAAGTTCTTCCATCTTTCTATGATTCCTTGCGATTTGTGCATCCCAGTCTCGTTCATAAGCAGTTAGTGGCTATTCATCTAGATTACAAAGGCATTTATTAACTAAAACTTCTACAAAATGTCTACACAACATAGCAAGAGTATGCAAATAACCGCCTAACTAGTAACTCCAGCTTATATGGAAGTCATTAATCCAACAAAGCACATGTTAGCTACACTCAACTATAGGAAATATGTAACCCCATCGCTATCTACATATCCTTGGTTCAACCACTACATTAGAGCACACATCATAAAAGGAATTTGGGTACCTCTTCCTTCGTGTCCCCTAGCTACGCTTTGTCATCGACACCGCCATCCTATCATCTATATCGCGGAGCTGGTGCAGCAAGCATTGATGAAGGGGTACCATATCTGGCTCCAGCTATGGTTCAGAACTGGTCGGTCGTGACAGCTCCGAGTTAGGTAGGGGATCCAGATCTGGCTTGTACCGTCATCGAGGAGTTCTTCTACCATCAGCTGACCTGCTTTTGACGAATCGAAGGGGGTCTGGCTCCGGCTAGGGTTCAGAAATATATGAGAGGGTGCGTCTAGAGAGTGGAGAGGGAGTCAAGCTGCTCTTCCTATGGCGCCTAAGGTCCAGAGCGGGGTGGCAGAGGGGGCAGCTGGAGAGTAGAGAGGGAGGCCATGGGACTAGGATTTGGAGCTGGAGGAGAGACAGTGTGGCTGGAGAATAGAGATGAAGGCGGAGATGTTGAGTCTTTGAGCTTTTATGTGGCCCTCAAATTGCCATAAATGCCATTGTCTAAAATAGATGGCGTGATAAACCAATTTTTCGTGCGGAGGGCAAAAGAGAGACATCTAATTTTTGGTACGTGTTGGCAGGACTGCTCGGCACGGTGCGAAATCAAATTTTTGGGAGGGCAGACCACCCCGTCTGCTCGGCAGAGACCGGAATTTATTCTGTGTTTTAATAGAAAATGATTACGACAAAATGTTACTAACCTAATATTCGTCTTTTAATTTTTTCTCTTGTGCACCTATTTATATATCCGATCAGTTAGTTATTGCCTTTTTGATTTTTTCATAATATAAGTAAAAATAAAACTAAAAGAGATAATAAACAATTAAAAGATCCATGACTTTGACATCTAAAAATTACAAAAAAAAAGAAAAAATAAACCTGCTCGCTGCAGCTTATTGCGCTGCAACTGTCAATTTTTCTTTTTTGTGTGTGTGACTGCATCTATGGCTATTTGAACTAAGGCCTATAATTAGGAAGCAAGAGGAAGGCACGCCCAGGGATGGAAAACCCTCCAAAAAACTAGATGGGTTATTCAAATGATATCCTCATGGATTTCTCACCCTGGAAAAAGTAGTCATGGATTATAAGGTGTTTTGCGTTTCCAGAGAAGAGAAAAAAAATTAAAGCATCCTCCTTCTCCCTAGCGCTCTTGTGATTCACCAACTCGCCAGTACTCCGGATCGTCCTCCTCCTCACTGGAGTCACAGTCGATGCTGTACTTTCAATGGCTCGAGTACGTTCCCATTGTTCGTGAGCCTCAAGCCGGTCACCAATGCCATCTTAGCAAAGGTGAACATGGATGACAACATCCTGCACGCCCTCCTTGACCCTTGATCTGTGGGACTTATCGATAGTACAAGTCATGACTAGGTTTGGTCTGTGGGATGACCGTATGTGAAGTCATATTTGCATGCATGTCTATGTTAATTTTTGTTGAACTTTGTATTAGGTCAGTTAAACACTATTGAGCGTGGTATAGCTCAGGTCCTTTAGTCATTTGGTAACTGGTTATACTAACGGTGTTTGCCCTTTCTGATCAGAAGACGTGGGTGTATAGATGTTGAAAGTTTCTGGACCCTAATCAGTCCGACCCTACAAAATATAGATGATCCAGAGCACTATGAAATATAGTGCCCATGCAACTAGTCCATAGAACCCGACTACCAGGGGCTAACAACTAGTTCTAGTCTATAGAACCCAATAATTAGTTCAAGATACAAACAGGTATGGACTAATAACACAACTAATTGGCTTATTTGTAGTTGACTATTTTTTAGCCATGGCTAACTAGTCGCAGTCCATCCAAACAGGGCCTAAGATAGTTCGATACTAAAGAAATCTTGACAGGCCAGATCATAGTTTTGATGAAACAACAAAATACAGATCGTGTCAACTCTTGTGCCATATATGTGGGGTCATGGGAGTGCAAGCGCACGTGCGTGGGTGGTGGGGTGGTCCCCCCCCCCCTCCCCCGAACTATATAATAGCAGAGACAAGGGGTGAGACGAAGGCTCTCTAGAGCTCCTGCTTTAGTTCCATCCCAAAGCTTTTACCCTCCACCCTAATACTGGGCATCTTTGTTCTTCATTTTTAGCATATTGTTTTCTTTTTTACATAGATCATGGATAACTATGATCATTCTTGGGACATGTTTGTGTATCGCTATGTGTTCCATGAGCTTTGTGTTCGCCATGGCCTACAAACAAGGGTCATAGTGTTTGCAGTGCATTCTAACTTTTTACAGTAGGTGGTACATTGCTTCTGTAGTTGTTCATCAAGTTCTTGGCCATCGAAACTACCGTCTTGCCGAAGATCATCTAGGACCCTATGTGTTTGTTGTGGTTCTTTCAAATGCATATCTCTAGACTTTGCTTTCATACCGCTATGAGTTCCATGGTGCAGAAGTATTTTCTCAATGTATCTGTTACCTTACAATCCGTCTGAATGATCTAGAAATTGGAGTTCGTGTAGTTCCTTTCAACTGAGCAGTAGCAACATGGTCAGATGATGTTAATGTTTAGTATCTATGGCATTAGAGATATGCCCTTATTCTCTGTTTCTAAAATAGGTGTGATGTTCAAGTATCTCATAACTGATGTTCTGATTTATGTTTTCAATGTTCACTAGAGACAGTTGCGATGTTCTTTAGTTTATCTTATTGTAATAATATCCATGTAAATGGACTTTTGTTTAACTTTGTATTAGGTGGGTTAAACTCAGTTGACCAAATATATATAGAGAAGTATAGTATTGATGAAATAACATTTACCTATTTCATGTAAATCATATGCACGCCTCATAGTCCGAGTCGTGTAAATTTGACCAGCCCGGACATTTTACTCTGCTACTAAGCTATGAGTAGAACTTTTGCCAGTTCTACAGTGCTACAAAGAATAGCTGCACCGGCTGTGGCTGCATGCATGAAGTACTAGTATGGTAGTTGGATTTTAAGCGGCAACTTTAGCCACAACTGAGCGAGTGCATATGATTAGGAGCTATGAAACCATGTAGCCATCTCTAGCTAGTTGCTAGTCTGCAAAACCAAGCAAGAGAAATTGCTTATAGAAGCAAGAGCAACTCGTCTTCACTCTTCAGCCTACCCCTTGACTGCTATGAATGCTTGGAGTGAAATAACTACAGAGGCTTTTCTCATGCATTCAATTCACTCTTCGTAACTGCGTAAGGGTTACTTTGTGCCTCAGTTTGTTGAACCAAAAATGTATCAGTAGTACTAGTAGTCATGGGTGACTTTGATCTATGTTGAACCCAACTCATGTCTTCGATCAAAATTGTTGAACTTGCAAGAACCATGCATCAAGGAGTTCATCTCAACAAGTATCGCCTAGATCTGATACATAATGGATGAGACATAGCTGTTGAATTTTACTACGAACGCAAGAAAGTCCGTCGGCTGTATATTTGATCACATAGGACACAGTATAAAGGGATGTTAGTTTTGAATGTCGTAGCAACCAGTCTGCCCCTTGACTGTTGTGACTGCTTGGATTGGAGTCAAATAAGTACAGAAAAGACCTATCACAACCGCACCAGCCATTCAAGTCTGAAGCATGTCATGCTGGTCAAAAGATCTTTTTTCTTGATTCCTTCTTGTGTCCAGCTTTCCTGTCACATTCACTTTACTCTCATCAACCGTGCAAGGTCTATATGAAAGGAGCATCCCTCCTTCCCTCATCCGATAGCATTGCATCAATCTGCTTGCTCCCCCTTCGCTCACCCATTTGCATTTTCCCAATCGCGTTCCCTAGTGGTTTTAGGATCTGGATAAAGGTAATGTGCTTCATATCAAACCGTACTATTTGTATGAACTTATTATTGTGTCTGCTAACCTCATTGCTTCCCCTTTCCTCGATTGTCATTTATTCTAACCGAAATCATGTTTACAGATGGCAACTATTTACCATACCATGGATGTGTACTCTACAACAAACGATGTGTTTTGGCAGCTAGGTGTGGAGCTAGGAGAACAGAACAAGTTGCTTGTGACTTGGGGGCATCATGTACATGACCAAGCAGCACGATGCCTAACCATTGAAGCCGTTGTTCGTGCGGTTGTTGGCCAACAACGCATTACCAGAGTTGTTGAAGACCATGATTCTAGAGAAATCTTTGTGCTTTGTAGCATTGTTCTGGATGCCCATCGGCTCTCTGACTATAGTGTTGATGTCAGTGGAGACTATGTCATTTTCAAGACGGTTCACCGTCTCAACTTGATTGGAAGTCCTTATGACCTCAACTATCTCAACAAGACCAAACTGATTCGACGACATTGAGATTTTGTGTGCTTTGGATATAGTTCATTGTCTTGTATCAGTAGTACTAGTAGTAGTAGTAGCAGTAGCGGTAGCGGCGGCGGCAACAGCAGTAGTACCATGACCGACTTTGATCTGTGGGTTACACGAAGTCATGTAGTGTATGTGTTGAGTTCATGTAGTACAAACCCTTGCTAATATATGTTGTGTTATTTGCATGTCTGTGTCAAACTTTGTTATTCTTGCCAGAACCTTGAACCGAGGAGCAAGTCTGGCCTTAATCTAATGCAGAATAGAAGAGCCATTGGTGTTGAAATGTTACTAAACAATCAAGAAAGTTCGCCTACCATTTTTTGAATGCCTCGGACAGTGAAGATGTTGTAGTGGACGAAGTTTCCTCAGTTGGTTTCTATTTGTTTTTTTGTTGCCTTAGGTGTCTGGCCTGATGGCACAAAGTCATGTATTTTATGTGATGAGCACATGTATGAGAAGCAAACCGCACGTTCCTCGTGGTTTAGATCTGTAGAGAGAATGGGAGAGCTCCGGGAAGGAAGGAAAACAAGCGGAGTTGCGGACGAGATCGCGGTGGTTATAGCGATAGAGCGGAGATTTATTCAAAGATTCTGAATTTTGACCAAAATAAATATATATAGAGAAGTATGATGCGTAATTAGTATTTTATACAACAAAAAATAATTAGCTTAATCAATAATCTTCTTAGATGAAGTCAAGAGGAATCTCTGTACTACTAGGTCAAGGTACGTAGATAAATCTTGTCGGCACATCGGGTAGGTGGATCTCCTGCCGAACCACTTGATGATGCACTTGCGATGGAATGCGTGACCACAGCCGGGCATTTCCACAGCATAGCCGGCCGCAGGATTAGATGTTTCATTCTCCAGGCAGATGTTGCAGTCTTGACAACCCGCTGGCGCTTGCCGCCTCTGCGCAGAGCGTCAAGAACGCCTTGGACGCAATGAACTTGAATTGTTCATCGACCTAAAGCTCAAGCATCACGTGGGTGATTTAGCCATCCTAGCAGGCCTCGCGTGCCAGGGCCACGAGTTTAGTAACCTTGGGCTCTAGAAGGATGTCCTCCCACTGCTTATTGGTGAGGTTGAGTTGCTGCAGCCGCGTGAATGTCTTCATCAAGTCACGGAATACATCACAGACACCTTCCTAGTCATCGAGGATGCCCATGGCTTGATTTGCCTTCAAGATCCTAGTGGCGCTGCCTCCTTTGTATAGGAGGTGCACCGGCTACCAGTGACCGCCGGCTTTGAGGGTCTTGGTCACCGTGCATTCTAGGGTCACAGAGAATGATGCTTCAATGCTGCTCTCGCCAAATGGATCCTTGATGGTGAAGATGTTCTTCGACATCGTTCTTGACTTGATGCGGTGTTTGAAAGTGGAAAACTGGGCAGTAGGTTCTCCGGCGGAGCTCATGGCGATGGTTACTCTATGGGTCTAGTGGCTTAGTTTGTGATTTGAATTGGGTTGGAGTTGGAGTAAGGACGATTCAAAGGGAACCCGGTATTAAATAGCTACAGGATGAACAGGGGGTAGTTACGAGATGGAATTGGAAGTGGAATCGCTTCAAATGTAGAGGACCTTAGATGACTGACAATAAATGCCATCCCAGATTCAAGGGGTTGGTCAAACAGTTTCTAATACTACACGTGTTAGGAATATTCTAGTAGATTAATTTCATCCTCATGACCTCAAATATCTCAACAAGACCAAACTGATTTGACCACATTGAGATTTTGTGTGCTTTGGGTCCTATTTGTTGGTAGTACTAGTAGTACCATGACTAGCTTTGATCTATGGGATAGCACGAAGTCATGTATTGTATGTGTTGCGCTCATACGATGAACCCTTGCTAATATATGAAGTATTTATATGAATGTCTATGTCAATCTTTGTTGAACTTGCAAGAACCTTGCAGCAAGGGGCAAGTCTTGCCTCAGTCTAATGCAGGACAGAGGAGCCATTTGTGTTAAAATGTTATTGCACACGTAAGAAAGTCCGACCTCTGTATATTTGAACACGTCTGACAGTATCCTCCGTAGTTTTTCCTCATTTTCCTATTGTTGGGACAAGTGTCCTGAACAAGTTGGAGAGGTTGAGGCTTCTTGGTGCAGAGAAGGTCTACCGATGAAGGCTTGGCTGGAGAAGGCTCCGACGAAGGCCCGACCGGATAAGGTTGGCGACAAAGCCCTGGGCGGAGAAGGCTGACGATGAAGGCCTGGCTAGAGAAGGCTGCGACAAAGGCCTAGCCAGAGAAGGCTTCGACGTAGGCCTGGCTAGAGAAGGCTCCAATGAAGGCCCGACCAAAGAAGACTGGCTACGAAGGCCCGTCCAGAGAAGGATCTGACGAAGGCTTGGCCAAAGAAAGCTCCGATAAAGGCCCGGCCGAAGAAGGCTGGTGACAAAGGCCTGGCCGGAGAAGGCTGATGATGAAAGCCTGGCCAGGGAAGGCTCTAACAAAGGTCTGGCTACAGAAGGCTCCGATGAAGGCCTCAAAACGCGTAGGGGGAGAGTGAGGAGGCGGCTAGGGTTTGCGAAAAAATAGTGGGAGAAGAAAGAGCCCCCTTGTCCTCATGTTCTTGGCATTATATAGGCAAGTGGAAATTTACAAGCGACCCCTCAGTGGGGGTGGGTTTTACATGCCACTCCAATGGTGCTAGTTGGGCCTCTTCTAGGGGACTTGGCCCATATGAATATGGCATGTCCCAATAGTAGCCCTCATCTACTATGTTATGGCCGGTACTACATGAACTAGTAGATGCTCATAATAGAAGAGGCACAATACAACTTGAACCTTGATTGCGAGAACTACGCTTCACAAACCACACACATGCACGCCTCACTAAAAACTCTAACCCAAAAACCCTATGGGAAAAAAGGGCATGGAGAAAAGAGCACGTGCACGACTCTAACCTATACATGTTCTAAGTCCTGAGGCATCTACCTCTGAGTGCCTTGTTCTTCCGAGTGTCTTCACCTTTGGGCTTTGGCTTCGTTCTCCACTTCTATGACATGGTACCTTGTCTTTGCTTAGCGCATAGGCCTTCTTCTTCAAGGCCTTCTCCTTCAACATCTTCTCGACGCGTAGGTCTCTAGCTCTGAGATCTTCTTGGAACGGAGGTCTTTATTTCTAAGCCTTTCTTGGTATGGAGGTCTTCATCTTCAAGGCCTTCTCAGTGCGATGGTCCTCATCTCCAAGCCTTCTTAGCGAGGAGGTCTTCATCTCCAAGGCCTTCTTGGGGTGGAGGTCTTCATCTTCGTGGCCTTCTCGGCATGGAGGTCTTCATCTTTGAGGCTTTTCGGCGTAGAGGCCTTCATCTTCAAGTCCTTCTCATGAGCGCCGGGCAAAAAGACTTCACGTTCCGGAGTTGCTGGTCCTCCGATATGCTCCCTTAGCCCCTCTTGGCCGGTGCTTGTGATGAAGGTGTAGTCGATGTAGTCGTAGTAGTGGAAGTAGATGTTATGACTAGAGTTGCCAATGAGCCCCTTGAGTTGAAGTGGTTGACGAAGGTGTGGTAGACCTTGATGTCGAAGGAGTTGATGAAACCCCTTGATCTTGGTGATAATGATAATTAAGTTATTGTGGGCATTGATGTTGGAGGTTTTGGCGAAGGCTCTCAAGCCGTTGTGATAGGTGAAGATGGTGGTGAAGCCCCTCCTGCAAAGGTGCTTCGTGGAGTAGATATTGGTGTTGAGGACGAAGGTCTCGATGAAGCCCCCTCATGCGAGTCATCCTGGTTTGCCATGACTATTTGCGAAGACCCTCCTACAAAGGTGTTTGGCAGAGGCGAGGTTGGTGTAGATGTTGAATGTGATGGCGAAGGCCCTCTTGCAAAGTTGTTTGGCGAAGGCCCTCCTGAAAAAGGTGTTTTGGTGGAGGCGATGTTGGTGAAGTCACTGAAGATGGTGGCGAAGCCCGTCATGATGAAGGCGATGCCAATGTAGGCGTCGATGCCGCATGCCGAAGGCTGAAGAAGTCACGTGAAAATGCACCTGAGTTGATCTCTTGTATTTTTTAGGCACTTAGGTTGGGCGTTATTGCTTCGTCGAATATCGACTTGCTTGCAAGTCTTTTGACACTCAGAAAGACACTGGCTTCCTACTTGCTGCAAAAGATGATTAGTCATTTCATATAATATGCAAGGGGTGAAGTTTTTGAAGGTTTTGAGAGAGCGAAGGTCTCGATGCCTGCTGTAGATAGGTCTTTGTCGGGTAAAGCTTTTTGAAGCTTTTGAGAGTGACGGCCCTAATGCCTGATCATGGACAGGTCTTCGTCGGGTTACCGTGGTGCAATGCATTTATGTAATGCATGTATGTATGTGATGATGCAAGTAAGTGCATTTGCATGAAAATATTAAAAGGGGTAAACATATCATACACCTTGCAAAAATGATGGTTATGCTTGAACAAAAGATAAGCTCTGTATATAAGAAATAATGCCCTCGAATGAGAGGGTTGTAGTTTCGGATGGCTAGTGAAGGCTGCCATTCAAGAACCTACAAGGTTATAGATGTGACTTGTAACATTGAACATAAAAAGGATCAGTTCCCTACGAAGGTTAGCTTAGATAAAATTCGGTTAATGCATATTATAAAAAACTAAAAAATGAATAATATAACCTGCAAGAAAGAGGAAAGCATGTTAGTGTTTGTGGGTTCGAAGGTTGGGTGTCTGTCGAAAGTCAATTTCTGATAGAGGTCGTTGACTAGAAGGCTGCTGAATGACGAAGGCTGCAAACTGACGAAGGTTGCCAACTGACGAAGGCTGCTGAATGACGAAGGCTACCAACTGACGAAAGCTACTAAATGGCGAAGACTGCTGGCTAACGAAGGCTGCTGAATGTCGAAAGCTGCTGAATGTCGAAGGCCAATGACTGCCGAAGGTTGCTGACTGAGGACATCCAATGATAGACGAAGGCCACTAACTGATGAATGCCAATGACTGACGAAGGCTATATACTAATGATACCCAATGATAGATGAAGGCCACTAACTGTTGAAGGCAACTGACTGATGAAGGTTGTTGACTAGCGAAGGCTGATAACTGATGAAGGCTACTGAGAACCAATGATAGATGAGGGCCACTGACAAATGATGAAAGACATTGACTGCCGAAGGCCAATAACTGACAAAGGCTGCTAAGAACCAATGCTAGGTGAAGGCCACTGACAAATCATGAAAGCCAATAACTCACGAAGGCTAATAACTGATGATTGCCAATTATAGATGAAGGTCACTGACTGATGAAGACCATGACTGACGAAGGTCGCTGACTGTCGAAGGCCACTGAAGTATCTGACGAAGGTTGAATATTCCATGAGAACTGCTAACTGACGGAGGGTACTGACTGATGCAAACTTAAGAACTAGACAGATGTACGACGAAGGCTGAACAATTAATGAGAACCACTGGCTGATAGAGAGTACCGACTGATTCGGCTTGGGAAGGTGAAAACGTGCATAAAACGATGAAAAATATACTCTACGGGGTTAGGTTAGAGGATAAATAATACTTACAGTAGTGATGACCTGCATGTTGATAACAAATAGGGATTCAACAAAAGTAATAGAAAAAGTGTTTTAAGTTAGCCAGTTAGGGCCAAGCATTAATGGCCACTCAGGCTATGCTTTTGATGTGGCGAAGGCCGCAACAACTTTCTTGGTTACATTGGTGACAAGTTGTAAGCGTGGGTCAATTTTTTGAAATTTGTCTTGAGAGACAAAGGTTAGATTGAAATTGTGACGAAGTAAATCACAAGAGCAAAATCATTAAGACATTATAAGCTGGCGAGAAATACTCACTTTTGGGTTGATTTAGTTGCTGCAAAGGAATACTTGGAACATATGTAAAAAAGGTCACTAGAACAAGAAAGATAGTACACAATTTTATAGATGCCAACTAAATGACAGAGTAGAATATTGGCACAAGTTTCTGATGGAATGAATGTACGGATTTAAGAAGAGAAGTAGCACCTGTGTTCCCTTCGCAAATTAAAGGGATTCTGCGTGACCGTCAGCCCGAGACCCAAAATAATCGTGAAGCCTCCGAGAATGTTATTCGAAGGATCAATATGGGAGCCGTCGAGAAATCCAATCCCAAAATTTCAGCCTCCGAGAGACGTGAGAGTTACAGCCTTCTTTGTGTAAGTATGACCTGCACACGCACAGGAACGTGGTTTTCTTGGTTAGCATGTAGACTCAGTTACCTGGGCCTTCGACTTGGGCTTGGGCGGGTGGACCTTCGGTCACCCGGACCTTCGATTTCGATAGGCTCGTTGAGGCTGGTGGTCTGAGGCTTGGATAGCCGGGAGCTTTGCGTAGGCTGCCGCACGGCCCTCGTTGCTTCTCGGCCGAAAGATCGGGGACCTCCGTACAGGACGACACGGCGCCGGCCTACGAGCTTGCGTTCTAGCTGGTGCGATGACGATTGCCGCGTCAGGTTAATGACGTCTTGACGTGCCCATGGCCCTGCTTCGGGACGGGAGAGATAGTAGAGCGGGACTGCATTGGCTCAACAAAAAGCTTGGGTTTTCTGCAGGTTAACTAGTAGTACATGAAGAAATCTCTCGTACATCTAGAGCTCGGGCCTTCCTTGCTTCGGAGATTTTTTTTTGTTTACAAAAGCAGCCGAAGGCTTTTGGAGCTTGGGTGATTTATATATTATGTTTTTTTTTTTGCAACAAGGGCCGGAGACTTTATTCCTTTTGGTGACTTGAGAAAAAAAAGGCGAAGGCCTTAGGAACTTCAGTGGTTCGTTTTCTTTTACCTAAGATGGCCGAAGGCACTTTTATTAAACAGCCCAAGGCTTTAAACCTTTTTGGCTAATTTCTTTTTTTTAACAAAAATGGCCGAAGGCACGGTTGTTTTTGCAGATTTTTTTCTTTAGAAAAAACGACCAAAGGGTTTTTTTTCTTAATAAAAATGGTCGAAGGTTGAAAAAGAGTTTAGGTGATTTTTCTGGAAAAAGTGGGTGAAATTGAAACTGAACGTACCAAGGTTTAAGGAGATCATACCTTTGCCCCAATAATTTTACCTTTCCTTAGAGGTTCTCATAGAATCAAACCTCCACTGCCTCAAAAAAATTATTCATGCCGAGCACGGTGGCCGTTAATGTTGGGACAAGCGTCCCCAACAGGTTGGAGAGGTGGAGGCTTCTTGGTGCGGAGAAGGTCTACCGATGAAGGCTTGGCCAGAAAAGGCTCCGACGAAGGCCTGGCCGGAGAAGGCTGGCGACGAAGGCCTAGTCGGAGAAAGCTGGCGACAAAGGCCTGGCCAGAGAAGGCTCCGACAAAGGCCTGGCCAGAGAAGGCTCCGACGAAGGCCCATGCGGATAAGGCTGGCGATGAAGGCCCGACCGGAGAAGGCTCTGACGAAGGCCTGACCGGAGAAGGTTTCGACGAAGGCCCAGCTGAAGAAGGCTGGCGACGAAGGCCTGGCCGAACAAGGCTGGCGACGAAGGCCCAGCCGGAGAAGGCTCCGACGAAGGCCCGGCTGGAGAAGGCTCTGACGAAGGCCTCAACACGCGTAGGGGGAGAGTGAGGCGACGGCTAGGATTTGCGAAAAAATAGTGGGAGAAGAGAGGGCCATGTTGCCCTCATGTTCTTGGCATTATATAGGCAAACGGAAATTTACAAGCGACCCCTCGATGGGGGTGGGTTTTACATGCCACTCCAATGGCGCTAGTTGGGCCTCTTCTAGGGGACTTGGCCCATATGAATATGGCATGTCCCAACACTTGTGATGCCTGTTACTGTGTCGTTTACAATTTTAAGTTTGACTGTTTACCTGTGATGCAGAACAAAGGAGCCATTGGTGTTGAAATGACATTTGCTGTTTCTTGTAAACCGTATGCACGGCTCATAGTCCGAGCAGTGTAAATTTGATTGGCCCGGACGCCCAGATTGGACCGCACTGTTGTGACTGCTTCGATTGGACCGCATACAGAAGGTCCTCCCTGTGTATACATAAAGCCTGGCCTCGCTCCCATTGTTTAATTCCACCTTGCATTGCGCAAAAACCCTCGCCTCGCCTCACAAAGTCTCGAACTCCGCCTCCCCGTCGCTTTCCACTAAGGCCGTGCCCATGAAGCGCTACTTGAAAAAGGGTCACCTGGCTCCGGTCCCCGCTCCCTCCAGAGCACTGGCTCTCCCCGCTTCAGAGGAGGGGGGCCGATGGTGCGCCCTGCTTTGGTGTTAGCGGAGGCAGCGTCGACGTCCAGCCGCGGGAGACCGGTGTTCTCGTTGCTCTCCCACCTACCGTCTCATAGACTGCCATTGCTCTCCCCATCACCCTCGACAACAACGCTGGTGCCACTAGCACCAGTGGTTCCCTCGCCACCGCCACTCCTGGTGCACTCCACTTTGCTATCATCGTAGGCCACGTGGCCTCCTCTGCTCTTGCTAGTCCACATCTTGAGCGGGGCTCATGTATTGTCACGTTCCTGCTCGGTGTCCACTGAGGACATGTCCGAGCGCTCTCCGGGATACATTACGACGGACTCGGAGGACGATCATCGGCATGGGTACGCAACTCGCATCCCTAGGAGCCGAAAGCTGATGATACGCGCCAGCCGCTATGGCTAGTTGGTGTGCCCCCTTTGCCCACAAAGTGCGTCCTATGGTTGGATACAACCTTTTGTTAGGAAGCATGTCCTCACTTGGTCCAACCTCCACCCATAGGGGACGTACGCCCTCGACAAGAAGATTGCCCGGCGTCGCGCACTGGCGAGGAACCAGGGCTGGATGGTCTGAAGGGATCATTCGGCCGCGCCGATTCTGCATGGTGGATAGGTTTGCTGGGTTCAACCCAGCCAGGTTTACCTTGCAGATGTCATGTTAATCATCTGTAGTTAGAAATAGTATGAAGTCATGTTAATCATCTGTAGTTAGAACTAGTATGTCTTGGTAGTAGTTGGATGACATTGAGTAGTGGGATGGCACTGCTCTCCTCTTATTTGCATGTATTTGATAAAATTAGTTGAACTTGCAAGAACCATGCAGCGACGAGTTCATACGAGCAAATCTCGTTTTTCCTCATTTTCCTGTGATGCTTGTTACTGTGTCATTTACAATTTTATGTTTGGGCCCTATTTTTAAATCTGGGTCGGTGCGTAAGATTGTCCAGCCGTTGAGAAACAACACGGGCTAGACTTTAGTGCACCATGCAATGTGATATAGATCAAATGGAACTTTGTTTACTCCTCTGCTAATTTTTCCAAGTACTACATGGAAACATAGGGAAGGTAGTAAGGTCTGCTGATGAAGTCTGGTAGGACGCTACATCTACCATACCAAATGGCAAGGGCATGGATGACATGAACTTTTCTGCTGTCCATGTTATATACGATGATGGTTCTTTCCTCCCCAGCAAATAAAATCAAATTCTAATTCTAGGTGAACTACAATCGCTGTGTAGTCATCATCAACATCCCAGTAACCAAATTGAATCTTGATAAATGTATTTTCAATGTTTATGATATCAAATAAATATCATTAGATTAATTATGAAATGTATTTTCACAGGTCCAGCCGTAAGAAATCTTGACTACCAAGAATCCCGTGCAGGCGTGCACGCGTTGTAACATCCTAGTGTTAAGCATGCATTTGGCACTTGCATTTCATAAGAACAAGCATCATCCAAGCACTCATGAGCATGAGCATATGAAGTTTCATTTCATTCACCTTATCTATATCACATGTGATGTTGATCATATACATGCATATGCTTGTGATCATGTGTGACCACTGCAAGAGATGGTTGTGAGGTCTCAAAAACACCTTAGACAGGTCTAGGATGTTAAATGGAATAATGTTTGTATTCTTGACATGGTCCAATTTTGCTTCTAAGTCCTAGATTACTCAAAACTTCCATTTTCATGATGCTACTTTGACTAGAGTTGAACTATAGTCTAGAGTGTTTGCATGATAATACACCCTTAATAAAAGTTGTAGTTCTTGGCATGAGTAACAAACTTTATTTAAGGGTCATGAGCTAATTCAGTGCCTAACATGGTACAATAGGGCCCACAAGAAGCCATAATATGTTGTTTGGGGACTCAAAAAAATTTCTGTGTAAAAGCTGTTTTCGGTTTCAAAGTACCTCACTTTGGAGCTCTATAGTTCGAAAACCATAGCGATTTCGGCAATGCTTCTTAAAGAAAAGTTGGAGATCTCATGTAGCCCTTCAATTTCTATTAATGAAGTTTTTGCTAAATCGCTACTGATTAGGAGTACTAATGACCTGAAGTTGCTCTGCCAGTCGGTTTCATTGGGACTGAACCGGCACCGCGCGCGCATCGTGGCTGAGGGCAGGTTAGAGTCGCGATCGACCTGGCATCCGGTAGTGTCCTTGAGGGTGCGGCGCTGATCGAACCCGTTGTTTACACCAAAATTTGGAGAGAAAAACACGGGAACTCGAAGCTTCCAAAATTGTGTCGATCAAGGAATCGATTGCATAAGGATCGATATCAGTTGATTCAGATATGACTCTGGAATCGGATCTCCTTGGGTGACGTCAACAGATAGCGATGATGAGCTATGGTTGACGCCAGGAAATTATATATCGGACTCTACAAAAAGGGAAAGATTAGGTTCCAAGTTATCTTAAATTAGGAATGTTTTTTTCTATGCTGAAGATTGTAATGAGTCGTGCTCGAGTAGGATTTATATTTAGGCTCCGGGAATAAATATCAAACCCCGGCTATTGTAAAAAGACAATCAATCAAATATAGGTTACTTACTTTTTTCGTCTCCAGCCACCCCTTAGGAGTAGGAGTAGAGTAGATCTCGACAAGTTCTTCAGCAAGTACGGCTACATCGATCCGGTCGACCTCCACTGCTTGTCTGTAAGTACTGTCATGGCTTATACTTCTGTTCGTATGGCTACATCGATCCGGTCGACCTCCACTACGACTCTGGTATAAGCTAGTTATCGACTCTTGTCTAGTTCAAGTAAGGCTGCATCGATCCGATCGACCTCCACTGCTCGAACTAGATTAAGGTCAAGTTATCGGCTCTATCTAAGGGTGGCGTTCCTTTGGATAGATTCATTAAGTTACCGATATTGCTTATTGCTTCCATTATTTATTTAATTACAGCAATATCACTTCGCCCGATTGGGATTGATCTAGATCGGCCTTATATCCTTTTTAACCCATAGTTTGTTAATACGAATTTGATTTAATCCGCACTTTAAACAATGAGTTATGTTTTATTGAACATTTTATGTCAATCTTGATCGCGCATAGTGTGCGGTTAAGGCGTGTTCTGTCTTGAGTAGATCTATTGACTAATGAAAATCGTCTCATGGCCTGTGTGATTCTGCCTCACACCCCACTGTTAGCACCGTGGAGTGGGGATCGTTACTCAGTAGATTTGTTCCTGATAGGGCATGACCTTAACTGTGCGCTATGCCTGAATCGGCTGTTTTAGCCGATATCGAGTGCTTTCACGAATAGTTCACGTCACGAGACCGTTGAAGTAAAGATAGGTTGAAAGATGTGTTAGCCCCATGATCTTATTATTGTATTACGGTCTGCATGATTCTGCCTCATGCCCCATTAACATTAGTAATAAGTTAGGGTCGTCGAATCTATTGTTGTTTCTACGGCCTGCATGATTCTACCTCATGCCCCACTGGTCATAGCGATAGATGAGATCTAATATGTTCATTAGATTTATCTTTATTAAATGGTTAAATGATGATGAGCCATTTCTTTTATATAAAAAGGGATTCAGTTACTTGTAGTCATTGGCTTAGCATAAATTAATCATTATTGACATCCTTTTGCCATTGACTAATGTTTGTCTAAATAACGAGATCTATCCTGAGCGATAACTGATTTACCTTCCATAATTTCATGAGCCTTAATTAATTTATTCTTATGAGTATGCTGGAATCGACTCTTTAGTCGATTTCCTTCCATATCGGCTCTCAGAGCTGCACATTTGGGACTGTCTGGCAACACCGACATGTTCCGCCTTAAATTACTGATTAGCTTTCTCTCCTTGTCAATTGTAGGGTCAAATTGACTGGCACATCTCGGGGAAGAGTGCGCAGGATCGACCATCCCTGTGCTGAAGTTAGGTGGATCTCCAGCTCCATCGAGCGGACCCTTCTGGCTTGCTCGTGCGCCCTCGGAATGGGACAAAATTTTGTGCCGACACACGTTCTTGGCACGCTCAGTGGGACCCCACAATCATCATGGCGGTTCACAACAACAATGACATCCTTATGGTACATTATGAAGATCTACCTGATGGAGATAAAGATGTCATCGACAAAGCTATAGAAGAATTTTAGAACAAGTGTTTGTTGTCCTACACCAAAACACGTGACAACACAATTGTTCAGAAATATCAACTACCAAGAGTTCTATTACATGGGTAGACAAATATAGTTGAAGCTAAAAACAGGCTTTTCTTTATGGAAATTGTAAACAAATCTGTTCGTGATGCTATAATGAAGCTTTCTTGGACACATTCCACAACGCCAGGAAAGGGGTCTTTCATGAGTTTCTAGTTGGTCAGGTTGGGTCAGCTTATTACAACATTCCATATCATTCAACCCAAGGGACTAATCAAGTCGGTACCAGTCATCAAGAAGCAACACCAGCTAGTAATGATGATGTCCAGACAGTTCAGAGTCCATCTGAACAAGCTCAAGGTACTACTATGAATCAGACACAGTATAATCCTAGATCATCAGTGCAGCATGTGCAATAGCCGGCGGGGCAAGGTCAGAACCAGGTGATTAATTTTGGCACATTAGGCCACATATCATCGTCGGCTCAAAAAATAGCACCATCAATTCAAAGGATCCATAGAGATATAGATCCTCATGTCTACAATCAGAGACTTCAAGCAGCAAACCAGCAAAGGACCCAGCAGATAGAGATTCCATAGGGGTATCATTATGGCATAGATTATAACACCCTTCACATGATTTCGAACCCAGTGTATCAAGGCACACGGGATTTCAATCCACAGATGGGTCAGTAGGTGCAAAGAGATCCAAATTCACATGCTGACGAATTATTGCTAAAGGTGACCGAGATGATGAAGAATCAGTTTGGTCTGAAGCCAAAAGGGCTGACCTTTTTGTACAAACGCCCATATCCAGAATGGTATGATTTGGTCGCTCTTCCTACAAATTACAGGCTTCTAGAGTTTGCTAAGTTCACTGGCCAAGACAGTACAAGCACAATAGAACATGTCAGTCAGTATCTTACACAATTGGGCGAGGCATCAGTTGAGGAGGCCCATCGAGTTCGTTTCTTCTCCTTGTCCCTGTCAGGGCCAGCTTCACTTGGTTTTCATCATTGCCGGTCAACTACATTGCCAATTGGGCTGATCTGGAAAAGAAATTTCATACATTTTTTTATACTGGGACAGGAGAAAAGAAGATTACCGATTTGACAACTATAAGATAGAAGACTAATGAATCGAGCACTGAGTTTCTTCAGAGGTTCTGAGAGACTAGAAATTTATGCTTCTCATTAAACTTGGCTGATGATCAGCTAGCTGCTTTAGCCGTTCTAGGAATGCTACCAATGTGGAAAGGAAAACTGCTGGGACAAGAATTTGACAACTTGGGTCAATTGGCTCAACAAGTGGCAGCTCTCAATAGCCAATTCCAGAGTATGCATAGATATACCCAATTCTAGAAGAGTATCACAGTGGCCGAAGCTTATAATCCATACTTAGTCGATTATTGCTATGAAGATGAAGAAGAAGAGGTTGCTGCAGCTGAATGGAATTGGGGTAAAAAGATAGTAATGGTGTCAAATCCTTGGGGAAGAGGAGTCGAGGAGAGCTATGACTTTGATGTCACCAAATCAGACAAGCTCTTCGATTTCTAGCTTGAGAAGGGACAGATCAAGTTGCCCGATAATCATGTTATGTTGCCCCCTGATAGTTGAAGAATAAGAAGTTCTACAAATTCCATAACGCTACTTCTAATTCCACTAATGAATACAGAATTTTTCGGCGGCATATACAGAGGGCTATTCAGTAAGGAAGGCTCAAATTTGATATGCCTCGGAAAATAAAAGTTGATGATAATCCTTTCCCAGGAGATCAAAACATGGTCAATGCTAGGCTGCTTAAAGGAAAGACTAAGGTCCTAACATCAACCAAATCAAGAGAAGCTGGAACAGTCGATCCCGAGAGGCAAATATCGGCCGATGAATACAGGGAATTAAAAGACATCGCGATAAGCAAAAGAGCCGATATGAGCAGGGAGAAACATCAAAAGAAGCGTCGACAAAGCCGTGGATTACATCTCGAATTCTGTTGAATAAATGGCAGCGGCAGAAGGAAAAGGATTATCAGTGTTGGTTAGAAAAGCAAGAATACCAGCATCAATAGGAGAAAGAGAGGTATAAAAGAAAGCTGAATTACATTGGAATTGTCCTTTCTTCAGACATTGCTGGAACGAAGGTTTGAAGTTGCCTACCAGGAATAGCTGTCCAGAGTACAGCAATCAGTATTGAGAGTATAGGCAATCTCAAGCCAACCGCCGGTCTATCCATGCTCAAGATGCATATCATAATAATAACATGGATCGGCGCTTAAAAAATGGAAGTGTTCATAATCGGCTTGGAAAAAGAGTTGTTGATCAAAACTGGGCTGATTACGAAGAAGGAAGTAATGAAGGAAAATATGTTTGGCAGGAAGGCCAATGGTGTCCAGAAGGTTTGACAAGAAGCCAGAAAAGAAGGGTGCAACGCCTAAGGAATAAAGAGTTGGAATAGGCTCTGTAACACCATAAAATTAGCTACTTTCTAAAAAGAGTAAAATAATTTCTGTTAATTGTATTGTGCTCATAAAAACATAGGTAAATGAAAATTTTCTTTAAATTAAAATCCAACATAAGGGTAGCAACATGTTTGCGCATACATGCCGTTACACTGGTACTTTTTGTGATGAGTGGTTTAGAAAATAAATTCAAATCTCAATCTTTAAAATATTGCTTTCAAGTAGTGGTTTAAAAAGAATTTGAAAACTTGCAAAAACAAAAGTTAGATAAGATGCCTTGTTTTCAAAATCCAAAGGCTTGGAAAAGGTTTTAAGACGCGTCAGAACGATGCCTCTCTTTCCGGAAATCTATCCGACCTTTTTTGGGATTAAATTCCTATTTTCTAGAGCTTTGTCTTTTTCCTCGATCAATCCAAAAGTTTTTTTTCCGGGAGCTAAACCACTTTGGTTGTGTTCCTTATTCTTCCATCTATCCCTAGGAATTTTTATGGAATTTTTTGGAGCTCAGAGATATTTTTCGGAGCCTAAATAGTAATTCATGATTTTCTGTAATTATTTTAATTTCGAAAATCAATAATCCCTAAAATATCTCTACTTTCCAAAATATCCCAACCCTTCCTATATATATATGCCGGCATAGCCCTCGACGCGCTAGTTCCAGAAGTATGTTTCGTTTTTCCAGCCGCCACTCCTATCGTCCCAGATCTAAAGCCGAAGTTCTGCAACTCTTTTCCGACGAACTTTTCCGGCGAACCTTCGGCGAGTGTTTTCGGCCATCTCCGGCATCCTCCTCGGAAACTGTCACCACCATGAGGTTCATCTCGATCTCATCTACGCCGTCATACCTTCATTTTTGCAAATACGTGATCCACTCATCGTTTTCCAAATCTCCCAGTTTCATCTCCGGCGATAAACCTCCATTGCCGGCGAGGTTGACCTCGCTTCCCTGCGTTCTTCATCGTTTGGGGCCCTTCCTCGGCCATCCCGACCCCGTGCCCCCACCTCATAGCCGCGCCCTGGCTCTGCGCACCACCGCCGGATCGTGCCCCAGACCCTCCGGTCACGTGCTCCTGCGCGCAGGGAGCAGGCCGTGCCTACGGTGGCCGGCAGCCACCGGTTGAGCCGGCCCCGGTCCAGCCGCGTGGGCCCCTACGCCGTGCGGCCTCGTGCCGCCGCTATCTGGCCGGCCAGGCAAGCCCTGGCCAGGTCCTCGACTCCCCTCCACACGATCAGCAGGCAACTCCCATGGCTGGCCATGTTCTGCGAAGACGATATATTTACAAGAATACCACTGCTTCGTTAAATCTTCGCCGTTTCTTCGTTTTAATTCCGTTTTAGTTCATTCCAGTTGCGTTAGTTTTGTGTCGTCGAGATCTACGCAGTAGAGTTATTAGTTTATATGTCACATGTTTATGAATTTATTGTATTAAAATATTAGTTATGTCTATAATTAATTAATTGTTCTTTAATTAAAGTCGATTTAGGTATTTGATTTCGATTCGATTGCGCGAGGTTCATCGCAATGAGTGATACATGTTAGTAGCATCATCCAATATAACAAATGTTTCTGAATTTTAATATAAGGTATTAATTTAATTTATATTTATTCAATATCTTTTAATTAAAATCAACTACATAGGGTTAACTTCGTTCTTGTCGTGTTAAATCATGCCAATGTAAGGTACGCGTTAGTTGAAACGTTTATCATGTCCCTTGTTCATAATATTATAATTTAAATATTAATTTAATTAATGATTATATAAACTTGTTTCTAAATAACAGCAATCTAGGACAGTATCTACCTTTTATAATTACTTGTTTATTAATGTCAACTTAAATATGTATTTATTAATTATAATTTGCTTAGTTTAAACATGATTTATATAAAGTCAGTCAAGATGCTTTCACATGCATTTTTCTCTTGCAAAGTTAAAGTTAATTTGAGTAAATGATACGTGCATGTTTATGTATAAAATATGACTAGTTCAACTCAGCTTTTAAAATAAAATGTGATTTTATGTAATCTGAATTAATATGCTTGATATAGTTTTGCTCAATTAAAATAAATCAAGCATATAGATTTTTTTCTCTCTTTTATAATATAAAATCCCGATAGTCGTTTCTTTTTAACGATAGTTCCGTTATCGGCGATTCTTGCGTTCTCGTGATTGTAGCGACGATCCCACTCTTTTAGTATATTGTTTTATAAGCAAAATCTTCCAGTAGATGTATCTTTTCAATCGTAGCTCCATTTAGCGTGCCTCTCGTGACTGTGTGTTCGTAGCGATGCATAGAATCGTATTTCAAACTCTTTTACTTATTTTTCTATGTTTGGTGTATTGTTCTGATATAGATGCAATTGTATGCTATGCATGTATGTGTATGGATGTTGTGTGGTGTTCTACGATTATGTCTAGTCGGTGAGATATACGTGGTGATCTAGAAGAAGAAGAAGGAAGTTGAAGATTAAAGCTTTCCGAAGGATCGGTATTTAAGGCAAGTGTACCAAAGGCCCCTTGTACCTATGAATTATTACGCTTCATATTCATGCATGTGTCTAATTTGATATACCCTTAAGGACTTTACGTAGATGAATACTTGTACCACATATCCTTGTTACCTAGGGTTTGGGTATGCATTTTGGATAGATGCTGCAGCGCTGAACATAGAATAATAGTTAAACATGACTAAAGACATTATGCAATATGATAACATGAAGCTTTTTAGCAACAGATAGGGGCGAGAGTACGAGGTTGAGTACTCTAGTGCCTCTCCATAAGGACTTAATCCTAAAGCGGCAACCCAGGAGGTTCCGTACAACCCCGAGTGTCATATGGTTCTGACTTTAACCTGTTAACTAGATTGTACTAGCTCGTCTATAGCTTCTAGTAAGGGTAAGAGGGTTTCTTTCCTTTTTCTGCTAGGATGTGTGTACCGTGCTGCGTTGCCCACGTGTGCCACTCCTTAGTAGCTATGACTTGTTAGTGCGACTAGCTGAGGGTTACATAGTGAAACCCTGCCACACTTCCTAGGTAGAGGTGTAGTGGGCTTTGCAAACCTCGGCATTGGGAATCACGGCTCGGTAGGTAAAGATGTACAATTTCTGCAGAAATATTTGACCTGTTATAACAGCCGTGTTCACGGATACGAGCGGTCTTTATCCTTCAAGATTAGTGGTTACTATGGATGGTGGATGGCTGGGAATTGATATAAACTTGACTATACTTTAATATCACTTGGGAATTTGGATTGTTCACTAAAGTAGTGATACAGGATGCTAAAACTTGATCAACTAAAATTGCGAACCGTAGTCAAACAGTGTCAAGCCTTTTGAGCCTCATAGATCCCTTTGATATACTTGCTAAGCATGGTGAGCTTACACTTGCTTTACATCCAATGAAAATCCCGAATGGGTACCAGATTGCTAGTCTGGAGGAGTTAGGCTTGTTGTCAACCAGTCTGTCGTCCTTGTGGATTTAGAGTCTTTGCCTGAAGATCGGAGTTGTCTTTCCGCTGTCTATACTCTGAGGTTATATTTTTTTATACTAATACGTTATGTATTTAAGCATTGTCTATTGATATTACCCTTATTTGTAGCTATATGTGAGATTTGACTTCCTGGGCTCACATATAGTATGTATCTGGTTTTGTCTTTAAAACCAGGTGCGACAAAGTGGTATTAGAGCAATGCTGACTGTATGACGCAAGCCTAGTTAGCACTGGTCATTTGTAAAAAACTATTTTACTATAAAACTATTTCTCCACCTCCTTGACTCATTGAATTAAATATTTCCAATCCTTGTCCTATTGTCTCCTCTCCTTGATAGCTCCCTTTGAGCTATACTTTCTTATCTTCTTGAGTTATTGTTCTTGATCTCTTGCAAACTTTCTAGTCTCACCTCTATTCAAATTTCCAAAGCCATGTTAAGAAGTTTTCCCTTAAGAATGCCTACCAAGTAGTTAGAAGGAACGATTAGCAACGAGCTTGTATTTCGTGTTTGAGTGGTTTGTCCTAATGATCATGGTTGAGTTCGATCTTTGTAATGAGTGCAATGAATTTGTGGGTTATGCTCACAATTTCAATAAAGGTTTATAGTATAAGGGATCAATGGAATAAATAGCCTAGGTTCTCTTTCTCTTGTTTCCTGCTTTCTATCTTCCGGAGCAGTTTGACTTCTATGGCCTATGTCTCCAACCTCTGGGCAACCAAAAATTCTGAGAAAATTCTGGTGAATGCAGACTTCAAGATTTTTCTTTTCCCGCAAGATTCACCTTGATAGATGTTCTGGTTTGGGAGATATAAAAATCATAAGGCAATACATCTACGCTGTCTAGAATCTGGAGTAGTTTCTGTTGAGCAAAGATTTCAACAAAGTTAACTGTAGAATCTGAAGAAGTGGTCTAATCGAAAGTTGTGGGGAATTTTATAAGCTTTCCAACGGTTTAAGATGCAACTTTATTGGATAAATGGAACTCGAGATATGGATGTTTTTCTGTGCTGTTGTTTTCTATCTACAGGAAGGGTCAATTATTCTTAATCTTATCTATGTCCACAAGCTCTCTGGGATGTCAGAGGATGATAATACACCTTGAAGGAAGTTACATGTTGGATGTTGGTGCCCCTATCCCATCTCTTCTTAAGGGGGGTAGCCAAGCTAAGAGTGTTGCGAGTTGGTGAACCACAAGGAGTTCGGTTCTACGTCAAGATTGATCTTCGAGCTAGCTATGGTTGGGAGTTCGATCTTCATGTACCTAGGATATAGATAGTTGCAAGAATGCTCAAGACTAAGATTAACTCTTGAAAACAATTGGATTGGTTTTGATTTCTATTTAAAGCTCTTTCCTTGAAATGAAATCTTCAAAAGATGTTGGAAAATGAATTAACAACCTTTTGATTCAAGAACTTTGAAAAACTTCTTCAAAAGTTGATTCGAACTAAGATCAAAAAGGGTTTAAGTTTGTTTTCACATTTTCAAGAGTTGGTATTCGAAACTTAATTTCAAAAGTATTTCACCAAAGAATAAGAGTTGATTTGAAAAGAGTATTAAAGTTTAAAAGATTCAAAAAGGGTTGCTAAAGACTATATTTGAGACATTTCAAAAGTTTTGATTTGAATTTTGAAAGACTCTTTTACTCATTCAAAAGAAAACAATTTGATTTAAACTGCTTCACTCAAGGTTTTAGTTTAAAAACAGATATTCATAAAAAGTTTGAAAGTATCTTATTCCTAAAACTTCAAAAAGTTGAAAGTGAAATCAGATTTGAAAACCCACTTTGCTTTGAACTAAATTTCAAAAAGAGTAAAATGTATTCGGTTACTCTTCAAAGTGTTATTCTAAAAACACTTTTGAACCATTTTATTCTAAAATAATTTGAAAATGACTCTAAAGTGTTTTTAAAATGGGTTGTTTGAAAAAGGCCGATTGAATTTTTTTTAGTTGCCTTATTTCAAATTTTATTTGAAAGGTTTTCAAAATGCTTTCAAGATATTTTACAAAAGTTTGAAAATTTTGGTTCAAAAGTTTGCAACAATTTGCATTTGGAAACGGAGCACTTTGGGCTTTGAATTAGAATTAAGTTTGATTTCTAAACAAAATTTGAAAAGAAAAGGTTTGAGTTGATTTCAAAAGTGTATTTCTAAAAGGAGTCTTCCAAAATGGTTTGAAAGGGTTGAAAATTATTTGATTTGATTCCCCAAAAGTTTTATTCCAAAAAGAACTTGAACATGTGTATTAAGTCTTTTGTTTGACTTCAAAAGAAAATGGGAATTGAAAACTTACTCTCTTCATTTCTAAAGTAGTTTTGAAATTGATTTGGTTTAATTTCAGAAATCCCAAAAGAGTTCATTCAAAATGATTTGAAAATGAAGTTCGAATGTTTCATTTGTTTTCTAAAATCTTAAAAATCCCTTGTTTGAAACAGATTTCAAAAGAACCTGAGTTGATTTGACTACTCTTTATCTGAGATTTGATTACAAAGTTGAATTTTCAAAAGAGTTTGAAAAATAAAGCTTAGTATGTTTTCCTAAGTTTCCAATGATTTGAAAATGGTTGGGTTTATTTCAAAACCTTAAAAACATGTATTCAAAAGAGTTTCAAAACATGGTTGGAATATTTTCTAGAGTTCTAAACATAAAACTTATTTTGAAAGTTATTTCAAAAGGAGCTGAAAAAGAAAATTTGTTCGGTTTTGATTTAAAGTCTTCCTTTTGAAAAGTAAAACATTTCAAAATGCATAAAAAAATGAACCATAGAATTCAAAGTTCTGATTCAAGCTAAGCAAGATCTTTTGGAAGCTTAACATATGGATAATAAGATTCACTAGAACGAATTAAGAGAAGCAACCAGATCGGACTTGGAATAAGATGGAACAAGAATCTACAAGAGTGGCCACGTGATGAATTCTCATACAACACAAGGGGAGTATCAAGATGGTGTTGCTCAAGGAAGTGTAGAAGATCTCAAGTTGAAGTATCCCTCTCTTCTTTGCACTTCTTCTCCGAATCTCGGGGACGAGAATCATCTTAAGGGGGTAGAATTGTAACACCCTAAAATTAGCTACTTTCTAAAAAGAGTAAAATGATTTATGTTAATTCTATTGTGCTCATAAAAACATAGGTAAAAGAATTTTTTCTTTAAATTAAAATCCAACATAAGGGTAGCAACATGTTTGCGCATACATGCCATTGCATTGGTACTTTTTGTGATGAGTGGTTTGGAAAATAAATTCAAATCTCAATCTTTAAAATATTGCTTTCAAGTAGTGGTTTAAAAAGAATTTGAAAACATACAAAACCAAAAGTTAGATAAGATGCCTTGTTTTCAAAATCCAAAGGCTTGGAAAAGGTTTTAAGACGTGTTAGAACGATGCCTCTCTTTCCGAGAATCTTTCCGTCCTTTTTCGGGATTAAATTCCTATTTCCTAGAGCTTTGTCTTTTCCTTGATCAATCCAAAAGTTTTTTCCAGGAGCTAAACCACTTTGGTTGTGTTCCTTATTCTTCCATCTATCCCTAGGAATTTTTATGGGATTTTTTGGAGCTCAAAGATATTTTTCGGAGCTTAAATAGTAATTCCCGATTTTCTGTAATTATTTTAATTTCGAAAATCAATAATTCCTAAAATATCTCCACTTTCCAAAATCTCCTAACCCTTCCTATATATATATGCCAGCATAGCCCTCGATGCACTGGTTCCAGAAGTACGATCCGTTTTTCCAGCCGCCACTCCTATCGTCCCAGATCTAAAGCCGAAGTTCTGCATCTCTTTTCCGATGAACTTTTCCGGCGAACCTTTGGCGAGCGTTTTCGGCCATCTCCGGCGTCCTCCGCAGAAACCGTCACCACCACGAGGTTCGTCTCGATCTCGTCTATGCAGTCATGCCTCAATTTTCGCAAATACATGATCCACTCATCGTTTTCCAAATCTCCAAGTTTCATCTCCGGCGAAAAACCTCCATTGCCGGCGAGGTTGACCTCGCTTCCCTGCGTTCTTCGTCGTTTGGGGCCCTTCCCCAGCCATCCCGACCCCGCGCCCCCACCTCACAGCCATGCCCTGGCTCTGCGCACCGCCGCCGGATCGCTCCCCAGACCCTCCGGTCGCGTGCTCCCACGCGCAGGGAGCAAGCCGTGCCTGCGGTGGCCGGCAGCCACCGGTTGAGCCGGCCCCGATCCAGCCGCGTGGGCCCCTACGCTGTGCGGCCCCGTGCCGCCGCTGTCTAGCCGGCCAGGCAAGCCCCGGCTAGGTCCTGGACTCCCCTCCGCACGATCAGCAGGCAACTCCCATGGCTGGCCATGTTCTGCACGTACGGCATCCTAAGGAAGAAGACGATATATTTACAAGAATACCACTGGTTCGTTAAATCTTCGCGTTTCTTCATTTTAATTCTGTTTCAGTTCATTCCAGTTGTGTTAGTTTTGTGTCGTCGAGATCTATGTAGTAGAGTTATTAGTTTATATGTCACATGTTTATGAATTTATTTTATTAAAATATTAATTGTGTCTATAATTAATTAATCGTTGTTTAGTTAAAGTCGATTTAGGTATTTGATTTAGATTCGATTGCACGAGGTTCATCGCAATGAGTGATACATGTTAGCAGCATCATCCAATATAACAAATGATTCTAAATTTTAATATAGGGTATTAATTTAATTTATATTTATTCAATAGCTTTTAATTAAAAGCAACTACATAGGGTTAACTTCGTTCTTGTCGTGTTAAATCATGCCAATGTAAGGTACGCGTTAGTAGGAACGTTTATCACGTCCCATGTTCATAATATTATAATTTAAATATTGATTTAATTAATGATTACGTAAACTTCTTTCTAAATAACAGCAATCTAGGACAGTATCTATCTTTTATAATTACTTGTTAATTAATGTCAACTTAAATATGTATTTATTAATTATAATTTGCTTAGTTTCAACATGATTTATATAAAGTCAGTCAAGATGCTTTCACATGTATTTTTCTCTGGCAAAGTTAAAGTTAATTTGAGTAAATGATATGTGCATGTTTATGTACAAAATAGGACTAGTTCAACTCGGCTTTTGAAATAAAATGTGATTTTATATAATTTGAATTATTATGCTTCATATAATTTTGCTCAATTAAAATAAATCAAGCATATAGATTTTTTTTCTCTCTTTTATAATATAAAATCCCGATAGTCGTTTCTTTTTAACGATAGTTCCGTTATCGGCGATTCTTGCGTTCTCGTGATTGTAGCGACGATCCCACTCTTTTAGTATATTGTTTTATAAGCAAAATCTTCCGGTAGATGTATCTTTTCAACCATAGCTCCGATTAGCGTGACTCTCGCGACTGTGTGTTCGTAGCGATGCGTAGAATCGTATTTCAAACTCTTTTACTTATTTTTGTATGATTGGTGTATTGTTCTGATATAGATGCAATTGTATGCTATTCATGTATGTGTATGGATGTTGTGTGGTGTTCTACGTTTATGTCCAATCGGTGAGATATACGTGGTGATCTAGAAGAAGAAGAAGGACGTTGAAGATTAAAGCTTACCGAAGGATCGGCATTTATGGCAAGTGTACCAAAGGCCCCTTGTACCTATGAATTATTACGCTTCATATTCATGCATGTGTCTAATTTGATATACCCTTAAGGACTTTACCTAGATGAATACTTGTACCACATATCCTTGTTACCTAGGGTTTGGGTATGCTTTTTGGATAGATGATGCAGCGCTGAACATAGAATAATAGTTAAACATGACTAAAGGCATTATGCAATATGATAACATGAAGCTTTTTAGCAACATATAGGAGCTAGATTACGGGGTTGAGTACTCTAGTGCCTCTCCATAAGGACTTAATCCTGAAGCGGCAACCCAGGAGGTTCCGTAAAACCCCGAGTGTCATATGGCTCTGACTTTAACCTGTTAACTAGATTGTATTAGCTCGTTTGTAGCTTCTAGTAAGGGTAAGAGGGTTTCTTTTCTTTTTCTGCTAGGATGTGTGTACCGTGCTGCGTTGCCCATGCGTGCCACTCCTTAGTAGCTATGACTTGTTAGTGTGACTAGCTAAGGGTTACATAGTGAAACCCTGCCACACTTCCTAGGTAGAGGTGTAGTGGGCTTTACAAACCCCGGCATTAGGAATCACGGCTCGGTAGGTAAAGATGTACAATTTCTGCAGAAATATTTGACCTGTTATAACAGCCGTGCTCACAGACACGAGCGGTCTGAATCCTTCAAGATTGGTTACTATGGATGGTGGATGGCTAGGAATTGATATAAATTTGACTATACTTTAATATCACTTGGGAATTATGATTGTTCACTAAAGTAGTGATACAGGATGCTAAAACTTGATCAACTAAAATTGCGAACCATAGTCAAACAGTGTCAAGCCTTTTGAGCCTTATAGATCCCTTTGATATACTTGCTAAGCATGGTGAGCTTACACTTGCTTTACATCCAATGAAAATCCCGGATGTGTACTAGATTGCTAGTCTGGAGGAGTTAGGCTTGTTGTCAACCAGTCAGTCGTCCCTGTGGATTTGGAGTCTTCGCCTAAAGATCGGAGTTGTCTTTCCGCTGTCTATACTCTGAGGTTATATTCTTTATACTAATACATTATGTATTTAAGCATTGTCTATTGATATTACCCTTATTTGTGGCTATATGTGAGATTTGACTTCCTGGGCTCACATATAGTGTGTATCTGGTTTTGTCTTTAAAACCGGGTGCGACAGGCTCAGGCATCCGGTAAACCTTAAGTATGGCGTGCTAAGCAAACAGCCGATAAAAAGCAACTATCGGCTAATATTCAAATGGCTTTTCTGTTGCCATCAGAGTTCAAAGCTCCGGCAGATCAAGAAATTTATTCGGATTTTGATGAATCGGAGTATGAGGAGATAGTTGCTAAGTTGACAGTTATACAGCAAGCAATATTTGATAAACCAGACAAGCATCAGCACTTAAAAGCTTTATATGTGAAAGGTTTGGTTTATGGGAAGCCGATGAACAATATGTTGGTGGACGGAGGTGCTTCTGTCAATCCCATGCCTTACACCACTTTTCGTAAACTTGGCAAGGGACCAGGAGATCTAATGGAGACTGACTGATGCTTAAGGACTTTGGAGGTAACGCGTCTAAGACCCGGGGGGCAATAAACGTCAAACTGACAATCGAGATTAAGACTCTGCTCACCACGTTCTTTGTCATCGATGGAAAAGGGTCATATAGTTTACTCCTTGGTCATGATTGGATTCGTGCGAACTGTTGTGTACCATCAACCATGCATTAGTGTTTGATTCAGTGGTATGGAGACGATGTTGAACTGGTTCGTGCTGATGAGTCTGTAAGTATCGCAACAGCTGATCTAGTCTTTTGGGAGCTAGGAGACTTTGAATGCTTTTCTGGCAAGTTATGGGAAGGAGGCTTCATTAAAATCAGTAATGAAAGCCAACAGCCAATGCAAGCAATTGGCTCTGAAAGTTTATTTTAATAAATAGCCACGGATTTACGTCGGCCGTTGGATTAAGGGAAATAAGCATTAGTTCTGAGTATGGATTTAGGCCAATGTGTATGAACACTAAATGGAATGCTAAGTGCGAGTCAGGATTGATAGATTTCTTAAATGAAGTTTTGTTGCACTTGATGAGGTGCTTGTTCTGAATCGATCGATCATTTAACCTTTGGTTTGAAGAGTTCTGGTGCAACCTTTCAATGGTGATCGACGAAAAAATATTTAAAGGGATGTTATCCTAGCATTTGATCAATACTTGATAGCCGATTCATTTAGTCATCGACTCTAATAGCCGGTACCAGAAAGGTATCGCCTCTAGTTCAGAAAATGAAAAAAGTCTTCAAAGACATCAAAGCCGATACGATATGTATCGCCTCCAGAGCAAGAAATAAAAACAAAGACAGTCATGCATCGGGGCGTTGCACTAAGACATGTTCATAGAAGAGCAAAAGATTTCATTCATCTATTCACCCTAAGTATAATCTAATCGAAGACCTTGTTCACCACATCCTGAGCAGATGTAATGTCCACGATGGCCTCCCGCTACGACGAATTCTTCCATAAAGTCCTCATGTTCCTCAGGACCATCGCCCATTGGGAAACCAGTCTCCATGGCATGGAGCTTGTACCCGGTCTAGACTTGCACCATGGTCAGCGCCACCTACGTGCCATGACAAACACCGTGGAGGGCGATCTCCTAAACGTGGGCTGGGATGTCTTGGAGACGACCGTTGATGAGGGAACCCCGAGCATTGATGGCGTCCGTGGCCGCGTTCGTCGCCAGTTGGAGATACTCCAACTGCACCGTCAGGGCTGGCAATCATAGGAACAGAAAGACTATCAAGATAAAGGAAGTGGAAATTAGAGTGGAGGCATTTCTAGAATTCATCTTACCCGCCACCATGGCATCAAATTCGGCCAGCCACGCCTGAACGGCGCTGGCCTCTTCTTCGGTGGCATGAAGGGCAGCCTGAGAAACCCCGAAGCGGATCTCGAGCTGGCCGTTTTCCTGAGTTGCCTTAGAATAGCGGTCCTGGGTCGCCCTCCACTCCCGGAGGAAGCGCCGGGCATCATCGCCATTGTACGAGTTGGAGGAGTACGACGATGAGGCCGGCGTAGAAGACACAGCATCAGAGGGCTCGCCGGCCCTAGGAAGAGGACGGAGATTATCATTCAAGGAGACTATCATTCAAAATGAATCTATAGACAAATCAGAGTAGTTCATCGTCACAAGCAGAAGATGTTGATCTCACCTCATGCATCAGAGGCGCTGATTCACTAGCATGTTCTCCTCTGGAACCTCCTCCGCTACGTGCTTGCCATGACTCTCCTTGCCGGCCATGAAGTTGATCGGATCTACAGGAAGGGAGAAGGGCCGCTACAGAGTTCTGCGAGGGCGGAGAAAAGCAAAGGAACAGGAACGGTTGCAAGTGCGGATGTGTTCAAGGCCGGGGCCCTCGGCTGGTATTTGAAGCCATGGGAACGAAGGGGTGGATGCCTCAGGACATGCAAAAGGCAACCGCAATTAATAGGAGGTGAAGCATCACCTCGCTAATACCAAAGAGAATACGGCGCCGGGTGACTAAAGACAGAAGATCTTAGGGCTCTCTTAATAAAGGCCGTGTTTTCAGACCTAAATGGGATTAAGATCGGGAGTCTGGAATCGGCTATTTTCAAATTGGCTCTTTAGCCAAAACAAAGAAAAACACAGTAAGACAACAGAAAGTATGGTTGTCATTGGTTCTACACAAGACATATGTTGATATACGAATTATAAGTCTAGTACATCCGGGATCGCTTTCAACACTTATAGCCGAATAGCATCAGCCTCTGCGATCTGTTGTTTGAATTCTTTGGCTGATCCAAGAATGCTCTCGAGGCTACTTCGGATGGCTCTACCTTCTCTGACTTTGGCCAATAGTTCCTATTTCTTTTGTTGAATGGCATCAGGTATTTGAGCCAGGGTGGACTTATGACGATCGATGACAGCCTTCACATTTTCTAGCTCCTTCTCAAGTTCTGAACGTCTGGGTTCCAGTTGAGACAATTCTAGGTCAATACTGATGGAGGAGTTCTTCAAGTGATCAATCAACTATGACAGTTCTTTAGCCTCTTGCCTATTAGAGTTCCCCTTGGCCAATAAAGTTTCACGATCAAACAAATTCCTCTAAGCCTGTTTCACCTTCAGGACCTGATCTTCAAAGATAGAAAAAGGAGACAAGACTCTAGAGAGAGCTAGGGATGGATTACCCTTGATGACCAAAAAGGCTCTATGCATTGGATCCATGTCTTGAACCAAGTCGGCTATGTTCTTTTCAAGCATTGGCAAAACATCTCTTAGCTGATTTTTTGTCTCTTCTGGCAAGATTTCCTTAGAGGAAGTGGCTGACGAACTAATTTCACCTTCATCAAGATACTCCTCAAGATTAAAAGAGTAACTCAGGGATGGAAGATTGAGTGCCTGTGTATAAAGAAATCTTGATTAGGAAGTTTAAATCAGTTTATAACAAATGGATGACAAAGAGGATACAGTACCTTCTCCACAGTAGCCTCTATCTGAAAAGAAGGAACAGCTGATGATGCACCAATAGCATCTGATTGAATCGGCTCTGAGCTTTCAACAATGGTATCTACAATGTCAAGGGAAATTTTGGTTCATAGTTATTGCAGAAGAATAAAAGGGACATATAACTTCCTTACCATCAGTTGCATGCTGAGCTGGGGAATCAACAGTCTAAGTGTCGGTGGCAACAGGATCACCTTTGATGCCGACAGGATCATTAAGTGGACTGTCAGGCTCCTGCTCTTGCGTGGGTGTTTCCTCGGGAAGTATCTGGCATGGTAAGAAGCCAGGTGAAGGATGGGAACCGAGTAGATCAAAAAGTTAAAGAAAATGCTCCGACAAGCATCAAGGATAAAACTCACATTTTCTGCTTTATGGAAGCATCGGTTATTTCAACCGAAATCGGCTCCTTTTGAGGATCAGCCAATGGAGGCTAAGTTGGTGCTGAGTCAAATGCCTAGGATAATAGTTTCACACCCAGAGCATGTTGGGACGCAATGCTCAGTAACTATGAAGGAACGGGATTAGCAGTTGAACAATATTTTGAAAAGGAGATGAATTGCTTACCTGAGCAGCTGATGGTCTCGTTCTGCGGAGTCTCTTCCTAGTAGTGGTCTTCTAGGTTGTCCCTTGAGCTGCCTTATGCTTTGAAGATTGATATGTCATGATGGTGGAGGTAGCATGAATTTCTTATTCTATTAAGTAACTCTTTCCTAATGTAAGGTTATTCTCACACAAGTTGCACCATAATTTTGTTGGTACAAATGGTAGCAATGATAGGGAATGACACTTTCTTGGACGTGTTCGGCACCCCTACCCTACTTTGGAAGGTGTTACACTTCATGGGGTATACAGAACCGCCCTGCTATTTCTAGACTGAGAAGTACCTAGAAGGGCAACCATGGTTTGAGGTACAGCTGACTATCCCTGCTCATACACAAGCACCCCTATGGCAGGAGTGGAAAGCGAAATCTAAGAGAAGAATTCCTTGGCAAGGTGCCCAAGTGGTTGCTTTCGAGGTGCTGAGCAAGATTTGTCAGCAGCACGGGGATGAGCTTACCAATAGTGCCGTTGGTACTTTTCCTCGGCTAGATCCATCTACAGCAGTTTGGGCACAGCGCAACCGCAATGCGTTGATCCAAGACTAGGATGAGCGGGCAGAGAGTTCTAGTCCTATGTTTGCAGTAATGAAGATGTTCTATGCTCATTAGGACACCCAAGACTTCTGGTAGGAGTCCTACACCACTTGCATGGATAGGCTCATGAGGACCGAGGCTGCACATTGTTAGCTCAGAAAGCATGCCCATAGGCACAGGAAGGCGGCTAGAGTAGCTGCTGAAGACAAGGATGTAGCCCAGGCAGCAAGGGCTGATGATCAAGCTATGCTAACAGGACTACGGGAGCAGCTAGATACTGCTCGTGCCGAGGCGTTCACTGCTACACGCCAATGGATCTTAGCCAACAACCGTGCGGCCCTAGCAGAAGCAGCACGAGACAGAGCCAAGGCTGAAGCAGCACAGTAGGCATGTATTGAGTGGGATTTGTGTCATCAGCTTACTCATGCCCAAAACATGGTGGTTGATCTTCAGCATGAGGTGCATTATCTGAACAACCAACTACATCCGATCCTTGAAGAAGAAGAAGAGGATCCAGAAATGTTCGCTGAAGATGACAGTTAGGAAGAGGAAGAACAAGTGGTTCTTGTGGATGAGAATGATGCTATATCTGACCTTGACAGTGACCACACTGACGAGTAGAGCAGCTTAGTGACTAGTTCAATACGCTAGATGTATCCCCGCTATCTTTTGTAATGGACTTGTAGTTTAAGTATCATATTCGTGGTGTAACTTCGATGTAATATTGGAACCTTCCATGTTGGTCCACTATGGTTTGAACTCTAATGAGATTCCAGTTTCGTTGTACTGGTAAAATGTGACATGCATGCGAACATATTGCGAGTACGATAAGTGATCAGTTTGGTGATGTATGCTGTGGAAATGAATTATTATGCCTCTGTTTTATTGTATGAATTTTTAAATTCTTTCCAGTAAATTCAGTTGGGCATGATTATACAATTCCTCTACAATTTCTTGCATTACCTAATAATTACTTATTGTTGTAATTAGCAGATGACTCGCACTCGCACTGGAGCTAGTACGAGTCAAGGTGGTAATGATGACGACCTACCACCACCACCACCACCCTCGGTGATTGAGTTCTTCGTGCAATTTCTGGGAAATCAGCGAGCCATGGAGGAAACCCTATGCCTCATTGCATAGAACATAGCCCATGCCTGCCAACAGAATAAGGGTCCAGAGCCAAATCAATTCAGTACATTCAAGGACTTCTTGGACACCAAGCCTCCAATCTTTAAAGAGGCAGAGGAGCCGCTCCAGGCCGATGAATGGTTAAACACTATCGAGCAGAAATTCCGTCTGTTGAGAGTCACCGAGCTGATGAAAGCTGAGTGCACGTCCCATCAATTGCAAGGACCTATGGGTATCTGGTGGACTCACTATCTATCTACCCTACCTGCTGGTGCTAATATCACTTGGGAGCAATTCAAGACAGCCTTTAGGGGACACCATATACCCCCGGGGCTGATGAGAATGAAAGCAGCTGAGTTTATGAGGCTAACAAAGAGGACAAAAACTCTCACCGAGTACATGCATGCCTTTAACAATTTGTCAAGGTATGCACCGGAATTTGTGAACACCAAAGAGAAAAAGATAGAAAGCTTCAAGAGAGGCCTTGGCACCAAGTTGATGAAAACCATGGCCAACTCTAGATGTGCTACATACAATAAATTTGTCAGTGATGTCCTAACCCAGGAAAACCAGAATAACTTAATTCTAGCAGCAAAGGGCCGCAAGAGAGCAGCTGAGGCGGGTGCCTCAGGTTCATCACATTCAAGGGCTCTAGTGGCAGCAAGGCCATAGTTCCATCCCCCAGCGCCAAAGTTTAGGCCTCCCCAGCAGAAAGCCTAGGCCAGTCGCCCTTAGAAGACATTTCATAGGGCATTCACCATTGCCATGCCCAAGGGGAACATCGGGCAAGGAAGCTCCATAGGGCCAAAAAGCAACCAGCCATGCTTTAACTGCAACCAGACGAGGCACTAGACCAAAGAATGCCCCTATCCCAAGAGAGGTAGTAATCAGAATTAGGGAATTCAGAAGCAGGCCAATGCTAAGGCACGTACTAGGTATGTGCACTATACAGTCGTGGAGGAGATTCCCACATGGGAAGTTGTGACCGCTAGTATGTTTCTTGTAAATAAACACCCCATAATTGTTTTATTTGATTCTAGAGCCTCACATTCATTTATGAGTCAGACATTTGCATCTAAGCATGATCAGAAGATAATTGAAGTAAACAAGGGTGGTTATAGTATAAGTTCAGCTAGGGCTACTATCTCTATAAACCAAATAGTTAGAGATGTGCTTATCTCCATACAAGAGAGGGAGTATACTATGGATCTCATAGTATTTCTAGGATTGGCTATAGATGTGATATTGGGCATGAGTTGGATGAGTGGTCATGGAGTTCTCATTGATACTACCACTAGGACAATTATGTTGAGGGAACCCAAGGGGGTAATGCTTTTCTGGTACCACTTCCCCGAAGTTTTGATCTTCAAAACTTGTCATGTGCCATCCAAACCACTACTCTCTATGATATTCTCGTAGTTTGTGAATTTTTAGAAGTGTTCCCAGATGAGTTACCTAGTTTGCCACTAGATAGGGATGTGGAATTTAGAATTGAGTTAGTGCCATGTACAGCACCTATCTGAACAAGACCCTATAGGATGCCACGAAATGAGCTAGCCGAACTTAAAATTCAGCTACAAGAGTTATTGGACAAAGGTCTCATTCAACCTAGTTCATCTCCATGGGGTTGTCCAGTCTTGTTTGTGAAGAAAAAGGACAAATCATTACGGATGTGTGTGGATTATAGACCGCTCAATGCCATAACCATAAAGAATAAGTATCCTTTACCTTGTATTGATATTTTGTTTGATCAACTGGCAAGAGCAAAAGTATTTTCTAAGATTAACTTGAGATCAGGCTATCACCAGATCAAAATCAGGCCAAAAGATGTACCTAAGATAGCTTTCTCAACTAGGTACGGCTTGTATGAGTATTTGGTCATGTCCTTTGGACTGACAAATGCTCCCGCCTCTTTCATGTATTTGATGAATTCGGTATTCATGCCCGAGCTTGACAAGTTCATGGTTGTGTTTATCAATGATATCCAGATTTACTCTAAGAATGAGGTAGATCATGCAGAGCACCTAAGGATTGTCTTGTCCAGGTTGAGAGAGCATAAATTGTATGCAAAATTTAGCAAGTGTGAATTTTGGTTGAGGAAAGTACCTTTCCCAGGTCATATATTATCTGAAAATGGAATCTTTGTAGACCCGTCTAAGGTGCAAGAGGTCATGGACAGGAAAGCCCTAACTTCGGTTCATGAAGTTCGGAGTTTTCTAGGGCTGGCAGGCTATTATCGTCGTTTCATTCCTGATTTTTCCAAGATAGCTAAGCCCATGACCAGATTACTTCAGAAGGATGAGAAGTTTAATTGGACTCCGGAGTGTGAGGCTACTTTTCACACACTATGGACCTTACTGACCACAGCTCCTATTTTGGCAGAACCCAATACAAAAAAGCCCTTTGATGTGTTTTGCGATGCATTAGGGACCGGTCTTGGTCGTGTGCTAATGCAAGAGGGCTGAATCATTGCCTACTCTTCCTGGCAGTTGAGAAAACATGAAGTCAACTATCCTATGCATGATTTAGATCTGGCCGTAGTTGTTCATGCCTTGAAGATATGGAGACATTACTTGTTGGGAAACATATGTCGCATATACACTGACCACAAAAGCCTCAAGTATATCTTCATTCAACCGAAGCTAAACATGAGACAACGTAGATGGTTAGAGCTAATCAAGGACTATAATTTGGAAGTGCACTACCATCTAGGAAAAGCCAATGTTGTAGCAAATGCACTTAGTCAAAAATCTCATTGTAATGCCTTAGAAGCATTGTTGGAGGTTGGGTTTAATTTATTGCATCCTATTGTGCTACACAACATCAATGTCAGTTGCTCACTTGAAAGCAAGATCATCGAACTTCAGAAGATAGATGTAGGCATGTTTCACATCAAGAGAAAAATGAAGGAACAAGAAACCAAGCATTTTAGGTTGGATGAAAAATGTGTGCTATGGTTTAAGGACCGACTAGTGGTACCGAAGGACCGTGAACTTAGAAATCAAATCTTAGATGAAGCTCATTCATCTAAGTTATCTATCCATCTGGGTAGTAACAAAATGTATCAAGATTTGAAAACCTGTTTTTGGTGGACCAAGATGAAGAAGGAAATTGTTGCCTATGTTGCTAGATGTGATACTTGCAATAGGGTCAAAGCGGATCATCTGAAATTTGCTGGATTGCTCCAACCTTTGTCCATTCTAGGCTGGAAATGGGAGGAAATAAGTATGGACTTTATTATAGGCCTCCTGCATACACAGCATGGTTATGACTCAATATGGGTCATTGTGGATCGCCTTACCAAGTCGGCACATTTTATACCGGTCAACACATAGTATAACATTGGGAAATACACCGAGCTATATGTTTCTCAGATTGTGAGGTTACATGGGGTACCAAGGACCATAATCTTAGATCGAGGACCACAGTTTATAGCTTGCTTTTTGGAACATTTGTATAAGGCTTTGGGAAGTAAACTAATCAGAAGTTTAGCATACCATCCGCAAACCTCTAGGCAGACTGAACGCGTGAATCAAATCTTAGAAGAAATGTTGAGAGCATGTGTTATATCCTCTAAAGGATCATGGGAGAAGTGGTTACCTTTTGCGAAATTCTCTTACAATAATAATTATCAAGAGAGTATCAATATGGCTCCTTTTGAAGCACTTTATTTCCAAAAATGTAGGACCCCCTTGAACTAGGTTGAGCCCGGGGAAAGGAGGTAGTACGGCATTGATTTTGTCAAGGAAGCCAAACAACAGGTTCAAATTTTACAAGGCCATATGGAAGTAGCCCAAGCACGACAAAAGAGTTATGATGATTAAAGAAGAAGGCCACTAACCTTTGAAGTGGGAGATTATGTGTATTTAAGAGTTTCACCCATGAAGGGTGTGCATAGGTTTGGAGTAAAGAGGAAGCTTGCACCTAGGTATGTAGGATCATACTAGATTATTGAACAGAAGGGAAAGGTAGCCTACAAGTTGCAACTTCCCCTAGAGATGAATGCGATATTCAATGTTTTCCATGTTTCTTAGCTAAGAAAATGTCTTTGCGTACCTGACAAAGCCATTGAACCCACCAATATTAAGCTCCAATTCGACTTGACTTATGAAGAGAAACCAATAAGAGTTTTGGAAGAAATGGAAAGAGTAACCCTAAGTAAGGTCATCAAGTTCTACAAGGTGGTGTGGAATAACCACAGTGAGCAAGATGCTACATGGGAACGAGAGGATTACCTACGTGAAGTTTACCCCGCCTTTTATGAAGAATGGTAGGTCATTCAAATCTCAGGACGAGATTTCTATAAGGGGGAGGGGCTGTAACACCCAATTGTTAAGCATGCATTTGGCACTTGCATTTCATGAGCACAAGCATAATCCAAGCATTCATGAGCATGAGCATATGAAGTTTCATTTCATTCACCTTGTCTATATCACATGTGATGTTGATCATATACATGCATATGCTTGTGATCATGTGTGACCACTGCAAGAGATGGTTGTGAGGTCTCAAAAACACATTAGACAGGTCTAGGATGTTAAATGGAATAATTTTTGTATTCATGACATGGGCCAATTTTGCTTCTAAGTCCTAGTTTACTCAAAACTTCCATTTTCATGATGCTACTTTGACTAGAGTTGAACTATAGTCCAGATTGTTTGCATGATAGTGCACCCTTAATAAAAGTTGTAGTTCTTGGCACGAGTAACAAACTTTATTTAAGGGTCATGAGCTGATTCAGTGCCTAATAAGGTCAAATATGGCCCACAAGAAGCCATAATATGTTGTTTGGGGACTTAAATTTTTTTCTAAGTGTAAAAGTTGTTTCGGTTTCAAAGTACATCACTTTAGAGCTCTATAGTTTGAAAACCATAGCGATTTCGGGAATGCTTCTTAAAGCAAAGTTAGAGATCTCACGTAGCCCTTCAATTTCTATTAATGAAGTTTTTGCTAAATCGCTACGGATTAGGAGTACTAATGACCTAAAGTTGCTCTGTTAGTCGGTTTCATTAGGACTGAACCGGTGCCGCGCGCGCGTCGTGGCCGACCGGCCATTGGCCGCAGCCATCGCGTGAAGGCCGCATGCTGGCATTGGGCCCACGCGTCAGGCCGGGGCAAGGGATAGGGAGCGCGACATCGCTGCTCTCTCTCATTTCACTCTCTCGCTCACACTCTGTTCTCTCTCTTGCCAGCCAAAGCAAAGTCGAGCGCTGCACCATGGCCGCCGAGCTCTGCCGCACTCGCATGCCATTGCCACTATGCCACCATCCAGTCCATCATGTGCATAGCTTCGCCATGACTCGCTCTACCTCCCCAAGCCACTAGCACAACCAGTCGAGTAGGGTAAGGCTACATTGCGAGCTTGCCGTCGCCGCCATGGCCGCGGTGCACCGCCGTGAGCAAGCTCGCCCCTAGCCAGCCACCACCATAGCATCTCTGACCTCTCTCTCCCTTATTTGGTCATCGTCGTAGGATCTAGTTGCTAAGGCCACAGTCGGCTTGACTGCTACCACCGTCGTCATGCGGGAATGTGCGACACTACCGTGCGCGTTCGCCATGGCCGCAAGCATGCGCTCACCACCGCCAACTTCACCAGCCGCCCTTAGCCCACTCTGGTGCTCGTTACTGAGTTGTCTAGAGTGTTAGCGCCTTTCCCAAAAATGGAGACTTGCCTTCGACCACCATCTTATTGGAACTGCTACACCACCGCTGTGCTTTGTGCGCCGCCGCGCCACCATGCACGGAGCCGGAGCACACTACCACTTCACCGTGCCCTAGACCTAACCCTAGAGCTCCGCTAGGACTCCTTGATGCTGTAGCATCACTCGCCTAGATGTGTCATTGCCAGAGATGATGATCCCACCACCGAGCACCTCCACCGTGCCGCCATTGCCACCGGCGAGGTAGCTCCGGTGAGCCGCTAAGCCAACCAAGGGCACCAGTCGACGTGGGATGTCGAGTAGGTCACAATTGTGAAGACGCTACCACCGGTAAGCTCGATGTCAGCAAGCTCCAGCCGGTCGGTGCCGTCCTCTGCACCTGTCTCACTGATGCGTGGGCCCATTGACCCGATGGGCCCAGCTGTCAGTCAGGGTTATGAATTTTTCTTTATTTATTTTTCGAGATTTTGTTGCAAATTTCAAAATTCCATAACTGGAGCTTGAAATGTCCAAATTCAGTGAACCAAATTTTGTTGGATTCGTCATAAAGTGTACTATTTGATAAAAATATGAAACCTATTGTTTGGAGAATTATTTTTGGGGAATTAAATCAAGTTACATAAGTTCTTGTAAATTAGTTTATATCTTGTAAAATGCATAACTTGAGCTAGAGAAATGCTAAAAATGTGATTCCAATTTTGTTGGTCTTGTGTTGATATGCTCTAGCTAGGAAAAATACTGAACCTACAGTAGGCATATTTAAAATATAGTCTTACTATTTAACCTATAATAATTGCTAGTTTATGGTGAAATTAATTGGGGTAAATATTCATAAACCATGATCATGCAAATTTTTAGACAGTGTTCTTGTGCTAAAAGGAAAGTAATAAAAAAATGTAATCTGTTATTTGACATTTTTCACTAGGCTAAACTATTTTTGCTAAAATAAGCCTATGCAACTTGTCATTTTGTTAGAGGTGACTATACTTATCCAAATCAAATGAAATTTGTATAGTAGACTATTGGGGTCATGTGTAGGCTACTATAATTTTCTCAGAATTTATTGAGCACTAGAAATATTTACCCTTCCAATCACCTTATTATATATGGAAATTAATAAATGCATGTAAATAAGTTATTGGGCTTAACCATGATGTTTTCTATAGTGCATGTAATGCATATGGTATGTTGGTATTGGTAGTTATGCTCAAAGTTAATTGGTTATAGACAGCTAGTTAATTATTGCTTTATAATTTAACTAGATGGTTGCATGTGTAGTTTCTGTTGTGGTGACAATTTTGTGATGATAATGATCTCTTCTGTGAAACTTGTTGATAACAAAGCAGTAGATAACAGACTCATCTGTATTGTCCTAAAATTTTATAGTTATACGCTATAGGGTTTGAGAGTTATAGCTTCTAGAAGTCAGCTAGCAGAGTTGCTTATTCTCTAGACAGATCTGAATGATTGAATTGTTTGACCTAGCTAACTATTGAATCACCTTATGATGATTCTAAGAAAGTTATAGATAATTTTATAAGCTTTCCAGAAAGTCCAAGATCATATTATTTGAATGTGCAAAACTCCTGTTAAGGTCTAAACAAGTGGCTACTGTCTTGTAGTCCAGAAGATGCTTTAAATGGATGTTTGATTAGTTATTAGAGAAGAAATATGCACCTACTCAGTAAAATAGTGCGATCACTGTGGTGGTTGCCGTTGTACTTATGCTCTTATAAATTGGTCGGTTCTACCACATGCGTGGATAGCGTCAGTAGCCTGTTGTAGTAGGGACGTCGCCTCGCAGCCCATCGCATTGACATGATGCGACGAAGCCGCACTACCAAACCACGCAAGCGTCTCATTGCTCGTTGGTCGTGGGCTGGTCGATGACCCGTGAAATATAATAGCAGAGACAAGGGGCGAGAGGGAATGCTCTTCAGAGCTCCTACTTCAATTCCATCCCAAAGCTTTTACCCTCCACCCTACTGCGCCCTCTGTGCTATCGGCGCCCCCTGCGGGGACAATGGAGTGGACGATGTTGTCCATTGACCGAGCGGCGTTCGACCGATTGGGAGAGAGACCGGTGATCCCGGACGCCGTCGGAGCCACATTGGCCCTTGAGCCGGGTTCTTCGTCCGTGGTCATGCTCGAAAAGCATTCCCGTGAGGCATCCGCCGATGGGGGCAGCCATCGGCGATGCCGTTAGATTGGTTAATCATTTGCCTTCTAAATCCGATCGCTCTCCCCCTTAACATCTGGGCTCAAACTTGGCTTGCATTATTGTGCAGCGATTCCTCCATGGCAGTGCCATCCCCCATCGTGGGGCTTCCCACCGGTGGTGCCAGAGAGTCGTCCCATCGTCGTTCACCATCATCGAGCCCGTCTGTCCCCACATAGCCCTCTACTTCTGAAGTGGGCCAATCGTCAGAAGAGGGCAAATCTTCAGGCGACGAAAATTACCATGAGGTCCGAGCATTGATGTGTTCGTCCAGACTGGACGCTAACATGCTGCGTGGTGACTTGGCGGCCGCGTGCGCCGCACTTGACGTGGCCCAGCAGGAAACCTCCTAGGCATGAGAAGACAAGGTGGCCGTCTAAGCGGAGGCCTAGAACAAGACACAACACTTACCTTCAGCTTATGGGTTGCCGGATTGTAGATGACATAGCGCCATCCATCAGCCCCAAGGCACTAGCAAAGGATGAGGCCATTGTAGCAATCTGAGATAGCTACATTGTTCATGGTGAAGAGCAAGAAGGACAAGGAGGGGTAAACACCGACGCTGGAGGATCTCAACAAAGGCATCATCCATGAGGTTGGCCAGTGCATTCCTCTTGTTGGGGGCCTCCTCCATTTTGTCAGTGTGTAGTAGGATGAGAGCTTGCTCAGTAATGAGATCACTGAAGAGGAAAATAATCCAACAAAGATCCATCAGTGAAGTCCACAACTCATACCAATGTGCTACTTTAACAACCATTAACATTTTTTATGGTACGACCTCATCTAAATTTAGAGTAGCACCACATAGATATATATAACTCAAACTAGAGTAATAGTTAATAGAGTTGTAACCATTACAATTCCAGCTAAATCAAGTCTAACCATCACACCTACAATTAGTACACGAGCTCAGAACTTCTTCCATAGGAGATAGACAAAGATTAAGAGGACTACAATTACAACAGTTTTGAAGGAGAAAGAGGGTGGAGCAATTGTTGGGTTTTTTAGACAGAAGTCATCATCAGGAGCTAAGGGTGGATTTGAGTTGGTTCTTGACTTGAAGGCAGCAACTCCAACTTCATAGGAGTTGTACTTTTTATAACAAGCACCACAAAACCTAGCTCATGGCCATTGTACACAACATAGCAGGGATGACTCATCTCAAATTTGCACAACCCAAATAGGTTGCCTCATTTTCACAAGTAGAATGTCAGTGCACAAGTGGTAGTGATCATCATTGGCATCAGTAGCAACATGTACAGCTTAAACATTAGTGGCCTCAGTCATGTGAATGATAGACACAATGCATTGATTAGCTTTCAATGCCTTCCTCTTGTTTATAACCAAATGGATAACTTGGTTGTCAACAAGGAGAAGACACAGAAAGCAAACATATGAGCTGTATCCTAATACATCCAATAGCCATGTAGACATCATTGGCATAGAAATGTGGCCTCAGATATGTTACAAGTTCAAAATACCATAAGGACTCACTGGTGGCACTAGGGCATACAAAACAAAAATGTAGAATCAAGCAAGCACTAGATAGAAAAAATAGTTTAACGCAGATAGTTATAATCAAGCAAGCACTTGACAATTAACAGGCCTAGTTGCAGATAGGCATTTACAGTAAGAACACTGAAGATATGCAGAAAACCAAGACACCAGCAGAAAACCAACTAGTGCCACCTCCTAGTTCTTTTCATCATCATTAGCCTAACCAAATATACAATGCTACAATGTTTCTTGTATACCTCATGTTCAAGCAAGGACCAACACAGTGAAGTGAATAGGAAAAGGCAAGAAAGGAGACCCGTGGATCAGATCTGTCACCTCTGCTGCGGCACACGACGGACATGGACACCAATGCCGCCGCACTCCACTGGGAAGACACGCCCCCTAGCCTCCAAAAGGACACCTGAGCCACCACAACACACTGGGGATCCTCCGTTGCTGCTGCCACAAGTCCAATGGGCATAGATTTATTTCCACTTGCAGGGGATATATCCAATATATAGGTCAACCTATCCACACAGAGAACATATACTACTATGAGGGCTCTAAAGACATGTCAACACACCCAAGCATATAGCGCAATGGTGAAGACGGTCTATTCCTTACTCTGAGTCTTGGGTTTGACTCCCAGGTCTCATGGTTTTTTTTTGAATTTGAATTTATTAAACCCTGGCGGCAACAAGTGACACGCAAGCCATCGGGTCCCACAGGTCAGATGGAGATGGAGAAAGGCCCCATAGGTACACATGACATGTAAGCCATCGGGTCCCACAGGTCGGATGGAGATGAAGAAGGGTCCTACAGATACACATGACACGCAAGCCATCGGGTTCCACGGGTCGGATGGAGATGGAGAAAGGTGTTGTCGGGTCCCACAAGTCGGATGGAGAAGGGTCCACAAGCACAAGTGACACGCAGGCCATCGGGTCCCACTGGTCGGATGGAGATGGAGAAAGGCCCCATAGGTACACGTGACACGTAAGCCGTTGGTCCCACAGGTCGGATGGAGAAGGGTCCCATAGGTACACGTCGCATGGAGAAAGGATCGAGCGGAGACTTTTATGACGAATTGCAAGCGTCATGGATGAGTAACTGCAGGTCCCATAGGTACATGTCCAATGGAGAAAGTACCGTATGGAGATCTATGACGAAGTGCCATTCATTACAGATCAAATATTGTTCATCACAGATGTGTAGTTAGTTCAATGACGAAGCCCTATTCGTCACAGTATTAAAGAAGATCGTCACAGACGAGTCACGCGAGTGATCTGTGATGAAACCCTGTGCTCTTCTATGACGTTTCTTGTGACAATATCTGATTTTTTCATAGATAGAGAGGGTTTGAGGATCGTCACCACTAATCAATGACGAAATAGAAATATTCATCATAAAAAGCGATCTTCTAGGACAGTTTCGGAATCGTCATTAACATTGTGGATATTTCTAGTAGTGTGAGGGGGGCACGGGCGGGGGGTCAGCGTTAGAGAGATAGAAGAGAGGGATAGGGAATATATTATTTCTCTTGCTTAAGATCGAATGATTACATAGCCCTTTTATTTATAGTCCTGGGAGACTTGATCCTTAAGCAATCTAATTTAATTGAAAGAGTCCTTATAGATTTGGACTGCTTTCATAACAAGTAACTATTTATTCTCCTAACAAAATCTCACTCTATTTTTCCTAAGCAAACCTCTTACAGTTCCTATTTTACTCTAATCCATCCCGGTTGCGGGGTTTGCCCAAGGCAATGGTGGCTCGCCTTGGCCGCACCCTCCTCTGGTCGCGCCGCCACCTCCTCTGGCCATGCGTAGGAGGCGTCGCAGGCCTGACAAAGCCGTGCGTTGAGTCTCGCTCGGCCCGCTAGGCCAGTTATCAAGGGGGGCCACATTGGGCGCATGACAGCCGTCTTCCCTTACAAACGAAAGGTACACACCACGTGATCCAATCTATTGCGGTCGTTTGCCTTGCTATGTTGATCATGTTAATCTTCGTTATGTCGCTGCTAATCTTGTCCAATCTAACTAATATGTTAGGGCTCTACATGCTAGTTTATGAGATTGTCATGATTTATATTCTGGTATTAATCTGGAAATTACCTCATTTTTCAACGGGGTCATCCCACGAGAATGACAAGGCATGGCCACTGCAGCATGGATCACGACCATGACCCTAACTTTCTCAAGCCACGATGGAAACCTTGGGGAGGAGAGGGGGTCGTTTTTGCAAGCTCAACCACTGCAGGACTCATGGCACGAACACCGCGCAGTAGGGCTAAGGAGGCTAAAGAGAATGTCTACAATGCTATGTTTGGGCAGCCAATCAAATGGTGACCAAATTTGTAAATGGTGCTCAATTTTGGGTTGGATGTCTTGGACATATTTAGGCATAAGTGAAACACATATATCTTTTATGGATTCATATATCCACGTTATATTATGTTCTAGAAAATATATATATACTACCGTTCCAATACAAATACACACACATAACCAATCAATACATTCACATAATGCTGAGCCATACTATTTTTAATTTAATTAAAGGTAAATCATAATATTGAAATATAACTTCAGCAATACATTACAAAACATTGTATCTATTATTGTGATTACATAAAGACAAACAATACCCTGCAGAAAAGACACAGCCACATGCGTGCCGTCCTTTGATCGAGTACGAGTAATACGTTGGCATATTTTTTGATGAGTTGCTATTATATATATCTTAGTGCTAACTAAAACCCAGGAGCGAACACTACAGAAACAATTAACCGAGAGACTTAAGGGCAGTCCCCATGAAAGAAACTAGTAGTTTCTATAACATAGGATACCGCACCAAAAAAATACTGTTTTCCAACCCATGATTTCTATAAGTAATAATTATTTTCTCTTTCTCTCTCCCAACTTTATCTTCTTCTTCCAATGGGAGTGCGGCACGAGCCCCCTAGAAACTGGTGGTTTCTCCCCAATGACGATTTAAGGTTTCTTAGTGCATTGGGTCAAGAGAAGACCTGATTTCTTTGTGAGGAAATTATTTCTATGATTTTTGCTCTCTTTCTTCATTAATTACGTTGCCATGTCAGCTTTTTGCCTACGTGGCAAGTCATTTAATGAGGATAGAAACCATCATCAATACACCATTGGGACTGCCCTAAGTGGCTCAAATCATTTTCAAGCCCTAGAGCCCCTCGTTCCCATCTTCCATATCTAGAAAAGTTAGGAGAGATTCAAAGGGAGGCTCTATTGTGGCAAAGGCAGCTGTAGGAGGGCAAGGGACAGGATCTGAACATTCCATTCCTAAGCAACATTGCTGCGGTGAGGCGCGGCTGTCTTACCAATTCCCTGGCGAAGCTATGGTGGACACCGCATGTAGCGCCGTCATCAAAAGGACCAGAGTGAGGAGTAAGAGGAATGCCGGTGACCTGCCGGTCATCCACTTCGCTGCCGACGCTCCTCTCGCCGCCATATAGGACCGGTGAGGCCACGAACGCATAGGCTTGCTCATCGTCTGCTACTTGCCTGACATTAACGCTGGCAATTTGGCTGTAGTGTTTGGTCCCAGAATGATTCACAAAACATGCCTATTTTCCATGGACCAGCGCGGACGGACAAATCTTGGACTTCACTTAAAATTTCTCTTGCAACTCTATGTGGTGAACGTGTATTATGTTGGATATAATATGGGCTTGGCCCATATAATATTTAATAATCAAATAAAACTCTATGGTACGTAACATTAAGTGTTGTATGGTTTAATAACATATGGAATTTTGACTGAACGCTGACTCAGCTTATATGGTTGGAAATTATTCATTTAAATTGAGAAGCTGAGTAAAGGATAAAGGCGTGCCACACGTATGCGCACGCGCTGCCGCCGCCGGCCGGGCCGTGGCCGTGGCCGTGGGCGTGGCGAGGTGGGCGTGACCAGTCTCTTGCCACTTAAATCCACATTATCATGGGAGTTTCGCTCCTTGATTGTGGAGGTGAACTTATATCCGCAGTCCTCCGTCAGTCCAGACCTCGTCTTCCGCAACCGTTCCTGAGAGAATCCACATCTCCGCAGCCCTCTGTCTTTCCCGTCCCGTTCCTCTGCGCGCACGGAGTAGCGGGAGAGCAGGTGCCTCCGGAACCCTCGTTCGCCAGAGAACCTTGCACGGGGTGCGCGGCGATTAGGTTTTGGGGGAGCGATCCGCGACTGCTCGTCTAGATCCCGTCTCCTTCCCGTTCTTCCCGGTGATTGTCCACGAAACCGCGAGCTGTCTTCTTCCTAGTGATCTGTTCGTGGGACTGCACTGCGAACATCGTCCTGCACTGACTGTGGTCCGCGACTTTGAGCAACGCACTATGTTGACTAGTGCGAATGGAGCCTCCGATGCCCTCGACATGGGACCCTCCGCTGGGTACAGTCTAATCTTTCTGATTACTGTAATCTGTACTTTTACTGTATCTATCTGTATGTCATCTCTGCATGCTGTAGCGTTTGTTAGAGATATACACATGCACATATATGTTGTCATGAACCTGCTGATGTTATTTTTCTGGATTAAACTGATAATAAAAATGCCTAAATTTCCAACAATCCAAAAACCTAATGTTAGGCAATTTTCTGTCAGTGGTTTTGCTGCTGCTTTGAAGCCAAATAATTTTGATGGCAAGAATTTCATGATATGGAGTGCCAAGATGGTATTGTGGTTGACTGCGACGAACTGCTATCACGCCGTGCTAGGGAAGCCTGAACAGTTTATTCCTGAGGAGGAGCGAAAGTTCTTGGCTACCGATAACCTGTTTCGAGGCGCCGTGATTAGTGCACTTCATCCCAAGTATGAGAAAAACTACATATCTTGCACATCAAGCAAAGAGTTATGGGATGCTCTTGAGGCAAAGTTTGGGGTTTCTGATACTGGTAGTGAGCTATACCTTATGGAGCAGCTGTATGACTACAAAATGGTTGAAAACCGTTCTGTGGTCGAACAGGCTCATGAGATACAGGCGCTAGCGAAGGAACTAGAACATTTCCCATGTCTGTTTCCCGACAAGTTTGTGGCCGGTGGTATAATCGCTAAGCTGCCACCTTCTTAGAGGGATTTTGCTATTTCTCTAAAACACAAGAGACAAGAGTTTAGCGTGGCTGGGCTTATTGGATCTCTTGATGTTGAGGAGAGGGCGAGAGCAAAAGACAACCATGGAAAAGGAGTTGAGTCTTCTGCTGCCAATATGGTGCAGAAGAAAAACCCATTTACATCTCGTAATAAAAAGAAGAAGAACATGCAAGAGAACAACAATGCAAAGCCTAAGCAGACTGCACAGTTTAAGAAGAAAAACAACAAGAAAGGTGGAGGTTGCTTTGTTTGCGGGAGTGATGAGCATTGGGCAAGTGCGTGCCCAGACCGCAAATATAAGCAAGAAAAGAAATCAGCAAACATGGTAATTAGCGAGACTAGAGGAGGAACATCTGGGTATGGTAATTCTTTACCTTTTGTTCTTTCAGTTTGTCTCTCACCTAAGTGGTGGATGGACAGTGGTGCTAATATTCATGTGTGTGCTGATGTTTCTTTGTTTATTTCCTATCAGGCCGGCAGGAGTGGAGCCTTGCTGATGGAAATGGTTCGCATGCACGTGTTCTTGGTGCTGGTATGGTCGTTCTGAAGTTTACTTCAGGAAAGACGGTGCTATTAAAGAACGTGCAACATGTCCCCTTCATCAAGAAGAATCTTGTTAGCGCTTCTCAGATGTGTCACGATGGTTTTAAAATTGTGCTTGAGTCTAATAAATGTGTTGTATCGAGACATGGAACATTTGTTGGAAAAGGTTATGATTGCGGAGGCTTGTTCCGCTTAGCTTTGCTTGATGATGTGTGTAATAAAGTGGTGAACAATGTTAATGCTTCGGATGAGTCGAATATTTGGCATTCATGACTTTGTCACATTAATTTTGGCTGTCTCACGTGGCATGCAAATCTGAATTTAATCGCAAAATTTAACTTAGTCAAAGATTCTAAGTGCCAGATGTGTGTGCAATCGAAGCAACCGCGCAAGCCTCACAAGGCTGCTGAGGCGAGGAACTTGGCACCATTAGAACTTGTTCATTCTGATTTATGCGAAATGAATAGCGAATTGACTAAAGGCGGTAGACGATACTTCATGACTTTTATAGATGATTGTACTAGATTTTGCTACGTGTATTTATTAAAAACAAAAGATAAAGTGTTGCATTACTTTAAGGTCTATAAAGCTAAGGTAGAAAATCAACTTGAGAAGAAAATCAAGCGTTTGCGGTCCAATCGTGGGGGAGAATATTTCTCAAATGAATTTTTGGAGTTTTACGTGGTGCATGGAATTATTCATGAGAGGATGCCACCATACTCACCACAATCCAATGGGATTGCAGAGAGAAAGAACCGCACTCTAACTAATTTGGTTAATGCCATGTTGGAGACTGCGGGACTATCTAAGGAATGGTGGGGTGAGGCTATATTGACAGCATGTCATGTCCTGAATAGAGTGCCCACAAAGAATAAAGAAATTACACCATTCGAGGAATGGGAGAAGAAGAGATTAAATCTCTCTTACCTACGAACTTGGGGTTGTTTGGCTAAGGTGAATGTGCCAATAAACAAAAAGCGAAAGCTTGGACCAAAGACTGTTGATGGTGTCTTTCTTGGTTATGCTATTCACAGCGTGGGTTATAGATTTTTAATTATAAACTCTAATGTTCCTGAGATGGCTGTTGATACAATTATGGAATCTAGAGACGCCATATTTTTTGAGAATGAGTTTCCCATAAAAAATGCACCTAGCACAACTGGTCATGAATTTATAATTCCCCATAAGCATGAAAATTTTACTCCGATAGAACAAACTGAGGAACCCTATATGCAAAATCCTGAGGAGGATGACACTATAGTCACTAGAAAAAGTAAGAGACAGAGGACTGCAAAGTCTTTTGGTGATGACTATATTGTGTACCTTGTGGATGACACACCAATGACCATTGAAGAGGCATATTCCTCTCCTGATGCTGACTTATGGAAGGAAGCAGTATGGAGTGAGTATGTCTAATGGAACTTGGGAAATAGTTGATCGTCCCTATGGGTGCAAGCCTATAGGTTGCAAATGGGTGTTCAAGAAAAAGCTTAGGCCTGATAGTACTATTGAGAGGTACAAGGCAAGGCTTGTGGCCAAGGGTTATACTCAAAAGGAAGGTGAGGATTTCTTTGATACTTATTCACCGGTTGTCCGATTGACCACAATTCGAGTTTTGCTTTCCCTGGCAGCCTCTTATGGTCTTATCGTTCATCAAATGGACGTTAAGACAGCTTTCCTAAATGGAGAGTTGGAGGAGGAGATCTATATAGATCAGCCTGATGGGTTTGTAGCAAATAGTCAAGAAGGCAAGGTGTGTAAATTATTAAAGACATTATATGGCCTAAAACAAGCTCCTAAGCAATGGCATGAGAAGTTCGACAGAACTTTAACATCTGTTGGCTTTATTGTGAATGAAGCTGACAAATGTGTGTACTATCGGTATGGTGGGGGTGAAGGAGTCATTTTGTGCTTATATGTTGATGACATACTGATCTTTGGATCCAGCCTCAAAGTGATCGAGGAGGTAAAGGAATTTCTATCTAAAAATTTTGAGATGAAAGATTTGGGAGAGGCTGATGTTATTCTTAATATCAAGCTTCTAAGAGAAGGTGATGGTGGGGTAACTCTGTTACAAACCCACTATGTGAAAAAGGTGCTGCGTCGCTCTGGGTTCAGTGACTGTACACTTGCTCCTACACCTTATGACCCTAGTGTGCTATTGAGGAAAAATTAGAGAATAGCAAGGGATCAATTGAGATATTCCCAGATCATTGGTTCGCTCATGTATCTTGCTAGTGCAACAAGGCCTGACATCTCATTTATTATGTGCAAGCTGAGCCGGTTTGTGTCAAACCCGGGAGATGATCACTGACGTGCTCTTAAGAGAGTAATGTGCTACCTAAAAGGGACCATGAGCTATGGTATTTGTTATACCAGACATCCAAAAGTGTTGAAAGGCTACTGTGATGCCAACTGGATTTCTGATGCTGATGAGCTTTATGCCACAAGTGGATATGTGTTTTCGCTTGAAGGTGGCGCTGTTTCCTGGAAGTCTTGCAAGCAGACTATCTTAACGAAGTCTATAATGGAAGCAAAACTCACAGCATTAGACACTGTTGGATCTGAGGCTGAGTGGCTTCATGATCTCCTTATGGATTTACCGGTTGTTGAAAACCCCATACCGGTTATTTCTATGAACTGCGATAACCAGACTGTGATTACGAAGGTTAATAGTTCTAAGGATAACATGAAGCCCACAAGGCATGTTAAGAGACGACTAAAATCTGTCAGAAAATTAAGAAACTCCGGAGTAATAGCGTTGGACTATGTTCACACGTCTAACAATCTGGCAGATCAGTTCACTAAGGGTCTATCACGCAACGTGATAGAAAGTGCATCGAGAGAGGTGGGTTTGAGACCCACTTGAAATTTACTATAGTGGTAACATGTTCTACGTGATTGGAGATCCCGTAAAGTAGAATGGTGAAACAAGCTAGTAGTAAATTGTGAGGAAAGATCCTTAGTAAGACTCATTTCTGATGCATATCTTTTCTTTCTGTAAGGCAGGCTGGCTTTTGCCTTAATGTGTTTCAAGTGGCTTGTCAAAGCAAAGATGTTGTCCTACAGAACATCTTTTGAGGAACACACCTATATGAGTCAGACTGCTGGTCATAGTCTATGAGATTTGGGTGATCTCTAAATACTCATGAAAGGCACTAAAGTGTGACTTATATGCTTCAAATAGAGGGGATAACTTTTGCTGTCCAGTATCAGCTAAGGACTTTAGTGACATTCACCTCACACAAAACTGTCAATTCAAGGCTTAGTCCATTGTTCAGTTGTGACTGAGTGAAACTATTGTTCTAGAAGGATGTTCAACTTAACAGTCTCCATCGAAACACTGGTATATAAAAGAAATGTGGTTCTAAGACTACTTTGTTATAAACCCTAGAGTTTGGTGGGGATTGTTGGATATAATATGGGCTTGGCCCACATAATATTTAATAATCAAATAAAACTCTATGGTACGTAACATTAAGTGTTGTATGGTTTAATATCATACGGGATTTTGACTGAACGCTGACTCAACTTATATGGTTTGAAATTATTCATCTAAATTGAGAAGCTAAGAAAAGGATAAAGGCGTGCCACACGCGAGCGCGCGCGCCGCCGCCGCCGGCCGGGCCGGGCCGTGGGTGTGGGCGCAGGCCGGGCCGAGGCCGTGGGCGTGGTAGGTGGGCGGGCGTGGCCAGTCTTTTGCCACTTAAATCCACACTATCACGGGAGTTTCGCTCCTTGATTGTGGAGGTGAACTGACTATGTCAGTTACCGTCCCTTCCGCTTCTCGTCTCCTGGGACTCTCCGCTGCCTCAGTCCCTTCCCCTGTCGCAGCCATATATCCGCAGTCCTCCGTCAGTCCAGACCCCGTCTTCCGCAACCGTTCCCGAGAGAATCCACATCTCCGTAGCCTCTGTCTTCCCCGTCCCGTTCCTCTGCGTGCACGGAGTAGCGGGAGAGCAGTGCCTCCGGAACCCTCGTCCGCCAGAGAACCTTACACGGGGTGTGCGGCGATTAGGTTTTGGGGAGCGATCCGCGGCTGCTCGTCTAGATCCTGTCTCCTTCCTGTTCTTCCCGGTGATTGTCCACGGAACCGCGAGCTGTCTTCTTCCTGGTGATCCATTCGTGGGACTGCACTGTGAACATCGTCCTGCACCAACTGTGGTCCGTGACTTGGAGCAAAGCACTATGTTAACTAGTGCGAATGGAGCCTCCGATGCCCTTGGCATGGGACCCTCCGCTGGGTACAGTCTAATAATTATCCAATCGTTGACTAATTAGGTTCAAAACGTTCGTCTCGCAAAGTACAACCTAACTGTACAATTAGTTTTTGATTTCGTCTACATTTAGTACTCCATGCATGTACCACAAGTTTGATGTGACGGAGAATCTTTTTTTTTTGCATAGTGCCAAAGTTGGGAGTTGGGAGCAACTAAACAGGGCCCTGGTGTAAACTGTGGACAACATGGACTTCTGCCATCTCTAGGTAGGCCATGGCCCTTGTGAAACTAACGGAACCTAGGCACCTAGCTAGTTTTAAAATTGCGAAAATACAATGAAGTGCTCATGAACAGAGACTCCTTTATTTCCCCAGTATGCAGGCTTTTCAACAAACTTGTGGTCTGTGGAGAAGGAATGGTAAGTCCAGTCTACACAACACAAACCTAGTTGAAGAAACCGGACAGCAAGCAATTTGGCAACTTGCATACATAATACTCGTCGCCACAGTTAGTGCTTGAATGATAGGCGTTGCCGAACACCGAGTTGGGACGTAATGTGTGTCTATATATGGACGATCCTTTGGACGAACTAATCTATGGACGAAACTCGGCAATCTACCACCACAATGCAAATTCAATTCAGTTTCTATATATTAGAGCCCATGCAAATTAAACCATCGCATGACGACGCACTAAAAACCAAAATAAAAGGCATTGTTATATGAATCGAATTATAGGATCTACTGACATTAAGACAGGCAATTACACGGCATGAATGATTGTGAAAGCTAAAAAGAAAATTTAAAACTCCCCCCTAAATATAAAACCTAATCATACCTCGTTTTAAGTTACAGTTTACACTAACACTGTACACTAGCTGAAACTGATCTTGATATAAAATCTTAACTCTGATTGATCTCAAACTTTATCAGAATAAATTATATAAAATTCACGAACTACCAAGAGGTACGCAAACCTCAACTCTGATTGATCTTGATATAAAACCTTAACTGTTATTGATCGTAACCAATAAATGAGCAAGAGGTATGCAAACCTCACCAACTAGGCCTAAATCTAGAGCAAGCCTTTTTAGTGATGGTCTAACTAGCCTAAGCACTTCACAAAACACCTACACAAATCACCAAATGATTTCACTAAGCACTATAGTGGTAAGAGTTGGAGCCTCAACTCCCTTGGTACTCGATGGAATCTATATTGCAGTTTAGATATTCTTTTATTGAGATCAACTGGAGTGTTAAATATGCAATACAAAGTTAAAGAAGAATCACGTCTCGATTATATGTTCACAAGTTGCTGTATATGGTCATTGCTTGCCATAGGCAGCACAGCAAGTCCGTACCCGGTCCGCAGGCATCACAGTCGTTTCCTACTTGTTCTTTGTTTGGAAACCCGTCACTATTTGTATTGGCACGTGGGTACATTGAATCTAGTTAAAGGAGCAATAATGCAAGATCGGGGACCTAAACATAGGATTGGCCAGCACATCGATAATTCCCGTCGTATCCTCATGTGTGCGCCAATGTGTACAGTTCATGCCACGTTATGCTTAACTATTTCAGCAGTATTTTTCAGCGAACGAATAGTATTTTCCTCTCACAACAAATCAACGTAAACATTAGCATAAGTCAAATTTCAGTAAAATGAACAGGGCCTAAAGATAGAAGCCAGACCTACGATTTCAACCGTATGGTCGATTTAAAGGAAGGTAAATGATTGCTGAAGCCAAAAACAAACTTTAACACTCCCCCTAAGTAAAAAATTTATTTAAAGTTCTGAACAGAATAATGCATCTCCAGTTAAAATAATCTCGACACAAATTATTAAACTAGATGAAACTTTCGAACTAACCCAACAACTAGAATAACATCAATCGAATGTCTGGAGTTTGAAATATGAAAGTAATAAGCATGCCATATCAGTGATTTGTAGAGGCGGCTGGGAACAGAGCCGTCTCTACAAATTTATTTTCAGTGGCGGTTGGACACTACAACTGTCTCTATAAATTTATTTCTAGAGATGGCTAGGAATAACAGTCGCCTCTATAAATCTATTTACAGAGCTGGCTGAGTATTTTCAGCCACCTCTGTTATATTTCTCGTCAAGATCAAACTATGAATACATCCGCCTCTGCTACATTTCCTGCCAAGATTCAAGCTATGAATCAGCCCGCCTATGCAATGGTACATATCCCGCCAAGATTCAAACTGTGTTTGTGATGACTTACTATATGTACATTTGTTCAAACATCAGAACGTACACTACATTTGGGAGCCAATGTGTTGAAACACACGCTCATTTGGATGCAAGATAATTTTACATCAGGAATCTTATATTATTTCTAAATTATCGTAACCACTTTTATATATTCTTTCTCTCTTGTACATTTGCATAAGGAACCCTTTTCTACTATTTATTCTTCCCCACAGCTTTAGATTGACCGACCGATATGCACGGAAAAGAAGATACGTGCGACCTGGAGTTTGCGGATCTTTACGCACAAGTGGGGGTTTTTTCCTAAGTGCCAAAAGACTGGGAGATGAATTTGGAAGTTGTTGGAGCTGAATTTTTTTCATTCTTCCCAAAATCACGGATTGGGAAGGATTATTGGATACTGTGGGAGATGCTCACAGGCCTAAGAGGAGGCACATCAGAGCATCTCCAAGAGCCTTTATCTCACTGTCTAAATCATTATTTGAAGAGTCATTTGCATAAAAATTGATTTCTATATCTTTCCACTCTCCAATAATTTTTGTATATCTTGCGTGCGCTCTAGAGAGCCATTCTCGTCTTCTATTTTTTGATAGTGAAAAATTCATAATAGAAGATAGCTATATTTAAATAATTATTTAGATAAGCTGTCGGAAGGTAGCATTTAGGATTGATATAGAGAGCCGCTTCGGTGTTTTTAGTTTTGTAACTTAAACAGCAGGCTAGTAGAAAAATCCTATTTGATAATGGGCTCCCGTTAAAGAATATAGACGTAGGCCCAGTCGGCCAATGTCGACTTGGCAGTTGGGCCTACATGCTCTCCGCTTGGTGAAGCTGTCTCGCATCAATTGCCGTAGCGCATTCGCGCTGCTCCTCTGCCCCCATTCTCCCCGCCACATCGCCGCCGCCCCCGCCCCCGCCGCAGGTGGCCTGCTCTCCTTGGTCCCTCCGGAGTTCAGCGGGATAGAGATGGTACGAAGCTCTGTGATCGAGCATGTATTACTAGTTTGATTTGTGCGTCTCATCCCTGGATTTGTCCAAGAGGCTTAAACGTGTTTGCTGTTGGTTAATCTTGTTATAATTACAAGCGGGTGAAAAATCTTGGATTCCTGGCATGCTATAATTCTTGATTGGTAGAAACATATGTGGATTCGTGTCTCAATTCTTACTTTGCCTTCGCCAGTGTCCGTTATACATTACCTGCGTTAGTCCTTTCTGCTATTATCATAGCAAGTAGAAATTTTACATTCCCTCACACACAAAAACAAAAACCTCTAGAAATCTCCTATAACTAAAAAGAACAAAGTGTGGATATTTTTTTTTGTGCGACATTTGTTTTGGTTCTTCCGTCTGCCCATGCCTGCGATTCCACGACATCTCCCGCATGCACATTGATTACAGATTAATCTTAATTACTGATTGATCGTGCCATTCTCCTTGATTGAATATTGCATGTCATGTAATAGAGGAATCACGGCAAAATAGGAAGTAGAAAATTATTGTGCTATCCATATACACATTGCATGTTTGCATGCACCAGCATACATGGCAACGAGCAAAAGGAAAGAGAATTAACACAGAATGAAAGAGAATTAAGATAAAAGAAACCTCTTTGTACTTCTGAGAACCTTGCCAAATCTGTCTACATTTAATTACTTCCCCTCTTTGCATTTGCAAAAGGGATAGCTTTTTCCTTCTTTTATTTGGTTTCACGCTCATGTGTTCTATCGTCCTCGCTTGCGGTTTCTTGCTGAACTTGCCCTTGGGTCTGTTCATTTTGAATCCTTTCCCCATATCCCCGTTCCCCAATCCATGGTCCATCGCGACAGTAGACACCAGACACTATTTCTTTTTGGATTAAACTAGGTAGCGTGCCCATGCATTGCTACGGGATAACTAACAATTTATACTAAAAACACATGGATCGCACGATAAGATAACAACACTGTAAAAATTAAATACCAACGTTAAAGTGACATTTAATCCAAAAAACAAAGTTTATGAATTTTACACAGTCACGGAGTGCGCAGCGTCGCAGACTCACGAACTCTACTTTATAGACCTTTTCATGATGCGGCTAAAATAATGTTTTATATTGACATGAAGAAATCTCCGATATCCATTTCTTTAATTGTAATCCATTTATCTGGACAATGTTTGAGTTGAGGGCACGGTTACAGTTTTTAGTAGCTTTGCGATATTGTCCGAAGCTATGAGATGATTGATGTCTTGCAATGATCCTTTCATTAATTTAGTTTTCTATCTATGTTTAATGGTTTATTCAGTCTATTTTATAGGCACTCCGGTAGATAATGGATGACAAAATTCAAGCATCCATAATTTATCTCTTTGATTTTGAGCATGAGTTTTGTTTTTATTTTTTAATTGATATATTGTCCTTGTATTTTTACTGTAGTGTTAGCACGGGTATGCATGAAAAATGGAGATGTCTTTACACTGCAGAAAAATCTTTCAAGAAGATCATGCATAGATTATTCTTGTATTGAATATTATATATATACAATCACCTAAATATTCTAATTAAACTACAAAATTTTGAATTAGGATACGAGGTAAGACATGCGAACAGATATTTCAAAACTACCTGTAGAGTCCAAATAACTTAATAAATAAATCCTTCTGGAGGTAATGCAAATCCTCTCTAATCTTTTATTTGGTGTAGTTAGTGTTATCATTGTACCCGCATATATTCATGGGAAATAAATCGTAGACAAAACGTGGACACTTTTTGGTGCGACATTCTAACATGGATCCATCGTCCTGCCAATATCCTTGAGACAGATCACATAAAGGATGAGAGTCCCTCTATGAGATTGCTCACAAGAGACTCAAACTTATATCTGATCATGGTAATATTGAATTGCTTTGCATCAAAAGCATCGGCAATGATAAACGGGGACATAGGTTTTAGTATGCATAGTGGAGGAAAACTCAACATTGGCCTTCTCAGCAGCTTTTCTGAGCCTTTGTAATGCTAACTTGTCCTTAATCAGATAGTCAAGAGGTGCACCATAAAATTATGCACCACTAACAAAAGTGTCACCATTGATTGCCTTGACCTGAAAAATATGTCGAAATTAAGAATTACAACACCTAATTCAACATCTTGGAATAGACACTCAAGTGAATACCTTATTCTATAATATGTCTGTGTGGAATAGTTCTAAAGCCACACATATTTATACGGTGAGTATAACATACTTTATTTTAAAATTTTATGAGAGATTTTTTAAGACACGCAATATTATCCATGTGACAGGCACTAATATTTATATATATACTCGAACCTGTGTGTACAGGATTATATGGAGATGCAGCGGAACTTATTCATGGATTATTGGCACATGAAAGAAATAGATATCGGAAAATTCTTTCTGCCGATATAAAATATTATCTTAGCCATATCACGAAAAAGTCTATACAGTAGAGTTTGTGAGCCTGCGACACCGCGCTCTCCGTGACTGTGTTAATTTCACGAACTTTGCTTTTTGAAATAAATGTCACTTTAACATCGATATTTAATTTAACAGTGTTGTTATCTTATCGTGTGATCCGTGTGTTTTTAGTACAAAAGATTTAGTTGTCCCGTAGCAACGCACGAGCACGCTACCTAGTCTTACGTACAAATACCTAAGTAGCACGAACCTTGCCGACATGCCAGACATGGTTGATCCTGTATAATCGGCTACCTTTTCTATCTCATGGTTATTGTACTGGTGCTCTGGGTATTCGGCGTTTATGCAGTGCTCAATTCTTCCATAAATGAGTAGGTTAGAATGAACATGATCTGTCAAATGTTTACTTAGATTACTTCTTTTGCAGCCTTTACATGGCGGATGAACCTTCTGATGCGTGCTCATGCACAAATTAAGACGATGCTAGGGATAAAAGGAAGAGAATGAAGAGCTTTTCAAACATTATTCAATATATATTTGACATGGGTGGGCATGAGCTCTTCATAGATCAGTACTTTTATTTTATCCTTCTCTTCAGACGATGCACGCTGAATCTGTGAAGGCATGGGTGGGCATGAGCTGGGTTCGAACAGTGGGATCTCTGAAGAAATCCTTGCTGGGCTCCAATAGCTACCAGATTCAGTGTTGGGTGCTTCTAAGATCTTATCTTCTGATGATAATAAGTTTGCAGTGCTGTTGCCGCTTTCAGTGGATATGTGGATGAAATCGATATTAATGAAAGTTGGAAAGAAGTGATGTTACTCATCAGCTCTATCCAGATTCCTTCTATTTGCCTCATGGGCTTATGGTTCGTACTAAATTTGTTGAGCTTGGTCTTATAGGTTGCACATTTGTTTGGACTTGCTACTAGTTTCCTAGATGCAATGGTCTGTTTTAGAGATATGAATGATATCATATTTTCATATGCATATATTCAATCACGTTGTTTTTGCAGCATGCTATCCTGCTCCTAAGGGCATGTACGATGGGTCCCTTAACCCCGTCTCTTCGACGCAATTTTTACGAAAAACACCCCGTACGAGCTTGGAGACCGAGCGGGCGTCGCCTCGCGAGGCGACAGGAACGTCCCGTGCTCCGAGGCGGAGAAGACGGCTCCAGCAGCGATGTACGGCCCGCCTCAACTCGTCGCTGCGCGGATCCCGGGCGCTCACGGGCGCGGTTGTCTTTTGGGCGCGCGCGGGAAGGTGCTATTGCGGTTGTGGCGTTGCGCTGCTCCTCGGTGAGCTGCGACGGCTGGACCCTGTTGACGGCGGCCATGGTGACCGCGGCCGTGGCCACGAGCGCCCCGCCGGAGGCCTTGAGCGCCGGAGTCCTTTTGTTCAATTAAATTGGATGGATGGTGGTGATATTTCTGTACTGTTAAGTTTCATTTAGACTTTTGTTCAATTAAATTGGATGGATGGTGGTGATATTTCTGTATTTTTGTTCAGTTTAAGTTTCTGAATGTCCTGAAAATTTTCTGAACGATGGTGTGCTGATTTCACTGCCGTATGCCCGTATCTGCACGTGCTGATTTCACATGTTTGTTTATTCCACTGCCGTTTTTTTATAACAAACTGCATGTCTTCCATTAGTAAGTGCAGCACCAGTAAGTGTGAACTGCAGCACTAGTATGGGATATTCAATAATCAATCTAAGTGCTACAGCCTATGAACCTTACTGTTGTCTGCCAATTTTTAGGTTTCTTATGGTCTTGCAAATTAAAGCTTTTTATGTTATTTGGATTAGTTATGTCGATCATGTAAGGTACTGAAGTGAGCACTTTTTATTGGCCAAGAATAAAGTGTGCATCGCCACCTATAGAGTTTCAATTACGTAGCTGCCCAGTTTCACTTACAGTGTTATAGAGTGTTTCAGTTATCTGAATCTTTGTGTGAACTGAAACTGCATTGGTACAATGAGGGAGCTAAGGAATGCACGAAAAAGGAAATCATTTACCTTATAGGAGATAATGAAGAAAATGATCAAACTGAAGAAGAGATGCCAAAGCGACCAATATTGCAAAAAAAAGAGAGAGAGAGAGAGAATGTGTTAGAGCTCTGAATGTGTTAGACTAAAATAGCTTCTCTATGCATGTTGGAACGCGGATTGCTACGAAGGTGATAGGAGTGGGACGTGGAGGGGCGAGGCTTGAACGCCCGGTGGCGAGGCGGCGGCGCCATGCTTGACGCCGAAGCTAGGGCTGTGGACGAGGGTGTGAGCGCTGGGGCGCCAGGGAGCGAGAGAGATGAATCTCAATCTCTGGCTAATCTCATTAATGAATAGTGTTCCACACTCATAACCAAATGCTAACAAATCTCTCCTCACTCTAAGGAATAATGAAACAAACTCCTAATCTCTCTGAGGGTAACAAACCAAACCAAACAAACTTCTTAAGACTCGGTTGCCGTGAACAAATTGGGACGCCGTGACGTGGTTACTGCGCGTTGGTGCTCTCCTGCCACAGTCCACCTTCAGCCACTAGCTTTGCCGCGGCGCTGGTATACTTTGCCGACCATAACATCACTCCCCCCCCTCGACGAACAACTCGTCCTCGAGCTGGAAGGAGGGGAACTCTACGCGAAGATCTTCAAGCAGCTCCCATGTGGCCTCTGCTTTCGGAAGGCCTGCCCACTGGACGAGGACATGCCAATTGCCACGACGAAGCTAAGCCTGCAAAGCACACTCCGGCTGCTGGAGGCGACGACCGTGGTGCAGTGGAGGTAATGCCGGAGGCGTAGTCAGCGGGGTGCCCCGAAACGGCTTGAGGACTCCAATGTGGAAGACTTCGTGGATGCGCGCGCCCTCCGGAAGCGACAGACGGTACGCGACATCGCCGATGCGCTCAGTGATCTGGAACGGCCCGGCGAACTACGGGCTCAGCTTGCCCCGCGGTCCAGGCAGCAGCGACTGAACTGGACGGTGAAGGACGCGCAGCCATACCCAATCGCCAACAGCGAACTCTAGCAGGCGATGGTGGTCGTCGTAGTAGCACTTCGTATATTCCTAAGCCTAAAGAAGACGCTCCAGGACATCAGCGAGGAACACGTCACGATCCTAGAGCAAAGCGTCCACGGTGTCTGTACGAGCGAAACCTGCAGTGTAGGGAATCAAGGCTGGCGGAGGCCAGCCGTCCACCATTTGGAACCGAGTGATGCGCAGGGCGGACTGGTATGATGTGTTGTAACAATACTCCACCCAGGCCAGCCACTCAAGCCACGCATGGGGGCGATCACCGGTGATGCAGCAGAGGTACATGGCAATGGTCTTGTTCACCGCCTTCGACTGTTTGTTCGTTTGTCTGGGGATGGAAGGCCATGCTGAGGCAGCGCTTGACGCCTGCGAGCTTGAACAGATCACGCCACACGTTGCCGGTGAACACAGGGTCCCGGTCGCTGACGATAGAGTTAGGGAACCCGTGCAAGCAAACGATGGCTTCGAAGAATGCCTTGGCAACCGTGGAGGTGGTGTAGGGATGGCTCAACATGATGAAGTGGGCATTCTTGGAGAAGCGATCCACCACGGTCAAGATGACACTCTTGCCATGGACGCGGTTAGGCCCTCAATGAAGTCGAGGGAAATATCAGACGACACATGTGAAGGCACCTTCAGGGGTTACAACAAACCCACTGGCTGAAGGGATTCCACCTTGTTCCTTTGGCACATGGCGCACGCGCGCACAAAGTCACAAACCAGTGCGCGATCCTGCTCGACGAAGAACTCGGTGCGTAGTCAATGTAGAGTTTTCTGGAAGCCCTCATGGCCGACGGAGTGGATGAGCTCGAGGACGGCACGCAACGTTGCGGACACCGCCGGGATGAAGACGCGGGCGTCATGGAGGATGAGACCATCCACAACATGTCAAGGTGAGCCCCGCTCAGTGACGACTGAGTCCTGGAGGGCGCGCAGGTCGGCGTTGTCGTTGAGCTCGCAGCACAGGGCGGCGAAGAGGTCGATGCCCTGGCCAGACATGGCATTGAGGCGATCGTTGGTCTCGTCCCAGCGCGGCAGGGCGTCCACGGCAATGTTGAGGCGCCCCGGCTAGAATTTGATAGCGAAGTCATAGCCAAACAATTTGCTTACCCATTGATGTTGCGGCAGTGTGGATAGGCGTTGATGGAGCAGGAACTGGAGCGCATAGTGGTCGATGCGCACCACGAAACACCTGCCCCATAGATATGGTCACCAATGGCGGACCGCTTGCTCCAAGCCGATTAGCTCTCATTCATAAGCGGCCAGCTTCATGTGGCATGGCGAGAACGGACGACTAAAGAATGCGATCGCGCCGGTGCCCTAGTGGACGACCGCGCTGAAGCAGGAGCCGGACGTGTCACAGTTGAAAGGATCAAGATGCCCAAGAGGGGGGGGTGAATTGGGCTAATTCTAAATTTTCTTGCAATAATCAAATCATACGGTTAGCCCAATTAACCCCTTGTGCCTAGAAAAGTGTTTTTATTAATCTAACGCACAACGGACTTGCAACCTATGTTCCAAACTTACTCTAGCAAGGCAATTCGATGAATGTAAGAACAAGTATTGAATTGCTCAAAGTAAATGCTCAAAGTAAATAGAGAAAGAGAAACACGGCGATGTTTTGCCGAGGTATCGGAGAGTCGTAACTCCCCACTAGTCCTCATTGGAGCACCCGCGCAAGGGTGTAGCCCCCCCTTGATCCGCGCAAGGATCAAGTGCTCTCTACGGGTTGATTCTTCGACACTCTGTCACGGCGAATCACCCAAAGTCGCTCACAACTTGAGTTGGGTCACCCACAAGCTCCGCCGGGTGATCACCAAGCTCACAATCACCACCAAGCCATCTAGGTGATGGCGATCACCAAGAGTAACAAGCACGAACTCTCACTTGACCACGCGAAGCCTAATGAGAAGATAGATGCACACTTTGCTACTCTTGATTCACTAATGAGGCTACTCTCTTGGATTCTCAAATCTCAATCACCACACTAGGACCTTGCTCTTCTTGGCACTCACAAACGTGTTTCTCAGCTGTTGGAATGAGCAAAAGTGACTCCACGCACGAGTGGAGCTTCTATTTATAAGGCAGCCTGAAAAACAAACCGTTATGAGCTTCTGCGGGGTGACCGGACGCTCCGGTCATGTTGACCGGACGCTCCGGTCAGTTCAACCCGCATTCCAGTGATAATGTGTTGACCGGACGCTGGCAGAGTCCGATCACCACTGACCGGACGCGTTCGGTCGCATTAAACCCTTACTGGAACCTTACTATACTCGACCGGACGCTGAACCCCTAGGGTCCGGTCAGCACTGACCGGACGCGTCCGGTCGCAGATTCCCTTCTCTAGAACCTTACTGGAGTCGACCGGACGCTGCCTCTCAGCGTTCGGTCACTTGACCTCTCCAACGTCCGGTCGCACCAAACACAGTCTCTTGATCAAATGAACTGACCGGACCCTGCGGCCAGTGTTCGGTCGCACCGGAGCCAGCGTCCGGTCAGCATTTGACCCTCCATTCACTTCCAACTTTCGATCATATGTGAATGAAGTTCACTCCAAAGGATCATAGGGCTGTTGTGGAGCTACCTAGAGCTAGTTTTAACAAGTGTGCACCACACCTAACTCACTATACTCACCTAGGTCAAGCTACCCATCCATACCCCCCTTAATAGTATGGCCAAAGGAAAAAACAAAGTCCTAAACTACTCTAAGTGTCACTCCAACTCCAATCAACACTTAGAACTAGTCCATCCTTAACCTTGTCGTCCATCCTTTGAAAACCAAAACGATTTCCATCATAGGGGCATGACCACCTCGATTGCCCAATCGATCTCCATTACCATGACCTAACTTAATTGCCTCTGCAAAACACACGTTAGTCATAGTAATCTTGTATTGTCATTAATCACCGAAACCCAACTAGGGGCCTAGATGCTTTCAATCTCCCCCTTTTTGGTGATTGATGACAATACCACCTTGAGTATGTAAAAGAGTGAGGTTTTTGATGGGCTTGGTTCATATAAGCTTTTGTCAATAAGAACAAAAGTGTTAGTCAAGCTTATATGACCCAAGCCAACACGATGTACTCAAAGGATATGAAAAAAGCATGAGTACAAGTAACAACGCTCATTTGCATCGAAGTATAAACGCGGAAGCAAAGGCAAATGAGCATAACACAACTAATATGACATATAAATAATGTAAAGTAGAGAGCACACATGTCATATATCACAATCACATAGATATCACTATCACATAGATATAATAATATGCATGAAAGTAACACACGAATGCATAAACATAATAGTGTATCACACAAATAAGACTCCAAATGCATATAATAAGCTAATAATAAATAACTAGCTCCCCCTAAATGTCGCTCCCCCTGAGTCTACATACCCTCTCCCCCTTTGGCGTCAAACACCAAAACCTAAGGGTCGGTCGGTGGGGCTGCAACGGACGAGCCGGGCGCTGAGGCACGAGGGGCAAGCTGGAACTAGGCGCCATCATCATCTGACCCTGAGCTCTGTACTGACTGACCCTCTATGGTAGGAAGTGTCTCTGAAGTGGTCTGGATCTGAGCTAGGGCAGGTGCTGCCTGTGATGCTGCTATGATGTCTGTCGTAGGATCTGACGAGGTGACAGATGAAGGGAGCCTCTGAGTAGTCACGGCGACAGGGGCTGCTATAGAAGGACCGGCGGTATGCATATGAGGCGGTGTAGGCATGCCGGTCAACTCCCTGAAGGATGCTCCAAGACTCCTGGAGACTGACGTGTCAGGCACAAATAGCGAGGAAGACTGATCCGGTGAGAAGCCCATATGATATGGTGTGAACTGCAGGGCTACCACTAGTGAGGACAACCACTAGGACACCTGAACTGTGGGAGAAGCAAACGGTGCTAGAGGCTGTCCCTGACTCTGAAGCCCACTGGGCTGTACTGCTAGAGTCGTCGTAGTGGTGGCAGGCTGAGCAAGCTGGGGCGAAGGCTGTGGCTATGGGGCCCCAAGTGTTGTTACTACATGCTGCATAAATCCCATAAGCTGCTGCTGCATGAGTAACTGTTGCTGATGCATCTGCTGCTGGAACTCGTCCTGACGAGCCTAAAACTGTGCGAAGTTGGCAGCTGTCTCCTGAGCCTGACGTGCCTGATCCTGCTGCATCCGCTCAAGAATGGCAATCAAAGCGGGGTCCGTCTACGGTGCAGGTGGAGCTAAGCTAGAACTGCCGGCCTCTGCATCGTGTCTGTGTGGAGGCATCTGAGGAATAGGCTGGTAGTCATCATCCGAACTATCACTAGACTCTGTCACCTCCTACTATGCATCAAGCTGCTCCTCCTTAGTAGCGGCTATGCCTCTGATGATCTCGTCCTGCTGAGCTGCTGACTTTGGAACTTCTGGACGACGGCTGGGCTGAGTGGGTGCCTGTGGTGTGCTGTGCCTAATCCTCTGTGCCATGTTATAAGCTAGAAACTCAGTGGTGGCACCCTTGTACTCCGCAACCATCTCAGGGGTCCTAACATGCACAGCCTTAAGCATCAGGAAAGTGATCCAATGTGCATATGGAAGCTGCCTATGACCCTTGAAGCCCTCAGCTATAGTATCCTCCATCTCTGATAGAAGGAGGTCCCAAATGTCGAACACGGTCTGCTGCATCAGGGCATTAAGGAGCCAGAGCTGTAAGCGAGTCAGACCCTCTCTGTATCCCAACCTAGGAAGTAGTGTCCTACTGATGATAGCCTCTAGCACACGAGCTATAGGAGTAAGGTCACTGGGGTTCCTACTCGACCCCTCACCAAAGGGCTCCTTGAAGCAATAGCGCACAAGATCTATAGGGGGCACCATCCCTCCATGAGGACGCCTGGGAGGCTCCTGCTGTCCATAACATACCTGATGCAATCTGACAGGTTGATCCTGTACCCTTAGTATCTCCTAGGCCCTGAAACTCATCACCCTGTAGTCTCTGCCATTGAATGCAAAGTGTATGAAGTTATGCTGCGGGTCAACGTAGAGCGAAGCTTAAAACTGCCGAACCCAAGATGGTACATACAGTCCAGTCCGCCCAATCAGATCTATCAGCCCTGGCAAATATGACAAGTAGGGGCGGATATGCTCTCCGGCTGCTACCACAATAGACTCTATACTGCATACCCGCTGAGATCTGAACACTGCCCCACTGTTGAGATAAGCATTGTAGAAATCCTCCTATAGTGGGCGTGTAGAAACCCTCTGCTGCTCTCCTCATCCCTCCTCGGAGGGAACCACACCTCAAACTCAACAAACCTCAGCTGGCGAACCTGCCTGGCCGTGGCGGCCCTCAAGTCAAGATGTACCACTAGAGGCGGACCCTATGGTCGAGGCAGTGGGC